>NW_027094143.1:0-600000 GCF_029207755.1 Chamaea fasciata
AAAGTTTTCAGCATGCCAAGAAGAGGAACATTCTCACGCTTGATATAGCCAATCAAGTATAGATGAGTAGTGTATGCTAACCAACTATAATTTGACAAGTATGCTGAACGCTTCGGGCAAAAGTATAAGAACGGATGTTATGAGCAATAAAGTTGAACAATGCTTTACCAATCATATTGGTTGATTGCATTCTTCCCTCACCGAAATGCTCCGCAGTGCAGCACATCCTGCGTAGGAGACGGTCCTGGTGTCCCAGAGGGAATTGTGCGTGGCTTTGCGGACAGTGGTGCAGATGGAGCCCAGGTCGCTGAGGGCCAGGTTGAGCAGGAGGAAGAACATGGGGCTGTGCAGGTGGTGGCCGCAGGCTACGGCGCTGGTGACCAGGCCGTGGCCCAGGAGGGCAGCCAGGGAGATGCCCAGGAAGAGGCAGAAGTGCAGGAGCTGCAGCTGCCGCGTGTCTGCCAGCGCCAGCGGGAGGAAGTGGCTGATGGAGCTGCTGTTGGACATTTGCTGTGGCTGCATATGGGGACGTGTTCATGGATAAAGGACAGTGACAAGTCAGGACTGGCTGCTTTGAGCCAAACCCGTGCCATTCCCTGTAGCCTGTCCTGCTGGTGTTGGTGTCTTTGGGGCGGACCCTGACTGCCGACACAACAGCAACACATTCGCTTAAGAGCTGGACTAGGTCAGTGCAAAAGATGGCGGCCAGGGCTGAGGGAGCCACACACAAGATGGCGGCCAGGGCTGGAGAACCACACACAAGATGGCGGCTGGGGCCGGGCTGCCAGGGCGGCTGATCTCACTAGGAGGCGCAGCCTCAGCCCTCTGGCTGCCATCCTGCGTGGGGCAGGCTGAGCCCCCCTGCAGTGTCTGTTGGAATGGACATTAACGGACACCCGGGAAAAGGACACGGTCTGGCACCTTTGCTCTGTGCACACAAACACAGACCAGCCAGTTTGGAACGCCAACTGGCAGTACTTTGATGTCAAGGCAATTCAAATAGGGGAAAATAGAACAAAACTCCAGGCATTGAACGTTTTAAAATAAAAACTTCTTTTTTTTTTTTTTTTTTTTTTTGAAAGAGGGCTAAAAGCACTTCTTGTGCACATGGACTCCAATTAGCATCAAGCAGCATCACAAGTGGTTTCGTCCAGGCAGGAGTCACAGTGAATGTGAGGTGATGAAAACGGAGATGGGATCTGCTTGAGGCGGATGGTGCAGCGGCTGCTCACCTGCGACGTGTATCCCTCAGGGTACCCATTTCTTTAGAACACTATGAAGACTAGAGGGAATTGAAAGTCCACTGCAGTTTAGGTTGTTCTTCACGAGATTGTTCAAGTCGAGCACAGCCATTCTGTTCAGCAGACACACGGGCAGGGGCTTCTTGGAGCGCTGCTCTGGCACCCATTCTTTGGAGGAGGGGATTGCAGGAAAGAAGAAAAGAAGCTCATCAACTACTGAAGAGGAAGAGTCACTGACAGGAAGCAGTGGGTTAAGAAATGTGAGGGGAAAAAAGGCAGAAAACATGAGGTGACAAGTGTGAGAAATGGGAGTGGAAAAAGGAGGGAAGTGTGAGGGAGGAAAAGGGAAGGAAACCTGAGTGGGAAAGGCTGAGAAAACTGAGGGGAAAATGGTGAAGACGTGAGTGAAAATAGGAGAGGAAGGTGAGAGGAGGAAAAGGCAGGACATATGACGGGAAAATTCTAAGAAACATAATCAGGGAAGGCTGAAAAACATAGAGGAAAAAATGGAGGGAAATGTGAGGGGAAGAGAGTGAGAAAATTACTGGCAGAGAAAGAGAAACAGGCAGCAAATGTGAGGGGAACATTGTGAGAATCCTGAGGGGAAAAGAGGGAGAAACCAGAGGGCAGAAAAAGGCAGAAAACATTAGGGGGGAAAAAAGGGTGGGAAGTTGGATGGGAAAAGTGACAGAAAACAGGAGTGAAAAAAGAGCACAAAATGCTAGAGGAAAAGTATAAGCAACATGAGGGGGAAAGAATGATGAACGTGAGGGGAAAAGTGGGAGAAATGGGAGAGGGAAAGCCTGGGAAACACGAGGGCAAAAGTGAGAAACATGAGGAGACAACTTGGAGAAAAATGACTGAGGAAAGGAGAAAAGCATGAGGAGAGAAAAGGGCAGGGTAAGTGAGGGGAAAATTGTGAGAATCGTGCGAGAACAAAAAAGCAGGAAAAAGCGGGAAGCTGGGGAAGTGCGAGAGGCAAAGTGTGAGGAAAGGGAGCTGAAAAGGGTGGGGAAAAGAAGTAAAACTTGGGAGGCAAACATGACAGGAAAACTGTGAGACTCGAGAGGGGGAAGGAGTGGAAATGTGAGAGGGAAAAGAACAGGAAAGGTGAAGGGAGAAAAGGAGCGAAGGCAGGATTGGCATGACAGCTGAAATGATTCCTAACACATTCCCCCATGCATTTGCCCATTTATTGCACTAGCCCAGGGCTTCTCTGTATGTCCGTCTCCCCCTGTGCCTTGATTCCTGTTCGGAAGCAGTAGAAGTGCAGGATGTGCCCACCAGCAGGAGCTGCTCCAGGCTGGGAAGGGGCCAGGTGGTGCTGATTTCCAGAGGCTTCTGTGTCCCAGGTGAGGCCAGGGCAGGAGTGGGTTGAAAGGTGCTGCTGCTGCTCCTCTGTGCCAGAGAGCCCTGGCTGGGCAGGGCACGGCGCCCACTGCACTGCGGGCTCTTTCTCCTGCCACAGCTGGGCACACCTGGCAACAAATCATGATGACTTGTGGGGAAACCAAGGGCTTTGTGGAGGCTGCATTGCTCTGCACGCACCCGGGCCACCTGCAGCACAGAGCTTTGGCCCCCAGAAAGGTAAACCCGAGGGGAACAGCTGGAAAAGGTTTCGTTTTCACCTTTCAATAGAAGCAACTAAAATCAAAGTTACCAAGAAGGGCTCCGATCCCTGGTGCCAGCTCGGTGTGAGAAAGGAGGCATGACTTTATTTCAGTGCTGGGTGCGTGGGGAATCACTTTCCTAACACGTGCTCAGCCAGAAATCCCACCTACTCATTTGTAACCATGGAAATAAGACCTACTCATTACTTTGCTGAAACTCACAGGCTAAACATTCCCTCAAATTAGTTGACATATTTAAACCACTTCTCAGAAGTTACTGACAGGAGAGTAGGGCTCTCTTGAGAGTCTCGGGTGGTCATTTGGGGAACATCCCATTCCTGCAATTCTCCTCTGATGCCCAAGAGCCTCCTACAACCACTCTTTTCCCCCTGAATTCATTCCAGCTACATTCTTAGGAAGACTACTCTATTCTCAAGGCTAAGGTAGCCACTTGCACACATCAATCACTGCACTGGGGGAATAGAGGGCTCAACACTCTGTTAATGCAAAGGGAATTCACAATTTGTTACAGTTCAACATTTTCTCAAAACCTGCCTTCTCTGGGAATTGCTCACAAGCATGTCCTCAATGCACCTTGAAAATGTTTTTGCTGACTGAAGCCAGAGTGTGTCTTTCCTTCAGCAATTCAGAAGAAAAACACAAACTGCCTACTGAAACCCTTCTGCTCCCTTCCAAATCAGTTCACTGCTCAAGCACGAGCCACAGGCTCATGCCCGATTCCCTCAGTGAGATAGGAGGTAATATTTTGCTGCAGCTGCAGGGTTATTAGAAGAAGGAACGAAAGCTGTTGGTTCTTGGGGTTGTTATTTAGGGTTTGGATTGGTTCTAGTTGATTTGTTGGGTGTTGCTGTGAGCTGGGAGAGGGGCCAGCGTGAAGACCAAACCAAAAGGGAAGTAGGAGAAGAGGGGAGGGAACAGAAAAGGAGGCGGTGGGGACAGAATACAAGTTTCCTATTTCCCGGCCAAAGGGAAAGGGGACACGGTTCGCCCTGGGCTGGGAAAGGCCATAAATAGCAGCATTTTCTGTGTGTGTGTTGTGTGTGTGTTTGGCTCTTGGGAGAGGGAGATACACACCCAGCTCAGGTGAATCCTTCCTAAGAAACAGTTCTCTTTGGCTTTGATGACTTTGTCTCCCCATTTAATTTCATCTAAGAGTTGGCTCCTTTCTAACACCCCTCTCCCAGCAGCTCAGGGCTGCATTGCACAGTGCTTGCTGTGTGCCAGAGAGCTCAAAGCAGGCTGGCCTGGTGCCCCGGAATATTTCTGCAGAACACTCTGCATTTCACCCCTTTGCTCTGGCTCAGTGCACAACTCCAGCACTGCAGGCGCTTCCTCCCAGAGCCGTGTGAGGCCCCGGCTCCTGCAGATGTGACCTGACAAGCTGTCCCTGCCTGCCGCTGGCCTCGCTTCCCCCGGCAGAAATGCCGTGCCTGAAGGAGGCTGCCCTGTGCAGGAGCCTGCGGAGCAGCCCGGCTCCCTCCCCTGTGCCCAGAGCGCTGCACACACTGCTCGCCTTGGCCAGGAGTTAGAGGGCAGCCGGCACAAGGGTGGCAATCCTCAGCCAGGCCTGCAGCCCTCGGCTGTGGTTTGCCTTTCTCTGCTCCTGTGCACGCTCCGGACGGCCGATGCCACCGGTCTGTGCTGTGCCCAGCACGGCCACGCTTCCCCTCGGGAGAGCCTTCCCCACTTTCCAACTGTACCAAAGAAGCCATCAATGTCACTCTCCACCTCTAAGAAAAAACTGACACTTCAGAAGAAAATGTTGAGCTTTCTCAGAGGCTCAGAAGGAGGACAATCTTTGAAACGAGTTGAGGTTTCACAAACTTTATTTCCAATCCTATGCTACAATCCTACTCCACTGTCCTAGCTGCAATCCTACTCTGCAGTCCTATTCTACAATCCTTCTCTATAGTGGTGTTGGAGAAAACAGTTGTCTGATTCCTGTCTCCTCCTTCCACTCTTTCACTGAAGTGATCAGTGGCACCAGGCTGGACACAGGCTTGGCTGATGTTATAAATGAATGCTGCACAAAGAAAAAAAGAAACCAAGAATGAACCATTACTTTGCAAGCTAAGAGCCTCAAAGGCAGGGCAATATTTTTCAAAGGAAAAGGAGATTGAATCAGAGTAGGTCGAAGGAGCAACAGTGGGGCCACATTGGCACAGCTTGCTGCAAGAGCTGCTAAGTGCCCCAGGCCTGGAAATATCTCAGGTCTGAGCATCCTGATCTCTTGAAAGAGGTCCCTGGTCATATTGCAGGGCACGCGGAGCAGATGAGCTTTACAGGCCCCTGCCAGCCCAGCCCAGTCTAGGATTCCTGACTGTTCTCATTTGAACAGCACCAAGAGTGGAGGTGAAGAGGAGGAGGCTCCCCTGATGCCTGGCCGTTCAGTGCAGGAGGAGCCCGTCCCTGGGACACTGTTTCCCCTGCAGCCCCTTGGCATTTTACCTGCAGCAGCTCCTTGGCAGACCAGCGCCGCTCCTCGTCTCTCTGCAGGCAGCAGCTCAGGAAGTCACGCAGCAAAGGTGAGCAGAGCTTGGGCTGCTGCAGCTTTGGGATCCCTTTGGTGGCTTTCAGGAGTCGAGCCTGGAGAAAAAGGAAAGATGAGTTTCTCACCTGCTTCTTTCACGTCTGGAACTGCTCTCCCAGATGCCACGGTTGAAGCTGCACTCTGCAGTGGCACTTTCTGCCGTGGCACAGAGGCAGAGATGACTTTCCTGGACCAACAAAACACCTATAGCCCAATGCAGCCACAGCTTTTCCAGCATCCAGCAGATCTTGCCTTGGCAGCTGATTTCATTGACTGACCTTGTTAGTGAAAACAATAGCAGCAAAAGCAGGTTTCCTTCTCTGAGGATTCACCTGAGCAGCTTGACAGGCTAGTTGGAAGAGGGACTTTGCTCTACTAACTCACTCTACTATTTCCAAAGATAATTACATGAAAAGCATCTCTGCAGCACTTGTTGGTCCCTTAAGCACAGCTGCCATCAAACCAAAGGCATCAAGCTTTTTCCTGGGTTCTTGAAAACAATGGGAATTGCAAGCAAAGAAAGGAAATCCCTCAGTTATTCCTCAGGTAAGGAAACAAGCATTTGGAATCCCATCTTCCACACAGACACATGAAGATGCATGCACAAATGTCTTGGGACGAAAATGCCTCTTTGGGCACACAGGAAACACGTGCACCTCCGTCTCTCATCAGACTGCAAATTTCAGCTTCCCTTAGGCAGCAAAAGGAAAATTTTGGTGGTCAAAGCAGAAGAGGGAGAAACACCATCCATGTGGTAGCCCTCTGCTCATTTGGATCCTCAAGTCAATGCATTAATGGTATGGCCATCCTAGAAAGTGCCAGGAAACAAAGGGGTGGGTTTGGCAGGCTCTCCACATGGCCAGGCTTCATCTTGGTGACATGGAGGTGGCGGCTTGGGTTAGGAAAGAAAGACGGTCACTAAGTGTTTCAGCACCACCGCACAAGAAGCACAACAGACTCTGTGGCCTTCACAGCCTCTTGTCAAGGTTTCAGGCAAATTTCCTTGTGAGAAGAACGGGGGTGCACTTCTTCTCTCCAAACCACTGTTTTATAAACTTTCTTGGGTTTGGGTTACTTTCCTTCATTTCAGGAAAGATAACACCACTTCTAAGATGCTTGTTTGCTGCTATTAGGGACGTCTACAAAGCCAAAAGAGCTGGAACGACTTCTAAGCCAAAGCCAAATGTTGCCTGAGAAGGGAGATTGTTTGCCTGGGCTAAGGCTTGAGTTCCCCCACGGATGCAACCAAAACCCCAGCAGATGCTGATGTGCTGCCGGGACATTTTCAGAAAGGGACTGTGGTGGAAGTAGTTCCAGCGGATGGCAATGGCATTTTGTCCAATGGCACACAGAACGTGGGATGGGGGAGAAAGACAGCGGGATCAGAGAGTATTTACACCTTACCATGGCAGAATTTTCCTCCCAGTCAGGAGCTTCTCCTTCCACCATTTCAATGACCACGATTCCCAAAGACCATATGTCCACTTTGGGGCCATAGGGTTCACCGTTCACTTCAGGTGCCATCCACTGAAGAGTCCCGACCACCGATCTCCGTCTACTCTGCTCAGGGGTGAGTTGAGCAGAGAGGCCAAAATCAGCTGGGGAGAAAGCAAACGACCGTTTTTATTTGAATCCTGTGCAATTAGGAAAGCACGCAAAAGAATTTCCCAGTAGAAGTTTGAGAATGTGCTCTTGAATCTCCTGGACAACTGTCCCTGCTCTGTTTCCTCAGGACTTTAGCCAAGGAAATATGGTGCTGGCTGCTTCAAAAATCCCCACATTTTTTACACGGCCTCCAGCAGTGTCTTTTCTTCCCCTGAAGCTTTAGACTTGTAGTCCCCTCCCTCTGGAAGGGACACACACAGAGCAATGCCACTGTGCACTGCTCGATCCTTGCCATAGGTCTGTGCACGTTGCCACCATGTGGTCAGCTCACAACAGGCTCCCTGCACTGCCACCAGCACCATTTTGGGGGGGCTGGCACTCACTCAAAAGCAGCCCCACAGCCCACATATCCCTGGAACGCTGCATCTGCCCAAGAATATACTGACCCAGCTTGACAGAGCCATCCGTTTTGAGGAGAATGTTGAGGCTCTTCAAATCTCTGTGCATCACGTGGTTGGAATGGAGAAAATGCAGTCCTTGCAGGCACTGAGAGAGAAACCAGAAACAGGAGGGCAAAAATCAGTGATGTGATTTCATCACACAAGAAAGGAAACAGCTCTCCAAGATTCCCTCTCCAGGGGAATGAGGAGTAATGGCAGAACACAGTGCCATTGAGGGCAAGAGCTCGCTGCTCCAACACAGGCAGAGCAGCACCTTTCTAAAGAAAGGCATGTCAGCTTGCCAAAGAGCAACAGCAACTGCTGGTGTAGACTCTGCCCTGCAAACCAGCCAGGATGACTGCTGCTGCAGTGGATGTGCTCAGAAGTACAGAGCATTCTGGCTGCACTGCTAACCTTTCCAGCTGAGGACTCAGAGAAATGAGTCTCTCTTTCTTCTTTGCTGTTCCTTTCAAATGCTACCACCACCACCACCTTTGCTTTTACAGGCAAGGAATGCAGTGCCAACAGGCCAAAGTTTAGAGAGGCAAGATGGAGAAGAGCAAATACAAGAGCCAGAGTGAGAATGCAACAGCAGGAGAGAAGAGGACAGGAACAGAGTCCAGTGAGTGCAGGGGCACTGGCAGGCAGTTCACTTGAGAGGCTCTTGCTTGCCCAGAGCATATCAGCAACACAGAAACAAAGCCTGGCTCACGGAATCACTCCTGTTCTGAGCCCCTTTCCCAGACAATCCTGCCCAAGCTCTGGGAAGCACAGCTGGGATCCCCGACTGACCTCCCGACTGATGATGGCAATCTCATCTTCTCTCAGGCGAGTCTTTTGGATTGTGTCATAAAGACTGCCTCCATCCATGTACTCCATCACCAGCCACAGTTCTTCATGCACAAGGTAGCTGAAAGAAGGAAACAAGGCCATGCAGATGAACATGCATTCGTTGGTTCCTTTGCTTGATTCTTGTTTTTGGGTCCCTTTGTGACAAGGACAGAATTAAAAGAATTAAAGACATTCCCTCCAGGCTGTGGGTTGTTTGCAGTCTGTGCAGTCTCAAGGAGAACAGCACATCTGTGAAAAAGGAGATGTCTCTGATGGCCAGCAAACAAAAAGTGCAGTTTAGTAACAACCAAGATGAAAAACCTGTCACCGTGATATTTCTGGAAATAAGCACCTAGTGTTCCTGGTATGGAGAGCCATGGAAAAGAGGGGCAACAATCCAAGGGAAATCCTCTCTAGCATGCTTCATCAGCATTGAAGAAACCTTAAAAAATCCATCCTGAGACAACATGGAGGCAGTGAGCTTACAGGGTACTGACTTCTTGTGGTAGAGTTGATGCAGGTTTTTGAACAATTTTTCAACTATGTGTTGGAAAGGCAGGGATGACTCATGGAGACAAACTGCACTCTCTTCCCATCCATTGGAGATGAGTAGAGAAATAATAATGAAGCAATAATTACCAGCTTTCTTTTCTGCCAGTGTCCAAAGTGGGGTTTTAACTTTGCATGCTTTTACTATGTAAACAAACCTTCATGGGATGAGACCACGACCACTCACCCGTCTAAATAATGGACGAGATGGGGACTCATATTCCTCTTCATGACCGTGATTTCAGTAACAATATCCTCCATCTCGCTCGGTCCCCGAAGATAGATTTTCTTGATGGCCACCTAGAATGAGATTGAAAATCAGTAACTTTAGAAGCTGGTGGAATGAGACCAAAACACACATGGGGAGAGAGATTTTGCAATGACACCACCAAGCCGTGCCAAAGTGCCTTGTAATTAGACAAAGGAGTAATTAGGAACTGACATTCCTACAGCTCATTTCTCTGCTCCTTTGGGGGCCAGTTCCAGGACACGTGGCCACTGACCACATTTTGCCTTGTCCACTTGTTAAAAATGGTGTGTCAATTATCATCCCCAAAGCTCTGAGCACACTCTCTGTCTGTCTGTACTTCAGAGGAAGAAATGCGTGCCTTGGTACTCTGTGGATACATCTCGGGCTATAGGCAGAGCTTGGGGCTTTTAGGGACGCCTTGCAGATCTCTCCCTACGTGCAGTTCCCAAGTGCAGCACTGCAGGTGGCTAAGGAACTGCCAGGAACATTCAGATGTATTTGTTGGCAGCCAGAAATGGGAATTCAGGACTCTGAAGCCGTAGCCCCAGAGAGCAGTGAGATGCTCCAAGGCACCACCTTTGTTGGAGCAATTGAGAGCCAGGGAGAGCGTCCTTCTCTGAAAGGAACCGCTGCCCTCCTTGCCTTCCTTCTGGCAGCTGAGCAGGACAAAGACTGTCCCAAATGCAGCTGGCTGGCTGGCACCCGTCTGTGCTTCTTGTGCCTTTGCAGCACAGCTCTAGCCACAGCTGCAGCCACAGCTGACACGAGAGAGGAAAGCCCTGGAGAGCAGCAGAATCTGCAGGGGCTCTTGACATTTACCTGTCTTCCTGTGGCAGTGTCGATGGCTCTGCAAACCTCTCCAAAAGCCCTAGAAACAAAACAGCAGCAAAGAAAGGAGAAGCCATTTAGACGTTGGAGTGAAAGGCAGTCCAGACAGGAGATGTCTGCTGGAAATGCCTCCAACCTGCAGCATGCAGGAGGGCTCTGCCAGAAGGCAGATGATGCATTTTCCTCTCCAGTGCATGGGCACTGGGCCTGTTTCTGAAGCATTGGGGTTTAGTGCCTCAGCTCAAAAGGCCAGGTGATTCTTTCATCTTGGATTTCAGTTTCTAAACTGGGCGGTTTTTGTCCTCAGCACAGACTATTTCCTTCAGCAAACTCTTGGGAAGAAATGCTCCTGAGAAGTGTTATCTGACTGCTATGATAGGGGGTAGGTTGCTGTTTCTGGTAATGAAATCCAAGTACCTTTGATAATGCCTTCTTACCACACAAATTCTGGCTGGTACTGAGAGATGGGGCAGACTAACCCCAGTGTCTGAATGTGTTTGCAGTTTGCCTGACTTCACACTTGATAGATATTCCAGCAGCAAATCGCCTGCCCCATGGTTGTGTAGAAGCAACTGTGGTTGGACTCACCCTCTGCCAACAATTTCCTTTTCGGTGTATTTCCTCCGGGGATTTTCTGTGCTCACCATTTGCCCTGAGGGAAACAAAATGCAAGATGCTCACTTGAAAGCCGACATCCCACCATCCAAGAGATACAAAAGGCAGCCCCACTGGGGCTCTAGAGTCTGGGCTTCTGAGTCCTTTGTGGCCAGCTGGGTAACAACAACAACAACAACAATTGCAACAAGACAGGCAGCTCTGCAGTACAAGCAGGCCAGCACAGAGAATGATTTTCTACAGTCCTTTGAAGAGATCTCTTGAAAGGAAACAAAGCACAGGGAGATGCATTCCCAGGAGAGGAGGGCATCTTCCCCACCTTGCAGCACTTTACCAAAAGAATGCCTTTCCCTTTGTAAACCCAAGCAGCTCATGCTCTAACCAATCCCAAGGGGCCTTCAGCAGCAGGACCCTCACCCTTGATGAGCAGGCTGAGCTGGAAGACGCCCTTGCCCGTGGCCCACGTGAAGAACCACACTGCTTCTCCTCCCCCTGACAGCAGGGATCAGTCCCTGCCATTGCACTCGCCCTCTCAGCCCCGCACACGTGCCCACCTTCCCGCAGCGGGCAAGGGCAGCAGGGACAGCAGTGCTCCTCAGGTGCCGGCGGGACACGGACAGCTGCCCAGAGGAGATGCTGACCCTCTGTGAGCCCAGCCCAGGCCATGCAGGAGCCGGCCCAGAGCAGGGGCTGCTGCCTCGGGGCAGCTCCGCGCTGCAGCGGCCGGCCGGCAGCGGGACTCTCCCAGCTAAGGAAGGCTCCAGCCTCGGCACTCACACCAGCCCTCAGGGCCAGGGCAGCCACCGCCACAAAGCTGCCAAAGCCCAGGCACCAGCACTGACAAGCAATGGCAAGAAGGCACGGCCACACCCAGCCCCTTCCAAGCTGGTGCCCCCACTGAGGACACGGCAGGATTGGCTTGGAGAGCAGACACACCCAGGTGCACATCAGTGCCCTTTTGTGCCAACAGGTGACGGGAGACAGAGAGTCAGCTGGGCTCTCTTCTCAGCCCCACTAGGTCTTATCTGAGGGCACAGGACCGGCAGCTGCTCTGGGCAAGAAGCAGCTTCAATGACTTGTGCTGTAGAATCACAAAGGGCACCCAAGTGAGGAGGATCATTGGGTCCAGCTATGCTGACGCGTGCTCACAATACACTGTCCCTCAGAGAAGAAAGACACAAGACGTACTCATGAACCCCAGGAAGTCATCCTCATCATACTCCATCTCCTGTTGCTGAGCAGCAGCTTTGTCAGTGCTGGAGATGAAGGAACTGCCCAGGCTCCAGTGCTCAGCTGGGGCAGGCCAGGCCCCTTCAGGTGACACTGCTGCTGCAGCAGCTTCAATAGAAGAGCCTGTGGAGATCTGAGACAACAAAAGAGTTTGTGTCAGAAAAGTGGCTGGCAGAGATTAGCCCCAGATCCCATTTTAAATGCAAGCCCTTAGGAAGGTGCTGTCAGCCAGTGACTGGGAGCTGCTGTCAGGCTCAGCTTTTTCACCTTTCTGCCCACAATTCACATTAATTCAGCCATTTCTTTCTGCTTCCCTGCCCACCTCTGCTTCCATTTTACCAAAAGAACAACCTGGCAACCAAGGCACCAAAATCCCTGTCTTCAAACAGCAACTCCACGTCCCCAGTGTGTCTCTGAAATGCTCCCGGGTAAGCACAGCCAAGAAGCTCCCGGGGACAAACTGCCCCAAAGAGCTTGTGTTGTCACATCAAGACTTTTGGTGCCTGTGGGTACTTGGCACGTCTGTGGAGAGGGACAGGTGTCCCCAGACCACAGCGTCCCCTACGTATCCACCAAGGCTGAGCACAGTGCCTTTGGCATGCTCCCTCCTCTGCAGACAGGGAACCTTCCTGCTCCAGGCTGGCCCCTATCAGAATCCCAGCAAGCTGGGGCCTAAACACGGCAGCTCAAAGCCCATTTTCCAGCTGTCACTGGCTGAGGGGAATGGCTAGGTCTGGCAGGACTGCAGCACTCAGCATCCTCAGCCACCAACAGCAAGAGCTGGCTGCTCAGAAACTTGCAGCTCTGCCTCGCACTAAAGACAGCACCCTCCAGAAGAGGCACTTACTGGCTGGGAAAGTTCCGGCTGTGGTGTGACCACAGCTGGAGCCTTGTGGTCATTTGGCTCCTCTTCGGCTTCTTGTCCAGGAGCAGAGGAAACCGGAGGGGAGTCTGTTCTTCCTTCAGTGATCTGTGGACAGACAGGAGCGTGAGACACAGGCTCATTTAGAACCTTCTTTTTCTTCAGCTCTAGAACCAGCTCTACTAAGCACAAATCATCAACTTGGAGAGCAAGGGGATTCTAAGTCCCTCAGACTAAATTCTAATGGGTTGATTCAACTGGGCACTGCAAATTGCTCTGAATTAGACAATCCCCCCTGGCTACTATCAGGAAGCAACGTTCTCTCAGCAAAACTGGGCTTTTAGTTCTTTTAAAGCTCTGGAATGGAAAATTAGGAAATAGGCAGTGATGCCTTTGCTCTTGCTGCTGCAGACATGGAAATGGATTTTCTTGCAGCCTACTCAGCTGGCCCTCTACACTCTACTGCCACAGGCCAAGCTCACAGCTTGCTGCACAATTCTTAAACGCCAGGAACATCAAATGTGCCTTTCTTACTCACCTCAGGATCAGCACCTCTGAATACCCGGCTCAGGTGACCTGCAGTGGGCAAGGGAAAATGAAGCAGATGCTTTGAGAAAACTGGAGACAACCACAGCATTTTTAGAAGATTTTCCAAGAAGGCCTCCCAGTCTACATTTTCAAAGTTGTCCTGCTTGACCCAGCAAATAGAGGAAATGACAGACTCTGCTGACACAGACTCTCCCACGGAGGGAATGCAACCCCTGCAGGTTCCCTTGCAAATGCTGCCCGCACAGCCCTGGCTACACACACCCCCTTTTGAGCTGAACATGTTGACAGGAGCTTTACCCAAGCGGCATCCCAATGGCCTTTCTGTTTCCAAATCAATTCAGTCACTAAGAAAGAGCAGGAAGACCAAAAACCAGGTTAGGTGACACTCAGGGAAAACTTCTACTTACCTGCCAGGTGAGTCAGGAAATAGCAGGAATAAGTAACTCCATAAACAGTGAAAACTGCAGCGGCGAGTTGCCCAATCATTGTGGCAACTGCTGTGCAAGTTTGCAGAGTGCGCTCTAACGCTAGCTAAAAGGAGTCTCCTGTCAGTCAGCAGCTGCCCACTGACAAAAGCCTCAAGCACAGGACCAAGTTCCTGCACTGAGCAAGCCCAAGAGCTGCTCTGACACCCCTGAGGCCTTCCGTGCACCAAGGCAACCTTGCGATGTCACCATGACCACGTGGCAACCGTGCCCTGACATCACAAAGCAAACGCTCTGCCTTGATCTGGATGGATGGAGGAGGGCACGTGGACGCGACTACTGAGGACACATTGCAGACGCTAGAATTAAGGGCTGTCCTTTGGATCATTATGAATTGGCCTGGTCAGGGTGTAAATGTTGTCACAGACTCATTATACGTAGTAGGGGTAGTGCTGCGGATTGAGGATGCATTGATAAAGGATATAAAGAATGACAGGTTATGGGAACTTTTGAGACAGCTGAGGCAAGCTGTTCGGCTGCGCTCAGCTCCTTTTGCAATTTTGCATATTTGAAGCCACAAATGGTCAGAAGGTTTGGGTCAGGGTAATGCCATAACTGATCAGTTGGTTTCTGTTGCAGTACCACAAGACAGATTTCAGCAGGCACGTATTGCTCATGAGACTTTTCAGCAGAATGCGCGAGGCCTAAAGAAACAGTTTCGCATATCTCTGAATGATGCCCGTGGTATTGTCAGATCCTGTCCTCTCTGTAGTCAGCATGGGCCTGGACTAGGGATGGGAGTAAACCCACGGGGCCTTGGACCCAATCAGATCTGGCAAATGGATGTAACTCACGTATCCTCCTTTGGTAGATTGAAATATGTGCATGTTACAATTGATCCTTTCAGTAAATTTATTTGGGCTTCAGCGCAGCCGGGAAAGAAAGCTCTCCACGTGGTACGACACCTAACTGCTTGCTTTGCGGTGATGGGGGTGCCAGAACAGATTAAGACAGACAATGGCCCTGCATATGTGAGCAGCAGGATCCAAAGGTTCTTACAGAAGTGGGGTGTGACACACATCACAGGTATCCCACATTCACCAACAGGTCAGGCGATTGTGGAGCGAGCCCACCAAACACTCAAGGATTATCTGTTAAAATAGAAGGAGGAGGTGGATGTGCAGACCATGCTATCAAAAACACTATTTGTATTAAACTATCTGTGTGTAATGGGGGACCACTCGGAGCCCCCTGCGGTCATCCACTCAGGGGGAGTAAAGGAGGAAGCAACTAAGCCATTGTTTAAAGTCATGTACCGAGATCCCACAACTGGAGTATGGGAAGGTCCCGCAGAGGTTCAGTACATGGGTAGAGGTTATGTTTGTGTTCTTACCCCCACAGGGCCCCAATGGATACCTAGTAAATGGATCCGTCCTGCTAATGACCCTGCAAGAGTGACATCGATACTGGACAGCCAGGGTTAGAGGCGGTACACTTAATTGAAGACTTAAGGGCAAGAGAAAACCTACAACTGCTCTGGCAGTTTGACAAGGCAGTACAGAGATATCACTCCATGTCAATTCATACCCAAATAGCTAAGTTGCAAGAACTCACTAGTCATTTGCAGCAAGACACAGGCTTGGCTTTAACAGATTGGCTACGATCTTTCGGGCTAGGGCCTTGGATAACCTCCCTACTGCAACATGTAATCAATATTGTGATTGTTATTTTACTGCTTGTCCTTTTTGTACCTTGCTTTTTTCGCTGCTTGCAACAGATGATGTATCGCATAGCAGAAACAGTAACTACTCGACACACTGCGTTTGTTGCACAAAATAAAAAAGAGGGAATTGTTGAAGAATGGTTAGCAGTGCAAGGCCACGGATCATTAGAGGCCTTATGGCCCGATACCAAGTGCTAGCAGCCTACGTGCTGCTGAGACAAGCTGTCCTTGGGACAGCAGTAAGCACGGACACAGGCCAAAGATAAAAGAACTTGTGGTTAATAGAGCATAGCAGTAAGCACGTATACAAAGTTTTCAGCATGCCAAGAAGAGGAACATTCTCACGCTTGATATAGCCAATCAAGTATAGATGAGTAGTGTATGCTAACCAACTATAATTTGACAAGTATGCTGAACGCTTCGGGCAAAAGTATAAGAACGGATGTTATGAGCAATAAAGTTGAACAATGCTTTACCAATCATATTGGTTGATTGCATTCTTCCCTCACCGAAATGCTCCGCAGTGCAGCACATCCTGCGTAGGAGATGGTCCTGGTGTTCCAGAGGGAATTGTGCGTGGCTTTGCGGAGAGTGGTGCAGATGGAGCCCAGGTCGCTGAGGGCCAGGTTGAGCAGGAGGAAGAACATGGGGCTGTGCAGGTGGTGGCCGCAGGCTACGGCGCTGGTGACCAGGCCGTGGCCCAGGAGCGCAGCCAGGGAGATGCCCAGGAAGAGGCAGAAGTGCAGGAGCTGCAGCTGCCGCGTGTCTGCCAACGCCAGCGGGAGGAAGTGGCTGATGGAGCTGCTGTTGGACATTTGCTGTGGCTGCATATGGGGACGTGTTCATGGATAAAGGACAGTGACAAGTCAGGACTGGCTGCTTTGAGCCAAACCCGTGCCATTCCCTGTAGCCTGTCCTGCTGGTGTTGGTGTCTTTGGGGCGGACCCTGACTGCCGACACAACAGCAACACATTCGCTTAAGAGCTGGACTAGGTCAGTGCAAAAGATGGCGGCCAGGGCTGAGGGAGCCACACACAAGATGGCGGCCAGGGCTGGAGAGCCACACACAAGATGGCGGCTGGGGCCGGGCTGCCAGGGCGGCTGATCTCACTAGGAGGCGCAGCCTCAGCCCTCTGGCTGCCATCCTGCGTGGGGCAGGCTGAGCCCCCCTGCAGTGTCTGTTGGAATGGACATTAACGGACACCCGGGAAAAGGACACGGTCTGGCACCTTTGCTCTGTGCACACAAACACAGACCAGCCAGTTTGGAACGCCAACTGGCAGTACTTTGATGTCAAGGCAATTCAAATAGGGGAAAATAGAACGAAACTCCAGGCATTGAACATTTTAAAATAAAAACATCTTCTTTTTTTTTTTTTTTTTTTTTTTTTTTGAAAGAGGGCTAAAAGCACTTCTTGTGCACATGGACGCCAGTTAGCATCAAGCAGCATCACAAGTGGTTTCGTCCAGGCAGGAGTCACAGTGAGTGTGAGGTGATGAAAACGGAGATGGGATCTGCTTGAGGCGGATGGTGCAGCGGCTGCTCACCTGCGACGTGTATCCCTCAGGGTACTCATTTCTTTAGAACACTATGAAGAATAGAGGGAATTGAAAGTCCACTGCAGTTTAGGTTGTTCTTCACGAGATTGTTCAAGTTGAGCACAGCCATTCTGTTCAGCAGACACACGGGCAGGGGCTTCTTGGAGCGCTGCTCTGGCACCCATTCTTTGGAGGAGGGGATTGCAGGAAAGAAGAAAAGAAGCTCATCAACTACTGAAGAGGAAGAGTCACTGACAGGAAGCAGTGGGTTAAGAAATGTGAGGGGAAAAAAGGCAGAAAACATGAGGTGACAAGTGTGAGAAATGGGAGTGGAAAAAGGAGGGAAGTGTGAGGGAGGAAAAGGGAAGGAAACCTGAGTGGGAAAGGCTGAGAAAACTGAGGGGAAAATGGTGAAGACGTGAGTGAAAATAGGAGAGGAAGGTGAGAGGAGGAAAAGGCAGGACATATGACGGGAAAATTCTAAGAAACATAATCAGGGAAGGCTGAAAAACATAGAGGAAAAAATGGAGGGAAATGTGAGGGGAAGAGAGCGAGAAAATTACTGGCAGAGAAAGAGAAACAGGCAGCAAATGTGAGGGGAACATTGTGAGAATCCTGAGGGGAAAAGAGGGAGAAACCAGAGGGCAGAAAAAGGCAGAAAACATTAGGGGGGAAAAAAGGGTGGGAAGTTGGATGGGAAAAGTGACAGAAAACAGGAGTGAAAAAAGAGCACAAAATGCTAGAGGAAAAGTATAAGCAACATGAGGGGGAAAGAATGATGAACGTGAGGGGAAAAGTGGGAGAAATGGGAGAGGGAAAGCCTGGGAAACACGAGGGCAAAAGTGAGAAACATGAGGAGACAACTTGGAGAAAAATGACTGAGGAAAGGAGAAAAGCATGAGGAGAGAAAAGGGCAGGGTAAGTGAGGGGAAAATTGTGAGAATCATGCGAGAACAAAAAAGCAGGAAAAAGCGGGAAGCTGGGGAAGTGCGAGAGGCAAAGTGTGAGGAAAGGGAGCTGAAAAGGGTGGGGAAAAGAAGTAAAACTTGGGAGGCAAACATGACAGGAAAACTGTGAGACTCGAGAGGGGGAAGGAGTGGAAATGTGAGAGGGAAAAGAACAGGAAAGGTGAAGGGAGAAAAGGAGCGAAGGCAGGATTGGCATGACAGCTGAAATGATTCCTAACACATTCCCCCATGCATTTGCCCATTTATTGCACTAGCCCAGGGCTTCTCTGTATGTCCGTCTCCCCCTGTGCCTTGATTCCTGTTTGGAAGCAGCAGAAGTGCAGGATGTGCCCACCAGCAGGAGCTGCTCCAGGCTGGGAAGGGGCCAGGTGGTGCTGATTTCCAGAGGCTTCTGTGTCCCAGGTGAGGCCAGGGCAGGAGTGGGTTGAAAGGTGCTGCTGCTGCTCCTCTGTGCCAGAGAGCCCTGGCTGGGCAGGGCCCGGCGCCCACTGCACTGCGGGCTCTTTCTCCTGCCACAGCTGGGCACACCTGGCAACAAATCATGACGACTTGTGGGGAAACCAAGGGCTTTGTGGAGGCTGCATTGCTCTGCACACACCCGGGCCACCTGCAGCACAGAGCTTTGGCCCCCGGAAATGTAAACCCGAGGGGAACAGCTGGAAAAGGTTTCATTTTCACCTTTCAATAGAAGCAACTAAAATCAAAGTTACCAAGAAGGGCTCCGATCCCTGGTGCCAGCTCGGTGTGAGAAAGGAGGCATGACTTTATTTCAGTGCTGGGTGCGTGGGGAATCACTTTCCTAACACGTGCTCAGCCAGAAATCCCACCTACTCATTTGTAACCATGGAAATAAGACCTACTCATTACTTTGCTGAAACTCACAGGCTAAACATTCCCTCAAATTAGTTGACATATTTAAACCACTTCTCAGAAGTTACTGACAGGAGAGTAGGGCTCTCTTGAGAGTCTCGGGTGGTCATTTGGGGAACATCCCATTCCTGCAATTCTCCTCTGATGCCCAAGAGCCTCCTACAACCACTCTTTTCCCCCTGAATTCATTCCAGCTACATTCTTAGGAAGACTACTCTATTCTCAAGGCTAAGGTAGCCACTTGCACACATCAATCACTGCACTGGGGGAATAGAGGGCTCAACACTCTGTTAATGCAAAGGGAATTCACAATTTGTTACAGTTCAACATTTTCTCAAAACCTGCCTTCTCTGGGAATTGCTCACAAGCATGTCCTCAATGCACCTTGAAAATGTTTTTGCTGACTGAAGCCAGAGTGTGTCTTTCCTTCAGCAATTCAGAAGAAAAACACAAACTGCCTACTGAAACCCTTCTGCTCCCTTCCAAATCAGTTCACTGCTCAAGCACGAGCCACAGGCTCATGCCCGATTCCCTCAGTGAGATAGGAGGTAATATTTTGCTGCAGCTGCAGGGTTATTAGAAGAAGGAACGAAAGCTGTTGGTTCTTGGGGTTGTTATTTAGGGTTTGGATTGGTTCTAGTTGATTTGTTGGGTGTTGCTGTGAGCTGGGAGAGGGGCCAGCGTGAAGACCAAACCAAAAGGGAAGTAGGAGAAGAGGGGAGGGAACAGAAAAGGAGGCGGTGGGGACAGAATACAAGTTTCCTATTTCCCGGCCAAAGGGAAAGGGGACACGGTTCGCCCTGGGCTGGGAAAGGCCATAAATAGCAGCATTTTCTCTGTGTGTGTTGTGTGTGTGTTTGGCTCTTGGGAGAGGGAGATACACACCCAGCTCAGGTGAATCCTTCCTAAGAAACAGTTCTCTTTGGCTTTGATGACTTTGTCTCCCCATTTAATTTCATCTAAGAGTTGGCTCCTTTCTAACACCCCTCTCCCAGCAGCTCAGGGCTGCATTGCACAGTGCTTGCTGTGTGCCAGAGAGCTCAAAGCAGGCTGGCCTGGTGCCCCGGAATATTTCTGCAGAACACTCTGCATTTCACCCCTTTGCTCTGGCTCAGTGCACAACTCCAGCACTGCAGGCGCTTCCTCCCAGAGCCGTGTGAGGCCCCGGCTCCTGCAGATGTGACCTGACAAGCTGTCCCTGCCTGCCGCTGGCCTCGCTTCCCCCGGCAGAAACGCCGTGCCTGAAGGAGGCTGCCCTGTGCAGGAGCCTGCGGAGCAGCCCGGCTCCCTCCCCTGTGCCCAGAGCGCTGCACACACTGCTCGCCTTGGCCAGGAGTTAGAGGGCAGCCGGCACAAGGGTGGCAATCCTCAGCCAGGCCTGCAGCCCTCGGCTGTGGTTTGCCTTTCTCTGCTCCTGTGCACGCTCCGGACGGCCGATGCCACCGGTCTGTGCTGTGCCCAGCACGGCCACGCTTCCCCTCGGGAGAGCCTTCCCCACTTTCCAACTGTACCAAAGAAGCCATCAATGTCACTCTCCACCTCTAAGAAAAAACTGACACTTCAGAAGAAAATGTTGAGCTTTCTCAGAGGCTCAGAAGGAGGACAATCTTTGAAACGAGTTGAGGTTTCACAAACTTTATTTCCAATCCTATGCTACAATCCTACTCCACTGTCCTAGCTGCAATCCTACTCTGCAGTCCTATTCTACAATCCTTCTCTATAGTGGTGTTGGAGAAAACAGTTGTCTGATTCCTGTCTCCTCCTTCCACTCTTTCACTGAAGTGATCAGTGGCACCAGGCTGGACACAGGCTTGGCTGATGTTATAAATGGATGCTGCACAAAGAAAAAAAGAAACCAAGAATGAACCATTACTTTGCAAGCTAAGAGCCTCAAAGGCAGGGCAATATTTTTCAAAGGAAAAGGAGATTGAATCAGAGTAGGTCGAAGGAGCAACAGTGGGGCCACATTGGCACAGCTTGCTGCAAGAGCTGCTAAGTGCCCCAGGCCTGGAAATATCTCAGGTCTGAGCATCCTGATCTCTTGAAAGAGGTCCCTGGTCATATTGCAGGGCACGCGGAGCAGATGAGCTTTACAGGCCCCTGCCAGCCCAGCCCAGTCTAGGATTCCTGACTGTTCTCATTTGAACAGCACCAAGAGTGGAGGTGAAGAGGAGGAGGCTCCCCTGATGCCTGGCCGTTCAGTGCAGGAGGAGCCCGTCCCTGGGACACTGTTTCCCCTGCAGCCCCTTGGCATTTTACCTGCAGCAGCTCCTTGGCAGACCAGCGCCGCTCCTCGTCTCTCTGCAGGCAGCAGCTCAGGAAGTCACGCAGCAAAGGTGAGCAGAGCTTGGGCTGCTGCAGCTTTGGGATCCCTTTGGTGGCTTTCAGGAGTCGAGCCTGGAGAAAAAGGAAAGATGAGTTTCTCACCTGCTTCTTTCACGTCTGGAACTGCTCTCCCAGATGCCACGGTTGAAGCTGCACTCTGCAGTGGCACTTTCTGCCGTGGCACAGAGGCAGAGATGACTTTCCTGGACCAACAAAACACCTATAGCCCAATGCAGCCACAGCTTTTCCAGCATCCAGCAGATCTTGCCTTGGCAGCTGATTTCATTGACTGACCTTGTTAGTGAAAACAATAGCAGCAAAAGCAGGTTTCCTTCTCTGAGGATTCACCTGAGCAGCTTGACAGGCTAGTTGGAAGAGGGACTTTGCTCTACTAACTCACTCTACTATTTCCAAAGATAATTACATGAAAAGCATCTCTGCAGCACTTGTTGGTCCCTTAAGCACAGCTGCCATCAAACCAAAGGCATCAAGCTTTTTCCTGGGTTCTTGAAAACAATGGGAATTGCAAGCAAAGAAAGGAAATCCCTCAGTTATTCCTCAGGTAAGGAAACAAGCATTTGGAATCCCATCTTCCACACAGACACATGAAGATGCATGCACAAATGTCTTGGGACGAAAATGCCTCTTTGGGCACACAGGAAACACGTGCACCTCCGTCTCTCATCAGACTGCAAATTTCAGCTTCCCTTAGGCAGCAAAAGGAAAATTTTGGTGGTCAAAGCAGAAGAGGGAGAAACACCATCCATGTGGTAGCCCTCTGCTCATTTGGATCCTCAAGTCAATGCATTAATGGTATGGCCATCCTAGAAAGTGCCAGGAAACAAAGGGGTGGGTTTGGCAGGCTCTCCACATGGCCAGGCTTCATCTTGGTGACATGGAGGTGGCGGCTTGGGTTAGGAAAGAAAGACGGTCACTAAGTGTTTCAGCACCACCGCACAAGAAGCACAACAGACTCTGTGGCCTTCACAGCCTCTTGTCAAGGTTTCAGGCAAATTTCCTTGTGAGAAGAACGGGGGTGCACTTCTTCTCTCCAAACCACTGTTTTATAAACTTTCTTGGGTTTGGGTTACTTTCCTTCATTTCAGGAAAGATAACACCACTTCTAAGATGCTTGTTTGCTGCTATTAGGGACGTCTACAAAGCCAAAAGAGCTGGAACGACTTCTAAGCCAAAGCCAAATGTTGCCTGAGAAGGGAGATTGTTTGCCTGGGCTAAGGCTTGAGTTCCCCCACGGATGCAACCAAAACCCCAGCAGATGCTGATGTGCTGCCGGGACATTTTCAGAAAGGGACTGTGGTGGAAGTAGTTCCAGCGGATGGCAATGGCATTTTGTCCAATGGCACACAGAACGTGGGATGGGGGAGAAAGACAGCGGGATCAGAGAGTATTTACACCTTACCATGGCAGAATTTTCCTCCCAGTCGGGAGCTTCTCCTTCCACCATTTCAATGACCACGATTCCCAAAGACCATATGTCCACTTTGGGGCCATAGGGTTCACCGTTCACTTCAGGTGCCATCCACTGAAGAGTCCCGACCACCGATCTCCGTCTACTCTGCTCAGGGGTGAGTTGAGCAGAGAGGCCAAAATCAGCTGGGGAGAAAGCAAACGACCGTTTTTATTTGAATCCTGTGCAATTAGGAAAGCACGCAAAAGAATTTCCCAGTAGAAGTTTGAGAATGTGCTCTTGAATCTCCTGGACAACTGTCCCTGCTCTGTTTCCTCAGGACTTTAGCCAAGGAAATATGGTGCTGGCTGCTTCAAAAATCCCCACATTTTTTACACGGCCTCCAGCAGTGTCTTTTCTTCCCCTGAAGCTTTAGACTTGTAGTCCCCTCCCTCTGGAAGGGACACACACAGAGCAATGCCACTGTGCACTGCTCGATCCTTGCCATAGGTCTGTGCACGTTGCCACCATGTGGTCAGCTCACAACAGGCTCCCTGCACTGCCACCAGCACCATTTTGGGGGGGCTGGCACTCACTCAAAAGCAGCCCCACAGCCCACATATCCCTGGAACGCTGCATCTGCCCAAGAATATACTGACCCAGCTTGACAGAGCCATCCGTTTTGAGGAGAATGTTGAGGCTCTTCAAATCTCTGTGCATCACGTGGTTGGAATGGAGAAAATGCAGTCCTTGCAGGCACTGAGAGAGAAACCAGAAACAGGAGGGCAAAAATCAGTGATGTGATTTCATCACACAAGAAAGGAAACAGCTCTCCAAGATTCCCTCTGCAGGGGAATGAGGAGTAATGGCAGAACACAGTGCCATTGAGGGCAAGAGCTCGCTGCTCCAACACAGGCAGAGCAGCACCTTTCTAAAGAAAGGCATGTCAGCTTGCCAAAGAGCAACAGCAACTGCTGGTGTAGACTCTGCCCTGCAAACCAGCCAGGATGACTGCTGCTGCAGTGGATGTGCTCAGAAGTACAGAGCATTCTGGCTGCACTGCTAACCTTTCCAGCTGAGGACTCAGAGAAATGAGTCTCTCTTTCTTCTTTGCTGTTCCTTTCAAATGCTACCACCACCACCACCTTTGCTTTTACAGGCAAGGAATGCAGTGCCAACAGGCCAAAGTTTAGAGAGGCAAGATGGAGAAGAGCAAATACAAGAGCCAGAGTGAGAATGCAACAGCAGGAGAGAAGAGGACAGGAACAGAGTCCAGTGAGTGCAGGGGCACTGGCAGGCAGTTCACTTGAGAGGCTCTTGCTTGCCCAGAGCATATCAGCAACACAGAAACAAAGCCTGGCTCACGGAATCACTCCTGTTCTGAGCCCCTTTCCCAGACAATCCTGCCCAAGCTCTGGGAAGCACAGCTGGGATCCCCGACTGACCTCCCGACTGATGATGGCAATCTCATCTTCTCTCAGGCGAGTCTTTTGGATTGTGTCATAAAGACTGCCTCCATCCATGTACTCCATCACCAGCCACAGTTCTTCATGCACAAGGTAGCTGAAAGAAGGAAACAAGGCCATGCAGATGAACATGCATTCGTTGGTTCCTTTGCTTGATTCTTGTTTTTGGGTCCCTTTGTGACAAGGACAGAATTAAAAGAATTAAAGACATTCCCTCCAGGCTGTGGGTTGTTTGCAGTCTGTGCAGTCTCAAGGAGAACAGCACATCTGTGAAAAAGGAGATGTCTCTGATGGCCAGCAAACAAAAAGTGCAGTTTAGTAACAACCAAGATGAAAAACCTGTCACCGTGATATTTCTGGAAATAAGCACCTAGTGTTCCTGGTATGGAGAGCCATGGAAAAGAGGGGCAACAATCCAAGGGAAATCCTCTCTAGCATGCTTCATCAGCATTGAAGAAACCTTAAAAAATCCATCCTGAGACAACATGGAGGCAGTGAGCTTACAGGGTACTGACTTCTTGTGGTAGAGTTGATGCAGGTTTTTGAACAATTTTTCAACTATGTGTTGGAAAGGCAGGGATGACTCATGGAGACAAACTGCACTCTCTTCCCATCCATTGGAGATGAGTAGAGAAATAATAATGAAGCAATAATTACCAGCTTTCTTTTCTGCCAGTGTCCAAAGTGGGGTTTTAACTTTGCATGCTTTTACTATGTAAACAAACCTTCATGGGATGAGACCACGACCACTCACCCGTCTAAATAATGGACGAGATGGGGACTCATATTCCTCTTCATGACCGTGATTTCAGTAACAATATCCTCCATCTCGCTCGGTCCCCGAAGATAGATTTTCTTGATGGCCACCTAGAATGAGATTGAAAATCAGTAACTTTAGAAGCTGGTGGAATGAGACCAAAACACACATGGGGAGAGAGATTTTGCAATGACACCACCAAGCCGTGCCAAAGTGCCTTGTAATTAGACAAAGGAGTAATTAGGAACTGACATTCCTACAGCTCATTTCTCTGCTCCTTTGGGGGCCAGTTCCAGGACACGTGGCCACTGACCACATTTTGCCTTGTCCACTTGTTAAAAATGGTGTGTCAATTATCATCCCCAAAGCTCTGAGCACACTCTCTGTCTGTCTGTACTTCAGAGGAAGAAATGCGTGCCTTGGTACTCTGTGGATACATCTCGGGCTATAGGCAGAGCTTGGGGCTTTTAGGGACGCCTTGCAGATCTCTCCCTACGTGCAGTTCCCAAGTGCAGCACTGCAGGTGGCTAAGGAACTGCCAGGAACATTCAGATGTATTTGTTGGCAGCCAGAAATGGGAATTCAGGACTCTGAAGCCGTAGCCCCAGAGAGCAGTGAGATGCTCCAAGGCACCACCTTTGTTGGAGCAATTGAGAGCCAGGGAGAGCGTCCTTCTCTGAAAGGAACCGCTGCCCTCCTTGCCTTCCTTCTGGCAGCTGAGCAGGACAAAGACTGTCCCAAATGCAGCTGGCTGGCTGGCACCCGTCTGTGCTTCTTGTGCCTTTGCAGCACAGCTCTAGCCACAGCTGCAGCCACAGCTGACACGAGAGAGGAAAGCCCTGGAGAGCAGCAGAATCTGCAGGGGCTCTTGACATTTACCTGTCTTCCTGTGGCAGTGTCGATGGCTCTGCAAACCTCTCCAAAAGCCCTAGAAACAAAACAGCAGCAAAGAAAGGAGAAGCCATTTAGACGTTGGAGTGAAAGGCAGTCCAGACAGGAGATGTCTGCTGGAAATGCCTCCAACCTGCAGCATGCAGGAGGGCTCTGCCAGAAGGCAGATGATGCATTTTCCTCTCCAGTGCATGGGCACTGGGCCTGTTTCTGAAGCATTGGGGTTTAGTGCCTCAGCTCAAAAGGCCAGGTGATTCTTTCATCTTGGATTTCAGTTTCTAAACTGGGCGGTTTTTGTCCTCAGCACAGACTATTTCCTTCAGCAAACTCTTGGGAAGAAATGCTCCTGAGAAGTGTTATCTGACTGCTATGATAGGGGGTAGGTTGCTGTTTCTGGTAATGAAATCCAAGTACCTTTGATAATGCCTTCTTACCACACAAATTCTGGCTGGTACTGAGAGATGGGGCAGACTAACCCCAGTGTCTGAATGTGTTTGCAGTTTGCCTGACTTCACACTTGATAGATATTCCAGCAGCAAATCGCCTGCCCCATGGTTGTGTAGAAGCAACTGTGGTTGGACTCACCCTCTGCCAACAATTTCCTTTTCGGTGTATTTCCTCCGGGGATTTTCTGTGCTCACCATTTGCCCTGAGGGAAACAAAATGCAAGATGCTCACTTGAAAGCCGACATCCCACCATCCAAGAGATACAAAAGGCAGCCCCACTGGGGCTCTAGAGTCTGGGCTTCTGAGTCCTTTGTGGCCAGCTGGGTAACAACAACAACAACAACAATTGCAACAAGACAGGCAGCTCTGCAGTACAAGCAGGCCAGCACAGAGAATGATTTTCTACAGTCCTTTGAAGAGATCTCTTGAAAGGAAACAAAGCACAGGGAGATGCATTCCCAGGAGAGGAGGGCATCTTCCCCACCTTGCAGCACTTTACCAAAAGAATGCCTTTCCCTTTGTAAACCCAAGCAGCTCATGCTCTAACCAATCCCAAGGGGCCTTCAGCAGCAGGACCCTCACCCTTGATGAGCAGGCTGAGCTGGAAGACGCCCTTGCCCGTGGCCCACGTGAAGAACCACACTGCTTCTCCTCCCCCTGACAGCAGGGATCAGTCCCTGCCATTGCACTCGCCCTCTCAGCCCCGCACACGTGCCCAGCTTCCCGCAGCGGGCAAGGGCAGCAGGGACAGCAGTGCTCCTCAGGTGCCGGCGGGACACGGACAGCTGCCCAGAGGAGATGCTGACCCTCTGTGAGCCCAGCCCAGGCCATGCAGGAGCCGGCCCAGAGCAGGGGCTGCTGCCTCGGGGCAGCTCCGCGCTGCAGCGGCCGGCCGGCAGCGGGACTCTCCCAGCTAAGGAAGGCTCCAGCCTCGGCGCTCACACCAGCCCTCAGGGCCAGGGCAGCCACCGCCACAAAGCTGCCAAAGCCCAGGCACCAGCACTGACAAGCAATGGCAAGAAGGCACGGCCACACCCAGCCCCTTCCAAGCTGGTGCCCCCACTGAGGACACGGCAGGATTGGCTTGGAGAGCAGACACACCCAGGTGCACATCAGTGCCCTTTTGTGCCAACAGGTGACGGGAGACAGAGAGTCAGCTGGGCTCTCTTCTCAGCCCCACTAGGTCTTATCTGAGGGCACAGGACCGGCAGCTGCTCTGGGCAAGAAGCAGCTTCAATGACTTGTGCTGTAGAATCACAAAGGGCACCCAAGTGAGGAGGATCATTGGGTCCAGCTATGCTGACGCGTGCTCACAATACACTGTCCCTCAGAGAAGAAAGACACAAGACGTACTCATGAACCCCAGGAAGTCATCCTCATCATACTCCATCTCCTGTTGCTGAGCAGCAGCTTTGTCAGTGCTGGAGATGAAGGAACTGCCCAGGCTCCAGTGCTCAGCTGGGGCAGGCCAGGCCCCTTCAGGTGACACTGCTGCTGCAGCAGCTTCAATAGAAGAGCCTGTGGAGATCTGAGACAACAAAAGAGTTTGTGTCAGAAAAGTGGCTGGCAGAGATTAGCCCCAGATCCCATTTTAAATGCAAGCCCTTAGGAAGGTGCTGTCAGCCAGTGACTGGGAGCTGCTGTCAGGCTCAGCTTTTTCACCTTTCTGCCCACAATTCACATTAATTCAGCCATTTCTTTCTGCTTCCCTGCCCACCTCTGCTTCCATTTTACCAAAAGAACAACCTGGCAACCAAGGCACCAAAATCCCTGTCTTCAAACAGCAACTCCACGTCCCCAGTGTGTCTCTGAAATGCTCCCGGGTAAGCACAGCCAAGAAGCTCCCGGGGACAAACTGCCCCAAAGAGCTTGTGTTGTCACATCAAGACTTTTGGTGCCTGTGGGTACTTGGCACGTCTGTGGAGAGGGACAGGTGTCCCCAGACCACAGCGTCCCCTACGTATCCACCAAGGCTGAGCACAGTGCCTTTGGCATGCTCCCTCCTCTGCAGACAGGGAACCTTCCTGCTCCAGGCTGGCCCCTATCAGAATCCCAGCAAGCTGGGGCCTAAACACGGCAGCTCAAAGCCCATTTTCCAGCTGTCACTGGCTGAGGGGAATGGCTAGGTCTGGCAGGACTGCAGCACTCAGCATCCTCAGCCACCAACAGCAAGAGCTGGCTGCTCAGAAACTTGCAGCTCTGCCTCGCACTAAAGACAGCACCCTCCAGAAGAGGCACTTACTGGCTGGGAAAGTTCCGGCTGTGGTGTGACCACAGCTGGAGCCTTGTGGTCATTTGGCTCCTCTTCGGCTTCTTGTCCAGGAGCAGAGGAAACCGGAGGGGAGTCTGTTCTTCCTTCAGTGATCTGTGGACAGACAGGAGCGTGAGACACAGGCTCATTTAGAACCTTCTTTCTCTTCAGCTCTAGAACCAGCTCTACTAAGCACAAATCATCAACTTGGAGAGCAAGGGGATTCTAAGTCCCTCAGACTAAATTCTAATGGGTTGATTCAACTGGGCACTGCAAATTGCTCTGAATTAGACAATCCCCCCTGGCTACTATCAGGAAGCAACGTTCTCTCAGCAAAACTGGGCTTTTAGTTCTTTTAAAGCTCTGGAATGGAAAATTAGGAAATAGGCAGTGATGCCTTTGCTCTTGCTGCTGCAGACATGGAAATGGATTTTCTTGCAGCCTACTCAGCTGGCCCTCTACACTCTACTGCCACAGGCCAAGCTCACAGCTTGCTGCACAATTCTTAAACGCCAGGAACATCAAATGTGCCTTTCTTACTCACCTCAGGATCAGCACCTCTGAATACCCGGCTCAGGTGACCTGCAGTGGGCAAGGGAAAATGAAGCAGATGCTTTGAGAAAACTGGAGACAACCACAGCATTTTTAGAAGATTTTCCAAGAAGGCCTCCCAGTCTACATTTTCAAAGTTGTCCTGCTTGACCCAGCAAATAGAGGAAATGACAGACTCTGCTGACACAGACTCTCCCACGGAGGGAATGCAACCCCTGCAGGTTCCCTTGCAAATGCTGCCCGCACAGCCCTGGCTACACACACCCCCTTTTGAGCTGAACATGTTGACAGGAGCTTTACCCAAGCGGCATCCCAATGGCCTTTCTGTTTCCAAATCAATTCAGTCACTAAGAAAGAGCAGGAAGACCAAAAACCAGGTTAGGTGACACTCAGGGAAAACCTCTACTTACCTGCCAGGTGAGTCAGGAAATAGCAGGAATAAGTAACTCCATAAACAGTGAAAACTGCAGCGGCGAGTTGCCCAATCATTGTGGCAACTGCTGTGCAAGTTTGCAGAGTGCGCTCTAACGCTAGCTAAAAGGAGTCTCCTGTCAGTCAGCAGCTGCCCACTGACAAAAGCCTCAAGCACAGGACCAAGTTCCTGCACTGAGCAAGCCCAAGAGCTGCTCTGACACCCCTGAGGCCTTCCGTGCACCAAGGCAACCTTGCGATGTCACCATGACCACGTGGCAACCGTGCCCTGACATCACAAAGCAAACGCTCTGCCTTGATCTGGATGGATGGAGGAGGGCACGTGGACGCGACTACTGAGGACACATTGCAGACGCTAGAATTAAGGGCTGTCCTTTGGATCATTATGAATTGGCCTGGTCAGGGTGTAAATGTTGTCACAGACTCATTATACGTAGTAGGGGTAGTGCTGCGGATTGAGGATGCATTGATAAAGGATATAAAGAATGACAGGTTATGGGAACTTTTGAGACAGCTGAGGCAAGCTGTTCGGCTGCGCTCAGCTCCTTTTGCAATTTTGCATATTTGAAGCCACAAATGGTCAGAAGGTTTGGGTCAGGGTAATGCCATAACTGATCAGTTGGTTTCTGTTGCAGTACCACAAGACAGATTTCAGCAGGCACGTATTGCTCATGAGACTTTTCAGCAGAATGCGCGAGGCCTAAAGAAACAGTTTCGCATATCTCTGAATGATGCCCGTGGTATTGTCAGATCCTGTCCTCTCTGTAGTCAGCATGGGCCTGGACTAGGGATGGGAGTAAACCCACGGGGCCTTGGAGCCAATCAGATCTGGCAAATGGATGTAACTCACGTATCCTCCTTTGGTAGATTGAAATATGTGCATGTTACAATTGATCCTTTCAGTAAATTTATTTGGGCTTCAGCGCAGCCAGGAAAGAAAGCTCTCCACGTGGTACGACACCTAACTGCTTGCTTTGCGGTGATGGGGGTGCCAGAACAGATTAAGACAGACAATGGCCCTGCATATGTGAGCAGCAGGATCCAAAGGTTCTTACAGAAGTGGGGTGTGACACACATCACAGGTATCCCACATTCACCAACAGGTCAGGCGATTGTGGAGCGAGCCCACCAAACACTCAAGGATTATCTGTTAAAATAGAAGGAGGAGGTGGATGTGCAGACCATGCTATCAAAAACACTATTTGTATTAAACTATCTGTGTGTAATGGGGGACCACTCGGAGCCCCCTGCGGTCATCCACTCAGGGGGAGTAAAGGAGGAAGCAACTAAGCCATTGTTTAAAGTCATGTACCGAGATCCCACAACTGGAGTATGGGAAGGTCCCGCAGAGGTTCAGTACATGGGTAGAGGTTATGTTTGTGTTCTTACCCCCACAGGGCCCCAATGGATACCTAGTAAATGGATCCGTCCTGCTAATGACCCTGCAAGAGTGACATCGATACTGGACAGCCAGGGTTAGAGGCGGTACACTTAATTGAAGACTTAAGGGCAAGAGAAAACCTACAACTGCTCTGGCAGTTTGACAAGGCAGTACAGAGATATCACTCCATGTCAATTCATACCCAAATAGCTAAGTTGCAAGAACTCACTAGTCATTTGCAGCAAGACACAGGCTTGGCTTTAACAGATTGGCTACGATCTTTCGGGCTAGGGCCTTGGATAACCTCCCTACTGCAACATGTAATCAATATTGTGATTGTTATTTTACTGCTTGTCCTTTTTGTACCTTGCTTTTTTCGCTGCTTGCAACAGATGATGTATCGCATAGCAGAAACAGTAACTACTCGACACACTGCGTTTGTTGCACAAAATAAAAAAGAGGGAATTGTTGAAGAATGGTTAGCAGTGCAAGGCCACGGATCATTAGAGGCCTTATGGCCCGATACCAAGTGCTAGCAGCCTACGTGCTGCTGAGACAAGCTGTCCTTGGGACAGCAGTAAGCACGGACACAGGCCAAAGATAAAAGAACTTGTGGTGAATAGAGCATAGCAGTAAGCACGTATACAAAGTTTTCAGCATGCCAAGAGGAGGAACCTTCTCACGCTTGATATAGCCAATCAAGTATAGATGAGTAGTGTATGCTAACCAACTATAATTTGACAAGTATGCTGAACGCTTCGGGCAAAAGTATAAGAACGGATAGTATGAGCAATAAAGTTGAACAATGCTTTACCAATCATATTGGTTGATTGCATTCTTCCCTCACCGAAATGCTCCGCAGTGCAGCACATCCTGCGTAGGAGATGGTCCTGGTGTTCCAGAGGGAATTGTGCGTGGCTTTGCGGACAGTGGTGCAGATGGAGCCCAGGTCGCTGAGGGCCAGGTTGAGCAGGAGGAAGAACATGGGGCTGTGCAGGTGGTGGCCGCAGGCTACGGCGCTGGTGACCAGGCCGTGGCCCAGGAGCGCAGCCAGGGAGATGCCCAGGAAGAGGCAGAAGTGCAGGAGCTGCAGCTGCCGCGTGTCTGCCAACGCCAGCGGGAGGAAGTGGCTGATGGAGCTGCTGTTGGACATTTGCTGTGGCTGCATATGGGGACATGTTCATGGATAAAGGACAGTGACAAGTCAGGACTGGCTGCTTTGAGCCAAACCCGTGCCATTCCCTGTAGCCTGTCCTGCTGGTGTTGGTGTCTTTGGGGCGGACCCTGACTGCCGACACAACAGCAACACATTCGCTTAAGAGCTGGACTAGGTCAGTGCAAAAGATGGCGGCCAGGGCTGAGGGAGCCACACACAAGATGGCGGCCAGGGCTGGAGAGCCACACACAAGATGGCGGCTGGGGCCGGGCTGCCAGGGCGGCTGATCTCACTAGGAGGCGCAGCCTCAGCCCTCTGGCTGCCATCCTGCATGGGGCAGGCTGAGCCCCCCTGCAGTGTCTGTTGGAATGGACATTAACGGACACCCGGGAAAAGGACACGGTCTGGCACCTTTGCTCTGTGCACACAAACACAGACCAGCCAGTTTGGAACGCCAACTGGCAGTACTTTGATGTCAAGGCAATTCAAATAGGGGAAAATAGAACGAAACTCCAGGCATTGAACATTTTAAAATAAAAACATCTTCTTTTTTTTTTTTTTTTTTTTTTTTTTGAAAGAGGGCTAAAAGCACTTCTTGTGCACATGGACGCCAGTTAGCATCAAGCAGCATCACAAGTGGTTTCGTCCAGGCAGGAGTCACAGTGAGTGTGAGGTGATGAAAACGGAGATGGGATCTGCTTGAGGCGGATGGTGCAGCGGCTGCTCACCTGCGACGTGTATCCCTCAGGGTACTCATTTCTTTAGAACACTATGAAGAATAGAGGGAATTGAAAGTCCACTGCAGTTTAGGTTGTTCTTCACGAGATTGTTCAAGTTGAGCACAGCCATTCTGTTCAGCAGACACACGGGCAGGGGCTTCTTGGAGCGCTGCTCTGGCACCCATTCTTTGGAGGAGGGGATTGCAGGAAAGAAGAAAAGAAGCTCATCAACTACTGAAGAGGAAGAGTCACTGACAGGAAGCAGTGGGTTAAGAAATGTGAGGGGAAAAAAGGCAGAAAACATGAGGTGACAAGTGTGAGAAATGGGAGTGGAAAAAGGAGGGAAGTGTGAGGGAGGAAAAGGGAAGGAAACCTGAGTGGGAAAGGCTGAGAAAACTGAGGGGAAAATGGTGAAGACGTGAGTGAAAATAGGAGAGGAAGGTGAGAGGAGGAAAAGGCAGGACATATGACGGGAAAATTCTAAGAAACATAATCAGGGAAGGCTGAAAAACATAGAGGAAAAAATGGAGGGAAATGTGAGGGGAAGAGAGCGAGAAAATTACTGGCAGAGAAAGAGAAACAGGCAGCAAATGTGAGGGGAACATTGTGAGAATCCTGAGGGGAAAAGAGGGAGAAACCAGAGGGCAGAAAAAGGCAGAAAACATTAGGGGGGAAAAAAGGGTGGGAAGTTGGATGGGAAAAGTGACAGAAAACAGGAGTGAAAAAAGAGCACAAAATGCTAGAGGAAAAGTATAAGCAACATGAGGGGGAAAGAATGATGAACGTGAGGGGAAAAGTGGGAGAAATGGGAGAGGGAAAGCCTGGGAAACACGAGGGCAAAAGTGAGAAACATGAGGAGACAACTTGGAGAAAAATGACTGAGGAAAGGAGAAAAGCATGAGGAGAGAAAAGGGCAGGGTAAGTGAGGGGAAAATTGTGAGAATCATGCGAGAACAAAAAAGCAGGAAAAAGCGGGAAGCTGGGGAAGTGCGAGAGGCAAAGTGTGAGGAAAGGGAGCTGAAAAGGGTGGGGAAAAGAAGTAAAACTTGGGAGGCAAACATGACAGGAAAACTGTGAGACTCGAGAGGGGGAAGGAGTGGAAATGTGAGAGGGAAAAGAACAGGAAAGGTGAAGGGAGAAAAGGAGCGAAGGCAGGATTGGCATGACAGCTGAAATGATTCCTAACACATTCCCCCATGCATTTGCCCATTTATTGCACTAGCCCAGGGCTTCTCTGTATGTCCGTCTCCCCCTGTGCCTTGATTCCTGTTTGGAAGCAGCAGAAGTGCAGGATGTGCCCACCAGCAGGAGCTGCTCCAGGCTGGGAAGGGGCCAGGTGGTGCTGATTTCCAGAGGCTTCTGTGTCCCAGGTGAGGCCAGGGCAGGAGTGGGTTGAAAGGTGCTGCTGCTGCTCCTCTGTGCCAGAGAGCCCTGGCTGGGCAGGGCCCGGCGCCCACTGCACTGCGGGCTCTTTCTCCTGCCACAGCTGGGCACACCTGGCAACAAATCCTGATGACTTGTGGGGAAACCAAGGGCTTTGTGGAGGCTGCATTGCTCTGCACACACCCGGGCCACCTGCAGCACAGAGCTTTGGCCCCCAGAAATGTAAACCCGAGGGGAACAGCTGGAAAAGGTTTCGTTTTCACCTTTCAATAGAAGCAACTAAAATCAAAGTTACCAAGAAGGGCTCCGATCCCTGGTGCCAGCTCGGTGTGAGAAAGGAGGCATGACTTTATTTCAGTGCTGGGTGCGTGGGGAATCACTTTCCTAACACGTGCTCAGCCAGAAATCCCACCTACTCATTTGTAACCATGGAAATAAGACCTACTCATTACTTTGCTGAAACTCACAGGCTAAACATTCCCTCAAATTAGTTGACATATTTAAACCACTTCTCAGAAGTTACTGACAGGAGAGTAGGGCTCTCTTGAGAGTCTCGGGTGGTCATTTGGGGAACATCCCATTCCTGCAATTCTCCTCTGATGCCCAAGAGCCTCCTACAACCACTCTTTTCCCCCTGAATTCATTCCAGCTACATTCTTAGGAAGACTACTCTATTCTCAAGGCTAAGGTAGCCACTTGCACACATCAATCACTGCACTGGGGGAATAGAGGGCTCAACACTCTGTTAATGCAAAGGGAATTCACAATTTGTTACAGTTCAACATTTTCTCAAAACCTGCCTTCTCTGGGAATTGCTCACAAGCATGTCCTCAATGCACCTTGAAAATGTTTTTGCTGACTGAAGCCAGAGTGTGTCTTTCCTTCAGCAATTCAGAAGAAAAACACAAACTGCCTACTGAAACCCTTCTGCTCCCTTCCAAATCAGTTCACTGCTCAAGCACGAGCCACAGGCTCATGCCCGATTCCCTCAGTGAGATAGGAGGTAATATTTTGCTGCAGCTGCAGGGTTATTAGAAGAAGGAACGAAAGCTGTTGGTTCTTGGGGTTGTTATTTAGGGTTTGGATTGGTTCTAGTTGATTTGTTGGGTGTTGCTGTGAGCTGGGAGAGGGGCCAGCGTGAAGACCAAACCAAAAGGGAAGTAGGAGAAGAGGGGAGGGAACAGAAAAGGAGGCGGTGGGGACAGAATACAAGTTTCCTATTTCCCGGCCAAAGGGAAAGGGGACACGGTTCGCCCTGGGCTGGGAAAGGCCATAAATAGCAGCATTTTCTCTGTGTGTGTTGTGTGTGTGTTTGGCTCTTGGGAGAGGGAGATACACACCCAGCTCCGGTGAATCCTTCCTAAGAAACAGTTCTCTTTGGCTTTGATGACTTTGTCTCCCCATTTAATTTCATCTAAGAGTTGGCTCCTTTCTAACACCCCTCTCCCAGCAGCTCAGGGCTGCATTGCACAGTGCTTGCTGTGTGCCAGAGAGCTCAAAGCAGGCTGGCCTGGTGCCCCGGAATATTTCTGCAGAACACTCTGCATTTCACCCCTTTGCTCTGGCTCAGTGCACAACTCCAGCACTGCAGGCGCTTCCTCCCAGAGCCGTGTGAGGCCCCGGCTCCTGCAGATGTGACCTGACAAGCTGTCCCTGCCTGCCGCTGGCCTCGCTTCCCCCGGCAGAAACGCCGTGCCTGAAGGAGGCTGCCCTGTGCAGGAGCCTGCGGAGCAGCCCGGCTCCCTCCCCTGTGCCCAGAGCGCTGCACACACTGCTCGCCTTGGCCAGGAGTTAGAGGGCAGCCGGCACAAGGGTGGCAATCCTCAGCCAGGCCTGCAGCCCTCGGCTGTGGTTTGCCTTTCTCTGCTCCTGTGCACGCTCCGGACGGCCGATGCCACCGGTCTGTGCTGTGCCCAGCACGGCCACGCTTCCCCTCGGGAGAGCCTTCCCCACTTTCCAACTGTACCAAAGAAGCCATCAATGTCACTCTCCACCTCTAAGAAAAAACTGACACTTCAGAAGAAAATGTTGAGCTTTCTCAGAGGCTCAGAAGGAGGACAATCTTTGAAACGAGTTGAGGTTTCACAAACTTTATTTCCAATCCTATGCTACAATCCTACTCCACTGTCCTAGCTGCAATCCTACTCTGCAGTCCTATTCTACAATCCTTCTCTATAGTGGTGTTGGAGAAAACAGTTGTCTGATTCCTGTCTCCTCCTTCCACTCTTTCACTGAAGTGATCAGTGGCACCAGGCTGGACACAGGCTTGGCTGATGTTATAAATGGATGCTGCACAAAGAAAAAAAGAAACCAAGAATGAACCATTACTTTGCAAGCTAAGAGCCTCAAAGGCAGGGCAATATTTTTCAAAGGAAAAGGAGATTGAATCAGAGTAGGTCGAAGGAGCAACAGTGGGGCCACATTGGCACAGCTTGCTGCAAGAGCTGCTAAGTGCCCCAGGCCTGGAAATATCTCAGGTCTGAGCATCCTGATCTCTTGAAAGAGGTCCCTGGTCATATTGCAGGGCACGCGGAGCAGATGAGCTTTACAGGCCCCTGCCAGCCCAGCCCAGTCTAGGATTCCTGACTGTTCTCATTTGAACAGCACCAAGAGTGGAGGTGAAGAGGAGGAGGCTCCCCTGATGCCTGGCCGTTCAGTGCAGGAGGAGCCCGTCCCTGGGACACTGTTTCCCCTGCAGCCCCTTGGCATTTTACCTGCAGCAGCTCCTTGGCAGACCAGCGCCGCTCCTCGTCTCTCTGCAGGCAGCAGCTCAGGAAGTCACGCAGCAAAGGTGAGCAGAGCTTGGGCTGCTGCAGCTTTGGGATCCCTTTGGTGGCTTTCAGGAGTCGAGCCTGGAGAAAAAGGAAAGATGAGTTTCTCACCTGCTTCTTTCACGTCTGGAACTGCTCTCCCAGATGCCACGGTTGAAGCTGCACTCTGCAGTGGCACTTTCTGCCGTGGCACAGAGGCAGAGATGACTTTCCTGGACCAACAAAACACCTATAGCCCAATGCAGCCACAGCTTTTCCAGCATCCAGCAGATCTTGCCTTGGCAGCTGATTTCATTGACTGACCTTGTTAGTGAAAACAATAGCAGCAAAAGCAGGTTTCCTTCTCTGAGGATTCACCTGAGCAGCTTGACAGGCTAGTTGGAAGAGGGACTTTGCTCTACTAACTCACTCTACTATTTCCAAAGATAATTACATGAAAAGCATCTCTGCAGCACTTGTTGGTCCCTTAAGCACAGCTGCCATCAAACCAAAGGCATCAAGCTTTTTCCTGGGTTCTTGAAAACAATGGGAATTGCAAGCAAAGAAAGGAAATCCCTCAGTTATTCCTCAGGTAAGGAAACAAGCATTTGGAATCCCATCTTCCACACAGACACATGAAGATGCATGCACAAATGTCTTGGGACGAAAATGCCTCTTTGGGCACACAGGAAACACGTGCACCTCCGTCTCTCATCAGACTGCAAATTTCAGCTTCCCTTAGGCAGCAAAAGGAAAATTTTGGTGGTCAAAGCAGAAGAGGGAGAAACACCATCCATGTGGTAGCCCTCTGCTCATTTGGATCCTCAAGTCAATGCATTAATGGTATGGCCATCCTAGAAAGTGCCAGGAAACAAAGGGGTGGGTTTGGCAGGCTCTCCACATGGCCAGGCTTCATCTTGGTGACATGGAGGTGGCGGCTTGGGTTAGGAAAGAAAGACGGTCACTAAGTGTTTCAGCACCACCGCACAAGAAGCACAACAGACTCTGTGGCCTTCACAGCCTCTTGTCAAGGTTTCAGGCAAATTTCCTTGTGAGAAGAACGGGGGTGCACTTCTTCTCTCCAAACCACTGTTTTATAAACTTTCTTGGGTTTGGGTTACTTTCCTTCATTTCAGGAAAGATAACACCACTTCTAAGATGCTTGTTTGCTGCTATTAGGGACGTCTACAAAGCCAAAAGAGCTGGAACGACTTCTAAGCCAAAGCCAAATGTTGCCTGAGAAGGGAGATTGTTTGCCTGGGCTAAGGCTTGAGTTCCCCCACGGATGCAACCAAAACCCCAGCAGATGCTGATGTGCTGCCGGGACATTTTCAGAAAGGGACTGTGGTGGAAGTAGTTCCAGCGGATGGCAATGGCATTTTGTCCAATGGCACACAGAACGTGGGATGGGGGAGAAAGACAGCGGGATCAGAGAGTATTTACACCTTACCATGGCAGAATTTTCCTCCCAGTCAGGAGCTTCTCCTTCCACCATTTCAATGACCACGATTCCCAAAGACCATATGTCCACTTTGGGGCCATAGGGTTCACCGTTCACTTCAGGTGCCATCCACTGAAGAGTCCCGACCACCGATCTCCGTCTACTCTGCTCAGGGGTGAGTTGAGCAGAGAGGCCAAAATCAGCTGGGGAGAAAGCAAACGACCGTTTTTATTTGAATCCTGTGCAATTAGGAAAGCACGCAAAAGAATTTCCCAGTAGAAGTTTGAGAATGTGCTCTTGAATCTCCTGGACAACTGTCCCTGCTCTGTTTCCTCAGGACTTTAGCCAAGGAAATATGGTGCTGGCTGCTTCAAAAATCCCCACATTTTTTACACGGCCTCCAGCAGTGTCTTTTCTTCCCCTGAAGCTTTAGACTTGTAGTCCCCTCCCTCTGGAAGGGACACACACAGAGCAATGCCACTGTGCACTGCTCGATCCTTGCCATAGGTCTGTGCACGTTGCCACCATGTGGTCAGCTCACAACAGGCTCCCTGCACTGCCACCAGCACCATTTTGGGGGGGCTGGCACTCACTCAAAAGCAGCCCCACAGCCCACATATCCCTGGAACGCTGCATCTGCCCAAGAATATACTGACCCAGCTTGACAGAGCCATCCGTTTTGAGGAGAATGTTGAGGCTCTTCAAATCTCTGTGCATCACGTGGTTGGAATGGAGAAAATGCAGTCCTTGCAGGCACTGAGAGAGAAACCAGAAACAGGAGGGCAAAAATCAGTGATGTGATTTCATCACACAAGAAAGGAAACAGCTCTCCAAGATTCCCTCTCCAGGGGAATGAGGAGTAATGGCAGAACACAGTGCCATTGAGGGCAAGAGCTCGCTGCTCCAACACAGGCAGAGCAGCACCTTTCTAAAGAAAGGCATGTCAGCTTGCCAAAGAGCAACAGCAACTGCTGGTGTAGACTCTGCCCTGCAAACCAGCCAGGATGACTGCTGCTGCAGTGGATGTGCTCAGAAGTACAGAGCATTCTGGCTGCACTGCTAACCTTTCCAGCTGAGGACTCAGAGAAATGAGTCTCTCTTTCTTCTTTGCTGTTCCTTTCAAATGCTACCACCACCACCACCTTTGCTTTTACAGGCAAGGAATGCAGTGCCAACAGGCCAAAGTTTAGAGAGGCAAGATGGAGAAGAGCAAATACAAGAGCCAGAGTGAGAATGCAACAGCAGGAGAGAAGAGGACAGGAACAGAGTCCAGTGAGTGCAGGGGCACTGGCAGGCAGTTCACTTGAGAGGCTCTTGCTTGCCCAGAGCATATCAGCAACACAGAAACAAAGCCTGGCTCACGGAATCACTCCTGTTCTGAGCCCCTTTCCCAGACAATCCTGCCCAAGCTCTGGGAAGCACAGCTGGGATCCCCGACTGACCTCCCGACTGATGATGGCAATCTCATCTTCTCTCAGGCGAGTCTTTTGGATTGTGTCATAAAGACTGCCTCCATCCATGTACTCCATCACCAGCCACAGTTCTTCATGCACAAGGTAGCTGAAAGAAGGAAACAAGGCCATGCAGATGAACATGCATTCGTTGGTTCCTTTGCTTGATTCTTGTTTTTGGGTCCCTTTGTGACAAGGACAGAATTAAAAGAATTAAAGACATTCCCTCCAGGCTGTGGGTTGTTTGCAGTCTGTGCAGTCTCAAGGAGAACAGCACATCTGTGAAAAAGGAGATGTCTCTGATGGCCAGCAAACAAAAAGTGCAGTTTAGTAACAACCAAGATGAAAAACCTGTCACCGTGATATTTCTGGAAATAAGCACCTAGTGTTCCTGGTATGGAGAGCCATGGAAAAGAGGGGCAACAATCCAAGGGAAATCCTCTCTAGCATGCTTCATCAGCATTGAAGAAACCTTAAAAAATCCATCCTGAGACAACATGGAGGCAGTGAGCTTACAGGGTACTGACTTCTTGTGGTAGAGTTGATGCAGGTTTTTGAACAATTTTTCAACTATGTGTTGGAAAGGCAGGGATGACTCATGGAGACAAACTGCACTCTCTTCCCATCCATTGGAGATGAGTAGAGAAATAATAATGAAGCAATAATTACCAGCTTTCTTTTCTGCCAGTGTCCAAAGTGGGGTTTTAACTTTGCATGCTTTTACTATGTAAACAAACCTTCATGGGATGAGACCACGACCACTCACCCGTCTAAATAATGGACGAGATGGGGACTCATATTCCTCTTCATGACCGTGATTTCAGTAACAATATCCTCCATCTCGCTCGGTCCCCGAAGATAGATTTTCTTGATGGCCACCTAGAATGAGATTGAAAATCAGTAACTTTAGAAGCTGGTGGAATGAGACCAAAACACACATGGGGAGAGAGATTTTGCAATGACACCACCAAGCCGTGCCAAAGTGCCTTGTAATTAGACAAAGGAGTAATTAGGAACTGACATTCCTACAGCTCATTTCTCTGCTCCTTTGGGGGCCAGTTCCAGGACACGTGGCCACTGACCACATTTTGCCTTGTCCACTTGTTAAAAATGGTGTGTCAATTATCATCCCCAAAGCTCTGAGCACACTCTCTGTCTGTCTGTACTTCAGAGGAAGAAATGCGTGCCTTGGTACTCTGTGGATACATCTCGGGCTATAGGCAGAGCTTGGGGCTTTTAGGGACGCCTTGCAGATCTCTCCCTACGTGCAGTTCCCAAGTGCAGCACTGCAGGTGGCTAAGGAACTGCCAGGAACATTCAGATGTATTTGTTGGCAGCCAGAAATGGGAATTCAGGACTCTGAAGCCGTAGCCCCAGAGAGCAGTGAGATGCTCCAAGGCACCACCTTTGTTGGAGCAATTGAGAGCCAGGGAGAGCGTCCTTCTCTGAAAGGAACCGCTGCCCTCCTTGCCTTCCTTCTGGCAGCTGAGCAGGACAAAGACTGTCCCAAATGCAGCTGGCTGGCTGGCACCCGTCTGTGCTTCTTGTGCCTTTGCAGCACAGCTCTAGCCACAGCTGCAGCCACAGCTGACACGAGAGAGGAAAGCCCTGGAGAGCAGCAGAATCTGCAGGGGCTCTTGACATTTACCTGTCTTCCTGTGGCAGTGTCGATGGCTCTGCAAACCTCTCCAAAAGCCCTAGAAACAAAACAGCAGCAAAGAAAGGAGAAGCCATTTAGACGTTGGAGTGAAAGGCAGTCCAGACAGGAGATGTCTGCTGGAAATGCCTCCAACCTGCAGCATGCAGGAGGGCTCTGCCAGAAGGCAGATGATGCATTTTCCTCTCCAGTGCATGGGCACTGGGCCTGTTTCTGAAGCATTGGGGTTTAGTGCCTCAGCTCAAAAGGCCAGGTGATTCTTTCATCTTGGATTTCAGTTTCTAAACTGGGCGGTTTTTGTCCTCAGCACAGACTATTTCCTTCAGCAAACTCTTGGGAAGAAATGCTCCTGAGAAGTGTTATCTGACTGCTATGATAGGGGGTAGGTTGCTGTTTCTGGTAATGAAATCCAAGTACCTTTGATAATGCCTTCTTACCACACAAATTCTGGCTGGTACTGAGAGATGGGGCAGACTAACCCCAGTGTCTGAATGTGTTTGCAGTTTGCCTGACTTCACACTTGATAGATATTCCAGCAGCAAATCGCCTGCCCCATGGTTGTGTAGAAGCAACTGTGGTTGGACTCACCCTCTGCCAACAATTTCCTTTTCGGTGTATTTCCTCCGGGGATTTTCTGTGCTCACCATTTGCCCTGAGGGAAACAAAATGCAAGATGCTCACTTGAAAGCCGACATCCCACCATCCAAGAGATACAAAAGGCAGCCCCACTGGGGCTCTAGAGTCTGGGCTTCTGAGTCCTTTGTGGCCAGCTGGGTAACAACAACAACAACAACAATTGCAACAAGACAGGCAGCTCTGCAGTACAAGCAGGCCAGCACAGAGAATGATTTTCTACAGTCCTTTGAAGAGATCTCTTGAAAGGAAACAAAGCACAGGGAGATGCATTCCCAGGAGAGGAGGGCATCTTCCCCACCTTGCAGCACTTTACCAAAAGAATGCCTTTCCCTTTGTAAACCCAAGCAGCTCATGCTCTAACCAATCCCAAGGGGCCTTCAGCAGCAGGACCCTCACCCTTGATGAGCAGGCTGAGCTGGAAGACGCCCTTGCCCGTGGCCCACGTGAAGAACCACACTGCTTCTCCTCCCCCTGACAGCAGGGATCAGTCCCTGCCATTGCACTCGCCCTCTCAGCCCCGCACACGTGCCCAGCTTCCCGCAGCGGGCAAGGGCAGCAGGGACAGCAGTGCTCCTCAGGTGCCGGCGGGACACGGACAGCTGCCCAGAGGAGATGCTGACCCTCTGTGAGCCCAGCCCAGGCCATGCAGGAGCCGGCCCAGAGCAGGGGCTGCTGCCTCGGGGCAGCTCCGCGCTGCAGCGGCCGGCCGGCAGCGGGACTCTCCCAGCTAAGGAAGGCTCCAGCCTCGGCGCTCACACCAGCCCTCAGGGCCAGGGCAGCCACCGCCACAAAGCTGCCAAAGCCCAGGCACCAGCACTGACAAGCAATGGCAAGAAGGCACGGCCACACCCAGCCCCTTCCAAGCTGGTGCCCCCACTGAGGACACGGCAGGATTGGCTTGGAGAGCAGACACACCCAGGTGCACATCAGTGCCCTTTTGTGCCAACAGGTGACGGGAGACAGAGAGTCAGCTGGGCTCTCTTCTCAGCCCCACTAGGTCTTATCTGAGGGCACAGGACCGGCAGCTGCTCTGGGCAAGAAGCAGCTTCAATGACTTGTGCTGTAGAATCACAAAGGGCACCCAAGTGAGGAGGATCATTGGGTCCAGCTATGCTGACGCGTGCTCACAATACACTGTCCCTCAGAGAAGAAAGACACAAGACGTACTCATGAACCCCAGGAAGTCATCCTCATCATACTCCATCTCCTGTTGCTGAGCAGCAGCTTTGTCAGTGCTGGAGATGAAGGAACTGCCCAGGCTCCAGTGCTCAGCTGGGGCAGGCCAGGCCCCTTCAGGTGACACTGCTGCTGCAGCAGCTTCAATAGAAGAGCCTGTGGAGATCTGAGACAACAAAAGAGTTTGTGTCAGAAAAGTGGCTGGCAGAGATTAGCCCCAGATCCCATTTTAAATGCAAGCCCTTAGGAAGGTGCTGTCAGCCAGTGACTGGGAGCTGCTGTCAGGCTCAGCTTTTTCACCTTTCTGCCCACAATTCACATTAATTCAGCCATTTCTTTCTGCTTCCCTGCCCACCTCTGCTTCCATTTTACCAAAAGAACAACCTGGCAACCAAGGCACCAAAATCCCTGTCTTCAAACAGCAACTCCACGTCCCCAGTGTGTCTCTGAAATGCTCCCGGGTAAGCACAGCCAAGAAGCTCCCGGGGACAAACTGCCCCAAAGAGCTTGTGTTGTCACATCAAGACTTTTGGTGCCTGTGGGTACTTGGCACGTCTGTGGAGAGGGACAGGTGTCCCCAGACCACAGCGTCCCCTACGTATCCACCAAGGCTGAGCACAGTGCCTTTGGCATGCTCCCTCCTCTGCAGACAGGGAACCTTCCTGCTCCAGGCTGGCCCCTATCAGAATCCCAGCAAGCTGGGGCCTAAACACGGCAGCTCAAAGCCCATTTTCCAGCTGTCACTGGCTGAGGGGAATGGCTAGGTCTGGCAGGACTGCAGCACTCAGCATCCTCAGCCACCAACAGCAAGAGCTGGCTGCTCAGAAACTTGCAGCTCTGCCTCGCACTAAAGACAGCACCCTCCAGAAGAGGCACTTACTGGCTGGGAAAGTTCCGGCTGTGGTGTGACCACAGCTGGAGCCTTGTGGTCATTTGGCTCCTCTTCGGCTTCTTGTCCAGGAGCAGAGGAAACCGGAGGGGAGTCTGTTCTTCCTTCAGTGATCTGTGGACAGACAGGAGCGTGAGACACAGGCTCATTTAGAACCTTCTTTTTCTTCAGCTCTAGAACCAGCTCTACTAAGCACAAATCATCAACTTGGAGAGCAAGGGGATTCTAAGTCCCTCAGACTAAATTCTAATGGGTTGATTCAACTGGGCACTGCAAATTGCTCTGAATTAGACAATCCCCCCTGGCTACTATCAGGAAGCAACGTTCTCTCAGCAAAACTGGGCTTTTAGTTCTTTTAAAGCTCTGGAATGGAAAATTAGGAAATAGGCAGTGATGCCTTTGCTCTTGCTGCTGCAGACATGGAAATGGATTTTCTTGCAGCCTACTCAGCTGGCCCTCTACACTCTACTGCCACAGGCCAAGCTCACAGCTTGCTGCACAATTCTTAAACGCCAGGAACATCAAATGTGCCTTTCTTACTCACCTCAGGATCAGCACCTCTGAATACCCGGCTCAGGTGACCTGCAGTGGGCAAGGGAAAATGAAGCAGATGCTTTGAGAAAACTGGAGACAACCACAGCATTTTTAGAAGATTTTCCAAGAAGGCCTCCCAGTCTACATTTTCAAAGTTGTCCTGCTTGACCCAGCAAATAGAGGAAATGACAGACTCTGCTGACACAGACTCTCCCACGGAGGGAATGCAACCCCTGCAGGTTCCCTTGCAAATGCTGCCCGCACAGCCCTGGCTACACACACCCCCTTTTGAGCTGAACATGTTGACAGGAGCTTTACCCAAGCGGCATCCCAATGGCCTTTCTGTTTCCAAATCAATTCAGTCACTAAGAAAGAGCAGGAAGACCAAAAACCAGGTTAGGTGACACTCAGGGAAAACCTCTACTTACCTGCCAGGTGAGTCAGGAAATAGCAGGAATAAGTAACTCCATAAACAGTGAAAACTGCAGCGGCGAGTTGCCCAATCATTGTGGCAACTGCTGTGCAAGTTTGCAGAGTGCGCTCTAACGCTAGCTAAAAGGAGTCTCCTGTCAGTCAGCAGCTGCCCACTGACAAAAGCCTCAAGCACAGGACCAAGTTCCTGCACTGAGCAAGCCCAAGAGCTGCTCTGACACCCCTGAGGCCTTCCGTGCACCAAGGCAACCTTGCGATGTCACCATGACCACGTGGCAACCGTGCCCTGACATCACAAAGCAAACGCTCTGCCTTGATCTGGATGGATGGAGGAGGGCACGTGGACGCGACTACTGAGGACACATTGCAGACACTAGAATTAAGGGCTGTCCTTTGGATCATTATGAATTGGCCTGGTCAGGGTGTAAATGTTGTCACAGACTCATTATACGTAGTAGGGGTAGTGCTGCGGATTGAGGATGCATTGATAAAGGATATAAAGAATGACAGGTTATGGGAACTTTTGAGACAGCTGAGGCAAGCTGTTCGGCTGCGCTCAGCTCCTTTTGCAATTTTGCATATTTGAAGCCACAAATGGTCAGAAGGTTTGGGTCAGGGTAATGCCATAACTGATCAGTTGGTTTCTGTTGCAGTACCACAAGACAGATTTCAGCAGGCACGTATTGCTCATGAGACTTTTCAGCAGAATGCGCGAGGCCTAAAGAAACAGTTTCGCATATCTCTGAATGATGCCCGTGGTATTGTCAGATCCTGTCCTCTCTGTAGTCAGCATGGGCCTGGACTAGGGATGGGAGTAAACCCACGGGGCCTTGGAGCCAATCAGATCTGGCAAATGGATGTAACTCACGTATCCTCCTTTGGTAGATTGAAATATGTGCATGTTACAATTGATCCTTTCAGTAAATTTATTTGGGCTTCAGCGCAGCCGGGAAAGAAAGCTCTCCACGTGGTACGACACCTAACTACTTGCTTTGCGGTGATGGGGGTGCCAGAACAGATTAAGACAGACAATGGCCCTGCATATGTGAGCAGCAGGATCCAAAGGTTCTTACAGAAGTGGGGTGTGACACACATCACAGGTATCCCACATTCACCAACAGGTCAGGCGATTGTGGAGCGAGCCCACCAAACACTCAAGGATTATCTGTTAAAATAGAAGGAGGAGGTGGATGTGCAGACCATGCTATCAAAAACACTATTTGTATTAAACTATCTGTGTGTAATGGGGGACCACTCGGAGCCCCCTGCGGTCATCCACTCAGGGGGAGTAAAGGAGGAAGCAACTAAGCCATTGTTTAAAGTCATGTACCGAGATCCCAAAACTGGAGTATGGGAAGGTCCCGCAGAGGTTCAGTACATGGGTAGAGGTTATGTTTGTGTTCTTACCCCCACAGGGCCCCAATGGATACCTAGTAAATGGATCCGTCCTGCTAATGACCCTGCAAGAGTGACATCGATACTGGACAGCCAGGGTTAGAGGCGGTACACTTAATTGAAGACTTAAGGGCAAGAGAAAACCTACAACTGCTCTGGCAGTTTGACAAGGCAGTACAGAGATATCACTCCATGTCAATTCATACCCAAATAGCTAAGTTGCAAGAACTCACTAGTCATTTGCAGCAAGACACAGGCTTGGCTTTAACAGATTGGCTAAGATCTTTCGGGCGAGGGCCTTGGATAACCTCCCTACTGCAACATGTAATCAATATTGTGATTGTTATTTTACTGCTTGTCCTTTTTGTACCTTGCTTTTTTCGCTGCTTGCAACAGATGATGTATCGCATAGCAGAAACAGTAACTACTCGACACACTGCGTTTGTTGCACAAAATAAAAAAGAGGGAATTGTTGAAGAATGGTTAGCAGTGCAAGGCCACGGATCATTAGAGGCCTTATGGCCCGATACCAAGTGCTAGCAGCCTACGTGCTGCTGAGACAAGCTGTCCTTGGGACAGCAGTAAGCACGGACACAGGCCAAAGATAAAAGAACTTGTGGTGAATAGAGCATAGCAGTAAGCACGTATACAAAGTTTTCAGCATGCCAAGAGGAGGAACCTTCTCACGCTTGATATAGCCAATCAAGTATAGATGAGTAGTGTATGCTAACCAACTATAATTTGACAAGTATGCTGAACGCTTCGGGCAAAAGTATAAGAACGGATAGTATGAGCAATAAAGTTGAACAATGCTTTACCAATCATATTGGTTGATTGCATTCTTCCCTCACCGAAATGCTCCGCAGTGCAGCACATCCTGCGTAGGAGATGGTCCTGGTGTTCCAGAGGGAATTGTGCGTGGCTTTGCGGACAGTGGTGCAGATGGAGCCCAGGTCGCTGAGGGCCAGGTTGAGCAGGAGGAAGAACATGGGGCTGTGCAGGTGGTGGCCGCAGGCTACGGTGCTGGTGACGAGGCCGTGGCCCAGGAGCGCAGCCAGGGAGATGCCCAGGAAGAGGCAGAAGTGCAGGAGCTGCAGCTGCCGCGTGTCTGCCAACGCCAGCGGGAGGAAGTGGCTGATGGAGCTGCTGTTGGACATTTGCTGTGGCTGCATATGGGGACGTGTTCATGGATAAAGGACAGTGACAAGTCAGGACTGGCTGCTTTGAGCCAAACCCGTGCCATTCCCTGTAGCCTGTCCTGCTGGTGTTGGTGTCTTTGGGGCGGACCCTGACTGCCGACACAACAGCAACACATTCGCTTAAGAGCTGGACTAGGTCAGTGCAAAAGATGGCGGCCAGGGCTGAGGGAGCCACACACAAGATGGCGGCCAGGGCTGGAGAGCCACACACAAGATGGCGGCTGGGGCCGGGCTGCCAGGGCGGCTGATCTCACTAGGAGGCGCAGCCTCAGCCCTCTGGCTGCCATCCTGCGTGGGGCAGGCTGAGCCCCCCTGCAGTGTCTGTTGGAATGGACATTAACGGACACCCGGGAAAAGGACACGGTCTGGCACCTTTGCTCTGTGCACACAAACACAGACCAGCCAGTTTGGAACGCCAACTGGCAGTACTTTGATGTCAAGGCAATTCAAATAGGGGAAAATAGAACGAAACTCCAGGCATTGAACATTTTAAAATAAAAACATCTTCTTTTTTTTTTTTTTTTTTTTTTTTTTGAAAGAGGGCTAAAAGCACTTCTTGTGCACATGGACGCCAGTTAGCATCAAGCAGCATCACAAGTGGTTTCGTCCAGGCAGGAGTCACAGTGAGTGTGAGGTGATGAAAACGGAGATGGGATCTGCTTGAGGCGGATGGTGCAGCGGCTGCTCACCTGCGACGTGTATCCCTCAGGGTACTCATTTCTTTAGAACACTATGAAGAATAGAGGGAATTGAAAGTCCACTGCAGTTTAGGTTGTTCTTCACGAGATTGTTCAAGTTGAGCACAGCCATTCTGTTCAGCAGACACACGGGCAGGGGCTTCTTGGAGCGCTGCTCTGGCACCCATTCTTTGGAGGAGGGGATTGCAGGAAAGAAGAAAAGAAGCTCATCAACTACTGAAGAGGAAGAGTCACTGACAGGAAGCAGTGGGTTAAGAAATGTGAGGGGAAAAAAGGCAGAAAACATGACGTGACAAGTGTGAGAAATGGGAGTGGAAAAAGGAGGGAAGTGTGAGGGAGGAAAAGGGAAGGAAACCTGAGTGGGAAAGGCTGAGAAAACTGAGGGGAAAATGGTGAAGACGTGAGTGAAAATAGGAGAGGAAGGTGAGAGGAGGAAAAGGCAGGACATATGACGGGAAAATTCTAAGAAACATAATCAGGGAAGGCTGAAAAACATAGAGGAAAAAATGGAGGGAAATGTGAGGGGAAGAGAGTGAGAAAATTACTGGCAGAGAAAGAGAAACAGGCAGCAAATGTGAGGGGAACATTGTGAGAATCCTGAGGGGAAAAGAGGGAGAAACCGAAGGGCAGAAAAAGGCAGAAAACATTAGGGGGAAAAAAAGGGTGGGAAGTTGGATGGGAAAAGTGACAGAAAACAGGAGTGAAAAAAGAGCACAAAATGCTAGAGGAAAAGTATAAGCAACATGAGGGGGAAAGAATGATGAACGTGAGGGGAAAAGTGGGAGAAATGGGAGAGGGAAAGCCTGGGAAACACGAGGGCAAAAGTGAGAAACATGAGGAGACAACTTGGAGAAAAATGACTGAGGAAAGGAGAAAAGCATGAGGAGAGAAAAGGGCAGGGTAAGTGAGGGGAAAATTGTGAGAATCATGCGAGAACAAAAAAGCAGGAAAAAGCGGGAAGCTGGGGAAGTGCGAGAGGCAAAGTGTGAGGAAAGGGAGCTGAAAAGGGTGGGGAAAAGAAGTAAAACTTGGGAGGCAAACATGACAGGAAAACTGTGAGACTCGAGAGGGGGAAGGAGTGGAAATGTGAGAGGGAAAAGAACAGGAAAGGTGAAGGGAGAAAAGGAGCGAAGGCAGGATTGGCATGACAGCTGAAATGATTCCTAACACATTCCCCCATGCATTTGCCCATTTATTGCACTAGCCCAGGGCTTCTCTGTATGTCCGTCTCCCCCTGTGCCTTGATTCCTGTTTGGAAGCAGCAGAAGTGCAGGATGTGCCCACCAGCAGGAGCTGCTCCAGGCTGGGAAGGGGCCAGGTGGTGCTGATTTCCAGAGGCTTCTGTGTCCCAGGTGAGGCCAGGGCAGGAGTGGGTTGAAAGGTGCTGCTGCTGCTCCTCTGTGCCAGAGAGCCCTGGCTGGGCAGGGCCCGGCGCCCACTGCACTGCGGGCTCTTTCTCCTGCCACAGCTGGGCACACCTGGCAACAAATCATGATGACTTGTGGGGAAACCAAGGGCTTTGTGGAGGCTGCATTGCTCTGCACACACCCGGGCCACCTGCAGCACAGAGCTTTGGCCCCCAGAAATGTAAACCCGAGGGGAACAGCTGGAAAAGGTTTCATTTTCACCTTTCAATAGAAGCAACTAAAATCAAAGTTACCAAGAAGGGCTCCGATCCCTGGTGCCAGCTCGGTGTGAGAAAGGAGGCATGACTTTATTTCAGTGCTGGGTGCGTGGGGAATCACTTTCCTAACACGTGCTCAGCCAGAAATCCCACCTACTCATTTGTAACCATGGAAATAAGACCTACTCATTACTTTGCTGAAACTCACAGGCTAAACATTCCCTCAAATTAGTTGACATATTTAAACCACTTCTCAGAAGTTACTGACAGGAGAGTAGGGCTCTCTTGAGAGTCTCGGGTGGTCATTTGGGGAACATCCCATTCCTGCAATTCTCCTCTGATGCCCAAGAGCCTCCTACAACCACTCTTTTCCCCCTGAATTCATTCCAGCTACATTCTTAGGAAGACTACTCTATTCTCAAGGCTAAGGTAGCCACTTGCACACATCAATCACTGCACTGGGGGAATAGAGGGCTCAACACTCTGTTAATGCAAAGGGAATTCACAATTTGTTACAGTTCAACATTTTCTCAAAACCTGCCTTCTCTGGGAATTGCTCACAAGCATGTCCTCAATGCACCTTGAAAATGTTTTTGCTGACTGAAGCCAGAGTGTGTCTTTCCTTCAGCAATTCAGAAGAAAAACACAAACTGCCTACTGAAACCCTTCTGCTCCCTTCCAAATCAGTTCACTGCTCAAGCACGAGCCACAGGCTCATGCCCGATTCCCTCAGTGAGATAGGAGGTAATATTTTGCTGCAGCTGCAGGGTTATTAGAAGAAGGAACGAAAGCTGTTGGTTCTTGGGGTTGTTATTTAGGGTTTGGATTGGTTCTAGTTGATTTGTTGGGTGTTGCTGTGAGCTGGGAGAGGGGCCAGCGTGAAGACCAAACCAAAAGGGAAGTAGGAGAAGAGGGGAGGGAACAGAAAAGGAGGCGGTGGGGACAGAATACAAGTTTCCTATTTCCCGGCCAAAGGGAAAGGGGACACGGTTCGCCCTGGGCTGGGAAAGGCCATAAATAGCAGCATTTTCTGTGTGTGTGTTGTGTGTGTGTTTGGCTCTTGGGAGAGGGAGATACACACCCAGCTCCGGTGAATCCTTCCTAAGAAACAGTTCTCTTTGGCTTTGATGACTTTGTCTCCCCATTTAATTTCATCTAAGAGTTGGCTCCTTTCTAACACCCCTCTCCCAGCAGCTCAGGGCTGCATTGCACAGTGCTTGCTGTGTGCCAGAGAGCTCAAAGCAGGCTGGCCTGGTGCCCCGGAATATTTCTGCAGAACACTCTGCATTTCACCCCTTTGCTCTGGCTCAGTGCACAACTCCAGCACTGCAGGCGCTTCCTCCCAGAGCCGTGTGAGGCCCCGGCTCCTGCAGATGTGACCTGACAAGCTGTCCCTGCCTGCCGCTGGCCTCGCTTCCCCCGGCAGAAACGCCGTGCCTGAAGGAGGCTGCCCTGTGCAGGAGCCTGCGGAGCAGCCCGGCTCCCTCCCCTGTGCCCAGAGCGCTGCACACACTGCTCGCCTTGGCCAGGAGTTAGAGGGCAGCCGGCACAAGGGTGGCAATCCTCAGCCAGGCCTGCAGCCCTCGGCTGTGGTTTGCCTTTCTCTGCTCCTGTGCACGCTCCGGACGGCCGATGCCACCGGTCTGTGCTGTGCCCAGCACGGCCACGCTTCCCCTCGGGAGAGCCTTCCCCACTTTCCAACTGTACCAAAGAAGCCATCAATGTCACTCTCCACCTCTAAGAAAAAACTGACACTTCAGAAGAAAATGTTGAGCTTTCTCAGAGGCTCAGAAGGAGGACAATCTTTGAAACGAGTTGAGGTTTCACAAACTTTATTTCCAATCCTATGCTACAATCCTACTCCACTGTCCTAGCTGCAATCCTACTCTGCAGTCCTATTCTACAATCCTTCTCTATAGTGGTGTTGGAGAAAACAGTTGTCTGATTCCTGTCTCCTCCTTCCACTCTTTCACTGAAGTGATCAGTGGCACCAGGCTGGACACAGGCTTGGCTGATGTTATAAATGGATGCTGCACAAAGAAAAAAAGAAACCAAGAATGAACCATTACTTTGCAAGCTAAGAGCCTCAAAGGCAGGGCAATATTTTTCAAAGGAAAAGGAGATTGAATCAGAGTAGGTCGAAGGAGCAACAGTGGGGCCACATTGGCACAGCTTGCTGCAAGAGCTGCTAAGTGCCCCAGGCCTGGAAATATCTCAGGTCTGAGCATCCTGATCTCTTGAAAGAGGTCCCTGGTCATATTGCAGGGCACGCGGAGCAGATGAGCTTTACAGGCCCCTGCCAGCCCAGCCCAGTCTAGGATTCCTGACTGTTCTCATTTGAACAGCACCAAGAGTGGAGGTGAAGAGGAGGAGGCTCCCCTGATGCCTGGCCGTTCAGTGCAGGAGGAGCCCGTCCCTGGGACACTGTTTCCCCTGCAGCCCCTTGGCATTTTACCTGCAGCAGCTCCTTGGCAGACCAGCGCCGCTCCTCGTCTCTCTGCAGGCAGCAGCTCAGGAAGTCACGCAGCAAAGGTGAGCAGAGCTTGGGCTGCTGCAGCTTTGGGATCCCTTTGGTGGCTTTCAGGAGTCGAGCCTGGAGAAAAAGGAAAGATGAGTTTCTCACCTGCTTCTTTCACGTCTGGAACTGCTCTCCCAGATGCCACGGTTGAAGCTGCACTCTGCAGTGGCACTTTCTGCCGTGGCACAGAGGCAGAGATGACTTTCCTGGACCAACAAAACACCTATAGCCCAATGCAGCCACAGCTTTTCCAGCATCCAGCAGATCTTGCCTTGGCAGCTGATTTCATTGACTGACCTTGTTAGTGAAAACAATAGCAGCAAAAGCAGGTTTCCTTCTCTGAGGATTCACCTGAGCAGCTTGACAGGCTAGTTGGAAGAGGGACTTTGCTCTACTAACTCACTCTACTATTTCCAAAGATAATTACATGAAAAGCATCTCTGCAGCACTTGTTGGTCCCTTAAGCACAGCTGCCATCAAACCAAAGGCATCAAGCTTTTTCCTGGGTTCTTGAAAACAATGGGAATTGCAAGCAAAGAAAGGAAATCCCTCAGTTATTCCTCAGGTAAGGAAACAAGCATTTGGAATCCCATCTTCCACACAGACACATGAAGATGCATGCACAAATGTCTTGGGACGAAAATGCCTCTTTGGGCACACAGGAAACACGTGCACCTCCGTCTCTCATCAGACTGCAAATTTCAGCTTCCCTTAGGCAGCAAAAGGAAAATTTTGGTGGTCAAAGCAGAAGAGGGAGAAACACCATCCATGTGGTAGCCCTCTGCTCATTTGGATCCTCAAGTCAATGCATTAATGGTATGGCCATCCTAGAAAGTGCCAGGAAACAAAGGGGTGGGTTTGGCAGGCTCTCCACATGGCCAGGCTTCATCTTGGTGACATGGAGGTGGCGGCTTGGGTTAGGAAAGAAAGACGGTCACTAAGTGTTTCAGCACCACCGCACAAGAAGCACAACAGACTCTGTGGCCTTCACAGCCTCTTGTCAAGGTTTCAGGCAAATTTCCTTGTGAGAAGAACGGGGGTGCACTTCTTCTCTCCAAACCACTGTTTTATAAACTTTCTTGGGTTTGGGTTACTTTCCTTCATTTCAGGAAAGATAACACCACTTCTAAGATGCTTGTTTGCTGCTATTAGGGACGTCTACAAAGCCAAAAGAGCTGGAACGACTTCTAAGCCAAAGCCAAATGTTGCCTGAGAAGGGAGATTGTTTGCCTGGGCTAAGGCTTGAGTTCCCCCACGGATGCAACCAAAACCCCAGCAGATGCTGATGTGCTGCCGGGACATTTTCAGAAAGGGACTGTGGTGGAAGTAGTTCCAGCGGATGGCAATGGCATTTTGTCCAATGGCACACAGAACGTGGGATGGGGGAGAAAGACAGCGGGATCAGAGAGTATTTACACCTTACCATGGCAGAATTTTCCTCCCAGTCAGGAGCTTCTCCTTCCACCATTTCAATGACCACGATTCCCAAAGACCATATGTCCACTTTGGGGCCATAGGGTTCACCGTTCACTTCAGGTGCCATCCACTGAAGAGTCCCGACCACCGATCTCCGTCTACTCTGCTCAGGGGTGAGTTGAGCAGAGAGGCCAAAATCAGCTGGGGAGAAAGCAAACGACCGTTTTTATTTGAATCCTGTGCAATTAGGAAAGCACGCAAAAGAATTTCCCAGTAGAAGTTTGAGAATGTGCTCTTGAATCTCCTGGACAACTGTCCCTGCTCTGTTTCCTCAGGACTTTAGCCAAGGAAATATGGTGCTGGCTGCTTCAAAAATCCCCACATTTTTTACACGGCCTCCAGCAGTGTCTTTTCTTCCCCTGAAGCTTTAGACTTGTAGTCCCCTCCCTCTGGAAGGGACACACACAGAGCAATGCCACTGTGCACTGCTCGATCCTTGCCATAGGTCTGTGCACGTTGCCACCATGTGGTCAGCTCACAACAGGCTCCCTGCACTGCCACCAGCACCATTTTGGGGGGGCTGGCACTCACTCAAAAGCAGCCCCACAGCCCACATATCCCTGGAACGCTGCATCTGCCCAAGAATATACTGACCCAGCTTGACAGAGCCATCCGTTTTGAGGAGAATGTTGAGGCTCTTCAAATCTCTGTGCATCACGTGGTTGGAATGGAGAAAATGCAGTCCTTGCAGGCACTGAGAGAGAAACCAGAAACAGGAGGGCAAAAATCAGTGATGTGATTTCATCACACAAGAAAGGAAACAGCTCTCCAAGATTCCCTCTCCAGGGGAATGAGGAGTAATGGCAGAACACAGTGCCATTGAGGGCAAGAGCTCGCTGCTCCAACACAGGCAGAGCAGCACCTTTCTAAAGAAAGGCATGTCAGCTTGCCAAAGAGCAACAGCAACTGCTGGTGTAGACTCTGCCCTGCAAACCAGCCAGGATGACTGCTGCTGCAGTGGATGTGCTCAGAAGTACAGAGCATTCTGGCTGCACTGCTAACCTTTCCAGCTGAGGACTCAGAGAAATGAGTCTCTCTTTCTTCTTTGCTGTTCCTTTCAAATGCTACCACCACCACCACCTTTGCTTTTACAGGCAAGGAATGCAGTGCCAACAGGCCAAAGTTTAGAGAGGCAAGATGGAGAAGAGCAAATACAAGAGCCAGAGTGAGAATGCAACAGCAGGAGAGAAGAGGACAGGAACAGAGTCCAGTGAGTGCAGGGGCACTGGCAGGCAGTTCACTTGAGAGGCTCTTGCTTGCCCAGAGCATATCAGCAACACAGAAACAAAGCCTGGCTCACGGAATCACTCCTGTTCTGAGCCCCTTTCCCAGACAATCCTGCCCAAGCTCTGGGAAGCACAGCTGGGATCCCCGACTGACCTCCCGACTGATGATGGCAATCTCATCTTCTCTCAGGCGAGTCTTTTGGATTGTGTCATAAAGACTGCCTCCATCCATGTACTCCATCACCAGCCACAGTTCTTCATGCACAAGGTAGCTGAAAGAAGGAAACAAGGCCATGCAGATGAACATGCATTCGTTGGTTCCTTTGCTTGATTCTTGTTTTTGGGTCCCTTTGTGACAAGGACAGAATTAAAAGAATTAAAGACATTCCCTCCAGGCTGTGGGTTGTTTGCAGTCTGTGCAGTCTCAAGGAGAACAGCACATCTGTGAAAAAGGAGATGTCTCTGATGGCCAGCAAACAAAAAGTGCAGTTTAGTAACAACCAAGATGAAAAACCTGTCACCGTGATATTTCTGGAAATAAGCACCTAGTGTTCCTGGTATGGAGAGCCATGGAAAAGAGGGGCAACAATCCAAGGGAAATCCTCTCTAGCATGCTTCATCAGCATTGAAGAAACCTTAAAAAATCCATCCTGAGACAACATGGAGGCAGTGAGCTTACAGGGTACTGACTTCTTGTGGTAGAGTTGATGCAGGTTTTTGAACAATTTTTCAACTATGTGTTGGAAAGGCAGGGATGACTCATGGAGACAAACTGCACTCTCTTCCCATCCATTGGAGATGAGTAGAGAAATAATAATGAAGCAATAATTACCAGCTTTCTTTTCTGCCAGTGTCCAAAGTGGGGTTTTAACTTTGCATGCTTTTACTATGTAAACAAACCTTCATGGGATGAGACCACGACCACTCACCCGTCTAAATAATGGACGAGATGGGGACTCATATTCCTCTTCATGACCGTGATTTCAGTAACAATATCCTCCATCTCGCTCGGTCCCCGAAGATAGATTTTCTTGATGGCCACCTAGAATGAGATTGAAAATCAGTAACTTTAGAAGCTGGTGGAATGAGACCAAAACACACATGGGGAGAGAGATTTTGCAATGACACCACCAAGCCGTGCCAAAGTGCCTTGTAATTAGACAAAGGAGTAATTAGGAACTGACATTCCTACAGCTCATTTCTCTGCTCCTTTGGGGGCCAGTTCCAGGACACGTGGCCACTGACCACATTTTGCCTTGTCCACTTGTTAAAAATGGTGTGTCAATTATCATCCCCAAAGCTCTGAGCACACTCTCTGTCTGTCTGTACTTCAGAGGAAGAAATGCGTGCCTTGGTACTCTGTGGATACATCTCGGGCTATAGGCAGAGCTTGGGGCTTTTAGGGACGCCTTGCAGATCTCTCCCTACGTGCAGTTCCCAAGTGCAGCACTGCAGGTGGCTAAGGAACTGCCAGGAACATTCAGATGTATTTGTTGGCAGCCAGAAATGGGAATTCAGGACTCTGAAGCCGTAGCCCCAGAGAGCAGTGAGATGCTCCAAGGCACCACCTTTGTTGGAGCAATTGAGAGCCAGGGAGAGCGTCCTTCTCTGAAAGGAACCGCTGCCCTCCTTGCCTTCCTTCTGGCAGCTGAGCAGGACAAAGACTGTCCCAAATGCAGCTGGCTGGCTGGCACCCGTCTGTGCTTCTTGTGCCTTTGCAGCACAGCTCTAGCCACAGCTGCAGCCACAGCTGACACGAGAGAGGAAAGCCCTGGAGAGCAGCAGAATCTGCAGGGGCTCTTGACATTTACCTGTCTTCCTGTGGCAGTGTCGATGGCTCTGCAAACCTCTCCAAAAGCCCTAGAAACAAAACAGCAGCAAAGAAAGGAGAAGCCATTTAGACGTTGGAGTGAAAGGCAGTCCAGACAGGAGATGTCTGCTGGAAATGCCTCCAACCTGCAGCATGCAGGAGGGCTCTGCCAGAAGGCAGATGATGCATTTTCCTCTCCAGTGCATGGGCACTGGGCCTGTTTCTGAAGCATTGGGGTTTAGTGCCTCAGCTCAAAAGGCCAGGTGATTCTTTCATCTTGGATTTCAGTTTCTAAACTGGGCGGTTTTTGTCCTCAGCACAGACTATTTCCTTCAGCAAACTCTTGGGAAGAAATGCTCCTGAGAAGTGTTATCTGACTGCTATGATAGGGGGTAGGTTGCTGTTTCTGGTAATGAAATCCAAGTACCTTTGATAATGCCTTCTTACCACACAAATTCTGGCTGGTACTGAGAGATGGGGCAGACTAACCCCAGTGTCTGAATGTGTTTGCAGTTTGCCTGACTTCACACTTGATAGATATTCCAGCAGCAAATCGCCTGCCCCATGGTTGTGTAGAAGCAACTGTGGTTGGACTCACCCTCTGCCAACAATTTCCTTTTCGGTGTATTTCCTCCGGGGATTTTCTGTGCTCACCATTTGCCCTGAGGGAAACAAAATGCAAGATGCTCACTTGAAAGCCGACATCCCACCATCCAAGAGATACAAAAGGCAGCCCCACTGGGGCTCTAGAGTCTGGGCTTCTGAGTCCTTTGTGGCCAGCTGGGTAACAACAACAACAACAACAATTGCAACAAGACAGGCAGCTCTGCAGTACAAGCAGGCCAGCACAGAGAATGATTTTCTACAGTCCTTTGAAGAGATCTCTTGAAAGGAAACAAAGCACAGGGAGATGCATTCCCAGGAGAGGAGGGCATCTTCCCCACCTTGCAGCACTTTACCAAAAGAATGCCTTTCCCTTTGTAAACCCAAGCAGCTCATGCTCTAACCAATCCCAAGGGGCCTTCAGCAGCAGGACCCTCACCCTTGATGAGCAGGCTGAGCTGGAAGACGCCCTTGCCCGTGGCCCACGTGAAGAACCACACTGCTTCTCCTCCCCCTGACAGCAGGGATCAGTCCCTGCCATTGCACTCGCCCTCTCAGCCCCGCACACGTGCCCAGCTTCCCGCAGCGGGCAAGGGCAGCAGGGACAGCAGTGCTCCTCAGGTGCCGGCGGGACACGGACAGCTGCCCAGAGGAGATGCTGACCCTCTGTGAGCCCAGCCCAGGCCATGCAGGAGCCGGCCCAGAGCAGGGGCTGCTGCCTCGGGGCAGCTCCGCGCTGCAGCGGCCGGCCGGCAGCGGGACTCTCCCAGCTAAGGAAGGCTCCAGCCTCGGCGCTCACACCAGCCCTCAGGGCCAGGGCAGCCACCGCCACAAAGCTGCCAAAGCCCAGGCACCAGCACTGACAAGCAATGGCAAGAAGGCACGGCCACACCCAGCCCCTTCCAAGCTGGTGCCCCCACTGAGGACACGGCAGGATTGGCTTGGAGAGCAGACACACCCAGGTGCACATCAGTGCCCTTTTGTGCCAACAGGTGACGGGAGACAGAGAGTCAGCTGGGCTCTCTTCTCAGCCCCACTAGGTCTTATCTGAGGGCACAGGACCGGCAGCTGCTCTGGGCAAGAAGCAGCTTCAATGACTTGTGCTGTAGAATCACAAAGGGCACCCAAGTGAGGAGGATCATTGGGTCCAGCTATGCTGACGCGTGCTCACAATACACTGTCCCTCAGAGAAGAAAGACACAAGACGTACTCATGAACCCCAGGAAGTCATCCTCATCATACTCCATCTCCTGTTGCTGAGCAGCAGCTTTGTCAGTGCTGGAGATGAAGGAACTGCCCAGGCTCCAGTGCTCAGCTGGGGCAGGCCAGGCCCCTTCAGGTGACACTGCTGCTGCAGCAGCTTCAATAGAAGAGCCTGTGGAGATCTGAGACAACAAAAGAGTTTGTGTCAGAAAAGTGGCTGGCAGAGATTAGCCCCAGATCCCATTTTAAATGCAAGCCCTTAGGAAGGTGCTGTCAGCCAGTGACTGGGAGCTGCTGTCAGGCTCAGCTTTTTCACCTTTCTGCCCACAATTCACATTAATTCAGCCATTTCTTTCTGCTTCCCTGCCCACCTCTGCTTCCATTTTACCAAAAGAACAACCTGGCAACCAAGGCACCAAAATCCCTGTCTTCAAACAGCAACTCCACGTCCCCAGTGTGTCTCTGAAATGCTCCCGGGTAAGCACAGCCAAGAAGCTCCCGGGGACAAACTGCCCCAAAGAGCTTGTGTTGTCACATCAAGACTTTTGGTGCCTGTGGGTACTTGGCACGTCTGTGGAGAGGGACAGGTGTCCCCAGACCACAGCGTCCCCTACGTATCCACCAAGGCTGAGCACAGTGCCTTTGGCATGCTCCCTCCTCTGCAGACAGGGAACCTTCCTGCTCCAGGCTGGCCCCTATCAGAATCCCAGCAAGCTGGGGCCTAAACACGGCAGCTCAAAGCCCATTTTCCAGCTGTCACTGGCTGAGGGGAATGGCTAGGTCTGGCAGGACTGCAGCACTCAGCATCCTCAGCCACCAACAGCAAGAGCTGGCTGCTCAGAAACTTGCAGCTCTGCCTCGCACTAAAGACAGCACCCTCCAGAAGAGGCACTTACTGGCTGGGAAAGTTCCGGCTGTGGTGTGACCACAGCTGGAGCCTTGTGGTCATTTGGCTCCTCTTCGGCTTCTTGTCCAGGAGCAGAGGAAACCGGAGGGGAGTCTGTTCTTCCTTCAGTGATCTGTGGACAGACAGGAGCGTGAGACACAGGCTCATTTAGAACCTTCTTTCTCTTCAGCTCTAGAACCAGCTCTACTAAGCACAAATCATCAACTTGGAGAGCAAGGGGATTCTAAGTCCCTCAGACTAAATTCTAATGGGTTGATTCAACTGGGCACTGCAAATTGCTCTGAATTAGACAATCCCCCCTGGCTACTATCAGGAAGCAACGTTCTCTCAGCAAAACTGGGCTTTTAGTTCTTTTAAAGCTCTGGAATGGAAAATTAGGAAATAGGCAGTGATGCCTTTGCTCTTGCTGCTGCAGACATGGAAATGGATTTTCTTGCAGCCTACTCAGCTGGCCCTCTACACTCTACTGCCACAGGCCAAGCTCACAGCTTGCTGCACAATTCTTAAACGCCAGGAACATCAAATGTGCCTTTCTTACTCACCTCAGGATCAGCACCTCTGAATACCCGGCTCAGGTGACCTGCAGTGGGCAAGGGAAAATGAAGCAGATGCTTTGAGAAAACTGGAGACAACCACAGCATTTTTAGAAGATTTTCCAAGAAGGCCTCCCAGTCTACATTTTCAAAGTTGTCCTGCTTGACCCAGCAAATAGAGGAAATGACAGACTCTGCTGACACAGACTCTCCCACGGAGGGAATGCAACCCCTGCAGGTTCCCTTGCAAATGCTGCCCGCACAGCCCTGGCTACACACACCCCCTTTTGAGCTGAACATGTTGACAGGAGCTTTACCCAAGCGGCATCCCAATGGCCTTTCTGTTTCCAAATCAATTCAGTCACTAAGAAAGAGCAGGAAGACCAAAAACCAGGTTAGGTGACACTCAGGGAAAACCTCTACTTACCTGCCAGGTGAGTCAGGAAATAGCAGGAATAAGTAACTCCATAAACAGTGAAAACTGCAGCGGCGAGTTGCCCAATCATTGTGGCAACTGCTGTGCAAGTTTGCAGAGTGCGCTCTAACGCTAGCTAAAAGGAGTCTCCTGTCAGTCAGCAGCTGCCCACTGACAAAAGCCTCAAGCACAGGACCAAGTTCCTGCACTGAGCAAGCCCAAGAGCTGCTCTGACACCCCTGAGGCCTTCCGTGCACCAAGGCAACCTTGCGATGTCACCATGACCACGTGGCAACCGTGCCCTGACATCACAAAGCAAACGCTCTGCCTTGATCTGGATGGATGGAGGAGGGCACGTGGACGCGACTACTGAGGACACATTGCAGACGCTAGAATTAAGGGCTGTCCTTTGGATCATTATGAATTGGCCTGGTCAGGGTGTAAATGTTGTCACAGACTCATTATACGTAGTAGGGGTAGTGCTGCGGATTGAGGATGCATTGATAAAGGATATAAAGAATGACAGGTTATGGGAACTTTTGAGACAGCTGAGGCAAGCTGTTCGGCTGCGCTCAGCTCCTTTTGCAATTTTGCATATTTGAAGCCACAAATGGTCAGAAGGTTTGGGTCAGGGTAATGCCATAACTGATCAGTTGGTTTCTGTTGCAGTACCACAAGACAGATTTCAGCAGGCACGTATTGCTCATGAGACTTTTCAGCAGAATGCGCGAGGCCTAAAGAAACAGTTTCGCATATCTCTGAATGATGCCCGTGGTATTGTCAGATCCTGTCCTCTCTGTAGTCAGCATGGGCCTGGACTAGGGATGGGAGTAAACCCACGGGGCCTTGGAGCCAATCAGATCTGGCAAATGGATGTAACTCACGTATCCTCCTTTGGTAGATTGAAATATGTGCATGTTACAATTGATCCTTTCAGTAAATTTATTTGGGCTTCAGCGCAGCCGGGAAAGAAAGCTCTCCACGTGGTACGACACCTAACTACTTGCTTTGCGGTGATGGGGGTGCCAGAACAGATTAAGACAGACAATGGCCCTGCATATGTGAGCAGCAGGATCCAAAGGTTCTTACAGAAGTGGGGTGTGACACACATCACAGGTATCCCACATTCACCAACAGGTCAGGCGATTGTGGAGCGAGCCCACCAAACACTCAAGGATTATCTGTTAAAATAGAAGGAGGAGGTGGATGTGCAGACCATGCTATCAAAAACACTATTTGTATTAAACTATCTGTGTGTAATGGGGGACCACTCGGAGCCCCCTGCGGTCATCCACTCAGGGGGAGTAAAGGAGGAAGCAACTAAGCCATTGTTTAAAGTCATGTACCGAGATCCCACAACTGGAGTATGGGAAGGTCCCGCAGAGGTTCAGTACATGGGTAGAGGTTATGTTTGTGTTCTTACCCCCACAGGGCCCCAATGGATACCTAGTAAATGGATCCGTCCTGCTAATGACCCTGCAAGAGTGACATCGATACTGGACAGCCAGGGTTAGAGGCGGTACACTTAATTGAAGACTTAAGGGCAAGAGAAAACCTACAACTGCTCTGGCAGTTTGACAAGGCAGTACAGAGATATCACTCCATGTCAATTCATACCCAAATAGCTAAGTTGCAAGAACTCACTAGTCATTTGCAGCAAGACACAGGCTTGGCTTTAACAGATTGGCTAAGATCTTTCGGGCGAGGGCCTTGGATAACCTCCCTACTGCAACATGTAATCAATATTGTGATTGTTATTTTACTGCTTGTCCTTTTTGTACCTTGCTTTTTTCGCTGCTTGCAACAGATGATGTATCGCATAGCAGAAACAGTAACTACTCGACACACTGCGTTTGTTGCACAAAATAAAAAAGAGGGAATTGTTGAAGAATGGTTAGCAGTGCAAGGCCACGGATCATTAGAGGCCTTATGGCCCGATACCAAGTGCTAGCAGCCTACGTGCTGCTGAGACAAGCTGTCCTTGGGACAGCAGTAAGCACGGACACAGGCCAAAGATAAAAGAACTTGTGGTGAATAGAGCATAGCAGTAAGCACGTATACAAAGTTTTCAGCATGCCAAGAGGAGGAACCTTCTCACGCTTGATATAGCCAATCAAGTATAGATGAGTAGTGTATGCTAACCAACTATAATTTGACAAGTATGCTGAACGCTTCGGGCAAAAGTATAAGAACGGATAGTATGAGCAATAAAGTTGAACAATGCTTTACCAATCATATTGGTTGATTGCATTCTTCCCTCACCGAAATGCTCCGCAGTGCAGCACATCCTGCGTAGGAGATGGTCCTGGTGTTCCAGAGGGAATTGTGCGTGGCTTTGCGGACAGTGGTGCAGATGGAGCCCAGGTCGCTGAGGGCCAGGTTGAGCAGGAGGAAGAACATGGGGCTGTGCAGGTGGTGGCCGCAGGCTACGGTGCTGGTGACCAGGCCGTGGCCCAGGAGCGCAGCCAGGGAGATGCCCAGGAAGAGGCAGAAGTGCAGGAGCTGCAGCTGCCGCGTGTCTGCCAACGCCAGCGGGAGGAAGTGGCTGATGGAGCTGCTGTTGGACATTTGCTGTGGCTGCATATGGGGACATGTTCATGGATAAAGGACAGTGACAAGTCAGGACTGGCTGCTTTGAGCCAAACCCGTGCCATTCCCTGTAGCCTGTCCTGCTGGTGTTGGTGTCTTTGGGGCGGACCCTGACTGCCGACACAACAGCAACACATTCGCTTAAGAGCTGGACTAGGTCAGTGCAAAAGATGGCGGCCAGGGCTGAGGGGAGCCACACACAAGATGGCGGCCAGGGCTGGAGAGCCACACACAAGATGGCGGCTGGGGCCGGGCTGCCAGGGCGGCTGATCTCACTAGGAGGCGCAGCCTCAGCCCTCTGGCTGCCATCCTGCGTGGGGCAGGCTGAGCCCCCCTGCAGTGTCTGTTGGAATGGACATTAACGGACACCCGGGAAAAGGACACGGTCTGGCACCTTTGCTCTGTGCACACAAACACAGACCAGCCAGTTTGGAACGCCAACTGGCAGTACTTTGATGTCAAGGCAATTCAAATAGGGGAAAATAGAACGAAACTCCAGGCATTGAACATTTTAAAATAAAAACATCTTCTTTTTTTTTTTTTTTTTTTTTTTTTTGAAAGAGGGCTAAAAGCACTTCTTGTGCACATGGACGCCAGTTAGCATCAAGCAGCATCACAAGTGGTTTCGTCCAGGCAGGAGTCACAGTGAGTGTGAGGTGATGAAAACGGAGATGGGATCTGCTTGAGGCGGATGGTGCAGCGGCTGCTCACCTGCGACGTGTATCCCTCAGGGTACTCATTTCTTTAGAACACTATGAAGAATAGAGGGAATTGAAAGTCCACTGCAGTTTAGGTTGTTCTTCACGAGATTGTTCAAGTTGAGCACAGCCATTCTGTTCAGCAGACACACGGGCAGGGGCTTCTTGGAGCGCTGCTCTGGCACCCATTCTTTGGAGGAGGGGATTGCAGGAAAGAAGAAAAGAAGCTCATCAACTACTGAAGAGGAAGAGTCACTGACAGGAAGCAGTGGGTTAAGAAATGTGAGGGGAAAAAAGGCAGAAAACATGACGTGACAAGTGTGAGAAATGGGAGTGGAAAAAGGAGGGAAGTGTGAGGGAGGAAAAGGGAAGGAAACCTGAGTGGGAAAGGCTGAGAAAACTGAGGGGAAAATGGTGAAGACGTGAGTGAAAATAGGAGAGGAAGGTGAGAGGAGGAAAAGGCAGGACATATGACGGGAAAATTCTAAGAAACATAATCAGGGAAGGCTGAAAAACATAGAGGAAAAAATGGAGGGAAATGTGAGGGGAAGAGAGTGAGAAAATTACTGGCAGAGAAAGAGAAACAGGCAGCAAATGTGAGGGGAACATTGTGAGAATCCTGAGGGGAAAAGAGGGAGAAACCGAAGGGCAGAAAAAGGCAGAAAACATTAGGGGGAAAAAAAGGGTGGGAAGTTGGATGGGAAAAGTGACAGAAAACAGGAGTGAAAAAAGAGCACAAAATGCTAGAGGAAAAGTATAAGCAACATGAGGGGGAAAGAATGATGAACGTGAGGGGAAAAGTGGGAGAAATGGGAGAGGGAAAGCCTGGGAAACACGAGGGCAAAAGTGAGAAACATGAGGAGACAACTTGGAGAAAAATGACTGAGGAAAGGAGAAAAGCATGAGGAGAGAAAAGGGCAGGGTAAGTGAGGGGAAAATTGTGAGAATCATGCGAGAACAAAAAAGCAGGAAAAAGCGGGAAGCTGGGGAAGTGCGAGAGGCAAAGTGTGAGGAAAGGGAGCTGAAAAGGGTGGGGAAAAGAAGTAAAACTTGGGAGGCAAACATGACAGGAAAACTGTGAGACTCGAGAGGGGGAAGGAGTGGAAATGTGAGAGGGAAAAGAACAGGAAAGGTGAAGGGAGAAAAGGAGCGAAGGCAGGATTGGCATGACAGCTGAAATGATTCCTAACACATTCCCCCATGCATTTGCCCATTTATTGCACTAGCCCAGGGCTTCTCTGTATGTCCGTCTCCCCCTGTGCCTTGATTCCTGTTCGGAAGCAGTAGAAGTGCAGGATGTGCCCACCAGCAGGAGCTGCTCCAGGCTTGGAAGGGGCCAGGTGGTGCTGATTTCCAGAGGCTTCTGTGTCCCAGGTGAGGCCAGGGCAGGAGTGGGTTGAAAGGTGCTGCTGCTGCTCCTCTGTGCCAGAGAGCCCTGGCTGGGCAGGGCCCGGCGCCCACTGCACTGCGGGCTCTTTCTCCTGCCACAGCTGGGCACACCTGGCAACAAATCATGATGACTTGTGGGGAAACCAAGGGCTTTGTGGAGGCTGCATTGCTCTGCACACACCCGGGCCACCTGCAGCACAGAGCTTTGGCCCCCAGAAATGTAAACCCGAGGGGAACAGCTGGAAAAGGTTTCATTTTCACCTTTCAATAGAAGCAACTAAAATCAAAGTTACCAAGAAGGGCTCCGATCCCTGGTGCCAGCTCGGTGTGAGAAAGGAGGCATGACTTTATTTCAGTGCTGGGTGCGTGGGGAATCACTTTCCTAACACGTGCTCAGCCAGAAATCCCACCTACTCATTTGTAACCATGGAAATAAGACCTACTCATTACTTTGCTGAAACTCACAGGCTAAACATTCCCTCAAATTAGTTGACATATTTAAACCACTTCTCAGAAGTTACTGACAGGAGAGTAGGGCTCTCTTGAGAGTCTCGGGTGGTCATTTGGGGAACATCCCATTCCTGCAATTCTCCTCTGATGCCCAAGAGCCTCCTACAACCACTCTTTTCCCCCTGAATTCATTCCAGCTACATTCTTAGGAAGACTACTCTATTCTCAAGGCTAAGGTAGCCACTTGCACACATCAATCACTGCACTGGGGGAATAGAGGGCTCAACACTCTGTTAATGCAAAGGGAATTCACAATTTGTTACAGTTCAACATTTTCTCAAAACCTGCCTTCTCTGGGAATTGCTCACAAGCATGTCCTCAATGCACCTTGAAAATGTTTTTGCTGACTGAAGCCAGAGTGTGTCTTTCCTTCAGCAATTCAGAAGAAAAACACAAACTGCCTACTGAAACCCTTCTGCTCCCTTCCAAATCAGTTCACTGCTCAAGCACGAGCCACAGGCTCATGCCCGATTCCCTCAGTGAGATAGGAGGTAATATTTTGCTGCAGCTGCAGGGTTATTAGAAGAAGGAACGAAAGCTGTTGGTTCTTGGGGTTGTTATTTAGGGTTTGGATTGGTTCTAGTTGATTTGTTGGGTGTTGCTGTGAGCTGGGAGAGGGGCCAGCGTGAAGACCAAACCAAAAGGGAAGTAGGAGAAGAGGGGAGGGAACAGAAAAGGAGGCGGTGGGGACAGAATACAAGTTTCCTATTTCCCGGCCAAAGGGAAAGGGGACACGGTTCGCCCTGGGCTGGGAAAGGCCATAAATAGCAGCATTTTCTGTGTGTGTGTTGTGTGTGTGTTTGGCTCTTGGGAGAGGGAGATACACACCCAGCTCCGGTGAATCCTTCCTAAGAAACAGTTCTCTTTGGCTTTGATGACTTTGTCTCCCCATTTAATTTCATCTAAGAGTTGGCTCCTTTCTAACACCCCTCTCCCAGCAGCTCAGGGCTGCATTGCACAGTGCTTGCTGTGTGCCAGAGAGCTCAAAGCAGGCTGGCCTGGTGCCCCGGAATATTTCTGCAGAACACTCTGCATTTCACCCCTTTGCTCTGGCTCAGTGCACAACTCCAGCACTGCAGGCGCTTCCTCCCAGAGCCGTGTGAGGCCCCGGCTCCTGCAGATGTGACCTGACAAGCTGTCCCTGCCTGCCGCTGGCCTCGCTTCCCCCGGCAGAAACGCCGTGCCTGAAGGAGGCTGCCCTGTGCAGGAGCCTGCGGAGCAGCCCGGCTCCCTCCCCTGTGCCCAGAGCGCTGCACACACTGCTCGCCTTGGCCAGGAGTTAGAGGGCAGCCGGCACAAGGGTGGCAATCCTCAGCCAGGCCTGCAGCCCTCGGCTGTGGTTTGCCTTTCTCTGCTCCTGTGCACGCTCCGGACGGCCGATGCCACCGGTCTGTGCTGTGCCCAGCACGGCCACGCTTCCCCTCGGGAGAGCCTTCCCCACTTTCCAACTGTACCAAAGAAGCCATCAATGTCACTCTCCACCTCTAAGAAAAAACTGACACTTCAGAAGAAAATGTTGAGCTTTCTCAGAGGCTCAGAAGGAGGACAATCTTTGAAACGAGTTGAGGTTTCACAAACTTTATTTCCAATCCTATGCTACAATCCTACTCCACTGTCCTAGCTGCAATCCTACTCTGCAGTCCTATTCTACAATCCTTCTCTATAGTGGTGTTGGAGAAAACAGTTGTCTGATTCCTGTCTCCTCCTTCCACTCTTTCACTGAAGTGATCAGTGGCACCAGGCTGGACACAGGCTTGGCTGATGTTATAAATGGATGCTGCACAAAGAAAAAAAGAAACCAAGAATGAACCATTACTTTGCAAGCTAAGAGCCTCAAAGGCAGGGCAATATTTTTCAAAGGAAAAGGAGATTGAATCAGAGTAGGTCGAAGGAGCAACAGTGGGGCCACATTGGCACAGCTTGCTGCAAGAGCTGCTAAGTGCCCCAGGCCTGGAAATATCTCAGGTCTGAGCATCCTGATCTCTTGAAAGAGGTCCCTGGTCATATTGCAGGGCACGCGGAGCAGATGAGCTTTACAGGCCCCTGCCAGCCCAGCCCAGTCTAGGATTCCTGACTGTTCTCATTTGAACAGCACCAAGAGTGGAGGTGAAGAGGAGGAGGCTCCCCTGATGCCTGGCCGTTCAGTGCAGGAGGAGCCCGTCCCTGGGACACTGTTTCCCCTGCAGCCCCTTGGCATTTTACCTGCAGCAGCTCCTTGGCAGACCAGCGCCGCTCCTCGTCTCTCTGCAGGCAGCAGCTCAGGAAGTCACGCAGCAAAGGTGAGCAGAGCTTGGGCTGCTGCAGCTTTGGGATCCCTTTGGTGGCTTTCAGGAGTCGAGCCTGGAGAAAAAGGAAAGATGAGTTTCTCACCTGCTTCTTTCACGTCTGGAACTGCTCTCCCAGATGCCACGGTTGAAGCTGCACTCTGCAGTGGCACTTTCTGCCGTGGCACAGAGGCAGAGATGACTTTCCTGGACCAACAAAACACCTATAGCCCAATGCAGCCACAGCTTTTCCAGCATCCAGCAGATCTTGCCTTGGCAGCTGATTTCATTGACTGACCTTGTTAGTGAAAACAATAGCAGCAAAAGCAGGTTTCCTTCTCTGAGGATTCACCTGAGCAGCTTGACAGGCTAGTTGGAAGAGGGACTTTGCTCTACTAACTCACTCTACTATTTCCAAAGATAATTACATGAAAAGCATCTCTGCAGCACTTGTTGGTCCCTTAAGCACAGCTGCCATCAAACCAAAGGCATCAAGCTTTTTCCTGGGTTCTTGAAAACAATGGGAATTGCAAGCAAAGAAAGGAAATCCCTCAGTTATTCCTCAGGTAAGGAAACAAGCATTTGGAATCCCATCTTCCACACAGACACATGAAGATGCATGCACAAATGTCTTGGGACGAAAATGCCTCTTTGGGCACACAGGAAACACGTGCACCTCCGTCTCTCATCAGACTGCAAATTTCAGCTTCCCTTAGGCAGCAAAAGGAAAATTTTGGTGGTCAAAGCAGAAGAGGGAGAAACACCATCCATGTGGTAGCCCTCTGCTCATTTGGATCCTCAAGTCAATGCATTAATGGTATGGCCATCCTAGAAAGTGCCAGGAAACAAAGGGGTGGGTTTGGCAGGCTCTCCACATGGCCAGGCTTCATCTTGGTGACATGGAGGTGGCGGCTTGGGTTAGGAAAGAAAGACGGTCACTAAGTGTTTCAGCACCACCGCACAAGAAGCACAACAGACTCTGTGGCCTTCACAGCCTCTTGTCAAGGTTTCAGGCAAATTTCCTTGTGAGAAGAACGGGGGTGCACTTCTTCTCTCCAAACCACTGTTTTATAAACTTTCTTGGGTTTGGGTTACTTTCCTTCATTTCAGGAAAGATAACACCACTTCTAAGATGCTTGTTTGCTGCTATTAGGGACGTCTACAAAGCCAAAAGAGCTGGAACGACTTCTAAGCCAAAGCCAAATGTTGCCTGAGAAGGGAGATTGTTTGCCTGGGCTAAGGCTTGAGTTCCCCCACGGATGCAACCAAAACCCCAGCAGATGCTGATGTGCTGCCGGGACATTTTCAGAAAGGGACTGTGGTGGAAGTAGTTCCAGCGGATGGCAATGGCATTTTGTCCAATGGCACACAGAACGTGGGATGGGGGAGAAAGACAGCGGGATCAGAGAGTATTTACACCTTACCATGGCAGAATTTTCCTCCCAGTCAGGAGCTTCTCCTTCCACCATTTCAATGACCACGATTCCCAAAGACCATATGTCCACTTTGGGGCCATAGGGTTCACCGTTCACTTCAGGTGCCATCCACTGAAGAGTCCCGACCACCGATCTCCGTCTACTCTGCTCAGGGGTGAGTTGAGCAGAGAGGCCAAAATCAGCTGGGGAGAAAGCAAACGACCGTTTTTATTTGAATCCTGTGCAATTAGGAAAGCACGCAAAAGAATTTCCCAGTAGAAGTTTGAGAATGTGCTCTTGAATCTCCTGGACAACTGTCCCTGCTCTGTTTCCTCAGGACTTTAGCCAAGGAAATATGGTGCTGGCTGCTTCAAAAATCCCCACATTTTTTACACGGCCTCCAGCAGTGTCTTTTCTTCCCCTGAAGCTTTAGACTTGTAGTCCCCTCCCTCTGGAAGGGACACACACAGAGCAATGCCACTGTGCACTGCTCGATCCTTGCCATAGGTCTGTGCACGTTGCCACCATGTGGTCAGCTCACAACAGGCTCCCTGCACTGCCACCAGCACCATTTTGGGGGGGCTGGCACTCACTCAAAAGCAGCCCCACAGCCCACATATCCCTGGAACGCTGCATCTGCCCAAGAATATACTGACCCAGCTTGACAGAGCCATCCGTTTTGAGGAGAATGTTGAGGCTCTTCAAATCTCTGTGCATCACGTGGTTGGAATGGAGAAAATGCAGTCCTTGCAGGCACTGAGAGAGAAACCAGAAACAGGAGGGCAAAAATCAGTGATGTGATTTCATCACACAAGAAAGGAAACAGCTCTCCAAGATTCCCTCTCCAGGGGAATGAGGAGTAATGGCAGAACACAGTGCCATTGAGGGCAAGAGCTCGCTGCTCCAACACAGGCAGAGCAGCACCTTTCTAAAGAAAGGCATGTCAGCTTGCCAAAGAGCAACAGCAACTGCTGGTGTAGACTCTGCCCTGCAAACCAGCCAGGATGACTGCTGCTGCAGTGGATGTGCTCAGAAGTACAGAGCATTCTGGCTGCACTGCTAACCTTTCCAGCTGAGGACTCAGAGAAATGAGTCTCTCTTTCTTCTTTGCTGTTCCTTTCAAATGCTACCACCACCACCACCTTTGCTTTTACAGGCAAGGAATGCAGTGCCAACAGGCCAAAGTTTAGAGAGGCAAGATGGAGAAGAGCAAATACAAGAGCCAGAGTGAGAATGCAACAGCAGGAGAGAAGAGGACAGGAACAGAGTCCAGTGAGTGCAGGGGCACTGGCAGGCAGTTCACTTGAGAGGCTCTTGCTTGCCCAGAGCATATCAGCAACACAGAAACAAAGCCTGGCTCACGGAATCACTCCTGTTCTGAGCCCCTTTCCCAGACAATCCTGCCCAAGCTCTGGGAAGCACAGCTGGGATCCCCGACTGACCTCCCGACTGATGATGGCAATCTCATCTTCTCTCAGGCGAGTCTTTTGGATTGTGTCATAAAGACTGCCTCCATCCATGTACTCCATCACCAGCCACAGTTCTTCATGCACAAGGTAGCTGAAAGAAGGAAACAAGGCCATGCAGATGAACATGCATTCGTTGGTTCCTTTGCTTGATTCTTGTTTTTGGGTCCCTTTGTGACAAGGACAGAATTAAAAGAATTAAAGACATTCCCTCCAGGCTGTGGGTTGTTTGCAGTCTGTGCAGTCTCAAGGAGAACAGCACATCTGTGAAAAAGGAGATGTCTCTGATGGCCAGCAAACAAAAAGTGCAGTTTAGTAACAACCAAGATGAAAAACCTGTCACCGTGATATTTCTGGAAATAAGCACCTAGTGTTCCTGGTATGGAGAGCCATGGAAAAGAGGGGCAACAATCCAAGGGAAATCCTCTCTAGCATGCTTCATCAGCATTGAAGAAACCTTAAAAAATCCATCCTGAGACAACATGGAGGCAGTGAGCTTACAGGGTACTGACTTCTTGTGGTAGAGTTGATGCAGGTTTTTGAACAATTTTTCAACTATGTGTTGGAAAGGCAGGGATGACTCATGGAGACAAACTGCACTCTCTTCCCATCCATTGGAGATGAGTAGAGAAATAATAATGAAGCAATAATTACCAGCTTTCTTTTCTGCCAGTGTCCAAAGTGGGGTTTTAACTTTGCATGCTTTTACTATGTAAACAAACCTTCATGGGATGAGACCACGACCACTCACCCGTCTAAATAATGGACGAGATGGGGACTCATATTCCTCTTCATGACCGTGATTTCAGTAACAATATCCTCCATCTCGCTCGGTCCCCGAAGATAGATTTTCTTGATGGCCACCTAGAATGAGATTGAAAATCAGTAACTTTAGAAGCTGGTGGAATGAGACCAAAACACACATGGGGAGAGAGATTTTGCAATGACACCACCAAGCCGTGCCAAAGTGCCTTGTAATTAGACAAAGGAGTAATTAGGAACTGACATTCCTACAGCTCATTTCTCTGCTCCTTTGGGGGCCAGTTCCAGGACACGTGGCCACTGACCACATTTTGCCTTGTCCACTTGTTAAAAATGGTGTGTCAATTATCATCCCCAAAGCTCTGAGCACACTCTCTGTCTGTCTGTACTTCAGAGGAAGAAATGCGTGCCTTGGTACTCTGTGGATACATCTCGGGCTATAGGCAGAGCTTGGGGCTTTTAGGGACGCCTTGCAGATCTCTCCCTACGTGCAGTTCCCAAGTGCAGCACTGCAGGTGGCTAAGGAACTGCCAGGAACATTCAGATGTATTTGTTGGCAGCCAGAAATGGGAATTCAGGACTCTGAAGCCGTAGCCCCAGAGAGCAGTGAGATGCTCCAAGGCACCACCTTTGTTGGAGCAATTGAGAGCCAGGGAGAGCGTCCTTCTCTGAAAGGAACCGCTGCCCTCCTTGCCTTCCTTCTGGCAGCTGAGCAGGACAAAGACTGTCCCAAATGCAGCTGGCTGGCTGGCACCCGTCTGTGCTTCTTGTGCCTTTGCAGCACAGCTCTAGCCACAGCTGCAGCCACAGCTGACACGAGAGAGGAAAGCCCTGGAGAGCAGCAGAATCTGCAGGGGCTCTTGACATTTACCTGTCTTCCTGTGGCAGTGTCGATGGCTCTGCAAACCTCTCCAAAAGCCCTAGAAACAAAACAGCAGCAAAGAAAGGAGAAGCCATTTAGACGTTGGAGTGAAAGGCAGTCCAGACAGGAGATGTCTGCTGGAAATGCCTCCAACCTGCAGCATGCAGGAGGGCTCTGCCAGAAGGCAGATGATGCATTTTCCTCTCCAGTGCATGGGCACTGGGCCTGTTTCTGAAGCATTGGGGTTTAGTGCCTCAGCTCAAAAGGCCAGGTGATTCTTTCATCTTGGATTTCAGTTTCTAAACTGGGCGGTTTTTGTCCTCAGCACAGACTATTTCCTTCAGCAAACTCTTGGGAAGAAATGCTCCTGAGAAGTGTTATCTGACTGCTATGATAGGGGGTAGGTTGCTGTTTCTGGTAATGAAATCCAAGTACCTTTGATAATGCCTTCTTACCACACAAATTCTGGCTGGTACTGAGAGATGGGGCAGACTAACCCCAGTGTCTGAATGTGTTTGCAGTTTGCCTGACTTCACACTTGATAGATATTCCAGCAGCAAATCGCCTGCCCCATGGTTGTGTAGAAGCAACTGTGGTTGGACTCACCCTCTGCCAACAATTTCCTTTTCGGTGTATTTCCTCCGGGGATTTTCTGTGCTCACCATTTGCCCTGAGGGAAACAAAATGCAAGATGCTCACTTGAAAGCCGACATCCCACCATCCAAGAGATACAAAAGGCAGCCCCACTGGGGCTCTAGAGTCTGGGCTTCTGAGTCCTTTGTGGCCAGCTGGGTAACAACAACAACAACAACAATTGCAACAAGACAGGCAGCTCTGCAGTACAAGCAGGCCAGCACAGAGAATGATTTTCTACAGTCCTTTGAAGAGATCTCTTGAAAGGAAACAAAGCACAGGGAGATGCATTCCCAGGAGAGGAGGGCATCTTCCCCACCTTGCAGCACTTTACCAAAAGAATGCCTTTCCCTTTGTAAACCCAAGCAGCTCATGCTCTAACCAATCCCAAGGGGCCTTCAGCAGCAGGACCCTCACCCTTGATGAGCAGGCTGAGCTGGAAGACGCCCTTGCCCGTGGCCCACGTGAAGAACCACACTGCTTCTCCTCCCCCTGACAGCAGGGATCAGTCCCTGCCATTGCACTCGCCCTCTCAGCCCCGCACACGTGCCCAGCTTCCCGCAGCGGGCAAGGGCAGCAGGGACAGCAGTGCTCCTCAGGTGCCGGCGGGACACGGACAGCTGCCCAGAGGAGATGCTGACCCTCTGTGAGCCCAGCCCAGGCCATGCAGGAGCCGGCCCAGAGCAGGGGCTGCTGCCTCGGGGCAGCTCCGCGCTGCAGCGGCCGGCCGGCAGCGGGACTCTCCCAGCTAAGGAAGGCTCCAGCCTCGGCGCTCACACCAGCCCTCAGGGCCAGGGCAGCCACCGCCACAAAGCTGCCAAAGCCCAGGCACCAGCACTGACAAGCAATGGCAAGAAGGCACGGCCACACCCAGCCCCTTCCAAGCTGGTGCCCCCACTGAGGACACGGCAGGATTGGCTTGGAGAGCAGACACACCCAGGTGCACATCAGTGCCCTTTTGTGCCAACAGGTGACGGGAGACAGAGAGTCAGCTGGGCTCTCTTCTCAGCCCCACTAGGTCTTATCTGAGGGCACAGGACCGGCAGCTGCTCTGGGCAAGAAGCAGCTTCAATGACTTGTGCTGTAGAATCACAAAGGGCACCCAAGTGAGGAGGATCATTGGGTCCAGCTATGCTGACGCGTGCTCACAATACACTGTCCCTCAGAGAAGAAAGACACAAGACGTACTCATGAACCCCAGGAAGTCATCCTCATCATACTCCATCTCCTGTTGCTGAGCAGCAGCTTTGTCAGTGCTGGAGATGAAGGAACTGCCCAGGCTCCAGTGCTCAGCTGGGGCAGGCCAGGCCCCTTCAGGTGACACTGCTGCTGCAGCAGCTTCAATAGAAGAGCCTGTGGAGATCTGAGACAACAAAAGAGTTTGTGTCAGAAAAGTGGCTGGCAGAGATTAGCCCCAGATCCCATTTTAAATGCAAGCCCTTAGGAAGGTGCTGTCAGCCAGTGACTGGGAGCTGCTGTCAGGCTCAGCTTTTTCACCTTTCTGCCCACAATTCACATTAATTCAGCCATTTCTTTCTGCTTCCCTGCCCACCTCTGCTTCCATTTTACCAAAAGAACAACCTGGCAACCAAGGCACCAAAATCCCTGTCTTCAAACAGCAACTCCACGTCCCCAGTGTGTCTCTGAAATGCTCCCGGGTAAGCACAGCCAAGAAGCTCCCGGGGACAAACTGCCCCAAAGAGCTTGTGTTGTCACATCAAGACTTTTGGTGCCTGTGGGTACTTGGCACGTCTGTGGAGAGGGACAGGTGTCCCCAGACCACAGCGTCCCCTACGTATCCACCAAGGCTGAGCACAGTGCCTTTGGCATGCTCCCTCCTCTGCAGACAGGGAACCTTCCTGCTCCAGGCTGGCCCCTATCAGAATCCCAGCAAGCTGGGGCCTAAACACGGCAGCTCAAAGCCCATTTTCCAGCTGTCACTGGCTGAGGGGAATGGCTAGGTCTGGCAGGACTGCAGCACTCAGCATCCTCAGCCACCAACAGCAAGAGCTGGCTGCTCAGAAACTTGCAGCTCTGCCTCGCACTAAAGACAGCACCCTCCAGAAGAGGCACTTACTGGCTGGGAAAGTTCCGGCTGTGGTGTGACCACAGCTGGAGCCTTGTGGTCATTTGGCTCCTCTTCGGCTTCTTGTCCAGGAGCAGAGGAAACCGGAGGGGAGTCTGTTCTTCCTTCAGTGATCTGTGGACAGACAGGAGCGTGAGACACAGGCTCATTTAGAACCTTCTTTCTCTTCAGCTCTAGAACCAGCTCTACTAAGCACAAATCATCAACTTGGAGAGCAAGGGGATTCTAAGTCCCTCAGACTAAATTCTAATGGGTTGATTCAACTGGGCACTGCAAATTGCTCTGAATTAGACAATCCCCCCTGGCTACTATCAGGAAGCAACGTTCTCTCAGCAAAACTGGGCTTTTAGTTCTTTTAAAGCTCTGGAATGGAAAATTAGGAAATAGGCAGTGATGCCTTTGCTCTTGCTGCTGCAGACATGGAAATGGATTTTCTTGCAGCCTACTCAGCTGGCCCTCTACACTCTACTGCCACAGGCCAAGCTCACAGCTTGCTGCACAATTCTTAAACGCCAGGAACATCAAATGTGCCTTTCTTACTCACCTCAGGATCAGCACCTCTGAATACCCGGCTCAGGTGACCTGCAGTGGGCAAGGGAAAATGAAGCAGATGCTTTGAGAAAACTGGAGACAACCACAGCATTTTTAGAAGATTTTCCAAGAAGGCCTCCCAGTCTACATTTTCAAAGTTGTCCTGCTTGACCCAGCAAATAGAGGAAATGACAGACTCTGCTGACACAGACTCTCCCACGGAGGGAATGCAACCCCTGCAGGTTCCCTTGCAAATGCTGCCCGCACAGCCCTGGCTACACACACCCCCTTTTGAGCTGAACATGTTGACAGGAGCTTTACCCAAGCGGCATCCCAATGGCCTTTCTGTTTCCAAATCAATTCAGTCACTAAGAAAGAGCAGGAAGACCAAAAACCAGGTTAGGTGACACTCAGGGAAAACCTCTACTTACCTGCCAGGTGAGTCAGGAAATAGCAGGAATAAGTAACTCCATAAACAGTGAAAACTGCAGCGGCGAGTTGCCCAATCATTGTGGCAACTGCTGTGCAAGTTTGCAGAGTGCGCTCTAACGCTAGCTAAAAGGAGTCTCCTGTCAGTCAGCAGCTGCCCACTGACAAAAGCCTCAAGCACAGGACCAAGTTCCTGCACTGAGCAAGCCCAAGAGCTGCTCTGACACCCCTGAGGCCTTCCGTGCACCAAGGCAACCTTGCGATGTCACCATGACCACGTGGCAACCGTGCCCTGACATCACAAAGCAAACGCTCTGCCTTGATCTGGATGGATGGAGGAGGGCACGTGGACGCGACTACTGAGGACACATTGCAGACGCTAGAATTAAGGGCTGTCCTTTGGATCATTATGAATTGGCCTGGTCAGGGTGTAAATGTTGTCACAGACTCATTATACGTAGTAGGGGTAGTGCTGCGGATTGAGGATGCATTGATAAAGGATATAAAGAATGACAGGTTATGGGAACTTTTGAGACAGCTGAGGCAAGCTGTTCGGCTGCGCTCAGCTCCTTTTGCAATTTTGCATATTTGAAGCCACAAATGGTCAGAAGGTTTGGGTCAGGGTAATGCCATAACTGATCAGTTGGTTTCTGTTGCAGTACCACAAGACAGATTTCAGCAGGCACGTATTGCTCATGAGACTTTTCAGCAGAATGCGCGAGGCCTAAAGAAACAGTTTCGCATATCTCTGAATGATGCCCGTGGTATTGTCAGATCCTGTCCTCTCTGTAGTCAGCATGGGCCTGGACTAGGGATGGGAGTAAACCCACGGGGCCTTGGAGCCAATCAGATCTGGCAAATGGATGTAACTCACGTATCCTCCTTTGGTAGATTGAAATATGTGCATGTTACAATTGATCCTTTCAGTAAATTTATTTGGGCTTCAGCGCAGCCGGGAAAGAAAGCTCTCCACGTGGTACGACACCTAACTACTTGCTTTGCGGTGATGGGGGTGCCAGAACAGATTAAGACAGACAATGGCCCTGCATATGTGAGCAGCAGGATCCAAAGGTTCTTACAGAAGTGGGGTGTGACACACATCACAGGTATCCCACATTCACCAACAGGTCAGGCGATTGTGGAGCGAGCCCACCAAACACTCAAGGATTATCTGTTAAAATAGAAGGAGGAGGTGGATGTGCAGACCATGCTATCAAAAACACTATTTGTATTAAACTATCTGTGTGTAATGGGGGACCACTCGGAGCCCCCTGCGGTCATCCACTCAGGGGGAGTAAAGGAGGAAGCAACTAAGCCATTGTTTAAAGTCATGTACCGAGATCCCACAACTGGAGTATGGGAAGGTCCCGCAGAGGTTCAGTACATGGGTAGAGGTTATGTTTGTGTTCTTACCCCCACAGGGCCCCAATGGATACCTAGTAAATGGATCCGTCCTGCTAATGACCCTGCAAGAGTGACATCGATACTGGACAGCCAGGGTTAGAGGCGGTACACTTAATTGAAGACTTAAGGGCAAGAGAAAACCTACAACTGCTCTGGCAGTTTGACAAGGCAGTACAGAGATATCACTCCATGTCAATTCATACCCAAATAGCTAAGTTGCAAGAACTCACTAGTCATTTGCAGCAAGACACAGGCTTGGCTTTAACAGATTGGCTACGATCTTTCGGGCGAGGGCCTTGGATAACCTCCCTACTGCAACATGTAATCAATATTGTGATTGTTATTTTACTGCTTGTCCTTTTTGTACCTTGCTTTTTTCGCTGCTTGCAACAGATGATGTATCGCATAGCAGAAACAGTAACTACTCGACACACTGCGTTTGTTGCACAAAATAAAAAAGAGGGAATTGTTGAAGAATGGTTAGCAGTGCAAGGCCACGGATCATTAGAGGCCTTATGGCCCGATACCAAGTGCTAGCAGCCTACGTGCTGCTGAGACAAGCTGTCCTTGGGACAGCAGTAAGCACGGACACAGGCCAAAGATAAAAGAACTTGTGGTGAATAGAGCATAGCAGTAAGCACGTATACAAAGTTTTCAGCATGCCAAGAGGAGGAACCTTCTCACGCTTGATATAGCCAATCAAGTATAGATGAGTAGTGTATGCTAACCAACTATAATTTGACAAGTATGCTGAACGCTTCGGGCAAAAGTATAAGAACGGATGTTATGAGCAATAAAGTTGAACAATGCTTTACCAATCATATTGGTTGATTGCATTCTTCCCTCACCGAAATGCTCCGCAGTGCAGCACATCCTGCGTAGGAGATGGTCCTGGTGTTCCAGAGGGAATTGTGCGTGGCTTTGCGGACAGTGGTGCAGATGGAGCCCAGGTCGCTGAGGGCCAGGTTGAGCAGGAGGAAGAACATGGGGCTGTGCAGGTGGTGGCCGCAGGCTACGGCGCTGGTGACCAGGCCGTGGCCCAGGAGCGCAGCCAGGGAGATGCCCAGGAAGAGGCAGAAGTGCAGGAGCTGCAGCTGCCGCGTGTCTGCCAACGCCAGCGGGAGGAAGTGGCTGATGGAGCTGCTGTTGGACATTTGCTGTGGCTGCATATGGGGACATGTTCATGGATAAAGGACAGTGACAAGTCAGGACTGGCTGCTTTGAGCCAAACCCGTGCCATTCCCTGTAGCCTGTCCTGCTGGTGTTGGTGTCTTTGGGGCGGACCCTGACTGCCGACACAACAGCAACACATTCGCTTAAGAGCTGGACTAGGTCAGTGCAAAAGATGGCGGCCAGGGCTGAGGGAGCCACACACAAGATGGCGGCCAGGGCTGGAGAGCCACACACAAGATGGCGGCTGGGGCCGGGCTGCCAGGGCGGCTGATCTCACTAGGAGGCGCAGCCTCAGCCCTCTGGCTGCCATCCTGCATGGGGCAGGCTGAGCCCCCCTGCAGTGTCTGTTGGAATGGACATTAACGGACACCCGGGAAAAGGACACGGTCTGGCACCTTTGCTCTGTGCACACAAACACAGACCAGCCAGTTTGGAACGCCAACTGGCAGTACTTTGATGTCAAGGCAATTCAAATAGGGGAAAATAGAACGAAACTCCAGGCATTGAACATTTTAAAATAAAAACATCTTCTTTTTTTTTTTTTTTTTTTTTTTTTTGAAAGAGGGCTAAAAGCACTTCTTGTGCACATGGACGCCAGTTAGCATCAAGCAGCATCACAAGTGGTTTCGTCCAGGCAGGAGTCACAGTGAGTGTGAGGTGATGAAAACGGAGATGGGATCTGCTTGAGGCGGATGGTGCAGCGGCTGCTCACCTGCGACGTGTATCCCTCAGGGTACTCATTTCTTTAGAACACTATGAAGAATAGAGGGAATTGAAAGTCCACTGCAGTTTAGGTTGTTCTTCACGAGATTGTTCAAGTTGAGCACAGCCATTCTGTTCAGCAGACACACGGGCAGGGGCTTCTTGGAGCGCTGCTCTGGCACCCATTCTTTGGAGGAGGGGATTGCAGGAAAGAAGAAAAGAAGCTCATCAACTACTGAAGAGGAAGAGTCACTGACAGGAAGCAGTGGGTTAAGAAATGTGAGGGGAAAAAAGGCAGAAAACATGAGGTGACAAGTGTGAGAAATGGGAGTGGAAAAAGGAGGGAAGTGTGAGGGAGGAAAAGGGAAGGAAACCTGAGTGGGAAAGGCTGAGAAAACTGAGGGGAAAATGGTGAAGACGTGAGTGAAAATAGGAGAGGAAGGTGAGAGGAGGAAAAGGCAGGACATATGACGGGAAAATTCTAAGAAACATAATCAGGGAAGGCTGAAAAACATAGAGGAAAAAATGGAGGGAAATGTGAGGGGAAGAGAGCGAGAAAATTACTGGCAGAGAAAGAGAAACAGGCAGCAAATGTGAGGGGAACATTGTGAGAATCCTGAGGGGAAAAGAGGGAGAAACCAGAGGGCAGAAAAAGGCAGAAAACATTAGGGGGGAAAAAAGGGTGGGAAGTTGGATGGGAAAAGTGACAGAAAACAGGAGTGAAAAAAGAGCACAAAATGCTAGAGGAAAAGTATAAGCAACATGAGGGGGAAAGAATGATGAACGTGAGGGGAAAAGTGGGAGAAATGGGAGAGGGAAAGCCTGGGAAACACGAGGGCAAAAGTGAGAAACATGAGGAGACAACTTGGAGAAAAATGACTGAGGAAAGGAGAAAAGCATGAGGAGAGAAAAGGGCAGGGTAAGTGAGGGGAAAATTGTGAGAATCATGCGAGAACAAAAAAGCAGGAAAAAGCGGGAAGCTGGGGAAGTGCGAGAGGCAAAGTGTGAGGAAAGGGAGCTGAAAAGGGTGGGGAAAAGAAGTAAAACTTGGGAGGCAAACATGACAGGAAAACTGTGAGACTCGAGAGGGGGAAGGAGTGGAAATGTGAGAGGGAAAAGAACAGGAAAGGTGAAGGGAGAAAAGGAGCGAAGGCAGGATTGGCATGACAGCTGAAATGATTCCTAACACATTCCCCCATGCATTTGCCCATTTATTGCACTAGCCCAGGGCTTCTCTGTATGTCCGTCTCCCCCTGTGCCTTGATTCCTGTTTGGAAGCAGCAGAAGTGCAGGATGTGCCCACCAGCAGGAGCTGCTCCAGGCTGGGAAGGGGCCAGGTGGTGCTGATTTCCAGAGGCTTCTGTGTCCCAGGTGAGGCCAGGGCAGGAGTGGGTTGAAAGGTGCTGCTGCTTCTCCTCTGTGCCAGAGAGCCCTGGCTGGGCAGGGCCCGGCGCCCACTGCACTGCGGGCTCTTTCTCCTGCCACAGCTGGGCACACCTGGCAACAAATCATGACGACTTGTGGGGAAACCAAGGGCTTTGTGGAGGCTGCATTGCTCTGCACACACCCGGGCCACCTGCAGCACAGAGCTTTGGCCCCCGGAAATGTAAACCCGAGGGGAACAGCTGGAAAAGGTTTCGTTTTCACCTTTCAATAGAAGCAACTAAAATCAAAGTTACCAAGAAGGGCTCCGATCCCTGGTGCCAGCTCGGTGTGAGAAAGGAGGCATGACTTTATTTCAGTGCTGGGTGCGTGGGGAATCACTTTCCTAACACGTGCTCAGCCAGAAATCCCACCTACTCATTTGTAACCATGGAAATAAGACCTACTCATTACTTTGCTGAAACTCACAGGCTAAACATTCCCTCAAATTAGTTGACATATTTAAACCACTTCTCAGAAGTTACTGACAGGAGAGTAGGGCTCTCTTGAGAGTCTCGGGTGGTCATTTGGGGAACATCCCATTCCTGCAATTCTCCTCTGATGCCCAAGAGCCTCCTACAACCACTCTTTTCCCCCTGAATTCATTCCAGCTACATTCTTAGGAAGACTACTCTATTCTCAAGGCTAAGGTAGCCACTTGCACACATCAATCACTGCACTGGGGGAATAGAGGGCTCAACACTCTGTTAATGCAAAGGGAATTCACAATTTGTTACAGTTCAACATTTTCTCAAAACCTGCCTTCTCTGGGAATTGCTCACAAGCATGTCCTCAATGCACCTTGAAAATGTTTTTGCTGACTGAAGCCAGAGTGTGTCTTTCCTTCAGCAATTCAGAAGAAAAACACAAACTGCCTACTGAAACCCTTCTGCTCCCTTCCAAATCAGTTCACTGCTCAAGCACGAGCCACAGGCTCATGCCCGATTCCCTCAGTGAGATAGGAGGTAATATTTTGCTGCAGCTGCAGGGTTATTAGAAGAAGGAACGAAAGCTGTTGGTTCTTGGGGTTGTTATTTAGGGTTTGGATTGGTTCTAGTTGATTTGTTGGGTGTTGCTGTGAGCTGGGAGAGGGGCCAGCGTGAAGACCAAACCAAAAGGGAAGTAGGAGAAGAGGGGAGGGAACAGAAAAGGAGGCGGTGGGGACAGAATACAAGTTTCCTATTTCCCGGCCAAAGGGAAAGGGGACACGGTTCGCCCTGGGCTGGGAAAGGCCATAAATAGCAGCATTTTCTGTGTGTGTGTTGTGTGTGTGTTTGGCTCTTGGGAGAGGGAGATACACACCCAGCTCAGGTGAATCCTTCCTAAGAAACAGTTCTCTTTGGCTTTGATGACTTTGTCTCCCCATTTAATTTCATCTAAGAGTTGGCTCCTTTCTAACACCCCTCTCCCAGCAGCTCAGGGCTGCATTGCACAGTGCTTGCTGTGTGCCAGAGAGCTCAAAGCAGGCTGGCCTGGTGCCCCGGAATATTTCTGCAGAACACTCTGCATTTCACCCCTTTGCTCTGGCTCAGTGCACAACTCCAGCACTGCAGGCGCTTCCTCCCAGAGCCGTGTGAGGCCCCGGCTCCTGCAGATGTGACCTGACAAGCTGTCCCTGCCTGCCGCTGGCCTCGCTTCCCCCGGCAGAAACGCCGTGCCTGAAGGAGGCTGCCCTGTGCAGGAGCCTGCGGAGCAGCCCGGCTCCCTCCCCTGTGCCCAGAGCGCTGCACACACTGCTCGCCTTGGCCAGGAGTTAGAGGGCAGCCGGCACAAGGGTGGCAATCCTCAGCCAGGCCTGCAGCCCTCGGCTGTGGTTTGCCTTTCTCTGCTCCTGTGCACGCTCCGGACGGCCGATGCCACCGGTCTGTGCTGTGCCCAGCACGGCCACGCTTCCCCTCGGGAGAGCCTTCCCCACTTTCCAACTGTACCAAAGAAGCCATCAATGTCACTCTCCACCTCTAAGAAAAAACTGACACTTCAGAAGAAAATGTTGAGCTTTCTCAGAGGCTCAGAAGGAGGACAATCTTTGAAACGAGTTGAGGTTTCACAAACTTTATTTCCAATCCTATGCTACAATCCTACTCCACTGTCCTAGCTGCAATCCTACTCTGCAGTCCTATTCTACAATCCTTCTCTATAGTGGTGTTGGAGAAAACAGTTGTCTGATTCCTGTCTCCTCCTTCCACTCTTTCACTGAAGTGATCAGTGGCACCAGGCTGGACACAGGCTTGGCTGATGTTATAAATGGATGCTGCACAAAGAAAAAAAGAAACCAAGAATGAACCATTACTTTGCAAGCTAAGAGCCTCAAAGGCAGGGCAATATTTTTCAAAGGAAAAGGAGATTGAATCAGAGTAGGTCGAAGGAGCAACAGTGGGGCCACATTGGCACAGCTTGCTGCAAGAGCTGCTAAGTGCCCCAGGCCTGGAAATATCTCAGGTCTGAGCATCCTGATCTCTTGAAAGAGGTCCCTGGTCATATTGCAGGGCACGCGGAGCAGATGAGCTTTACAGGCCCCTGCCAGCCCAGCCCAGTCTAGGATTCCTGACTGTTCTCATTTGAACAGCACCAAGAGTGGAGGTGAAGAGGAGGAGGCTCCCCTGATGCCTGGCCGTTCAGTGCAGGAGGAGCCCGTCCCTGGGACACTGTTTCCCCTGCAGCCCCTTGGCATTTTACCTGCAGCAGCTCCTTGGCAGACCAGCGCCGCTCCTCGTCTCTCTGCAGGCAGCAGCTCAGGAAGTCACGCAGCAAAGGTGAGCAGAGCTTGGGCTGCTGCAGCTTTGGGATCCCTTTGGTGGCTTTCAGGAGTCGAGCCTGGAGAAAAAGGAAAGATGAGTTTCTCACCTGCTTCTTTCACGTCTGGAACTGCTCTCCCAGATGCCACGGTTGAAGCTGCACTCTGCAGTGGCACTTTCTGCCGTGGCACAGAGGCAGAGATGACTTTCCTGGACCAACAAAACACCTATAGCCCAATGCAGCCACAGCTTTTCCAGCATCCAGCAGATCTTGCCTTGGCAGCTGATTTCATTGACTGACCTTGTTAGTGAAAACAATAGCAGCAAAAGCAGGTTTCCTTCTCTGAGGATTCACCTGAGCAGCTTGACAGGCTAGTTGGAAGAGGGACTTTGCTCTACTAACTCACTCTACTATTTCCAAAGATAATTACATGAAAAGCATCTCTGCAGCACTTGTTGGTCCCTTAAGCACAGCTGCCAGCAAACCAAAGGCATCAAGCTTTTTCCTGGGTTCTTGAAAACAATGGGAATTGCAAGCAAAGAAAGGAAATCCCTCAGTTATTCCTCAGGTAAGGAAACAAGCATTTGGAATCCCATCTTCCACACAGACACATGAAGATGCATGCACAAATGTCTTGGGACGAAAATGCCTCTTTGGGCACACAGGAAACACGTGCACCTCCGTCTCTCATCAGACTGCAAATTTCAGCTTCCCTTAGGCAGCAAAAGGAAAATTTTGGTGGTCAAAGCAGAAGAGGGAGAAACACCATCCATGTGGTAGCCCTCTGCTCATTTGGATCCTCAAGTCAATGCATTAATGGTATGGCCATCCTAGAAAGTGCCAGGAAACAAAGGGGTGGGTTTGGCAGGCTCTCCACATGGCCAGGCTTCATCTTGGTGACATGGAGGTGGCGGCTTGGGTTAGGAAAGAAAGACGGTCACTAAGTGTTTCAGCACCACCGCACAAGAAGCACAACAGACTCTGTGGCCTTCACAGCCTCTTGTCAAGGTTTCAGGCAAATTTCCTTGTGAGAAGAACGGGGGTGCACTTCTTCTCTCCAAACCACTGTTTTATAAACTTTCTTGGGTTTGGGTTACTTTCCTTCATTTCAGGAAAGATAACACCACTTCTAAGATGCTTGTTTGCTGCTATTAGGGACGTCTACAAAGCCAAAAGAGCTGGAACGACTTCTAAGCCAAAGCCAAATGTTGCCTGAGAAGGGAGATTGTTTGCCTGGGCTAAGGCTTGAGTTCCCCCACGGATGCAACCAAAACCCCAGCAGATGCTGATGTGCTGCCGGGACATTTTCAGAAAGGGACTGTGGTGGAAGTAGTTCCAGCGGATGGCAATGGCATTTTGTCCAATGGCACACAGAACGTGGGATGGGGGAGAAAGACAGCGGGATCAGAGAGTATTTACACCTTACCATGGCAGAATTTTCCTCCCAGTCAGGAGCTTCTCCTTCCACCATTTCAATGACCACGATTCCCAAAGACCATATGTCCACTTTGGGGCCATAGGGTTCACCGTTCACTTCAGGTGCCATCCACTGAAGAGTCCCGACCACCGATCTCCGTCTACTCTGCTCAGGGGTGAGTTGAGCAGAGAGGCCAAAATCAGCTGGGGAGAAAGCAAACGACCGTTTTTATTTGAATCCTGTGCAATTAGGAAAGCACGCAAAAGAATTTCCCAGTAGAAGTTTGAGAATGTGCTCTTGAATCTCCTGGACAACTGTCCCTGCTCTATTTCCTCAGGACTTTAGCCAAGGAAATATGGTGCTGGCTGCTTCAAAAATCCCCACATTTTTTACACGGCCTCCAGCAGTGTCTTTTCTTCCCCTGAAGCTTTAGACTTGTAGTCCCCTCCCTCTGGAAGGGACACACACAGAGCAATGCCACTGTGCACTGCTCGATCCTTGCCATAGGTCTGTGCACGTTGCCACCATGTGGTCAGCTCACAACAGGCTCCCTGCACTGCCACCAGCACCATTTTGGGGGGGCTGGCACTCACTCAAAAGCAGCCCCACAGCCCACATATCCCTGGAACGCTGCATCTGCCCAAGAATATACTGACCCAGCTTGACAGAGCCATCCGTTTTGAGGAGAATGTTGAGGCTCTTCAAATCTCTGTGCATCACGTGGTTGGAATGGAGAAAATGCAGTCCTTGCAGGCACTGAGAGAGAAACCAGAAACAGGAGGGCAAAAATCAGTGATGTGATTTCATCACACAAGAAAGGAAACAGCTCTCCAAGATTCCCTCTCCAGGGGAATGAGGAGTAATGGCAGAACACAGTGCCATTGAGGGCAAGAGCTCGCTGCTCCAACACAGGCAGAGCAGCACCTTTCTAAAGAAAGGCATGTCAGCTTGCCAAAGAGCAACAGCAACTGCTGGTGTAGACTCTGCCCTGCAAACCAGCCAGGATGACTGCTGCTGCAGTGGATGTGCTCAGAAGTACAGAGCATTCTGGCTGCACTGCTAACCTTTCCAGCTGAGGACTCAGAGAAATGAGTCTCTCTTTCTTCTTTGCTGTTCCTTTCAAATGCTACCACCACCACCACCTTTGCTTTTACAGGCAAGGAATGCAGTGCCAACAGGCCAAAGTTTAGAGAGGCAAGATGGAGAAGAGCAAATACAAGAGCCAGAGTGAGAATGCAACAGCAGGAGAGACGAGGACAGGAACAGAGTCCAGTGAGTGCAGGGGCACTGGCAGGCAGTTCACTTGAGAGGCTCTTGCTTGCCCAGAGCATATCAGCAACACAGAAACAAAGCCTGGCTCACGGAATCACTCCTGTTCTGAGCCCCTTTCCCAGACAATCCTGCCCAAGCTCTGGGAAGCACAGCTGGGATCCCCGACTGACCTCCCGACTGATGATGGCAATCTCATCTTCTCTCAGGCGAGTCTTTTGGATTGTGTCATAAAGACTGCCTCCATCCATGTACTCCATCACCAGCCACAGTTCTTCATGCACAAGGTAGCTGAAAGAAGGAAACAAGGCCATGCAGATGAACATGCATTCGTTGGTTCCTTTGCTTGATTCTTGTTTTTGGGTCCCTTTGTGACAAGGACAGAATTAAAAGAATTAAAGACATTCCCTCCAGGCTGTGGGTTGTTTGCAGTCTGTGCAGTCTCAAGGAGAACAGCACATCTGTGAAAAAGGAGATGTCTCTGATGGCCAGCAAACAAAAAGTGCAGTTTAGTAACAACCAAGATGAAAAACCTGTCACCGTGATATTTCTGGAAATAAGCACCTAGTGTTCCTGGTATGGAGAGCCATGGAAAAGAGGGGCAACAATCCAAGGGAAATCCTCTCTAGCATGCTTCATCAGCATTGAAGAAACCTTAAAAAATCCATCCTGAGACAACATGGAGGCAGTGAGCTTACAGGGTACTGACTTCTTGTGGTAGAGTTGATGCAGGTTTTTGAACAATTTTTCAACTATGTGTTGGAAAGGCAGGGATGACTCATGGAGACAAACTGCACTCTCTTCCCATCCATTGGAGATGAGTAGAGAAATAATAATGAAGCAATAATTACCAGCTTTCTTTTCTGCCAGTGTCCAAAGTGGGGTTTTAACTTTGCATGCTTTTACTATGTAAACAAACCTTCATGGGATGAGACCACGACCACTCACCCGTCTAAATAATGGACGAGATGGGGACTCATATTCCTCTTCATGACCGTGATTTCAGTAACAATATCCTCCATCTCGCTCGGTCCCCGAAGATAGATTTTCTTGATGGCCACCTAGAATGAGATTGAAAATCAGTAACTTTAGAAGCTGGTGGAATGAGACCAAAACACACATGGGGAGAGAGATTTTGCAATGACACCACCAAGCCGTGCCAAAGTGCCTTGTAATTAGACAAAGGAGTAATTAGGAACTGACATTCCTACAGCTCATTTCTCTGCTCCTTTGGGGGCCAGTTCCAGGACACGTGGCCACTGACCACATTTTGCCTTGTCCACTTGTTAAAAATGGTGTGTCAATTATCATCCCCAAAGCTCTGAGCACACTCTCTGTCTGTCTGTACTTCAGAGGAAGAAATGCGTGCCTTGGTACTCTGTGGATACATCTCGGGCTATAGGCAGAGCTTGGGGCTTTTAGGGACGCCTTGCAGATCTCTCCCTACGTGCAGTTCCCAAGTGCAGCACTGCAGGTGGCTAAGGAACTGCCAGGAACATTCAGATGTATTTGTTGGCAGCCAGAAATGGGAATTCAGGACTCTGAAGCCGTAGCCCCAGAGAGCAGTGAGATGCTCCAAGGCACCACCTTTGTTGGAGCAATTGAGAGCCAGGGAGAGCGTCCTTCTCTGAAAGGAACCGCTGCCCTCCTTGCCTTCCTTCTGGCAGCTGAGCAGGACAAAGACTGTCCCAAATGCAGCTGGCTGGCTGGCACCCGTCTGTGCTTCTTGTGCCTTTGCAGCACAGCTCTAGCCACAGCTGCAGCCACAGCTGACACGAGAGAGGAAAGCCCTGGAGAGCAGCAGAATCTGCAGGGGCTCTTGACATTTACCTGTCTTCCTGTAGCAGTGTCGATGGCTCTGCAAACCTCTCCAAAAGCCCTAGAAACAAAACAGCAGCAAAGAAAGGAGAAGCCATTTAGACGTTGGAGTGAAAGGCAGTCCAGACAGGAGATGTCTGCTGGAAATGCCTCCAACCTGCAGCATGCAGGAGGGCTCTGCCAGAAGGCAGATGATGCATTTTCCTCTCCAGTGCATGGGCACTGGGCCTGTTTCTGAAGCATTGGGGTTTAGTGCCTCAGCTCAAAAGGCCAGGTGATTCTTTCATCTTGGATTTCAGTTTCTAAACTGGGCGGTTTTTGTCCTCAGCACAGACTATTTCCTTCAGCAAACTCTTGGGAAGAAATGCTCCTGAGAAGTGTTATCTGACTGCTATGATAGGGGGTAGGTTGCTGTTTCTGGTAATGAAATCCAAGTACCTTTGATAATGCCTTCTTACCACACAAATTCTGGCTGGTACTGAGAGATGGGGCAGACTAACCCCAGTGTCTGAATGTGTTTGCAGTTTGCCTGACTTCACACTTGATAGATATTCCAGCAGCAAATCGCCTGCCCCATGGTTGTGTAGAAGCAACTGTGGTTGGACTCACCCTCTGCCAACAATTTCCTTTTCGGTGTATTTCCTCCGGGGATTTTCTGTGCTCACCATTTGCCCTGAGGGAAACAAAATGCAAGATGCTCACTTGAAAGCCGACATCCCACCATCCAAGAGATACAAAAGGCAGCCCCACTGGGGCTCTAGAGTCTGGGCTTCTGAGTCCTTTGTGGCCAGCTGGGTAACAACAACAACAACAACAATTGCAACAAGACAGGCAGCTCTGCAGTACAAGCAGGCCAGCACAGAGAATGATTTTCTACAGTCCTTTGAAGAGATCTCTTGAAAGGAAACAAAGCACAGGGAGATGCATTCCCAGGAGAGGAGGGCATCTTCCCCACCTTGCAGCACTTTACCAAAAGAATGCCTTTCCCTTTGTAAACCCAAGCAGCTCATGCTCTAACCAATCCCAAGGGGCCTTCAGCAGCAGGACCCTCACCCTTGATGAGCAGGCTGAGCTGGAAGACGCCCTTGCCCGTGGCCCACGTGAAGAACCACACTGCTTCTCCTCCCCCTGACAGCAGGGATCAGTCCCTGCCATTGCACTCGCCCTCTCAGCCCCGCACACGTGCCCACCTTCCCGCAGCGGGCAAGGGCAGCAGGGACAGCAGTGCTCCTCAGGTGCCGGCGGGACACGGACAGCTGCCCAGAGGAGATGCTGACCCTCTGTGAGCCCAGCCCAGGCCATGCAGGAGCCGGCCCAGAGCAGGGGCTGCTGCCTCGGGGCAGCTCCGCGCTGCAGCGGCCGGCCGGCAGCGGGACTCTCCCAGCTAAGGAAGGCTCCAGCCTCGGCACTCACACCAGCCCTCAGGGCCAGAGCAGCCACCACCACAAAGCTGCCAAAGCCCAGGCACCAGCACTGACAAGCAATGGCAAGAAGGCACGGCCACACCCAGCCCCTTCCAAGCTGGTGCCCCCACTGAGGACACGGCAGGATTGGCTTGGAGAGCAGACACACCCAGGTGCACATCAGTGCCCTTTTGTGCCAACAGGTGACGGGAGACAGAGAGTCAGCTGGGCTCTCTTCTCAGCCCCACTAGGTCTTATCTGAGGGCACAGGACCGGCAGCTGCTCTGGGCAAGAAGCAGCTTCAATGACTTGTGCTGTAGAATCACAAAGGGCACCCAAGTGAGGAGGATCATTGGGTCCAGCTATGCTGACGCGTGCTCACAATACACTGTCCCTCAGAGAAGAAAGACACAAGACGTACTCATGAACCCCAGGAAGTCATCCTCATCATACTCCATCTCCTGTTGCTGAGCAGCAGCTTTGTCAGTGCTGGAGATGAAGGAACTGCCCAGGCTCCAGTGCTCAGCTGGGGCAGGCCAGGCCCCTTCAGGTGACACTGCTGCTGCAGCAGCTTCAATAGAAGAGCCTGTGGAGATCTGAGACAACAAAAGAGTTTGTGTCAGAAAAGTGGCTGGCAGAGATTAGCCCCAGATCCCATTTTAAATGCAAGCCCTTAGGAAGGTGCTGTCAGCCAGTGACTGGGAGCTGCTGTCAGGCTCAGCTTTTTCACCTTTCTGCCCACAATTCACATTAATTCAGCCATTTCTTTCTGCTTCCCTGCCCACCTCTGCTTCCATTTTACCAAAAGAACAACCTGGCAACCAAGGCACCAAAATCCCTGTCTTCAAACAGCAACTCCACGTCCCCAGTGTGTCTCTGAAATGCTCCCGGGTAAGCACAGCCAAGAAGCTCCCGGGGACAAACTGCCCCAAAGAGCTTGTGTTGTCACATCAAGACTTTTGGTGCCTGTGGGTACTTGGCACGTCTGTGGAGAGGGACAGGTGTCCCCAGACCACAGCGTCCCCTACGTATCCACCAAGGCTGAGCACAGTGCCTTTGGCATGCTCCCTCCTCTGCAGACAGGGAACCTTCCTGCTCCAGGCTGGCCCCTATCAGAATCCCAGCAAGCTGGGGCCTAAACACGGCAGCTCAAAGCCCATTTTCCAGCTGTCACTGGCTGAGGGGAATGGCTAGGTCTGGCAGGACTGCAGCACTCAGCATCCTCAGCCACCAACAGCAAGAGCTGGCTGCTCAGAAACTTGCAGCTCTGCCTCGCACTAAAGACAGCACCCTCCAGAAGAGGCACTTACTGGCTGGGAAAGTTCCGGCTGTGGTGTGACCACAGCTGGAGCCTTGTGGTCATTTGGCTCCTCTTCGGCTTCTTGTCCAGGAGCAGAGGAAACCGGAGGGGAGTCTGTTCTTCCTTCAGTGATCTGTGGACAGACAGGAGCGTGAGACACAGGCTCATTTAGAACCTTCTTTTTCTTCAGCTCTAGAACCAGCTCTACTAAGCACAAATCATCAACTTGGAGAGCAAGGGGATTCTAAGTCCCTCAGACTAAATTCTAATGGGTTGATTCAACTGGGCACTGCAAATTGCTCTGAATTAGACAATCCCCCCTGGCTACTATCAGGAAGCAACGTTCTCTCAGCAAAACTGGACTTTTAGTTCTTTTAAAGCTCTGGAATGGAAAATTAGGAAATAGGCAGTGATGCCTTTGCTCTTGCTGCTGCAGACATGGAAATGGATTTTCTTGCAGCCTACTCAGCTGGCCCTCTACACTCTACTGCCACAGGCCAAGCTCACAGCTTGCTGCACAATTCTTAAACGCCAGGAACATCAAATGTGCCTTTCTTACTCACCTCAGGATCAGCACCTCTGAATACCCGGCTCAGGTGACCTGCAGTGGGCAAGGGAAAATGAAGCAGATGCTTTGAGAAAACTGGAGACAACCACAGCATTTTTAGAAGATTTTCCAAGAAGGCCTCCCAGTCTACATTTTCAAAGTTGTCCTGCTTGACCCAGCAAATAGAGGAAATGACAGACTCTGCTGACACAGACTCTCCCACGGAGGGAATGCAACCCCTGCAGGTTCCCTTGCAAATGCTGCCCGCACAGCCCTGGCTACACACACCCCCTTTTGAGCTGAACATGTTGACAGGAGCTTTACCCAAGCGGCATCCCAATGGCCTTTCTGTTTCCAAATCAATTCAGTCACTAAGAAAGAGCAGGAAGACCAAAAACCAGGTTAGGTGACACTCAGGGAAAACCTCTACTTACCTGCCAGGTGAGTCAGGAAATAGCAGGAATAAGTAACTCCATAAACAGTGAAAACTGCAGCGGCGAGTTGCCCAATCATTGTGGCAACTGCTGTGCAAGTTTGCAGAGTGCGCTCTAACGCTAGCTAAAAGGAGTCTCCTGTCAGTCAGCAGCTGCCCACTGACAAAAGCCTCAAGCACAGGACCAAGTTCCTGCACTGAGCAAGCCCAAGAGCTGCTCTGACACCCCTGAGGCCTTCCGTGCACCAAGGCAACCTTGCGATGTCACCATGACCACGTGGCAACCGTGCCCTGACATCACAAAGCAAACGCTCTGCCTTGATCTGGATGGATGGAGGAGGGCACGTGGACGCGACTACTGAGGACACATTGCAGACGCTAGAATTAAGGGCTGTCCTTTGGATCATTATGAATTGGCCTGGTCAGGGTGTAAATGTTGTCACAGACTCATTATACGTAGTAGGGGTAGTGCTGCGGATTGAGGATGCATTGATAAAGGATATAAAGAATGACAGGTTATGGGAACTTTTGAGACAGCTGAGGCAAGCTGTTCGGCTGCGCTCAGCTCCTTTTGCAATTTTGCATATTTGAAGCCACAAATGGTCAGAAGGTTTGGGTCAGGGTAATGCCATAACCGATCAGTTGGTTTCTGTTGCAGTACCACAAGACAGATTTCAGCAGGCACGTATTGCTCATGAGACTTTTCAGCAGAATGCGCGAGGCCTAAAGAAACAGTTTCGCATATCTCTGAATGATGCCCGTGGTATTGTCAGATCCTGTCCTCTCTGTAGTCAGCATGGGCCTGGACTAGGGATGGGAGTAAACCCACGGGGCCTTGGAGCCAATCAGATCTGGCAAATGGATGTAACTCACGTATCCTCCTTTGGTAGATTGAAATATGTGCATGTTACAATTGATCCTTTCAGTAAATTTATTTGGGCTTCAGCGCAGCCGGGAAAGAAAGCTCTCCACGTGGTACGACACCTAACTACTTGCTTTGCGGTGATGGGGGTGCCAGAACAGATTAAGACAGACAATGGCCCTGCATATGTGAGCAGCAGGATCCAAAGGTTCTTACAGAAGTGGGGTGTGACACACATCACAGGTATCCCACATTCACCAACAGGTCAGGCGATTGTGGAGCGAGCCCACCAAACACTCAAGGATTATCTGTTAAAATAGAAGGAGGAGGTGGATGTGCAGACCATGCTATCAAAAACACTATTTGTATTAAACTATCTGTGTGTAATGGGGGACCACTCGGAGCCCCCTGCGGTCATCCACTCAGGGGGAGTAAAGGAGGAAGCAACTAAGCCATTGTTTAAAGTCATGTACCAAGATCCCACAACTGGAGTATGGGAAGGTCCCGCAGAGGTTCAGTACATGGGTAGAGGTTATGTTTGTGTTCTTACCCCCACAGGGCCCCAATGGATACCTAGTAAATGGATCCGTCCTGCTAATGACCCTGCAAGAGTGACATCGATACTGGACAGCCAGGGTTAGAGGCGGTACACTTAATTGAAGACTTAAGGGCAAGAGAAAACCTACAACTGCTCTGGCAGTTTGACAAGGCAGTACAGAGATATCACTCCATGTCAATTCATACCCAAATAGCTAAGTTGCAAGAACTCACTAGTCATTTGCAGCAAGACACAGGCTTGGCTTTAACAGATTGGCTACGATCTTTCGGGCTAGGGCCTTGGATAACCTCCCTACTGCAACATGTAATCAATATTGTGATTGTTATTTTACTGCTTGTCCTTTTTGTACCTTGCTTTTTTCGCTGCTTGCAACAGATGATGTATCGCATAGCAGAAACAGTAACTACTCGACACACTGCGTTTGTTGCACAAAATAAAAAAGAGGGAATTGTTGAAGAATGGTTAGCAGTGCAAGGCCACGGATCATTAGAGGCCTTATGGCCCGATACCAAGTGCTAGCAGCCTACGTGCTGCTGAGACAAGCTGTCCTTGGGACAGCAGTAAGCACGGACACAGGCCAAAGATAAAAGAACTTGTGGTGAATAGAGCATAGCAGTAAGCACGTATACAAAGTTTTCAGCATGCCAAGAGGAGGAACCTTCTCACGCTTGATATAGCCAATCAAGTATAGATGAGTAGTGTATGCTAACCAACTATAATTTGACAAGTATGCTGAACGCTTCGGGCAAAAGTATAAGAACGGATGTTATGAGCAATAAAGTTGAACAATGCTTTACCAATCATATTGGTTGATTGCATTCTTCCCTCACCGAAATGCTCCGCAGTGCAGCACATCCTGCGTAGGAGATGGTCCTGGTGTTCCAGAGGGAATTGTGCGTGGCTTTGCGGACAGTGGTGCAGATGGAGCCCAGGTCGCTGAGGGCCAGGTTGAGCAGGAGGAAGAACATGGGGCTGTGCAGGTGGTGGCCGCAGGCTACGGCGCTGGTGACCAGGCCGTGGCCCAGGAGGGCAGCCAGGGAGATGCCCAGGAAGAGGCAGAAGTGCAGGAGCTGCAGCTGCCGCGTGTCTGCCAACGCCAGCGGGAGGAAGTGGCTGATGGAGCTGCTGTTGGACATTTGCTGTGGCTGCATATGGGGACATGTTCATGGATAAAGGACAGTGACAAGTCAGGACTGGCTGCTTTGAGCCAAACCCGTGCCATTCCCTGTAGCCTGTCCTGCTGGTGTTGGTGTCTTTGGGGCGGACCCTGACTGCCGACACAACAGCAACACATTCGCTTAAGAGCTGGACTAGGTCAGTGCAAAAGATGGCGGCCAGGGCTGAGGGAGCCACACACAAGATGGCGGCCAGGGCTGGAGAACCACACACAAGATGGCGGCTGGGGCCGGGCTGCCAGGGCGGCTGATCTCACTAGGAGGCGCAGCCTCAGCCCTCTGGCTGCCATCCTGCGTGGGGCAGGCTGAGCCCCCCTGCAGTGTCTGTTGGAATGGACATTAACGGACACCCGGGAAAAGGACACGGTCTGGCACCTTTGCTCTGTGCACACAAACACAGACCAGCCAGTTTGGAACGCCAACTGGCAGTACTTTGATGTCAAGGCAATTCAAATAGGGGAAAATAGAACGAAACTCCAGGCATTGAACATTTTAAAATAAAAACATCTTCTTTTTTTTTTTTTTTTTTTTTTTTTTGAAAGAGGGCTAAAAGCACTTCTTGTGCACATGGACGCCAGTTAGCATCAAGCAGCATCACAAGTGGTTTCGTCCAGGCAGGAGTCACAGTGAGTGTGAGGTGATGAAAACGGAGATGGGATCTGCTTGAGGCGGATGGTGCAGCGGCTGCTCACCTGCGACGTGTATCCCTCAGGGTACTCATTTCTTTAGAACACTATGAAGAATAGAGGGAATTGAAAGTCCACTGCAGTTTAGGTTGTTCTTCACGAGATTGTTCAAGTTGAGCACAGCCATTCTGTTCAGCAGACACACGGGCAGGGGCTTCTTGGAGCGCTGCTCTGGCACCCATTCTTTGGAGGAGGGGATTGCAGGAAAGAAGAAAAGAAGCTCATCAACTACTGAAGAGGAAGAGTCACTGACAGGAAGCAGTGGGTTAAGAAATGTGAGGGGAAAAAAGGCAGAAAACATGAGGTGACAAGTGTGAGAAATGGGAGTGGAAAAAGGAGGGAAGTGTGAGGGAGGAAAAGGGAAGGAAACCTGAGTGGGAAAGGCTGAGAAAACTGAGGGGAAAATGGTGAAGACGTGAGTGAAAATAGGAGAGGAAGGTGAGAGGAGGAAAAGGCAGGACATATGACAGGAAAATTCTAAGAAACATAATCAGGGAAGGCTGAAAAACATAGAGGAAAAAATGGAGGGAAATGTGAGGGGAAGAGAGTGAGAAAATTACTGGCAGAGAAAGAGAAACAGGCAGCAAATGTGAGGGGAACATTGTGAGAATCCTGAGGGGAAAAGAGGGAGAAACCAGAGGGCAGAAAAAGGCAGAAAACATTAGGGGGGAAAAAAGGGTGGGAAGTTGGATGGGAAAAGTGACAGAAAACAGGAGTGAAAAAAGAGCACAAAATGCTAGAGGAAAAGTATAAGCAACATGAGGGGGAAAGAATGATGAACGTGAGGGGAAAAGTGGGAGAAATGGGAGAGGGAAAGCCTGGGAAACACGAGGGCAAAAGTGAGAAACATGAGGAGACAACTTGGAGAAAAATGACTGAGGAAAGGAGAAAAGCATGAGGAGAGAAAAGGGCAGGGTAAGTGAGGGGAAAATTGTGAGAATCATGCGAGAACAAAAAAGCAGGAAAAAGCGGGAAGCTGGGGAAGTGCGAGAGGCAAAGTGTGAGGAAAGGGAGCTGAAAAGGGTGGGGAAAAGAAGTAAAACTTGGGAGGCAAACATGACAGGAAAACTGTGAGACTCGAGAGGGGGAAGGAGTGGAAATGTGAGAGGGAAAAGAACAGGAAAGGTGAAGGGAGAAAAGGAGCGAAGGCAGGATTGGCATGACAGCTGAAATGATTCCTAACACATTCCCCCATGCATTTGCCCATTTATTGCACTAGCCCAGGGCTTCTCTGTATGTCCGTCTCCCCCTGTGCCTTGATTCCTGTTCGGAAGCAGCAGAAGTGCAGGATGTGCCCACCAGCAGGAGCTGCTCCAGGCTGGGAAGGGGCCAGGTGGTGCTGATTTCCAGAGGCTTCTGTGTCCCAGGTGAGGCCAGGGCAGGAGTGGGTTGAAAGGTGCTGCTGCTGCTCCTCTGTGCCAGAGAGCCCTGGCTGGGCAGGGCACGGCGCCCACTGCACTGCGGGCTCTTTCTCCTGCCACAGCTGGGCACACCTGGCAACAAATCCTGATGACTTGTGGGGAAACCAAGGGCTTTGTGGAGGCTGCATTGCTCTGCACACACCCGGGCCACCTGCAGCACAGAGCTTTGGCCCCCGGAAATGTAAACCCGAGGGGAACAGCTGGAAAAGGTTTCATTTTCACCTTTCAATAGAAGCGACTAAAATCAAAGTTACCAAGAAGGGCTCCGATCCCTGGTGCCAGCTCGGTGTGAGAAAGGAGACATGACTTTATTTCAGTGCTGGGTGCGTGGGGAATCACTTTCCTAACACGTGCTCAGCCAGAAATCTCACCTACTCATTTGTAACCATGGAAACAAGACCTACTCATTACTGTGCTGAAACTCACAGGTTAAACATTCCCTCAAATTAGTTGACATATTTAAACCGCTTCTCAGAAGTTACTGACAGGAGAGTAGGTCTCTCTTGAGAGTCTCTGGTGGTCATTTGGGGAACATCCCATTCCTGCAATTCTCCTCTGATGCCCAAGAGCCTCCTACAACCACTCTTTTCCCCTTGAATTCATTCCAGCTACATTCTTAGGAAGACTACTCTATTCTCAAGGCTAAGGTAGCCACTTGCACACATCAATCACTGCACTGGGGGAATAGAGGGTTCAACACTGTTAATGGGAAGGGAATCCACGATTTGTTGCAGTTCAACATTTTCTCAACACTTTCTTTCTCTGGGAATTGCTCACAAGCATTTCCTCAATGCACCTTGAAATAGTTTTTGCTGACTGAAGCCACATTGTAGCTTTCCTTCAGCAATTCAGAAAGAAAAACACAAATTGCTGACTGAAACCTTTCTACTCCCAAATCTGTTCACTGCTCAAGCACAAGCCTCAGGCTCATACCCGATTCCCTCAGTGAGATAGGAGGTAATATTTTGCTTCAGCTGAAGGGTTATTAGAAGAAAGAAGGAAAGTTGTTGGTTCTAGGTGTTGTTATTTAGGGTTTGGATTTGTTCTAGTTGATTTGTTGGGTGTTGCTGTGAGCTGGGAGAGGGGCCAGCGTGAAGACCAGACCAAAAGGGAAGTAGGGTAAGAGGGGAGGGGACAGAAAATGAGGCGGTGGGGACAGAATACAAGTTTCCTATTTCCCGGCCAAAGGGAAAGGGGACACGGTTCGCCCTGGGCTGGGAAAGGCAATAAAAAGCAGCATTTTCTGTGTGTGTGTTGTGTGTGTGTTTGGCTCTTGGGAGAGGGAGATACACACCCAGCTCAGGTGAATCCTTCCTAAGAAACAGTTCTCTTTGGCTTTGATGACTTTGTCTCCCCATTTAATTTCATCTAAGAGTTGGCTCCTTTCTAACACCCCTCTCCCAGCAGCTCAGGGCTGCATTGCACAGTGCTTGCTGTGTGCCAGAGAGCTCAAAGCAGGCTGGCCTGGCGCCCCGGAATATTTCTGCAGAACACTCCGCATTTCACCCCTTTGCTCTGGCTCAGTGCACAACTCCAGCACTGCAGGCGCTTCCTCCCAGAGCCGTGTGAGGCCCCGGCTCCTGCAGATGTGACCTGACAAGCTGTCCCTGCCTGCCGCTGGCCTCGGTTCCCCCGGCAGAAGCGCCGTGCCTGAAGGAGGCTGCCCTGTGCCGGAGCCTGCGGAGCAGCCCGGCTCCCTCCCCTGTGCCCAGAGCGCTGCACACACTGCTCGCCTTGGCCAGGAGTTAGAGGGCAGCCGGCACAAGGGTGGCAATCCTCAGCCAGGCCTGCAGCCGTCGGCTGTGGTTTACCTTTCTCTGCTCCTGTGCACGCTCCGGACGGCCGATGCCACCGGGCTGTGCTGTGCCCAGCACGGCCACGCCTCCCCTCGGGAGCAGCCGGCTGCCAGCTGGGCTCTGAGAGCGCAGGATTCGCCCGGGGCCCCCAAGAGGCACCCAGGGCCGGGCTGCTGCCTCTTGCAGCTCCAAGGGCCTCCTTGCAGCTGCCTCTGCCCAGGCTCAGGCTGCTCCGGGCTCTGCCAGGGCTCTGCTGGGGCTCCAGCCTGGGCAAGGCGGGGCCTGGGCTCACCCTGCAGCCGCTGACAGCTCTGCACCAGCTCTGCGCCTTTCCCAGGAGCCTCCCTGATCTTTCTGCTGTCTCACTTGGGCAAAACTCTCCCCCAGACAAAGAGATTGCACTTAGGGATACAAATGCAAGTGGCAGCAACCCAAATGCTCTCGAGTCAGAGCTCAAGGCCTGCATCTGCACAGGGTATTTGGGCTGCCCCACTCGTCCTTTGGTTCTGCCTGCAAATGCCACTGCCCTTTCTGCCTCAAACACAAGTGCCACAGCTGGGTAAAACCCAGCCCCTGGGCCATATTCCAAAGGCACTGCGGTCCGGAGAGCATGACGAAAGAAGAGCCTACTCCCCCTTCAAACCGTACCAAAGAAGGCATCAATGTCACTTTCCACCTCTAAGCAAAAATGGACAGTTCAGAAGGAAATGTTGAGCATTCTCACAGGCTCAGAAGGAGGAGAATCTTCAAAATGACTTGAGGTTTCAGAAACTTTATTTACAATCCTAGGCCAAAATACTACCCTACAATCCTAGGCTAAAATCCTACTCTACAATCTACTACAATGCTGGTGATGGAAGAAAAAGTTTTTAAGTGACTGGTCCATTCCTGTCAACTCCTTCCACCTCTTAAAGGTAAGGATGAGTGGCACCAGGCTGGATGTAGGCTTGGCCGATGTTACAAATGGATGCTGCACAAAGGAAAACAAAAAAGCCAAGAATGAACCATTACTTTCCAAGCTAAGAGCCCCAAAGGCAGGGTAATCTTTTTTTCAATGAAAAGGGGATTGAGTCAGAGTAGGTCTAAGGAGCAACAGTGGGACAACAGTGGCACAGCTTACTGCAAGAGCTGCTAAATGCCCCAGGCCTGGAAATATTTCAGGTCTGAGCATCCTGATCTCTTGAAAGACGCCCCTGCTCATTGCAGGGCACTTGGACCAGATGACCCTTACAGGTCCCTGCCAGCCCAGCCCAGTCTAGGATTCCTGGCTGTTCTCATTTGAACAGCACCAAGAGTGGAGGCGAGGAGGACGAGGCTCATCTGATGCCTGGCACTTCAGTGCAGGAGGAGCCCGTCCCTGGGACACTGTTTCCCCCGCAGCCCCTTGGCATTTTACCTGCAGCAGCTCCTTGGCAGACCAGCGCCGCTCCTCGTCTCTCTGCAGGCAGCAGCTCAGGAAGTCACGCAGCAAAGGGGAGAGAAGCTTGGGCTGCTGCAGCTTTGGGATCCCTTTGGTGGCTATCAGGAATCGAGCCTGGAGAAAAAGGAAAGACGAGTCTCTCAGCTGCTTCTTTCACATCTGGAACTGCTCTCCCAGATCCCATTGTTTCAGCTGCACTCTGCAGTGGCAGTTTCTGCCGTGGCACAGAGGCAGAGATGACTTTCCTGGACCAACAAAAAACCCAAAGCCTGATGCAGTCACAGCTTTTCCAGCATCCAGCAGATCTTGCCCTGGCAGCTGATTTCATTGACTGACCTCCTTAGTGGAAACTACATCAGCAAAAGCACCTTTGCTTCTCTGAGGATTCACCTGACCAGCTTGACAGGCTAGTTGGAAGAGGGACTTTGCTCTACTAACTCACTCTAGTATTTCCAAGGAGTATGACATGAAAAGCATCTCTGCAGCACTTGTTGGTCCCTTAAGCACAGCTGCTATAAAAGTCATCAAGCTTTTTCCTTGGTTCTTGAAAACAATGGTAATTAAAAGTAAAGAAAGGAAATCCCTCAGTTAAGGCAAGTTTCCCTGTGAGAAGAATGGGGGTACACTTCTCTCCAAACCACTGCTTTAGAAACTTTGTTGGGTTTGGGTTACTTTCCTTCATTTCAGGAAAGATAACAGCAGCTCTAAGATGCTTGTTTCCTGTTAGTAGGGCCATCTACACGGCCAAAAGAGCTGGAAGGACTTCTAAGCCAAAGCCCAGTGTTGCCTGAGAAGGGAGATTGTCTGCCTGGGCTAAGGCTTGAGTTCCCCCATGGATGCAACCAAAACCCCAGCAGATGCTGATGTGCTGCAGGGACATTTTCAGAAAGGGACCGTGGTGGAAGTAGTTCCAGCAGATGGCAATGGCATTTTGTCCAATGGCACACAGAACGTGGGATGGGGGAGAAAGACAGCGGGATCAGAGAGTATTTACACCTTACCGAGAGAGGACCTTTATTCCCGTAAGGAGGTTCTCCTTCCACCATTTCAATGCCCACAATTCCAAAAGACCATATGTCTGCTTTGGGGCCATAGGACTCAGCTTTTGCAATTTCAGGCGCCATCCACCAAGCAGTCCCGGTCACCGAGCTCCGTCTACTCTGCTCAGGGGTGAGTTGAGCAGAGAGGCCAAAATCAGCTGGGGAGAGAGCAAAAGAAGGTTTTGATTTGAATCCTGTGCAATTAGGAAAGCAAGGAAAAGAATTGCCCAGTTGAAGTTGGAGAATGTGCTGCTGAATCTCCTGGACAACTGTCCCTGCTCTGTTTCCTCAGGACTTTAGCCAAGGAAATATGGCATTGGCTGCTTCAAAAATCCCCACATTTTTTACACGGCCTCCAGCAGTGTCTTTTGTTCCCCTGAAGCTTTAGACTTGTAGCCCCCTCCCTCTGGAAGGGACACACACAGAGCAATGCCACTGTGGACGGCTCGATCCTTGCCATAGGTCTGTGCACGTTGCCACCGCGTGGTCAGCTCACAACAGGCTCCCTGCACTGCCACCAGCACCGTTTTGGGGGGGCTGGCTCTCACTCAAAAGCAGCCCCACAGCCCACATATCCCTGGAATGCTGCACCTGACCAAGAAAATACTGACCCAGCTTGACAGAGCCATCCGTTTTGAGGAGGATGTTGAGGCTCTTCACATCTCGGTGTATCACGTGGTTGGAATGGAGAAAATGCAGTCCTTGCAGGCACTGAGAGAGAAACCAGAAACAGGAGGGCAAAAATCAGTGATGTGATTTCATCACACAAGAAAGGAAAGAGCTCTCCAAGATTCCCTCTGCAGGGGAATGGGGAGTAATGGCAGAAGACAGTGCCATTGAGGGCAAGAGCACGCTGCTACAACACAGGCAGGGCAGCACCTTTCTAAAGAAAGGCATGTCAGCTTGCCAAAGAGCAACAGCAACTGCTGGTGTAGACTCTGCCCTGCAAACCAGCCAGGATGACTGCTGCTGCACTGGATGTGCTCAGAAGTACAGAGCATTCTGGCTGCACTGCTAACCTTTCCAGCTGAGGACTCAGAGAAATGAGTCTCTCTTCTTTGCTGCTCCTTTCAAACAGTGCCACCCCCACCTTTGCTTTTACAGGCAAGGAATGCAGCGCAGACAGGCCAAAGTTTAGAGAGGCAAGATGGAGAAGAGCAAATACAAGAGCCAGAGTGAAAGTGCAACAGCAGGAGAGAAGAGGACAAGAACAGAGTCCAGTGAGTGCAGGGGCACTGGCAGGCAGTTCACTTGAGATGCTCTTGCTTGCCCAGAGCATATCAGCCACACAGAAACAAAGCCTGGCTCACGGAATCGCTCCTGTCCTGAGCCCCTTTCCCAGACAATCCTGCCCAAGCCCTGGGACGCACAGATGGGATCCCTCACCTCTCGACTGATGGTTGCAACGTGGTGTTCACATATGCGAACCTCAGCGATGACATCATCCAGAGAGCCTCCATCCATGTACTCCATCACCAGCCAGAGTTCGTCGAGCACAAGGTAGCTGAAAGAAGGGAACAAGGCCATGCAGATGAACATGCATACATTGGTTTCTTTGCTTGATTCTTGTTTCCGGGTCCCTTTGTGACAAGGACAGAATTCAAGGAATAGACATGCCCTCCAGGCTGTGCATTGTTTGCAGTCTGTGCAGTCTCAAGGAGAACAGCACATCTGTGAGAAAGGAGATATTTTAGATGGCCAGCAAGCCAAAAGTACAGTTTAGTATCAGCCAAGATGAAAAACCTGTCCCGCATGGTATTTCTGGAAAGGAGCACCTAGTGTTCCTGGCATGGCCAGCCCTGGAAAAGAGGGGCAACAATCCAAGGGAAATCCTCTCTAGCATGCTTCATCAGCATTGAAGAAACTTGAAAAAATCAATCCTGAGACAACATGGAGGCAGTGAGCTTACAAGGTATTGACTTAGTATGGGAGGGTTGATTCAGGTTTTTGGCCAGTGTTCCAACTCAGTGTTTGAAAGCCAGGGAAGACACATGCAGGCAAAATACACTCTCTTCCCATCCATTGGAGATGAGTAGAGAAATAATAATTAACTGATTATTAACAGCTCTATTTTCTGCCAGTGTCCAAAGTGGGGTTTTAACCTCGCATGCTTTTACTATGTAAACAAACCTTCATGGGAAGAGACCATGACCACTCACCTGTCTAAATAATCCACAACGTGGGGACTCTTATTCTTCTTCATGACCATGATTTCATTAAGCGCTTGTTGATTCCTGTTCGGTCCTTGAAGATTGATTTTCTTGATGGCCACCTAGAATGACACAGAAAATCAGTAACTTTAGAAGCTGGTGGAATGAGACCACAACACACATGGAGCGAGTGATTTTGCAATGACACAGGTGAGCTCTGCCAAAGTGCCTTGCGATTAGACAAAGGAGTAATTAGGAACTGACATTCCTACAGCTCATTTCTCTGCTCCTTTGGGGGCCAGTTCCAGGACACGTGGCCACTGACCACATTTTGCCTTGTCCACTTGTTAAAAATGGTGTCTCAACTCTCACCCCCCAAAGCTCTGAGCACACTCTCTGTTTCTCTGTCCGTACTTCAGAGGAAGAAATGCATGCCTTGGTACTCTGTGGATACATCTCGGGACCTAGGCAGGGCTTGGGGCTTTTAGGGATGCCTTGCAGATCTCTCCCTACGTGCAGTTCCCAAGTGCAGCACTGCAGGTGGCTAAGGAACTGCCAGGAACATTCCGATGAATTTGCTGGCAGCCAGAAATGAGAATTCAGGACTCTGAAGCCGTATCCCCAGAGAGCAGTGAGATGCCCCTTTGTTGGAGCAATTGAGAGCCAGGGAGAGCATCCTTCTCTGAAAGGAACCGCTGCCCCCCTTGCCTTCCTTCTGGCAGCTGAGCAGGACAAAGACTGTCCCAAATGCAGCTGGCAGGCTGGCACCAGTCTGTGCTTCTTGTGCCTTTGCAGCACAGCTCTAGCCACAGCTGCAGCCACAGCTGACACGAGAGAGGAAAGCCCTGGAGAGCAGCAGAATCTGCAGGGGCTCTTGACATTTACCTGTCCTCCTGTGGCAGTGTCGATGGCTCTGCAAACCTCTCCAAAAGCCCTAGAAACAAAACAGCAGCAAAGCAAGGAGAAGCCATTTAGACCTTGGAGTGAAAGCCAGCCCAGACAGGAGATGTCTGCTGGAAATGCCTCCAACCTGCAGCATGCAGGAGGGCTCTGCCAGAAGGCAGATGATGCATTTTCCTCTCCAGTGCATGGGCACTGGGCCTGTTTCTGAAGCACTGGGCTTTAGTGCCTCAGCTCAAAAGGCCAGGTGATTCTTTCGTCTTGGATTTCAGTTTCTAAACTGGGCAGTTTTTATCCTGATCACACTATTTCCTTCAGCAAACTCTTGGGAAGAAATGTTCCTTCAAACAGTTATCTGCCTGCTACGAAAAGGGGTGGTTGCTGTTTCTGGCAATGAAATCCAAGTGTCTGACAATTCCTTCTGACCACACTTCCAAATTCTGGCCGGTACTGAGAGATGGGGCAGACTAACCCCAGTGTCTGAATATGTTTGCAGCTTGCCTGACTTCACCCTTGACAGATATTCCAGCAGCAGATCGTTGCCCCATGATTGTGTACAAGTAACTGTGGTTGGACTCACCCTCTGCCAACAATTTCCTCTTCAATGTATTTCCTTCGGGGATTTTCCATGCTCGCCATTTGCCCTGAGGGAAACAAAATGCAAGATGCTCACTTGAAAGCAGAGATCCCACTATCCAGGAGATACAAAAGCCAGCCCTGCTGGGGCTGTACAGTCTGGCCTTCTGAGTCCTTTGTGGCCAGCTGCGTAACAACAAAAACTGCAAGAATTGCAACAAGACAGGCAGCTCTGCAGCACAAGCAGGCCAGCACTGATTTCTACAGTCCTTTGAAGAGATCTCTTGACAGCAAACAAAGCACAGGGAGATGCATTCCCAGGAGAGGAGGGCATCTTCCCCACCTTGCAGCAGTTTCCCAAAGGAATGCCTTTCCCTTTGTAAACCCAAGCAGCTCATGCTCTAACCAATCCCAAGGGGCCTTCAGCAGCAGGACCCTCACCCTTGATGAGCAGGCTGAGCTGGAAGACGCCCTTGCCCGTGGCCCACGTGAAGAACCACACTGCTTCTCCTCCCCCTGACAGCAGGGATCAGTCCCTGCCATTGCACTCGCCCTCTCAGCCCCGCACACGTGCCCACCTTCCCGCAGCGGGCAAGGGCAGCAGGGACAGCAGTGCTCCTCAGGTGCCGGCGGGACACGGACAGCTGCCCAGAGGAGATGCTGACCCTCTGTGAGCCCAGCCCAGGCCGTGCAGGAGCCGGCCCAGAGCAGGGGCTGCTGCCTCGGGGCAGCTCCGCGCTGCAGCGGCCGGCCGGCAGCGGGACTCTCCCAGCTAAGGAAGGCTCCAGCCTCGGCGCTCACACCAGCCCTCAGGGCCAGGGCAGCCACCGCCACAAAGCTGCCAAAGCCCAGGCACCAGCACTGACAAGCAATGGCAAGAAGGCACGGCCACACCCAGCCCCTTCCAAGCTGGTGCCCCCACTGAGGACACGGCAGGATTGGCTTGGAGAGCAGACACACCCAGGTGCACGTCAGTGCCCTTTTGTGCCAACAGGTGACGGGAGACAGAGAGTCAGCTGGGCTCTCTTCTCAGCCCCACCAGGTCTCATCTGAGGGCACAGGACCGGCAGCTGCTCTGGGCAAGAAGCAGCTTCAATGACTTGTGTTGTAGAATCACAAAGGGCTTGATGTGTTTTCCTAGAGACTGATCTGAGCAGGGCTTGGGCCAGTGGGTAGCATTCTAACAGTCATGGAAATGACTGGGAATCAGGTAGGAAAAAGTGTCATGGATCTGAGGAATATACAGCAGAGGCGCTGAAGGCTCACTCCTGAGAAATGCCTACAGTGCACTTTTATCTGATCATGCCCCAGGCCTATGTCTCTTGAATGTATGTTTCTAGGAACCAAACTAGGATATTAAATACAGATTGTAATAAAAAGATCTGTTTTATTTCATTGGGGGCCCAGAAACACCAGCTCTTGCTCTCTGTTTCTGCTGTCACCTGATGTTCTTTCCAAAGAGTCCTCACTGACAAATATATAATATTCTCATTAAAAACCCTGCAGATGTAGTAGTGGTAAATAAGAACAGTCATCAAAATGACGCCACTAAGACACATGGGGCAGAAGAGCTCCTTCAAGATGGAGAAAAAACCTCTACCCAAAAAAAATCCGGAAAAAACCCCAAACTAAAACCACAACCAAAAGACAAAATGCCAAAACCAATCAATCTCCGTGAAGGTTTTTTTTGCTCGGATGGCAGATGAGAAGTCAGGAGTCTAAGGAGAATTTAGGAAGCTGACTATTCTATCCAGTTTGGCCACTAGCACACAGGACTTGCCCAGATCATTTGCTAGCTCACAGCCTTCTGCTGATGCAAGGACAACCCCTGCTTCTGCCTTTAGCAGCTGGGGAAGCTCAGGCAAACCCCAGGCACGTCCAAGCTGCCCTCAGAGGCAGCGGGAACACCCAGAGCACTCTCTTGCTGCCTTGGAGCACAGCCTCTCCTGTGGGGAGCCCTAAATGCTCCTGGGACACCAAAGTGAGGAGGATCATTGGGTCCAGCTGTGCTGGCACGTTAACACCATACACTGTCCCTCAGAGAAGAAAGACACAAGACATACTCAGGAGCTCCAGGGACTCATCCTCATCATCCTCCATCTCCTCTTGCTGAGCAGAAGCCGTGTCAGTGCTGGAGATGAACGAACTGCCCGGCTTCCACTGCACAGCTTGGCCAGCACTAGTGCCTTCAGGTGACACTGCTGCTCCTGCAGGTTCAACAGAAGAGCCTGTGGAGATCTGAGACAACAAAGGAGTTGGTGTCAGAAAGAAAAGTGGCTGGCAGAGATTAGCCCCAGATCCCGTTTCAAATGCAAGCCCTTAGCAAGATGCTGTCAGCCACATGCAGGGCTCTGCCATGGGTTTGTTCTGATGTCCACTCCTCAAACTGGATGGCTCAAAGCCAAAGGCTGGTTTGACTGGAGTGCAAGGCCAGATTCACTGTCCATTTTCTCCAAAATGCATTTGCGTGGGTTTTCTGAAGGGTGACTGCCAAAATGACCATTCCACTTTCTCCCAAGGACGCTTTTCCCCCTCCAAGGGCTGCAGACACACTTGCAGCTCTTTGTTCAAATGTTTTACCTTCTCCCATGGAGTCCTCTTTTCTTCCGGCATCTTCTGAACATGCCCAACCGGCAGCGCTGCTGCTTGGGACAGTTTCTGTGCCTCACAGGAATCTTGGGGCTCCTTGCTGCCAGTCACTTGATGGAAATCTTTGCAGGCTGCCAGGCGAGATGTCAACACTTCCACCTCAAGTCAAAGAGAACAAAGCAGTCAGAGAGTCCAGCTTGTCCTTGTAAGCCAAGAGTCATCGACTGTGAGGAAAGGGAGAGGACCAGATTCACAAGGGATACAGACAGCTTCTTTCCAGATCCATCTGGGTCACCGTGTTCACCTGCAAGAACACCTCAAGAAACAAGGTGTCACGATCCGCTCACACAAGCGGGGTTCGTGATGGTTCGTTTTAGGGATCTCAGAGCACGAAAGACACAGCGGGGGACAAACTCAGTTTACTCAATCACAAATGCACCTTTATTTAGTGCCAACAAATGCGATAGTAGGGAGAGAAAAAGAGAATAGTTAGAAAAATAGAAAAGAAGGGAAGGGGATTATAGCTACCAACATGGAGGGTCGAGTCCTCGAGGCTTTTGAAGATGCCTATAGACGCGAGTTTCTCCAGTGGGGTGATCACAAAAGTGAGCGGGGGTCTCCAGGGTTTTTATAGTCCTCTCCGAAGCGACAGGCAGTTGGCCAAACAGGTGGGGGAAATCATTGCAGTGTGTTCATTTAGAGAACCCAGAACAAGTCGGTCGTCAGCAGGTACAGTGTCAACCAGTACAGTGTCAGCAGGCACAGTCACTTCACCGTGACTTGCCCATTGTTTCTGCTCAGGTTCTGATGTTCCGATATGGGTGCTGGGTTTTTCCATCGAACACACCTGCAGGCAGCACTTGGCCAACATCCCACCTCAGCCAGGCCAGAACTCCTGTACTGAGATTTTAAAGTCCCTTTTAGGGGTTTCAGTCTCTGTCCTTGACGATGGTCGTGAGGCAGATGAGGGATCTTCGGACCGTCTCTTACACCACCCCGTGACTCACGATTGTCGTCAAGAGAGCTCCTTCTGCAGGGTTCCGTAGTTTTGCGAAGTCTTCAGGACTCGCCCATGTCAGTAGCATATCCCGAAAAAAACAGGGACAGTAGAGAGTGTGTGTGAAAGAGAGAGAGAGAGAGAGAGAGAGAGAGAGAGAGAGAGGGAGAGAGAGAGAAATAGGAAAAGGAAATAGAAACAAAACAAAATCAATCAATATTGATTAAAACAATTTCATCAAAATAATTAGAACAAATCATAAAATTTCTTAAAGTTATAACAATTTTCAAACAAAAGCTTAATTTTGATTACAATATAACATAATTAAAACAAATAACAATAATCAAAATAAGCAATTAACATTTTCAAATTAATCTGCTGTTGGAGGCTTAATTTTTACTGTTAGGGTAGTACATCTCGTGTCAATAACTTTGGGAGGGTCTTTTGCAAAAGGGGTATTGATTAAACTGTGTGCTTTCATTAGAAGTGCTAAGTGTGTCAACTTTTTCATTATTTTTCAATTTAGGATGTATAAAATGACTGATAAGACAAAACCAATCAAAACCAAAATCAAAAGAACAACAATGGGATAACACACTTTTTTCAGGATACCTGTGGCAGTAGGTAACTACCCAAAAAGGGTATCCCACCACCTGTGTTCAGCATCTTTTCTTACCCTTTCCATGACATGATGTATTTTTCTCACTTTGTAATGAATAGTTACCAGGGTTTTCTGTCTGTTTTTCTTGATCTTTTTCAAAATCTCAATTAAATCCTGATGAAGCAACAATTGCTTCACCAAAGTAAGATTCATCTCAATAGGGGGAGGCAATAATTTGTGCATCACTGTATAATCAGATTGTAAAAGGTGATAAAAGGTAACTGGGGCTGAGTAAGAAAAGTCACATCTTGTAATTGTGGTAAAGTTACAAATACAAAAATTTGAGTGATTCTTAAGATTCACTACTATTTCTTCTACAAACACTACATTACAAGCAGTTCTAAAGCATGCACACCCATTGCCTATACATATTAGCACTGTTTCAGAAGTCTGGTTAGGGTGAATTTCAAAGTGGCAGATATTTTGTTCAGTGTCCAGACAAATGTCTTGAGCTATGATTGCATTACTCTCACAGATGAAACCTTACTGTTCCTGAACAATACATGATTCTAAATTGACAGTTTGCCATCTCTCGCCATTTTGACGGGCCCATTCTCTGTGCTCAAAAGCATAGAGAATAGCTCCATCATGATTCAGTCTTAATGCAATGATAGAAAATATCGAGTGTACAGAGGCATTACATATGGTTAACACAAAAGCTGTAACTGTGTTGGTATTGGGGTTATAGGTAAAGTTTACTAATTTCCACCAGGATTGGAATTCCTTTTCAAAATCATTTGCATTGTCTCAAATTATTTTCTGAATTTCAGTAGGAAAAGTGCCTTCTTCTCCTTCCCTTATGATTGAGGCAACAACTGTCTGCATCCAAAGCTGTGTCTGGATGCAGCTAAGAGCCAAAGAAACATTGTTTTGTGTAGCACCAAGAGCATCAATTATCATTTTGTGATCATTCACATTCACTTTTTCCCAATTTGGTAATATGTTTGATAGCAACCACTGATGTGTCCCCAAAGCCAATAAGGATAACTACAATGGTTGTTGTAATTTGGTCAAATCCCTAGTTTTGACAGCCAATTTTTTCATTAATACTTCTAAAAATTCCCAATTTAAAATATTTATCATGGTTTATATGGCCTTCATGTCCTTCGGAGTTCTCCTGCAAAAAGTAAGCACAACAGAATCTGCCACCAGAAGGCAGAAAGTTAGAATGATGGAAATTCTCCAGTGTGCATTTATTCGATACTCTTTCTCTAGAGCATCAAAGGTTACCCATGTGTATTTATTCAGAGGGGGTTTTAGCACTTGTGGTACCTCTTCCACCGTGGGGAGGTCCACCAAGACAGGTTGTCCAGGGTAACGTGCTGGATTCTTGGAATCACTTGATCCCCGTAGTGAGGGAACTATGCTTGGAGCTGTTGGGCTAAAAGGAAAAGCATCAGTAAACCAAGGAATTGCTGACTGTTTGGGGGAAAAGGGAGGGGTAATGACTGAGGCAGGTTTGTCTTGGATGCTATCCAAGTTTTCTGCTTCTTGTACTGCCAGTTTTTTCACAGCTCCTTCGGTTATTGAGATGTTACAATAATGTTCAATCTGAGCATACCACTTTCTTACTGAGGCTGTCTGGGCCACCTCGTCAGATGGGGGAGTCCCAGTAGTGACTGACTTAAAAACTTGGAAAGGCCCTCTCCAAACAACTGGTTGTTGTTGTATAATCTTCTCTACTTCTATGAGAGCTAGGCTAACCACAAACAAGCCTTTTTCCCAGGTAGTATACCTCTTTTCAGCATCTCTGAAACCACGGGAATAAAAACCAACAGGCCATGTCGGACCCTCAGGACCCCACTGCCATATGTGTACTGACAACCCTGAGGAAGCAAATCCCCATTCTACCTGAAAAGGATCTGTTGGGTGGATAGGGCCTAGGGCCTGATGAGCTGTGGCTCCAAAAATCAACAGTTGTAATGCTTCTTCCTGAGAAGGGCTCCAGTTCCATTTTACTCCCTTTCTCAACAAATCATAAAGAGGCTTGGCAAAAATTGAAAAATCTGAAATGTGTTTTCCCCAAAACACTAATAATCCCAAGGCATGCTGTAGATCTTTCCTGGACTCAGGCACTTTAATTTGACCTAAGGAGGTTAGGGTGTCAGGTGGGATGCATGTCATACCTCCTTTCCACCAGATACCCAAAAATTTTACTTCTTGAGAAGGTTTTTGTATTTTTTCTGAGGGGATTTGCAAACCAAGGCTTTCTAAGTGGGAAGTTATTTTCTGTTGAACACCCCCCACCTGCTGTGTCTCATTGTTTAAAATTTGTGCTAGGGAGTGCTGTGGCTTGTTGCCCAAGGTTTGCGGAAGAGGAGGTGCGCTGGGTTGTTGGTTGGATGATTCCAACACAATGGGTTTGGGACAGGGCCAATTAGAAATTATTTTAGCCAATTTATCATAAGGCAATTTATCCATAATTTTTTGCGGCACTCCCCTTTTCAGTCCTAGTGACCACAGTTGCTGCCGGTTGGAAATTTGTTTTCCCTTTTCTGATTTTTCATTAGGAGAAGCAATGTGTCTGACTCCTCTGGGTTTTTCTGGTTTGTCCTCTGAGTACTTCACTGGTTCACATTTTCTACTGTAACTTACTAACTCCTCTGCTACCTCACTCCATGTCCAAACTTTATGACTGCTGTTATATTGTGTGCTAGGAGTTGTAAAAGGTGAGGAGTCAGTGGAACCAGTTTGATCTCTTGTATGTCTAAGAAATCTTTCAAGTCTATCTACCGGAGAGATAGATGCTATTGTTTTTTGAAGAATTGCTGTTGGTTTAAGAAACTCTGGCAAACCTCGAATTAAAGAGGTCATAATCTCAGGTTTGACAGGCTGTTGCATTGGTGACTCACAGCCAGAGATTAATTTTCTTTCCTGTATCATTTGCAAGCATGCAGCTTTGTGTATGTTTTCTAGGAGTTGGTCTGAGGTGCCGACTATTGCCAGAGGGTCGCCCCTCTCAAGGGGGTTTAACCCCCCTGCCCAGTGAGCTGCACACTGTGTCAGGGACCATGGAGCATGTGTGTTTCCTGTTGTTAAGAAAACTCCATGTCCCCAATAGCCACTTGCTTCTTGTTCACTTAATTTAATTTGGTCGCCCCCTGTGAGGGAAACTCTAAAAACATACTCCATCTCTGATTCACTAGGGAGGCGGAAGTATTCTTTCTTTAATTTAGCTAATTCAGTGGCCGTGTATGGTATTTCTTTGGTGGTTTTGTGGGGATCATGATCCTCTTCATTTATATAATTATATTCTGTTTTGATGAGAGGTCTCAAGTTGGAGCAACAGTGTTCCCCACAATTTTGCATGTGTACTAATTCTTTCTGAGGGTATATTTGTTTAATGTTGTATGTCTCCTTTCCTTCTATTTCTGTGGGTGAATCTACAGATTTTAAGTTTTTGCTTCGGTCTTCTGCAAGAGAAATTTGCAGCAAATAATTCTGATTTCTTTCCTGTTCTAATTGTTTTTGCAAAGCTTCTACCAAATTTTGCAGGGATTCTATTACTGCTTTTTCTTCACTTACCCGCTCAGAACGGGTCTCTATGGCTGCCGAAAGGCAGGCCCCCAAAACTGAGCAAAGAATGGTTTTATTTCTGCCCAGTTTGTATCTAGCATCATGTTGCAAAGAATATATTCTATCTACAATGTTTTTAAAGTTAAACCAATTATTCTGTGCCCACCTTTCTCCGTCTGGAGAAGGTCTAGCACTATGTTTTGCTAGCAAAGCATAAAATGCATTCTTATGTTTTTCACTCATTTTGTGCAGGGACCAAAACCACTCTCAGGGAGGTACGCTTAAAGTTACACCAAAGGCACAGCTAAAACTGTGTTTCCCTTCGCTTCCCTGGAATGGGCGAGGAGACCAAAACTGCCTGGGAGGTTCACCTTAGTTACAAATGGTTGTCTCCTCAACTACACCAAGCAGCCCAAAACACAAAAACAAAACCTAACTACAGTCCCATCTTTTGCACAATGAGATCCTTTTGTGAAATCCTGATGACAGGGAGTGCTACACGCCTGGGTGTATACAGTTTGCGGGAATTTTCCCTCGCCCCCCTTGCTTTCTAACAGCGCTCACCGAAGTGGCGTGCTAGGTGCGGCTGAGACGAGGGTCCTTCCCCTGTTACAAACTATATAAAACCCGCAACCCCTCTGTCCATCAAGATCCTGTCCGTGACGCCAATTTAATGTCACGATCCGCTCACACAAGCGGGGTTCGTGATGGTTCGTTTTAGGGATCTCAGAGCACGAAAGACACAGCGGGGGACAAACTCAGTTTACTCAATCACAAATGCACCTTTATTTAGTGCCAACAAATGCGATAGTAGGGAGAGAAAAAGAGAATAGTTAGAAAAATAGAAAAGAAGGGAAGGGGATTATAGCTACCAACATGGAGGGTCGAGTCCTCGAGGCTTTTGAAGATGCCTATAGACGCGAGTTTCTCCAGTGGGGTGATCACAAAAGTGAGCGGGGGTCTCCAGGGTTTTTATAGTCCTCTCCGAAGCGACAGGCAGTTGGCCAAACAGGTGGGGGAAATCATTGCAGTGTGTTCATTTAGAGAACCCAGAACAAGTCGGTCGTCAGCAGGTACAGTGTCAACCAGTACAGTGTCAGCAGGCACAGTCACTTCACCGTGACTTGCCCATTGTTTCTGCTCAGGTTCTGATGTTCCGATATGGGTGCTGGGTTTTTCCATCGAACACACCTGCAGGCAGCACTTGGCCAACATCCCACCTCAGCCAGGCCAGAACTCCTGTACTGAGATTTTAAAGTCCCTTTTAGGGGTTTCAGTCTCTGTCCTTGACGATGGTCGTGAGGCAGATGAGGGATCTTCGGACCGTCTCTTACACAAGGAGAGCAGGAAGAGGCCAGCAGGAATGCATTCAGATGACTGCTGGCCAAAAGGCCAAAGCACTAGTGCCACTGTGCAAGGCAGCAGCTGAGATTCAGCAGAGCAGGGAGTGTCCTTCAGAGTGCCTGTGACACACACTGGAGCAGGATGGCACTCAGAGGCATCACCCCACCCCCCTGCTGCTCTGCAGGGGAAAGGCAAGAAGGGCAGAAAGCACCAGGTTGGTGACTGCAGTGGCTATTGCTCATTCACTCACTTGTTTCTGTAGAGCCTCTCGCTTCTCAAGGAGGAGACAAATTTTCGCTCGGTCTTCTGCTAGAATCTTCATTTCTTCCTCCAGCCTCTTCTCCCGTGCCTTGATCCTAGCCCGAGTTTTCTGCAGCTCTGCCTCCAGCTTGTCTCCAAAGTTCCGTAAAGAACAGGAGACAGAACCTTCCAGCAGGGGAGTGGCTACTACTCCTCCGCTTACATGGTTTTGTTGATTGCCCCTCTCCTGATGGAGTTTCCATTGATCCTCAGTTCTTCTGATGTCTTCCCTGCTCTTCCTCCTCGCTGCCATCGTGTCACTCGGAGGTTTGGGCGGCTCTGCTTGTGCCTTTGCCCCCACGTTCTGTACACACAAATGCAGAGCAAGTGACTGGGAGATGCCATCAGGCTCAGCTTTTTCCTTTTTCAGCGTACAAATCATATTCATTCAGCCACTTCTTTCTGCTTCCCTGCCCACCTCTGCTTCCATTGTAACCCTCCTGTCCCAGTGCTGATCTCTGCAGATGACAAGGCTCTGTGCTTTCAGTGCCTGGGGGACTCCTGGCCTCCTCAGTCCCAAGAGCTCCATTGAATTCCCCTCTCCCTGCCCTTCACTCTGTCCCACTGTGACACTAGCAGTACAATCAGCCTCCATCTGGGGCTGAAGCTCCAACAGCCTCTTCGGAAGCTGACAGGGAACGTGTCTTTTGCCACACAGGAGAAGAGTGGCCCCCCAAAGATTCACGGACAACACATCATCTCTTAGCAGCTTATTAAAAGCCAAAAGACAGGTGGACTCCGAGTGCCTGCCAGCTCTGCTACTGACTGCTCTGCCTGAAGAGGCAAAAGAACAACCTGGCAACAAAGGCACCAAAATCCCTGTCTTCAAACAGCAACTCCACGTCCCCAGTGTGTCTCTGAAATGCTCCCGGGTAAGCACAGCCAAGAAGCTCACGGGGACAAACCACCTCAAAGAGCTTGTGTTCTCAGATCAAGACTTTTGGTGCCTGTGGGTACTTGGCACGTCTGTGGAGAGGGACAGGTGTCCCCAGGCCACAGCATCCCCTACGTATCCACCAAGGCTGAGCACAGTGCCTTTGACATGCTCCCTCCTCTGCAGACAGGGAACCTTCCTGCTCCAGGCTGGCCCCTATCAGAATCCCAGCAAGCTGGGGCCTAAACACGGCAGCTCAAAGCCCATTTTCCAGCTGTCACTGGCTGAGGGGAATGGCTAGGTCTGGCAGGACTGCAGCACTCAGCATCCTCAGCCACCAACAGCAAGAGCTGGCTGCTCAGAAACTTGCAGCTCTGCCTCGCACTAAAGACAGCACCCCCCAGAAGTGGCACTTACTGGCTGGGAAAGTTCCGGCTGTGGTGTGACCACAGCTGGAGCCTTGTGGTCATTTGGCTCCTCTTCGGCTTCTTGTCCAGGAGCAGAGGAAGCCGGAGGGGAGTCAGTTCTTCCTTCTGGGATCTGTGGACAGACAGGAGCGTGAGACACAGGCTCATTTAGAACCTTCTTTTTCTTCAGCTCTAGAACCAGCTCTACTAAGCACAAATCATCAGCTTGGAGAGCAATGGTATTTTAAGTCCCTCAGACTAAATTCTAATGGGCTGATTCAACTGGACACTGCAAATTGCTCCAAATTACATATTCCCCCCTGACTACTATCAGGAAGCACATTCTCTCTGCAAAACTGATCTTTTAGTTCTTTTAAAGCTCTGGAATGGAAAATTAGGAAATAGGCAGTGATGCCTTTGCTCTTGCTGCTGCAGACATGGAAATGGATTTCCTTGCAGCCTACTCAGCTGGCCCTCTACACTCTACTGCCACAGGCCAAGCTCACAGCTTGCTGCACAATTCTTAAACACCAGGAACATCAAATGTTCTTTCCTTACTCACCTTGGGATCAGCACCTCTGAATACCCGGCTCAGGTGACCTGCAGTGGGCAAGGGAAAATGAAGCAGATGCTTTGAGAAAACTGGAGACAACCACAGCATTTTTAGAAGATTTTCCAAGAAGGCCTCCCAGTCTACATTTTCAAAGTTGTCCTGCTTGACCCAGCAAATAGAGGAAATGACAGACTCTGCTGACACAGACTCTCCCACGGAGGGAATGCAACCCCTGCAGGTTCCCTTGCAAATGCTGCCCGCACAGCCCTGGCTACACACACCCCCTTTTGAGCTGAACATGTTGACAGGAGCTTTACCCAAGCGGCATCCCAATGGCCTTTCTGTTTCCAAATCAATTCAGTCACTAAGAAAGAGCAGGAAGACCAAAAACCAGGTTAGGTGACACTCAGGGAAAACCTCTACTTACCTGCCAGGTGAGTCAGGAAATAGCAGGAATAAGTAACTCCATAAACAGTGAAAACTGCAGTGGCGAGTTGCCCAATCATTGTGGCAACTGCTGTGCAAGTTTGCAGAGTGCGCTCTAACGCTAGCTAAAAGGAGTCTCCTGTCAGTCAGCAGCTGCCCACTGACAAAAGCCTCAAGCACAGGACCAAGTTCCTGCACTGAGCAAGCCCAAGAGCTGCTCTGACACCCCTGAGGCCTTCCGTGCACCAAGGCAACCTTGCGATGTCACCATGACCACGTGGCAACCGTGCCCTGACATCACAAAGCAAACGCTCTGCCTTGATCTGGATGGATGGAGGAGGGCACGTGGACGCGACTACTGAGGACACATTGCAGACGCTAGAATTAAGGGCTGTCCTTTGGATCATTATGAATTGGCCTGGTCAGGGTGTAAATGTTGTCACAGACTCATTATACGTAGTAGGGGTAGTGCTGCGGATTGAGGATGCATTGATAAAGGATATAAAGAATGACAGGTTATGGGAACTTTTGAGACAGCTGAGGCAAGCTGTTCGGCTGCGCTCAGCTCCTTTTGCAATTTTGCATATTTGAAGCCACAAATGGTCAGAAGGTTTGGGTCAGGGTAATGCCATAACTGATCAGTTGGTTTCTGTTGCAGTACCACAAGACAGATTTCAGCAGGCACGTATTGCTCATGAGACTTTTCAGCAGAATGCGCGAGGCCTAAAGAAACAGTTTCGCATATCTCTGAATGATGCCCGTGGTATTGTCAGATCCTGTCCTCTCTGTAGTCAGCATGGGCCTGGACTAGGGATGGGAGTAAACCCACGGGGCCTTGGAGCCAATCAGATCTGGCAAATGGATGTAACTCACGTATCCTCCTTTGGTAGATTGAAATATGTGCATGTTACAATTGATCCTTTCAGTAAATTTATTTGGGCTTCAGCGCAGCCGGGAAAGAAAGCTCTCCACGTGGTACGACACCTAACTACTTGCTTTGCGGTGATGGGGGTGCCAGAACAGATTAAGACAGACAATGGCCCTGCATATGTGAGCAGCAGGATCCAAAGGTTCTTACAGAAGTGGGGTGTGACACACATCACAGGTATCCCACATTCACCAACAGGTCAGGCGATTGTGGAGCGAGCCCACCAAACACTCAAGGATTATCTGTTAAAATAGAAGGAGGAGGTGGATGTGCAGACCATGCTATCAAAAACACTATTTGTATTAAACTATCTGTGTGTAATGGGGGACCACTCGGAGCCCCCTGCGGTCATCCACTCAGGGGGAGTAAAGGAGGAAGCAACTAAGCCATTGTTTAAAGTCATGTACCGAGATCCCACAACTAAAGTATGGGAAGGTCCCGCAGAGGTTCAGTACATGGGTAGAGGTTATGTTTGTGTTCTTACCCCCACAGGGCCCCAATGGATACCTAGTAAATGGATCCGTCCTGCTAATGACCCTGCAAGAGTGACATCGATACTGGACAGCCAGGGTTAGAGGCGGTACACTTAATTGAAGACTTAAGGGCAAGAGAAAACCTACAACTGCTCTGGCAGTTTGACAAGGCAGTACAGAGATATCACTCCATGTCAATTCATACCCAAATAGCTAAGTTGCAAGAACTCACTAGTCATTTGCAGCAAGACACAGGCTTGGCTTTAACAGATTGGCTACGATCTTTCGGGCTAGGGCCTTGGATAACCTCCCTACTGCAACATGTAATCAATATTGTGATTGTTATTTTACTGCTTGTCCTTTTTGTACCTTGCTTTTTTCGCTGCTTGCAACAGATGATGTATCGCATAGCAGAAACAGTAACTACTCGACACACTGCGTTTGTTGCACAAAATAAAAAAGAGGGAATTGTTGAAGAATGGTTAGCAGTGCAAGGCCACGGATCATTAGAGGCCTTATGGCCCGATACCAAGTGCTAGCAGCCTACGTGCTGCTGAGACAAGCTGTCCTTGGGACAGCAGTAAGCACGGACACAGGCCAAAGATAAAAGAACTTGTGGTGAATAGAGCATAGCAGTAAGCACGTATACAAAGTTTTCAGCATGCCAAGAGGAGGAACCTTCTCACGCTTGATATAGCCAATCAAGTATAGATGAGTAGTGTATGCTAACCAACTATAATTTGACAAGTATGCTGAACGCTTCGGGCAAAAGTATAAGAACGGATAGTATGAGCAATAAAGTTGAACAATGCTTTACCAATCATATTGGTTGATTGCATTCTTCCCTCACCGAAATGCTCCGCAGTGCAGCACATCCTGCGTAGGAGATGGTCCTGGTGTTCCAGAGGGAATTGTGCGTGGCTTTGCGGACAGTGGTGCAGATGGAGCCCAGGTCGCTGAGGGCCAGGTTGAGCAGGAAGAAGAACATGGGGCTGTGCAGGTGGTGGCCGCAGGCTACGGCGCTGGTGACCAGGCCGTGGCCCAGGAGCGCAGCCAGGGAGATGCCCAGGAAGAGGCAGAAGTGCAGGAGCTGCAGCTGCCGCGTGTCTGCCAACGCCAGCGGGAGGAAGTGGCTGATGGAGCTGCTGTTGGACATTTGCTGTGGCTGCATATGGGGACATGTTCATGGATAAAGGACAGTGACAAGTCAGGACTGGCTGCTTTGAGCCAAACCCGTGCCATTCCCTGTAGCCTGTCCTGCTGGTGTTGGTGTCTTTGGGGCGGACCCTGACTGCCGACACAACAGCAACACATTCGCTTAAGAGCTGGACTAGGTCAGTGCAAAAGATGGCGGCCAGGGCTGAGGGAGCCACACACAAGATGGCGGCCAGGGCTGGAGAACCACACACAAGATGGCGGCTGGGGCCGGGCTGCCAGGGCGGCTGATCTCACTAGGAGGCGCAGCCTCAGCCCTCTGGCTGCCATCCTGTGTGGGGCAGGCTGAGCCCCCCTGCAGTGTCTGTTGGAATGGACATTAACGGACACCCGGGAAAAGGACACGGTCTGGCACCTTTGCTCTGTGCACACAAACACAGACCAGCCAGTTTGGAACGCCAACTGGCAGTACTTTGATGTCAAGGCAATTCAAATAGGGGAAAATAGAACGAAACTCCAGGCATTGAACATTTTAAAATAAAAACATCTTCTTTTTTTTTTTTTTTTTTTTTTTTTTTGAAAGAGGGCTAAAAGCACTTCTTGTGCACATGGACGCCAGTTAGCATCAAGCAGCATCACAAGTGGTTTCGTCCAGGCAGGAGTCACAGTGAGTGTGAGGTGATGAAAACGGAGATGGGATCTGCTTGAGGCGGATGGTGCAGCGGCTGCTCACCTGCGACGTGTATCCCTCAGGGTACTCATTTCTTTAGAACACTATGAAGAATAGAGGGAATTGAAAGTCCACTGCAGTTTAGGTTGTTCTTCACGAGATTGTTCAAGTTGAGCACAGCCATTCTGTTCAGCAAACACACGGGCAGGGGCTTCTTGGAGCGCTGCTCTGGCACCCATTCTTTGGAGGAGGGGATTGCAGGAAAGAAGAAAAGAAGCTCATCAACTACTGAAGAGGAAGAGTCACTGACAGGAAGCAGTGGGTTAAGAAATGTGAGGGGAAAAAAGGCAGAAAACATGAGGTGACAAGTGTGAGAAATGGGAGTGGAAAAAGGAGGGAAGTGTGAGGGAGGAAAAGGGAAGGAAACCTGAGTGGGAAAGGCTGAGAAAACTGAGGGGAAAATGGTGAAGACGTGAGTGAAAATAGGAGAGGAAGGTGAGAGGAGGAAAAGGCAGGACATATGACGGGAAAATTCTAAGAAACATAATCAGGGAAGGCTGAAAAACATAGAGGAAAAAATGGAGGGAAATGTGAGGGGAAGAGAGTGAGAAAATTACTGGCAGAGAAAGAGAAACAGGCAGCAAATGTGAGGGGAACATTGTGAGAATCCTGAGGGGAAAAGAGGGAGAAACCAGAGGGCAGAAAAAGGCAGAAAACATTAGGGGGGAAAAAAGGGTGGGAAGTTGGATGGGAAAAGTGACAGAAAACAGGAGTGAAAAAAGAGCACAAAATGCTAGAGGAAAAGTATAAGCAACATGAGGGGGAAAGAATGATGAACGTGAGGGGAAAAGTGGGAGAAATGGGAGAGGGAAAGCCTGGGAAACACGAGGGCAAAAGTGAGAAACATGAGGAGACAACTTGGAGAAAAATGACTGAGGAAAGGAGAAAAGCATGAGGAGAGAAAAGGGCAGGGTAAGTGAGGGGAAAATTGTGAGAATCATGCGAGAACAAAAAAGCAGGAAAAAGCGGGAAGCTGGGGAAGTGCGAGAGGCAAAGTGTGAGGAAAGGGAGCTGAAAAGGGTGGGGAAAAGAAGTAAAACTTGGGAGGCAAACATGACAGGAAAACTGTGAGACTCGAGAGGGGGAAGGAGTGGAAATGTGAGAGGGAAAAGAACAGGAAAGGTGAAGGGAGAAAAGGAGCGAAGGCAGGATTGGCATGACAGCTGAAATGATTCCTAACACATTCCCCCATGCATTTGCCCATTTATTGCACTAGCCCAGGGCTTCTCTGTATGTCCGTCTCCCCCTGTGCCTTGATTCCTGTTTGGAAGCAGCAGAAGTGCAGGATGTGCCCACCAGCAGGAGCTGCTCCAGGCTGGGAAGGGGCCAGGTGGTGCTGATTTCCAGAGGCTTCTGTGTCCCAGGTGAGGCCAGGGCAGGAGTGGGTTGAAAGGTGCTGCTGCTGCTCCTCTGTGCCAGAGAGCCCTGGCTGGGCAGGGCCCGGCGCCCACTGCACTGCGGGCTCTTTCTCCTGCCACAGCTGGGCACACCTGGCAACAAATCCTGATGACTTGTGGGGAAACCAAGGGCTTTGTGGAGGCTGCATTGCTCTGCACACACCCGGGCCACCTGCAGCACAGAGCTTTGGCCCCCGGAAATGTAAACCCGAGGGGAACAGCTGGAAAAGGTTTCATTTTCACCTTTCAATAGAAGCAACTAAAATCAAAGTTACCAAGAAGGGCTCCGATCCCTGGTGCCAGCTCGGTGTGAGAAAGGAGGCATGACTTTATTTCAGTGCTGGGTGCGTGGGGAATCACTTTCCTAACACGTGCTCAGCCAGAAATCCCACCTACTCATTTGTAACCATGGAAATAAGACCTACTCATTACTTTGCTGAAACTCACAGGCTAAACATTCCCTCAAATTAGTTGACATATTTAAACCACTTCTCAGAAGTTACTGACAGGAGAGTAGGGCTCTCTTGAGAGTCTCGGGTGGTCATTTGGGGAACATCCCATTCCTGCAATTCTCCTCTGATGCCCAAGAGCCTCCTACAACCACTCTTTTCCCCCTGAATTCATTCCAGCTACATTCTTAGGAAGACTACTCTATTCTCAAGGCTAAGGTAGCCACTTGCACACATCAATCACTGCACTGGGGGAATAGAGGGCTCAACACTCTGTTAATGCAAAGGGAATTCACAATTTGTTACAGTTCAACATTTTCTCAAAACCTGCCTTCTCTGGGAATTGCTCACAAGCATGTCCTCAATGCACCTTGAAAATGTTTTTGCTGACTGAAGCCAGAGTGTGTCTTTCCTTCAGCAATTCAGAAGAAAAACACAAACTGCCTACTGAAACCCTTCTGCTCCCTTCCAAATCAGTTCACTGCTCAAGCACGAGCCACAGGCTCATGCCCGATTCCCTCAGTGAGATAGGAGGTAATATTTTGCTGCAGCTGCAGGGTTATTAGAAGAAGGAACGAAAGCTGTTGGTTCTTGGGGTTGTTATTTAGGGTTTGGATTGGTTCTAGTTGATTTGTTGGGTGTTGCTGTGAGCTGGGAGAGGGGCCAGCGTGAAGACCAAACCAAAAGGGAAGTAGGAGAAGAGGGGAGGGAACAGAAAAGGAGGCGGTGGGGACAGAATACAAGTTTCCTATTTCCCGGCCAAAGGGAAAGGGGACACGGTTCGCCCTGGGCTGGGAAAGGCCATAAATAGCAGCATTTTCTGTGTGTGTGTTGTGTGTGTGTTTGGCTCTTGGGAGAGGGAGATACACACCCAGCTCAGGTGAATCCTTCCTAAGAAACAGTTCTCTTTGGCTTTGATGACTTTGTCTCCCCATTTAATTTCATCTAAGAGTTGGCTCCTTTCTAACACCCCTCTCCCAGCAGCTCAGGGCTGCATTGCACAGTGCTTGCTGTGTGCCAGAGAGCTCAAAGCAGGCTGGCCTGGTGCCCCGGAATATTTCTGCAGAACACTCTGCATTTCACCCCTTTGCTCTGGCTCAGTGCACAACTCCAGCACTGCAGGCGCTTCCTCCCAGAGCCGTGTGAGGCCCCGGCTCCTGCAGATGTGACCTGACAAGCTGTCCCTGCCTGCCGCTGGCCTCGCTTCCCCCGGCAGAAACGCCGTGCCTGAAGGAGGCTGCCCTGTGCCGGAGCCTGCGGAGCAGCCCGGCTCCCTCCCCTGTGCCCAGAGCGCTGCACACACTGCTCACCTTGGCCAGGAGTTAGAGGGCAGCCGGCACAAGGGTGGCAATCCTCAGCCAGGCCTGCAGCCCTCGGCTGTGGTTTGCCTTTCTCTGCTCCTGTGCACGCTCCGGACGGCCGATGCCACCGGTCTGTGCTGTGCCCAGCACGGCCACGCTTCCCCTCGGGAGAGCCTTCCCCACTTTCCAACTGTACCAAAGAAGCCATCAATGTCACTCTCCACCTCTAAGAAAAAACTGACACTTCAGAAGAAAATGTTGAGCTTTCTCAGAGGCTCAGAAGGAGGACAATCTTTGAAACGAGTTGAGGTTTCACAAACTTTATTTCCAATCCTATGCTACAATCCTACTCCACTGTCCTAGCTGCAATCCTACTCTGCAGTCCTATTCTACAATCCTTCTCTATAGTGGTGTTGGAGAAAACAGTTGTCTGATTCCTGTCTCCTCCTTCCACTCTTTCACTGAAGTGATCAGTGGCACCAGGCTGGACACAGGCTTGGCTGATGTTATAAATGGATGCTGCACAAAGAAAAAAAGAAACCAAGAATGAACCATTACTTTGCAAGCTAAGAGCCTCAAAGGCAGGGCAATATTTTTCAAAGGAAAAGGAGATTGAATCAGAGTAGGTCGAAGGAGCAACAGTGGGGCCACATTGGCACAGCTTGCTGCAAGAGCTGCTAAGTGCCCCAGGCCTGGAAATATCTCAGGTCTGAGCATCCTGATCTCTTGAAAGAGGTCCCTGGTCATATTGCAGGGCACGCGGAGCAGATGAGCTTTACAGGCCCCTGCCAGCCCAGCCCAGTCTAGGATTCCTGACTGTTCTCATTTGAACAGCACCAAGAGTGGAGGTGAAGAGGAGGAGGCTCCCCTGATGCCTGGCCGTTCAGTGCAGGAGGAGCCCGTCCCTGGGACACTGTTTCCCCTGCAGCCCCTTGGCATTTTACCTGCAGCAGCTCCTTGGCAGACCAGCGCCGCTCCTCGTCTCTCTGCAGGCAGCAGCTCAGGAAGTCACGCAGCAAAGGTGAGCAGAGCTTGGGCTGCTGCAGCTTTGGGATCCCTTTGGTGGCTTTCAGGAGTCGAGCCTGGAGAAAAAGGAAAGATGAGTTTCTCACCTGCTTCTTTCACGTCTGGAACTGCTCTCCCAGATGCCACGGTTGAAGCTGCACTCTGCAGTGGCACTTTCTGCCGTGGCACAGAGGCAGAGATGACTTTCCTGGACCAACAAAACACCTATAGCCCAATGCAGCCACAGCTTTTCCAGCATCCAGCAGATCTTGCCTTGGCAGCTGATTTCATTGACTGACCTTGTTAGTGAAAACAATAGCAGCAAAAGCAGGTTTCCTTCTCTGAGGATTCACCTGAGCAGCTGGACAGGCTAGTTGGAAGAGGGACTTTGCTCTACTAACTCACTCTACTATTTCCAAAGATAATTACATGAAAAGCATCTCTGCAGCACTTGTTGGTCCCTTAAGCACAGCTGCCATCAAACCAAAGGCATCAAGCTTTTTCCTGGGTTCTTGAAAACAATGGGAATTGCAAGCAAAGAAAGGAAATCCCTCAGTTATTCCTCAGGTAAGGAAACAAGCATTTGGAATCCCATCTTCCACACAGACACATGAAGATGCATGCACAAATGTCTTGGGACGAAAATGCCTCTTTGGGCACACAGGAAACACGTGCACCTCCGTCTCTCATCAGACTGCAAATTTCAGCTTCCCTTAGGCAGCAAAAGGAAAATTTTGGTGGTCAAAGCAGAAGAGGGAGAAACACCATCCATGTGGTAGCCCTCTGCTCATTTGGATCCTCAAGTCAATGCATTAATGGTATGGCCATCCTAGAAAGTGCCAGGAAACAAAGGGGTGGGTTTGGCAGGCTCTCCACATGGCCAGGCTTCATCTTGGTGACATGGAGGTGGCGGCTTGGGTTAGGAAAGAAAGACGGTCACTAAGTGTTTCAGCACCACCGCACAAGAAGCACAACAGACTCTGTGGCCTTCACAGCCTCTTGTCAAGGTTTCAGGCAAATTTCCTTGTGAGAAGAACGGGGGTGCACTTCTTCTCTCCAAACCACTGTTTTATAAACTTTCTTGGGTTTGGGTTACTTTCCTTCATTTCAGGAAAGATAACACCACTTCTAAGATGCTTGTTTGCTGCTATTAGGGACGTCTACAAAGCCAAAAGAGCTGGAACGACTTCTAAGCCAAAGCCAAATGTTGCCTGAGAAGGGAGATTGTTTGCCTGGGCTAAGGCTTGAGTTCCCCCACGGATGCAACCAAAACCCCAGCAGATGCTGATGTGCTGCCGGGACATTTTCAGAAAGGGACTGTGGTGGAAGTAGTTCCAGCGGATGGCAATGGCATTTTGTCCAATGGCACACAGAACGTGGGATGGGGGAGAAAGACAGCGGGATCAGAGAGTATTTACACCTTACCATGGCAGAATTTTCCTCCCAGTCAGGAGCTTCTCCTTCCACCATTTCAATGACCACGATTCCCAAAGACCATATGTCCACTTTGGGGCCATAGGGTTCACCGTTCACTTCAGGTGCCATCCACTGAAGAGTCCCGACCACCGATCTCCGTCTACTCTGCTCAGGGGTGAGTTGAGCAGAGAGGCCAAAATCAGCTGGGGAGAAAGCAAACGACCGTTTTTATTTGAATCCTGTGCAATTAGGAAAGCACGCAAAAGAATTTCCCAGTAGAAGTTTGAGAATGTGCTCTTGAATCTCCTGGACAACTGTCCCTGCTCTGTTTCCTCAGGACTTTAGCCAAGGAAATATGGTGCTGGCTGCTTCAAAAATCCCCACATTTTTTACACGGCCTCCAGCAGTGTCTTTTCTTCCCCTGAAGCTTTAGACTTGTAGTCCCCTCCCTCTGGAAGGGACACACACAGAGCAATGCCACTGTGCACTGCTCGATCCTTGCCATAGGTCTGTGCACGTTGCCACCATGTGGTCAGCTCACAACAGGCTCCCTGCACTGCCACCAGCACCATTTTGGGGGGGCTGGCACTCACTCAAAAGCAGCCCCACAGCCCACATATCCCTGGAACGCTGCATCTGCCCAAGAATATACTGACCCAGCTTGACAGAGCCATCCGTTTTGAGGAGAATGTTGAGGCTCTTCAAATCTCTGTGCATCACGTGGTTGGAATGGAGAAAATGCAGTCCTTGCAGGCACTGAGAGAGAAACCAGAAACAGGAGGGCAAAAATCAGTGATGTGATTTCATCACACAAGAAAGGAAACAGCTCTCCAAGATTCCCTCTGCAGGGGAATGAGGAGTAATGGCAGAACACAGTGCCATTGAGGGCAAGAGCTCGCTGCTCCAACACAGGCAGAGCAGCACCTTTCTAAAGAAAGGCATGTCAGCTTGCCAAAGAGCAACAGCAACTGCTGGTGTAGACTCTGCCCTGCAAACCAGCCAGGATGACTGCTGCTGCAGTGGATGTGCTCAGAAGTACAGAGCATTCTGGCTGCACTGCTAACCTTTCCAGCTGAGGACTCAGAGAAATGAGTCTCTCTTTCTTCTTTGCTGTTCCTTTCAAATGCTACCACCACCACCACCTTTGCTTTTACAGGCAAGGAATGCAGTGCCGACAGGCCAAAGTTTAGAGAGGCAAGATGGAGAAGAGCAAATACAAGAGCCAGAGTGAGAATGCAACAGCAGGAGAGAAGAGGACAGGAACAGAGTCCAGTGAGTGCAGGGGCACTGGCAGGCAGTTCACTTGAGAGGCTCTTGCTTGCCCAGAGCATATCAGCAACACAGAAACAAAGCCTGGCTCACGGAATCACTCCTGTTCTGAGCCCCTTTCCCAGACAATCCTGCCCAAGCTCTGGGAAGCACAGCTGGGATCCCCGACTGACCTCCCGACTGATGATGGCAATCTCATCTTCTCTCAGGCGAGTCTTTTGGATTGTGTCATAAAGACTGCCTCCATCCATGTACTCCATCACCAGCCACAGTTCTTCATGCACAAGGTAGCTGAAAGAAGGAAACAAGGCCATGCAGATGAACATGCATTCGTTGGTTCCTTTGCTTGATTCTTGTTTTTGGGTCCCTTTGTGACAAGGACAGAATTAAAAGAATTAAAGACATTCCCTCCAGGCTGTGGGTTGTTTGCAGTCTGTGCAGTCTCAAGGAGAACAGCACATCTGTGAAAAAGGAGATGTCTCTGATGGCCAGCAAACAAAAAGTGCAGTTTAGTAACAACCAAGATGAAAAACCTGTCACCGTGATATTTCTGGAAATAAGCACCTAGTGTTCCTGGTATGGAGAGCCATGGAAAAGAGGGGCAACAATCCAAGGGAAATCCTCTCTAGCATGCTTCATCAGCATTGAAGAAACCTTAAAAAATCCATCCTGAGACAACATGGAGGCAGTGAGCTTACAGGGTACTGACTTCTTGTGGTAGAGTTGATGCAGGTTTTTGAACAATTTTTCAACTATGTGTTGGAAAGGCAGGGATGACTCATGGAGACAAACTGCACTCTCTTCCCATCCATTGGAGATGAGTAGAGAAATAATAATGAAGCAATAATTACCAGCTTTCTTTTCTGCCAGTGTCCAAAGTGGGGTTTTAACTTTGCATGCTTTTACTATGTAAACAAACCTTCATGGGATGAGACCACGACCACTCACCCGTCTAAATAATGGACGAGATGGGGACTCATATTCCTCTTCATGACCGTGATTTCAGTAACAATATCCTCCATCTCGCTCGGTCCCCGAAGATAGATTTTCTTGATGGCCACCTAGAATGAGATTGAAAATCAGTAACTTTAGAAGCTGGTGGAATGAGACCAAAACACACATGGGGAGAGAGATTTTGCAATGACACCACCAAGCCGTGCCAAAGTGCCTTGTAATTAGACAAAGGAGTAATTAGGAACTGACATTCCTACAGCTCATTTCTCTGCTCCTTTGGGGGCCAGTTCCAGGACACGTGGCCACTGACCACATTTTGCCTTGTCCACTTGTTAAAAATGGTGTGTCAATTATCATCCCCAAAGCTCTGAGCACACTCTCTGTCTGTCTGTACTTCAGAGGAAGAAATGCGTGCCTTGGTACTCTGTGGATACATCTCGGGCTATAGGCAGAGCTTGGGGCTTTTAGGGACGCCTTGCAGATCTCTCCCTACGTGCAGTTCCCAAGTGCAGCACTGCAGGTGGCTAAGGAACTGCCAGGAACATTCAGATGTATTTGTTGGCAGCCAGAAATGGGAATTCAGGACTCTGAAGCCGTAGCCCCAGAGAGCAGTGAGATGCTCCAAGGCACCACCTTTGTTGGAGCAATTGAGAGCCAGGGAGAGCGTCCTTCTCTGAAAGGAACCGCTGCCCTCCTTGCCTTCCTTCTGGCAGCTGAGCAGGACAAAGACTGTCCCAAATGCAGCTGGCTGGCTGGCACCCGTCTGTGCTTCTTGTGCCTTTGCAGCACAGCTCTAGCCACAGCTGCAGCCACAGCTGACACGAGAGAGGAAAGCCCTGGAGAGCAGCAGAATCTGCAGGGGCTCTTGACATTTACCTGTCTTCCTGTGGCAGTGTCGATGGCTCTGCAAACCTCTCCAAAAGCCCTAGAAACAAAACAGCAGCAAAGAAAGGAGAAGCCATTTAGACGTTGGAGTGAAAGGCAGTCCAGACAGGAGATGTCTGCTGGAAATGCCTCCAACCTGCAGCATGCAGGAGGGCTCTGCCAGAAGGCAGATGATGCATTTTCCTCTCCAGTGCATGGGCACTGGGCCTGTTTCTGAAGCATTGGGGTTTAGTGCCTCAGCTCAAAAGGCCAGGTGATTCTTTCATCTTGGATTTCAGTTTCTAAACTGGGCGGTTTTTGTCCTCAGCACAGACTATTTCCTTCAGCAAACTCTTGGGAAGAAATGCTCCTGAGAAGTGTTATCTGACTGCTATGATAGGGGGTAGGTTGCTGTTTCTGGTAATGAAATCCAAGTACCTTTGATAATGCCTTCTTACCACACAAATTCTGGCTGGTACTGAGAGATGGGGCAGACTAACCCCAGTGTCTGAATGTGTTTGCAGTTTGCCTGACTTCACACTTGATAGATATTCCAGCAGCAAATCGCCTGCCCCATGGTTGTGTAGAAGCAACTGTGGTTGGACTCACCCTCTGCCAACAATTTCCTTTTCGGTGTATTTCCTCCGGGGATTTTCTGTGCTCACCATTTGCCCTGAGGGAAACAAAATGCAAGATGCTCACTTGAAAGCCGACATCCCACCATCCAAGAGATACAAAAGGCAGCCCCACTGGGGCTCTAGAGTCTGGGCTTCTGAGTCCTTTGTGGCCAGCTGGGTAACAACAACAACAACAACAATTGCAACAAGACAGGCAGCTCTGCAGTACAAGCAGGCCAGCACAGAGAATGATTTTCTACAGTCCTTTGAAGAGATCTCTTGAAAGGAAACAAAGCACAGGGAGATGCATTCCCAGGAGAGGAGGGCATCTTCCCCGCCTTGCAGCAGTTTGCCAAAAGAATGCCTTTCCCTTTGTAAACCCAAGCAGCTCATGCTCTAACCAATCCCAAGGGGCCTTCAGCAGCAGGACCCTCACCCTTGATGAGCAGGCTGAGCTGGAAGACGCCCTTGCCCGTGGCCCACGTGAAGAACCACACTGCTTCTCCTCCCCCTGACAGCAGGGATCAGTCCCTGCCATTGCACTCGCCCTCTCAGCCCCGCACACGTGCCCACCTTCCCGCAGCGGGCAAGGGCAGCAGGGACAGCAGTGCTCCTCAGGTGCCGGCGGGACACGGACAGCTGCCCAGAGGAGATGCTGACCCTCTGTGAGCCCAGCCCAGGCCATGCAGGAGCCGGCCCAGAGCAGGGGCTGCTGCCTCGGGGCAGCTCCGCGCTGCAGCGGCCGGCCGGCAGCGGGACTCTCCCAGCTAAGGAAGGCTCCAGCCTCGGCACTCACACCAGCCCTCAGGGCCAGGGCAGCCACCGCCACAAAGCTGCCAAAGCCCAGGCACCAGCACTGACAAGCAATGGCAAGAAGGCACGGCCACACCCAGCCCCTTCCAAGCTGGTGCCCCCACTGAGGACACGGCAGGATTGGCTTGGAGAGCAGACACACCCAGGTGCACATCAGTGCCCTTTTGTGCCAACAGGTGACGGGAGACAGAGAGTCAGCTGGGCTCTCTTCTCAGCCCCACTAGGTCTTATCTGAGGGCACAGGACCGGCAGCTGCTCTGGGCAAGAAGCAGCTTCAATGACTTGTGCTGTAGAATCACAAAGGGCACCCAAGTGAGGAGGATCATTGGGTCCAGCTATGCTGACGCGTGCTCACAATACACTGTCCCTCAGAGAAGAAAGACACAAGACGTACTCATGAACCCCAGGAAGTCATCCTCATCATACTCCATCTCCTGTTGCTGAGCAGCAGCTTTGTCAGTGCTGGAGATGAAGGAACTGCCCAGGCTCCAGTGCTCAGCTGGGGCAGGCCAGGCCCCTTCAGGTGACACTGCTGCTGCAGCAGCTTCAATAGAAGAGCCTGTGGAGATCTGAGACAACAAAAGAGTTTGTGTCAGAAAAGTGGCTGGCAGAGATTAGCCCCAGATCCCATTTTAAATGCAAGCCCTTAGGAAGGTGCTGTCAGCCAGTGACTGGGAGCTGCTGTCAGGCTCAGCTTTTTCACCTTTCTGCCCACAATTCACATTAATTCAGCCATTTCTTTCTGCTTCCCTGCCCACCTCTGCTTCCATTTTACCAAAAGAACAACCTGGCAACCAAGGCACCAAAATCCCTGTCTTCAAACAGCAACTCCACGTCCCCAGTGTGTCTCTGAAATGCTCCCGGGTAAGCACAGCCAAGAAGCTCCCGGGGACAAACTGCCCCAAAGAGCTTGTGTTGTCACATCAAGACTTTTGGTGCCTGTGGGTACTTGGCACGTCTGTGGAGAGGGACAGGTGTCCCCAGACCACAGCGTCCCCTACGTATCCACCAAGGCTGAGCACAGTGCCTTTGGCATGCTCCCTCCTCTGCAGACAGGGAACCTTCCTGCTCCAGGCTGGCCCCTATCAGAATCCCAGCAAGCTGGGGCCTAAACACGGCAGCTCAAAGCCCATTTTCCAGCTGTCACTGGCTGAGGGGAATGGCTAGGTCTGGCAGGACTGCAGCACTCAGCATCCTCAGCCACCAACAGCAAGAGCTGGCTGCTCAGAAACTTGCAGCTCTGCCTCGCACTAAAGACAGCACCCTCCAGAAGAGGCACTTACTGGCTGGGAAAGTTCCGGCTGTGGTGTGACCACAGCTGGAGCCTTGTGGTCATTTGGCTCCTCTTCGGCTTCTTGTCCAGGAGCAGAGGAAACCGGAGGGGAGTCTGTTCTTCCTTCAGTGATCTGTGGACAGACAGGAGCGTGAGACACAGGCTCATTTAGAACCTTCTTTTTCTTCAGCTCTAGAACCAGCTCTACTAAGCACAAATCATCAACTTGGAGAGCAAGGGGATTCTAAGTCCCTCAGACTAAATTCTAATGGGTTGATTCAACTGGGCACTGCAAATTGCTCTGAATTAGACAATCCCCCCTGGCTACTATCAGGAAGCAACGTTCTCTCAGCAAAACTGGGCTTTTAGTTCTTTTAAAGCTCTGGAATGGAAAATTAGGAAATAGGCAGTGATGCCTTTGCTCTTGCTGCTGCAGACATGGAAATGGATTTTCTTGCAGCCTACTCAGCTGGCCCTCTACACTCTACTGCCACAGGCCAAGCTCACAGCTTGCTGCACAATTCTTAAACGCCAGGAACATCAAATGTGCCTTTCTTACTCACCTCAGGATCAGCACCTCTGAATACCCGGCTCAGGTGACCTGCAGTGGGCAAGGGAAAATGAAGCAGATGCTTTGAGAAAACTGGAGACAACCACAGCATTTTTAGAAGATTTTCCAAGAAGGCCTCCCAGTCTACATTTTCAAAGTTGTCCTGCTTGACCCAGCAAATAGAGGAAATGACAGACTCTGCTGACACAGACTCTCCCACGGAGGGAATGCAACCCCTGCAGGTTCCCTTGCAAATGCTGCCCGCACAGCCCTGGCTACACACACCCCCTTTTGAGCTGAACATGTTGACAGGAGCTTTACCCAAGCAGCATCCCAATGGCCTTTCTGTTTCCAAATCAATTCAGTCACTAAGAAAGAGCAGGAAGACCAAAAACCAGGTTAGGTGACACTCAGGGAAAACCTCTACTTACCTGCCAGGTGAGTCAGGAAATAGCAGGAATAAGTAACTCCATAAACAGTGAAAACTGCAGCGGCGAGTTGCCCAATCATTGTGGCAACTGCTGTGCAAGTTTGCAGAGTGCGCTCTAACGCTAGCTAAAAGGAGTCTCCTGTCAGTCAGCAGCTGCCCACTGACAAAAGCCTCAAGCACAGGACCAAGTTCCTGCACTGAGCAAGCCCAAGAGCTGCTCTGACACCCCTGAGGCCTTCCGTGCACCAAGGCAACCTTGCGATGTCACCATGACCACGTGGCAACCGTGCCCTGACATCACAAAGCAAACGCTCTGCCTTGATCTGGATGGATGGAGGAGGGCACGTGGACGCGACTACTGAGGACACATTGCAGACGCTAGAATTAAGGGCTGTCCTTTGGATCATTATGAATTGGCCTGGTCAGGGTGTAAATGTTGTCACAGACTCATTATACGTAGTAGGGGTAGTGCTGCGGATTGAGGATGCATTGATAAAGGATATAAAGAATGACAGGTTATGGGAACTTTTGAGACAGCTGAGGCAAGCTGTTCGGCTGCGCTCAGCTCCTTTTGCAATTTTGCATATTTGAAGCCACAAATGGTCAGAAGGTTTGGGTCAGGGTAATGCCATAACTGATCAGTTGGTTTCTGTTGCAGTACCGCAAGACAGATTTCAGCAGGCACGTATTGCTCATGAGACTTTTCAGCAGAATGCGCGAGGCCTAAAGAAACAGTTTCGCATATCTCTGAATGATGCCCGTGGTATTGTCAGATCCTGTCCTCTCTGTAGTCAGCATGGGCCTGGACTAGGGATGGGAGTAAACCCACGGGGCCTTGGAGCCAATCAGATCTGGCAAATGGATGTAACTCACGTATCCTCCTTTGGTAGATTGAAATATGTGCATGTTACAATTGATCCTTTCAGTAAATTTATTTGGGCTTCAGCGCAGCCGGGAAAGAAAGCTCTCCACGTGGTACGACACCTAACTACTTGCTTTGCGGTGATGGGGGTGCCAGAACAGATTAAGACAGACAATGGCCCTGCATATGTGAGCAGCAGGATCCAAAGGTTCTTACAGAAGTGGGGTGTGACACACATCACAGGTATCCCACATTCACCAACAGGTCAGGCGATTGTGGAGCGAGCCCACCAAACACTCAAGGATTATCTGTTAAAATAGAAGGAGGAGGTGGATGTGCAGACCATGCTATCAAAAACACTATTTGTATTAAACTATCTGTGTGTAATGGGGGACCACTCAGAGCCCCCTGCGGTCATCCACTCAGGGGGAGTAAAGGAGGAAGCAACTAAGCCATTGTTTAAAGTCATGTACCGAGATCCCACAACTGGAGTATGGGAAGGTCCCGCAGAGGTTCAGTACATGGGTAGAGGTTATGTTTGTGTTCTTACCCCCACAGGGCCCCAATGGATACCTAGTAAATGGATCCGTCCTGCTAATGACCCTGCAAGAGTGACATCGATACTGGACAGCCAGGGTTAGAGGCGGTACACTTAATTGAAGACTTAAGGGCAAGAGAAAACCTACAACTGCTCTGGCAGTTTGACAAGGCAGTACAGAGATATCACTCCATGTCAATTCATACCCAAATAGCTAAGTTGCAAGAACTCACTAGTCATTTGCAGCAAGACACAGGCTTGGCTTTAACAGATTGGCTACGATCTTTCGGGCTAGGGCCTTGGATAACCTCCCTACTGCAACATGTAATCAATATTGTGATTGTTATTTTACTGCTTGTCCTTTTTGTACCTTGCTTTTTTCGCTGCTTGCAACAGATGATGTATCGCATAGCAGAAACAGTAACTACTCGACACACTGCGTTTGTTGCACAAAATAAAAAAGAGGGAATTGTTGAAGAATGGTTAGCAGTGCAAGGCCACGGATCATTAGAGGCCTTATGGCCCGATACCAAGTGCTAGCAGCCTACGCGCTGCTGAGACAAGCTGTCCTTGGGACAGCAGTAAGCACGGACACAGGCCAAAGATAAAAGAACTTGTGGTGAATAGAGCATAGCAGTAAGCACGTATACAAAGTTTTCAGCATGCCAAGAGGAGGAACCTTCTCACGCTTGATATAGCCAATCAAGTATAGATGAGTAGTGTATGCTAACCAACTATAATTTGACAAGTATGCTGAACGCTTCGGGCAAAAGTATAAGAACGGATAGTATGAGCAATAAAGTTGAACAATGCTTTACCAATCATATTGGTTGATTGCATTCTTCCCTCACCGAAATGCTCCGCAGTGCAGCACATCCTGCGTAGGAGATGGTCCTGGTGTCCCAGAGGGAATTGTGCATGGCTTTGCGGACAGTGGTGCAGATGGAGCCCAGGTCGCTGAGGGCCAGGTTGAGCAGGAGGAAGAACATGGGGCTGTGCAGGTGGTGGCCGCAGGCTACGGCGCTGGTGACCAGGCCGTGGCCCAGGAGCGCAGCCAGGGAGATGCCCAGGAAGAGGCAGAAGTGCAGGAGCTGCAGCTGCCGCGTGTCTGCCAGCGCCAGCGGGAGGAAGTGGCTGATGGAGCTGCTGTTGGACATTTGCTGTGGCTGCATATGGGGACATGTTCATGGATAAAGGACAGTGACAAGTCAGGACTGGCTGCTTTGAGCCAAACCCGTGCCATTCCCTGTAGCCTGTCCTGCTGGTGTTGGTGTCTTTGGGGCGGACCCTGACTGCCGACACAACAGCAACACATTCGCTTAAGAGCTGGACTAGGTCAGTGCAAAAGATGGCGGCCAGGGCTGAGGGAGCCACACACAAGATGGCGGCCAGGGCTGGAGAACCACACACAAGATGGCGGCTGGGGCCGGGCTGCCAGGGCGGCTGATCTCACTAGGAGGCGCAGCCTCAGCCCTCTGGCTGCCATCCTGCGTGGGGCAGGCTGAGCCCCCCTGCAGTGTCTGTTGGAATGGACATTAACGGACACCCGGGAAAAGGACACGGTCTGGCACCTTTGCTCTGTGCACACAAACACAGACCAGCCAGTTTGGAACGCCAACTGGCAGTACTTTGATGTCAAGGCAATTCAAATAGGGGAAAATAGAACGAAACTCCAGGCATTGAACATTTTAAAATAAAAACATCTTCTTTTTTTTTTTTTTTTTTTTTTTTTTGAAAGAGGGCTAAAAGCACTTCTTGTGCACATGGACGCCAGTTAGCATCAAGCAGCATCACAAGTGGTTTCGTCCAGGCAGGAGTCACAGTGAGTGTGAGGTGATGAAAACGGAGATGGGATCTGCTTGAGGCGGATGGTGCAGCGGCTGCTCACCTGCGACGTGTATCCCTCAGGGTACTCATTTCTTTAGAACACTATGAAGAATAGAGGGAATTGAAAGTCCACTGCAGTTTAGGTTGTTCTTCACGAGATTGTTCAAGTTGAGCACAGCCATTCTGTTCAGCAGACACACGGGCAGGGGCTTCTTGGAGCGCTGCTCTGGCACCCATTCTTTGGAGGAGGGGATTGCAGGAAAGAAGAAAAGAAGCTCATCAACTACTGAAGAGGAAGAGTCACTGACAGGAAGCAGTGAGTTAAGAAATGTGAGGGGAAAAAAGGCAGAAAACATGAGGTGACAAGTGTGAGAAATGGGAGTGGAAAAAGGAGGGAAGTGTGAGGGAGGAAAAGGGAAGGAAACCTGAGTGGGAAAGGCTGAGAAAACTGAGGGGAAAATGGTGAAGACGTGAGTGAAAATAGGAGAGGAAGGTGAGAGGAGGAAAAGGCAGGACATATGACGGGAAAATTCTAAGAAACATAATCAGGGAAGGCTGAAAAACATAGAGGAAAAAATGGAGGGAAATGTGAGGGGAAGAGAGTGAGAAAATTACTGGCAGAGAAAGAGAAACAGGCAGCAAATGTGAGGGGAACATTGTGAGAATCCTGAGGGGAAAAGAGGGAGAAACCGAAGGGCAGAAAAAGGCAGAAAACATTAGGGGGGAAAAAAGGGTGGGAAGTTGGATGGGAAAAGTGACAGAAAACAGGAGTGAAAAAAGAGCACAAAATGCTAGAGGAAAAGTATAAGCAACATGAGGGGGAAAGAATGATGAACGTGAGGGGAAAAGTGGGAGAAATGGGAGAGGGAAAGCCTGGGAAACACGAGGGCAAAAGTGAGAAACATGAGGAGACAACTTGGAGAAAAATGACTGAGGAAAGGAGAAAAGCATGAGGAGAGAAAAGGGCAGGGTAAGTGAGGGGAAAATTGTGAGAATCATGCGAGAACAAAAAAGCAGGAAAAAGCGGGAAGCTGGGGAAGTGCGAGAGGCAAAGTGTGAGGAAAGGGAGCTGAAAAGGGTGGGGAAAAGAAGTAAAACTTGGGAGGCAAACATGACAGGAAAACTGTGAGACTCGAGAGGGGGAAGGAGTGGAAATGTGAGAGGGAAAAGAACAGGAAAGGTGAAGGGAGAAAAGGAGCGAAGGCAGGATTGGCATGACAGCTGAAATGATTCCTAACACATTCCCCCATGCATTTGCCCATTTATTGCACTAGCCCAGGGCTTCTCTGTATGTCCGTCTCCCCCTGTGCCTTGATTCCTGTTTGGAAGCAGCAGAAGTGCAGGATGTGCCCACCAGCAGGAGCTGCTCCAGGCTGGGAAGGGGCCAGGTGGTGCTGATTTCCAGAGGCTTCTGTGTCCCAGGTGAGGCCAGGGCAGGAGTGGGTTGAAAGGTGCTGCTGCTGCTCCTCTGTGCCAGAGAGCCCTGGCTGGGCAGGGCCCGGCGCCCACTGCACTGCGGGCTCTTTCTCCTGCCACAGCTGGGCACACCTGGCAACAAATCCTGATGACTTGTGGGGAAACCAAGGGCTTTGTGGAGGCTGCATTGCTCTGCACACACCCGGGCCACCTGCAGCACAGAGCTTTGGCCCCCGGAAATGTAAACCCGAGGGGAACAGCTGGAAAAGGTTTCATTTTCACCTTTCAATAGAAGCAACTAAAATCAAAGTTACCAAGAAGGGCTCCGATCCCTGGTGCCAGCTCGGTGTGAGAAAGGAGGCATGACTTTATTTCAGTGCTGGGTGCGTGGGGAATCACTTTCCTAACACGTGCTCAGCCAGAAATCCCACCTACTCATTTGTAACCATGGAAATAAGACCTACTCATTACTTTGCTGAAACTCACAGGCTAAACATTCCCTCAAATTAGTTGACATATTTAAACCACTTCTCAGAAGTTACTGACAGGAGAGTAGGGCTCTCTTGAGAGTCTCGGGTGGTCATTTGGGGAACATCCCATTCCTGCAATTCTCCTCTGATGCCCAAGAGCCTCCTACAACCACTCTTTTCCCCCTGAATTCATTCCAGCTACATTCTTAGGAAGACTACTCTATTCTCAAGGCTAAGGTAGCCACTTGCACACATCAATCACTGCACTGGGGGAATAGAGGGCTCAACACTCTGTTAATGCAAAGGGAATTCACAATTTGTTACAGTTCAACATTTTCTCAAAACCTGCCTTCTCTGGGAATTGCTCACAAGCATGTCCTCAATGCACCTTGAAAATGTTTTTGCTGACTGAAGCCAGAGTGTGTCTTTCCTTCAGCAATTCAGAAGAAAAACACAAACTGCCTACTGAAACCCTTCTGCTCCCTTCCAAATCAGTTCACTGCTCAAGCACGAGCCACAGGCTCATGCCCGATTCCCTCAGTGAGATAGGAGGTAATATTTTGCTGCAGCTGCAGGGTTATTAGAAGAAGGAACGAAAGCTGTTGGTTCTTGGGGTTGTTATTTAGGGTTTGGATTGGTTCTAGTTGATTTGTTGGGTGTTGCTGTGAGCTGGGAGAGGGGCCAGCGTGAAGACCAAACCAAAAGGGAAGTAGGAGAAGAGGGGAGGGAACAGAAAAGGAGGCGGTGGGGACAGAATACAAGTTTCCTATTTCCCGGCCAAAGGGAAAGGGGACACGGTTCGCCCTGGGCTGGGAAAGGCCATAAATAGCAGCATTTTCTGTGTGTGTGTTGTGTGTGTGTTTGGCTCTTGGGAGAGGGAGATACACACCCAGCTCAGGTGAATCCTTCCTAAGAAACAGTTCTCTTTGGCTTTGATGACTTTGTCTCCCCATTTAATTTCATCTAAGAGTTGGCTCCTTTCTAACACCCCTCTCCCAGCAGCTCAGGGCTGCATTGCACAGTGCTTGCTGTGTGCCAGAGAGCTCAAAGCAGGCTGGCCTGGTGCCCCGGAATATTTCTGCAGAACACTCTGCATTTCACCCCTTTGCTCTGGCTCAGTGCACAACTCCAGCACTGCAGGCGCTTCCTCCCAGAGCCGTGTGAGGCCCCGGCTCCTGCAGATGTGACCTGACAAGCTGTCCCTGCCTGCCGCTGGCCTCGCTTCCCCCGGCAGAAACGCCGTGCCTGAAGGAGGCTGCCCTGTGCCGGAGCCTGCGGAGCAGCCCGGCTCCCTCCCCTGTGCCCAGAGCGCTGCACACACTGCTCACCTTGGCCAGGAGTTAGAGGGCAGCCGGCACAAGGGTGGCAATCCTCAGCCAGGCCTGCAGCCCTCGGCTGTGGTTTGCCTTTCTCTGCTCCTGTGCACGCTCCGGACGGCCGATGCCACCGGTCTGTGCTGTGCCCAGCACGGCCACGCTTCCCCTCGGGAGAGCCTTCCCCACTTTCCAACTGTACCAAAGAAGCCATCAATGTCACTCTCCACCTCTAAGAAAAAACTGACACTTCAGAAGAAAATGTTGAGCTTTCTCAGAGGCTCAGAAGGAGGACAATCTTTGAAACGAGTTGAGGTTTCACAAACTTTATTTCCAATCCTATGCTACAATCCTACTCCACTGTCCTAGCTGCAATCCTACTCTGCAGTCCTATTCTACAATCCTTCTCTATAGTGGTGTTGGAGAAAACAGTTGTCTGATTCCTGTCTCCTCCTTCCACTCTTTCACTGAAGTGATCAGTGGCACCAGGCTGGACACAGGCTTGGCTGATGTTATAAATGGATGCTGCACAAAGAAAAAAAGAAACCAAGAATGAACCATTACTTTGCAAGCTAAGAGCCTCAAAGGCAGGGCAATATTTTTCAAAGGAAAAGGAGATTGAATCAGAGTAGGTCGAAGGAGCAACAGTGGGGCCACATTGGCACAGCTTGCTGCAAGAGCTGCTAAGTGCCCCAGGCCTGGAAATATCTCAGGTCTGAGCATCCTGATCTCTTGAAAGAGGTCCCTGGTCATATTGCAGGGCACGCGGAGCAGATGAGCTTTACAGGCCCCTGCCAGCCCAGCCCAGTCTAGGATTCCTGACTGTTCTCATTTGAACAGCACCAAGAGTGGAGGTGAAGAGGAGGAGGCTCCCCTGATGCCTGGCCGTTCAGTGCAGGAGGAGCCCGTCCCTGGGACACTGTTTCCCCTGCAGCCCCTTGGCATTTTACCTGCAGCAGCTCCTTGGCAGACCAGCGCCGCTCCTCGTCTCTCTGCAGGCAGCAGCTCAGGAAGTCACGCAGCAAAGGTGAGCAGAGCTTGGGCTGCTGCAGCTTTGGGATCCCTTTGGTGGCTTTCAGGAGTCGAGCCTGGAGAAAAAGGAAAGATGAGTTTCTCACCTGCTTCTTTCACGTCTGGAACTGCTCTCCCAGATGCCACGGTTGAAGCTGCACTCTGCAGTGGCACTTTCTGCCGTGGCACAGAGGCAGAGATGACTTTCCTGGACCAACAAAACACCTATAGCCCAATGCAGCCACAGCTTTTCCAGCATCCAGCAGATCTTGCCTTGGCAGCTGATTTCATTGACTGACCTTGTTAGTGAAAACAATAGCAGCAAAAGCAGGTTTCCTTCTCTGAGGATTCACCTGAGCAGCTTGACAGGCTAGTTGGAAGAGGGACTTTGCTCTACTAACTCACTCTACTATTTCCAAAGATAATTACATGAAAAGCATCTCTGCAGCACTTGTTGGTCCCTTAAGCACAGCTGCCAGCAAACCAAAGGCATCAAGCTTTTTCCTGGGTTCTTGAAAACAATGGGAATTGCAAGCAAAGAAAGGAAATCCCTCAGTTATTCCTCAGGTAAGGAAACAAGCATTTGGAATCCCATCTTCCACACAGACACATGAAGATGCATGCACAAATGTCTTGGGACGAAAATGCCTCTTTGGGCACACAGGAAACACGTGCACCTCCGTCTCTCATCAGACTGCAAATTTCAGCTTCCCTTAGGCAGCAAAAGGAAAATTTTGGTGGTCAAAGCAGAAGAGGGAGAAACACCATCCATGTGGTAGCCCTCTGCTCATTTGGATCCTCAAGTCAATGCATTAATGGTATGGCCATCCTAGAAAGTGCCAGGAAACAAAGGGGTGGGTTTGGCAGGCTCTCCACATGGCCAGGCTTCATCTTGGTGACATGGAGGTGGCGGCTTGGGTTAGGAAAGAAAGACGGTCACTAAGTGTTTCAGCACCACCGCACAAGAAGCACAACAGACTCTGTGGCCTTCACAGCCTCTTGTCAAGGTTTCAGGCAAATTTCCTTGTGAGAAGAACGGGGGTGCACTTCTTCTCTCCAAACCACTGTTTTATAAACTTTCTTGGGTTTGGGTTACTTTCCTTCATTTCAGGAAAGATAACACCACTTCTAAGATGCTTGTTTGCTGCTATTAGGGACGTCTACAAAGCCAAAAGAGCTGGAACGACTTCTAAGCCAAAGCCAAATGTTGCCTGAGAAGGGAGATTGTTTGCCTGGGCTAAGGCTTGAGTTCCCCCACGGATGCAACCAAAACCCCAGCAGATGCTGATGTGCTGCCGGGACATTTTCAGAAAGGGACTGTGGTGGAAGTAGTTCCAGCGGATGGCAATGGCATTTTGTCCAATGGCACACAGAACGTGGGATGGGGGAGAAAGACAGCGGGATCAGAGAGTATTTACACCTTACCATGGCAGAATTTTCCTCCCAGTCAGGAGCTTCTCCTTCCACCATTTCAATGACCACGATTCCCAAAGACCATATGTCCACTTTGGGGCCATAGGGTTCACCGTTCACTTCAGGTGCCATCCACTGAAGAGTCCCGACCACCGATCTCCGTCTACTCTGCTCAGGGGTGAGTTGAGCAGAGAGGCCAAAATCAGCTGGGGAGAAAGCAAACGACCGTTTTTATTTGAATCCTGTGCAATTAGGAAAGCACGCAAAAGAATTTCCCAGTAGAAGTTTGAGAATGTGCTCTTGAATCTCCTGGACAACTGTCCCTGCTCTGTTTCCTCAGGACTTTAGCCAAGGAAATATGGTGCTGGCTGCTTCAAAAATCCCCACATTTTTTACACGGCCTCCAGCAGTGTCTTTTCTTCCCCTGAAGCTTTAGACTTGTAGTCCCCTCCCTCTGGAAGGGACACACACAGAGCAATGCCACTGTGCACTGCTCGATCCTTGCCATAGGTCTGTGCACGTTGCCACCATGTGGTCAGCTCACAACAGGCTCCCTGCACTGCCACCAGCACCATTTTGGGGGGGCTGGCACTCACTCAAAAGCAGCCCCACAGCCCACATATCCCTGGAACGCTGCATCTGCCCAAGAATATACTGACCCAGCTTGACAGAGCCATCCGTTTTGAGGAGAATGTTGAGGCTCTTCAAATCTCTGTGCATCACGTGGTTGGAATGGAGAAAATGCAGTCCTTGCAGGCACTGAGAGAGAAACCAGAAACAGGAGGGCAAAAATCAGTGATGTGATTTCATCACACAAGAAAGGAAACAGCTCTCCAAGATTCCCTCTCCAGGGGAATGAGGAGTAATGGCAGAACACAGTGCCATTGAGGGCAAGAGCTCGCTGCTCCAACACAGGCAGAGCAGCACCTTTCTAAAGAAAGGCATGTCAGCTTGCCAAAGAGCAACAGCAACTGCTGGTGTAGACTCTGCCCTGCAAACCAGCCAGGATGACTGCTGCTGCAGTGGATGTGCTCAGAAGTACAGAGCATTCTGGCTGCACTGCTAACCTTTCCAGCTGAGGACTCAGAGAAATGAGTCTCTCTTTCTTCTTTGCTGTTCCTTTCAAATGCTACCACCACCACCACCTTTGCTTTTACAGGCAAGGAATGCAGTGCCGACAGGCCAAAGTTTAGAGAGGCAAGATGGAGAAGAGCAAATACAAGAGCCAGAGTGAGAATGCAACAGCAGGAGAGAAGAGGACAGGAACAGAGTCCAGTGAGTGCAGGGGCACTGGCAGGCAGTTCACTTGAGAGGCTCTTGCTTGCCCAGAGCATATCAGCAACACAGAAACAAAGCCTGGCTCACGGAATCACTCCTGTTCTGAGCCCCTTTCCCAGACAATCCTGCCCAAGCTCTGGGAAGCACAGCTGGGATCCCCGACTGACCTCCCGACTGATGATGGCAATCTCATCTTCTCTCAGGCGAGTCTTTTGGATTGTGTCATAAAGACTGCCTCCATCCATGTACTCCATCACCAGCCACAGTTCTTCATGCACAAGGTAGCTGAAAGAAGGAAACAAGGCCATGCAGATGAACATGCATTCGTTGGTTCCTTTGCTTGATTCTTGTTTTTGGGTCCCTTTGTGACAAGGACAGAATTAAAAGAATTAAAGACATTCCCTCCAGGCTGTGGGTTGTTTGCAGTCTGTGCAGTCTCAAGGAGAACAGCACATCTGTGAAAAAGGAGATGTCTCTGATGGCCAGCAAACAAAAAGTGCAGTTTAGTAACAACCAAGATGAAAAACCTGTCACCGTGATATTTCTGGAAATAAGCACCTAGTGTTCCTGGTATGGAGAGCCATGGAAAAGAGGGGCAACAATCCAAGGGAAATCCTCTCTAGCATGCTTCATCAGCATTGAAGAAACCTTAAAAAATCCATCCTGAGACAACATGGAGGCAGTGAGCTTACAGGGTACTGACTTCTTGTGGTAGAGTTGATGCAGGTTTTTGAACAATTTTTCAACTATGTGTTGGAAAGGCAGGGATGACTCATGGAGACAAACTGCACTCTCTTCCCATCCATTGGAGATGAGTAGAGAAATAATAATGAAGCAATAATTACCAGCTTTCTTTTCTGCCAGTGTCCAAAGTGGGGTTTTAACTTTGCATGCTTTTACTATGTAAACAAACCTTCATGGGATGAGACCACGACCACTCACCCGTCTAAATAATGGACGAGATGGGGACTCATATTCCTCTTCATGACCGTGATTTCAGTAACAATATCCTCCATCTCGCTCGGTCCCCGAAGATAGATTTTCTTGATGGCCACCTAGAATGAGATTGAAAATCAGTAACTTTAGAAGCTGGTGGAATGAGACCAAAACACACATGGGGAGAGAGATTTTGCAATGACACCACCAAGCCGTGCCAAAGTGCCTTGTAATTAGACAAAGGAGTAATTAGGAACTGACATTCCTACAGCTCATTTCTCTGCTCCTTTGGGGGCCAGTTCCAGGACACGTGGCCACTGACCACATTTTGCCTTGTCCACTTGTTAAAAATGGTGTGTCAATTATCATCCCCAAAGCTCTGAGCACACTCTCTGTCTGTCTGTACTTCAGAGGAAGAAATGCGTGCCTTGGTACTCTGTGGATACATCTCGGGCTATAGGCAGAGCTTGGGGCTTTTAGGGACGCCTTGCAGATCTCTCCCTACGTGCAGTTCCCAAGTGCAGCACTGCAGGTGGCTAAGGAACTGCCAGGAACATTCAGATGTATTTGTTGGCAGCCAGAAATGGGAATTCAGGACTCTGAAGCCGTAGCCCCAGAGAGCAGTGAGATGCTCCAAGGCACCACCTTTGTTGGAGCAATTGAGAGCCAGGGAGAGCGTCCTTCTCTGAAAGGAACCGCTGCCCTCCTTGCCTTCCTTCTGGCAGCTGAGCAGGACAAAGACTGTCCCAAATGCAGCTGGCTGGCTGGCACCCGTCTGTGCTTCTTGTGCCTTTGCAGCACAGCTCTAGCCACAGCTGCAGCCACAGCTGACACGAGAGAGGAAAGCCCTGGAGAGCAGCAGAATCTGCAGGGGCTCTTGACATTTACCTGTCTTCCTGTGGCAGTGTCGATGGCTCTGCAAACCTCTCCAAAAGCCCTAGAAACAAAACAGCAGCAAAGAAAGGAGAAGCCATTTAGACGTTGGAGTGAAAGGCAGTCCAGACAGGAGATGTCTGCTGGAAATGCCTCCAACCTGCAGCATGCAGGAGGGCTCTGCCAGAAGGCAGATGATGCATTTTCCTCTCCAGTGCATGGGCACTGGGCCTGTTTCTGAAGCATTGGGGTTTAGTGCCTCAGCTCAAAAGGCCAGGTGATTCTTTCATCTTGGATTTCAGTTTCTAAACTGGGCGGTTTTTGTCCTCAGCACAGACTATTTCCTTCAGCAAACTCTTGGGAAGAAATGCTCCTGAGAAGTGTTATCTGACTGCTATGATAGGGGGTAGGTTGCTGTTTCTGGTAATGAAATCCAAGTACCTTTGATAATGCCTTCTTACCACACAAATTCTGGCTGGTACTGAGAGATGGGGCAGACTAACCCCAGTGTCTGAATGTGTTTGCAGTTTGCCTGACTTCACACTTGATAGATATTCCAGCAGCAAATCGCCTGCCCCATGGTTGTGTAGAAGCAACTGTGGTTGGACTCACCCTCTGCCAACAATTTCCTTTTCGGTGTATTTCCTCCGGGGATTTTCTGTGCTCACCATTTGCCCTGAGGGAAACAAAATGCAAGATGCTCACTTGAAAGCCGACATCCCACCATCCAAGAGATACAAAAGGCAGCCCCACTGGGGCTCTAGAGTCTGGGCTTCTGAGTCCTTTGTGGCCAGCTGGGTAACAACAACAACAACAACAATTGCAACAAGACAGGCAGCTCTGCAGTACAAGCAGGCCAGCACAGAGAATGATTTTCTACAGTCCTTTGAAGAGATCTCTTGAAAGGAAACAAAGCACAGGGAGATGCATTCCCAGGAGAGGAGGGCATCTTCCCCGCCTTGCAGCAGTTTGCCAAAAGAATGCCTTTCCCTTTGTAAACCCAAGCAGCTCATGCTCTAACCAATCCCAAGGGGCCTTCAGCAGCAGGACCCTCACCCTTGATGAGCAGGCTGAGCTGGAAGACGCCCTTGCCCGTGGCCCACGTGAAGAACCACACTGCTTCTCCTCCCCCTGACAGCAGGGATCAGTCCCTGCCATTGCACTCGCCCTCTCAGCCCCGCACACGTGCCCACCTTCCCGCAGCGGGCAAGGGCAGCAGGGACAGCAGTGCTCCTCAGGTGCCGGCGGGACACGGACAGCTGCCCAGAGGAGATGCTGACCCTCTGTGAGCCCAGCCCAGGCCATGCAGGAGCCGGCCCAGAGCAGGGGCTGCTGCCTCGGGGCAGCTCCGCGCTGCAGCGGCCGGCCGGCAGCGGGACTCTCCCAGCTAAGGAAGGCTCCAGCCTCGGCACTCACACCAGCCCTCAGGGCCAGGGCAGCCACCGCCACAAAGCTGCCAAAGCCCAGGCACCAGCACTGACAAGCAATGGCAAGAAGGCACGGCCACACCCAGCCCCTTCCAAGCTGGTGCCCCCACTGAGGACACGGCAGGATTGGCTTGGAGAGCAGACACACCCAGGTGCACATCAGTGCCCTTTTGTGCCAACAGGTGACGGGAGACAGAGAGTCAGCTGGGCTCTCTTCTCAGCCCCACTAGGTCTTATCTGAGGGCACAGGACCGGCAGCTGCTCTGGGCAAGAAGCAGCTTCAATGACTTGTGCTGTAGAATCACAAAGGGCACCCAAGTGAGGAGGATCATTGGGTCCAGCTATGCTGACGCGTGCTCACAATACACTGTCCCTCAGAGAAGAAAGACACAAGACGTACTCATGAACCCCAGGAAGTCATCCTCATCATACTCCATCTCCTGTTGCTGAGCAGCAGCTTTGTCAGTGCTGGAGATGAAGGAACTGCCCAGGCTCCAGTGCTCAGCTGGGGCAGGCCAGGCCCCTTCAGGTGACACTGCTGCTGCAGCAGCTTCAATAGAAGAGCCTGTGGAGATCTGAGACAACAAAAGAGTTTGTGTCAGAAAAGTGGCTGGCAGAGATTAGCCCCAGATCCCATTTTAAATGCAAGCCCTTAGGAAGGTGCTGTCAGCCAGTGACTGGGAGCTGCTGTCAGGCTCAGCTTTTTCACCTTTCTGCCCACAATTCACATTAATTCAGCCATTTCTTTCTGCTTCCCTGCCCACCTCTGCTTCCATTTTACCAAAAGAACAACCTGGCAACCAAGGCACCAAAATCCCTGTCTTCAAACAGCAACTCCACGTCCCCAGTGTGTCTCTGAAATGCTCCCGGGTAAGCACAGCCAAGAAGCTCCCGGGGACAAACTGCCCCAAAGAGCTTGTGTTGTCACATCAAGACTTTTGGTGCCTGTGGGTACTTGGCACGTCTGTGGAGAGGGACAGGTGTCCCCAGACCACAGCGTCCCCTACGTATCCACCAAGGCTGAGCACAGTGCCTTTGGCATGCTCCCTCCTCTGCAGACAGGGAACCTTCCTGCTCCAGGCTGGCCCCTATCAGAATCCCAGCAAGCTGGGGCCTAAACACGGCAGCTCAAAGCCCATTTTCCAGCTGTCACTGGCTGAGGGGAATGGCTAGGTCTGGCAGGACTGCAGCACTCAGCATCCTCAGCCACCAACAGCAAGAGCTGGCTGCTCAGAAACTTGCAGCTCTGCCTCGCACTAAAGACAGCACCCTCCAGAAGAGGCACTTACTGGCTGGGAAAGTTCCGGCTGTGGTGTGACCACAGCTGGAGCCTTGTGGTCATTTGGCTCCTCTTCGGCTTCTTGTCCAGGAGCAGAGGAAACCGGAGGGGAGTCTGTTCTTCCTTCAGTGATCTGTGGACAGACAGGAGCGTGAGACACAGGCTCATTTAGAACCTTCTTTTTCTTCAGCTCTAGAACCAGCTCTACTAAGCACAAATCATCAACTTGGAGAGCAAGGGGATTCTAAGTCCCTCAGACTAAATTCTAATGGGTTGATTCAACTGGGCACTGCAAATTGCTCTGAATTAGACAATCCCCCCTGGCTACTATCAGGAAGCAACGTTCTCTCAGCAAAACTGGGCTTTTAGTTCTTTTAAAGCTCTGGAATGGAAAATTAGGAAATAGGCAGTGATGCCTTTGCTCTTGCTGCTGCAGACATGGAAATGGATTTTCTTGCAGCCTACTCAGCTGGCCCTCTACACTCTACTGCCACAGGCCAAGCTCACAGCTTGCTGCACAATTCTTAAACGCCAGGAACATCAAATGTGCCTTTCTTACTCACCTCAGGATCAGCACCTCTGAATACCCGGCTCAGGTGACCTGCAGTGGGCAAGGGAAAATGAAGCAGATGCTTTGAGAAAACTGGAGACAACCACAGCATTTTTAGAAGATTTTCCAAGAAGGCCTCCCAGTCTACATTTTCAAAGTTGTCCTGCTTGACCCAGCAAATAGAGGAAATGACAGACTCTGCTGACACAGACTCTCCCACGGAGGGAATGCAACCCCTGCAGGTTCCCTTGCAAATGCTGCCCGCACAGCCCTGGCTACACACACCCCCTTTTGAGCTGAACATGTTGACAGGAGCTTTACCCAAGCGGCATCCCAATGGCCTTTCTGTTTCCAAATCAATTCAGTCACTAAGAAAGAGCAGGAAGACCAAAAACCAGGTTAGGTGACACTCAGGGAAAACCTCTACTTACCTGCCAGGTGAGTCAGGAAATAGCAGGAATAAGTAACTCCATAAACAGTGAAAACTGCAGCGGCGAGTTGCCCAATCATTGTGGCAACTGCTGTGCAAGTTTGCAGAGTGCGCTCTAACGCTAGCTAAAAGGAGTCTCCTGTCAGTCAGCAGCTGCCCACTGACAAAAGCCTCAAGCACAGGACCAAGTTCCTGCACTGAGCAAGCCCAAGAGCTGCTCTGACACCCCTGAGGCCTTCCGTGCACCAAGGCAACCTTGCGATGTCACCATGACCACGTGGCAACCGTGCCCTGACATCACAAAGCAAACGCTCTGCCTTGATCTGGATGGATGGAGGAGGGCACGTGGACGCGACTACTGAGGACACATTGCAGACGCTAGAATTAAGGGCTGTCCTTTGGATCATTATGAATTGGCCTGGTCAGGGTGTAAATGTTGTCACAGACTCATTATACGTAGTAGGGGTAGTGCTGCGGATTGAGGATGCATTGATAAAGGATATAAAGAATGACAGGTTATGGGAACTTTTGAGACAGCTGAGGCAAGCTGTTCGGCTGCGCTCAGCTCCTTTTGCAATTTTGCATATTTGAAGCCACAAATGGTCAGAAGGTTTGGGTCAGGGTAATGCCATAACTGATCAGTTGGTTTCTGTTGCAGTACCACAAGACAGATTTCAGCAGGCACGTATTGCTCATGAGACTTTTCAGCAGAATGCGCGAGGCCTAAAGAAACAGTTTCGCATATCTCTGAATGATGCCCGTGGTATTGTCAGATCCTGTCCTCTCTGTAGTCAGCATGGGCCTGGACTAGGGATGGGAGTAAACCCACGGGGCCTTGGAGCCAATCAGATCTGGCAAATGGATGTAACTCACGTATCCTCCTTTGGTAGATTGAAATATGTGCATGTTACAATTGATCCTTTCAGTAAATTTATTTGGGCTTCAGCGCAGCCGGGAAAGAAAGCTCTCCACGTGGTACGACACCTAACTACTTGCTTTGCGGTGATGGGGGTGCCAGAACAGATTAAGACAGACAATGGCCCTGCATATGTGAGCAGCAGGATCCAAAGGTTCTTACAGAAGTGGGGTGTGACACACATCACAGGTATCCCACATTCACCAACAGGTCAGGCGATTGTGGAGCGAGCCCACCAAACACTCAAGGATTATCTGTTAAAATAGAAGGAGGAGGTGGATGTGCAGACCATGCTATCAAAAACACTATTTGTATTAAACTATCTGTGTGTAATGGGGGACCACTCGGAGCCCCCTGCGGTCATCCACTCAGGGGGAGTAAAGGAGGAAGCAACTAAGCCATTGTTTAAAGTCATGTACCGAGATCCCACAACTGGAGTATGGGAAGGTCCCGCAGAGGTTCAGTACATGGGTAGAGGTTATGTTTGTGTTCTTACCCCCACAGGGCCCCAATGGATACCTAGTAAATGGATCCGTCCTGCTAATGACCCTGCAAGAGTGACATCGATACTGGACAGCCAGGGTTAGAGGCGGTACACTTAATTGAAGACTTAAGGGCAAGAGAAAACCTACAACTGCTCTGGCAGTTTGACAAGGCAGTACAGAGATATCACTCCATGTCAATTCATACCCAAATAGCTAAGTTGCAAGAACTCACTAGTCATTTGCAGCAAGACACAGGCTTGGCTTTAACAGATTGGCTACGATCTTTCGGGCTAGGGCCTTGGATAACCTCCCTACTGCAACATGTAATCAATATTGTGATTGTTATTTTACTGCTTGTCCTTTTTGTACCTTGCTTTTTTCGCTGCTTGCAACAGATGATGTATCGCATAGCAGAAACAGTAACTACTCGACACACTGCGTTTGTTGCACAAAATAAAAAAGAGGGAATTGTTGAAGAATGGTTAGCAGTGCAAGGCCACGGATCATTAGAGGCCTTATGGCCCGATACCAAGTGCTAGCAGCCTACGTGCTGCTGAGACAAGCTGTCCTTGGGACAGCAGTAAGCACGGACACAGGCCAAAGATAAAAGAACTTGTGGTGAATAGAGCATAGCAGTAAGCACGTATACAAAGTTTTCAGCATGCCAAGAGGAGGAACCTTCTCACGCTTGATATAGCCAATCAAGTATAGATGAGTAGTGTATGCTAACCAACTATAATTTGACAAGTATGCTGAACGCTTCGGGCAAAAGTATAAGAACGGATGTTATGAGCAATAAAGTTGAACAATGCTTTACCAATCATATTGGTTGATTGCATTCTTCCCTCACCGAAATGCTCCGCAGTGCAGCACATCCTGCGTAGGAGATGGTCCTGGTGTTCCAGAGGGAATTGTGCGTGGCTTTGCGGACAGTGGTGCAGATGGAGCCCAGGTCGCTGAGGGCCAGGTTGAGCAGGAGGAAGAACATGGGGCTGTGCAGGTGGTGGCCGCAGGCTACGGCGCTGGTGACCAGGCCGTGGCCCAGGAGCGCAGCCAGGGAGATGCCCAGGAAGAGGCAGAAGTGCAGGAGCTGCAGCTGCCGCGTGTCTGCCAACGCCAGCGGGAGGAAGTGGCTGATGGAGCTGCTGTTGGACATTTGCTGTGGCTGCATATGGGGACATGTTCATGGATAAAGGACAGTGACAAGTCAGGACTGGCTGCTTTGAGCCAAACCCGTGCCATTCCCTGTAGCCTGTCCTGCTGGTGTTGGTGTCTTTGGGGCGGACCCTGACTGCCGACACAACAGCAACACATTCGCTTAAGAGCTGGACTAGGTCAGTGCAAAAGATGGCGGCCAGGGCTGAGGGAGCCACACACAAGATGGCGGCCAGGGCTGGAGAACCACACACAAGATGGCGGCTGGGGCCGGGCTGCCAGGGCGGCTGATCTCACTAGGAGGCGCAGCCTCAGCCCTCTGGCTGCCATCCTGCGTGGGGCAGGCTGAGCCCCCCTGCAGTGTCTGTTGGAATGGACATTAACGGACACCCGGGAAAAGGACACGGTCTGGCACCTTTGCTCTGTGCACACAAACACAGACCAGCCAGTTTGGAACGCCAACTGGCAGTACTTTGATGTCAAGGCAATTCAAATAGGGGAAAATAGAACGAAACTCCAGGCATTGAACATTTTAAAATAAAAACATCTTCTTTTTTTTTTTTTTTTTTTTTTTTTGAAAGAGGGCTAAAAGCACTTCTTGTGCACATGGACGCCAGTTAGCATCAAGCAGCATCACAAGTGGTTTCGTCCAGGCAGGAGTCACAGTGAGTGTGAGGTGATGAAAACGGAGATGGGATCTGCTTGAGGCGGATGGTGCAGCGGCTGCTCACCTGCGACGTGTATCCCTCAGGGTACTCATTTCTTTAGAACACTATGAAGAATAGAGGGAATTGAAAGTCCACTGCAGTTTAGGTTGTTCTTCACGAGATTGTTCAAGTTGAGCACAGCCATTCTGTTCAGCAGACACACGGGCAGGGGCTTCTTGGAGCGCTGCTCTGGCACCCATTCTTTGGAGGAGGGGATTGCAGGAAAGAAGAAAAGAAGCTCATCAACTACTGAAGAGGAAGAGTCACTGACAGGAAGCAGTGGGTTAAGAAATGTGAGGGGAAAAAAGGCAGAAAACATGAGGTGACAAGTGTGAGAAATGGGAGTGGAAAAAGGAGGGAAGTGTGAGGGAGGAAAAGGGAAGGAAACCTGAGTGGGAAAGGCTGAGAAAACTGAGGGGAAAATGGTGAAGACGTGAGTGAAAATAGGAGAGGAAGGTGAGAGGAGGAAAAGGCAGGACATATGACGGGAAAATTCTAAGAAACATAATCAGGGAAGGCTGAAAAACATAGAGGAAAAAATGGAGGGAAATGTGAGGGGAAGAGAGCGAGAAAATTACTGGCAGAGAAAGAGAAACAGGCAGCAAATGTGAGGGGAACATTGTGAGAATCCTGAGGGGAAAAGAGGGAGAAACCAGAGGGCAGAAAAAGGCAGAAAACATTAGGGGGGAAAAAAGGGTGGGAAGTTGGATGGGAAAAGTGACAGAAAACAGGAGTGAAAAAAGAGCACAAAATGCTAGAGGAAAAGTATAAGCAACATGAGGGGGAAAGAATGATGAACGTGAGGGGAAAAGTGGGAGAAATGGGAGAGGGAAAGCCTGGGAAACACGAGGGCAAAAGTGAGAAACATGAGGAGACAACTTGGAGAAAAATGACTGAGGAAAGGAGAAAAGCATGAGGAGAGAAAAGGGCAGGGTAAGTGAGGGGAAAATTGTGAGAATCATGCGAGAACAAAAAAGCAGGAAAAAGCGGGAAGCTGGGGAAGTGCGAGAGGCAAAGTGTGAGGAAAGGGAGCTGAAAAGGGTGGGGAAAAGAAGTAAAACTTGGGAGGCAAACATGACAGGAAAACTGTGAGACTCGAGAGGGGGAAGGAGTGGAAATGTGAGAGGGAAAAGAACAGGAAAGGTGAAGGGAGAAAAGGAGCGAAGGCAGGATTGGCATGACAGCTGAAATGATTCCTAACACATTCCCCCATGCATTTGCCCATTTATTGCACTAGCCCAGGGCTTCTCTGTATGTCCGTCTCCCCCTGTGCCTTGATTCCTGTTTGGAAGCAGCAGAAGTGCAGGATGTGCCCACCAGCAGGAGCTGCTCCAGGCTGGGAAGGGGCCAGGTGGTGCTGATTTCCAGAGGCTTCTGTGTCCCAGGTGAGGCCAGGGCAGGAGTGGGTTGAAAGGTGCTGCTGCTGCTCTGTGCCAGAGAGCCCTGGCTGGGCAGGGCACGGCGCCCACTGCACTGCGGGCTCTTTCTCCTGCCACAGCTGGGCACACCTGGCAACAAATCATGACGACTTGTGGGGAAACCAAGGGCTTTGTGGAGGCTGCATTGCTCTGCACACACCCGGGCCACCTGCAGCACAGAGCTTTGGCCCCCGGAAATGTAAACCCGAGGGGAACAGCTGGAAAAGGTTTCATTTTCACCTTTCAATAGAAGCAACTAAAATCAAAGTTACCAAGAAGGGCTCCGATCCCTGGTGCCAGCTCGGTGTGAGAAAGGAGGCATGACTTTATTTCAGTGCTGGGTGCGTGGGGAATCACTTTCCTAACACGTGCTCAGCCAGAAATCCCACCTACTCATTTGTAACCATGGAAATAAGACCTACTCATTACTTTGCTGAAACTCACAGGCTAAACATTCCCTCAAATTAGTTGACATATTTAAACCACTTCTCAGAAGTTACTGACAGGAGAGTAGGGCTCTCTTGAGAGTCTCGGGTGGTCATTTGGGGAACATCCCATTCCTGCAATTCTCCTCTGATGCCCAAGAGCCTCCTACAACCACTCTTTTCCCCCTGAATTCATTCCAGCTACATTCTTAGGAAGACTACTCTATTCTCAAGGCTAAGGTAGCCACTTGCACACATCAATCACTGCACTGGGGGAATAGAGGGCTCAACACTCTGTTAATGCAAAGGGAATTCACAATTTGTTACAGTTCAACATTTTCTCAAAACCTGCCTTCTCTGGGAATTGCTCACAAGCATGTCCTCAATGCACCTTGAAAATGTTTTTGCTGACTGAAGCCAGAGTGTGTCTTTCCTTCAGCAATTCAGAAGAAAAACACAAACTGCCTACTGAAACCCTTCTGCTCCCTTCCAAATCAGTTCACTGCTCAAGCACGAGCCACAGGCTCATGCCCGATTCCCTCAGTGAGATAGGAGGTAATATTTTGCTGCAGCTGCAGGGTTATTAGAAGAAGGAACGAAAGCTGTTGGTTCTTGGGGTTGTTATTTAGGGTTTGGATTGGTTCTAGTTGATTTGTTGGGTGTTGCTGTGAGCTGGGAGAGGGGCCAGCGTGAAGACCAAACCAAAAGGGAAGTAGGAGAAGAGGGGAGGGAACAGAAAAGGAGGCGGTGGGGACAGAATACAAGTTTCCTATTTCCCGGCCAAAGGGAAAGGGGACACGGTTCGCCCTGGGCTGGGAAAGGCCATAAATAGCAGCATTTTCTGTGTGTGTGTTGTGTGTGTGTTTGGCTCTTGGGAGAGGGAGATACACACCCAGCTCCGGTGAATCCTTCCTAAGAAACAGTTCTCTTTGGCTTTGATGACTTTGTCTCCCCATTTAATTTCATCTAAGAGTTGGCTCCTTTCTAACACCCCTCTCCCAGCAGCTCAGGGCTGCATTGCACAGTGCTTGCTGTGTGCCAGAGAGCTCAAAGCAGGCTGGCCTGGTGCCCCGGAATATTTCTGCAGAACACTCTGCATTTCACCCCTTTGCTCTGGCTCAGTGCACAACTCCAGCACTGCAGGCGCTTCCTCCCAGAGCCGTGTGAGGCCCCGGCTCCTGCAGATGTGACCTGACAAGCTGTCCCTGCCTGCCGCTGGCCTCGCTTCCCCCGGCAGAAACGCCGTGCCTGAAGGAGGCTGCCCTGTGCAGGAGCCTGCGGAGCAGCCCGGCTCCCTCCCCTGTGCCCAGAGCGCTGCACACACTGCTCGCCTTGGCCAGGAGTTAGAGGGCAGCCGGCACAAGGGTGGCAATCCTCAGCCAGGCCTGCAGCCCTCGGCTGTGGTTTGCCTTTCTCTGCTCCTGTGCACGCTCCGGACGGCCGATGCCACCGGTCTGTGCTGTGCCCAGCACGGCCACGCTTCCCCTCGGGAGAGCCTTCCCCACTTTCCAACTGTACCAAAGAAGCCATCAATGTCACTCTCCACCTCTAAGAAAAAACTGACACTTCAGAAGAAAATGTTGAGCTTTCTCAGAGGCTCAGAAGGAGGACAATCTTTGAAACGAGTTGAGGTTTCACAAACTTTATTTCCAATCCTATGCTACAATCCTACTCCACTGTCCTAGCTGCAATCCTACTCTGCAGTCCTATTCTACAATCCTTCTCTATAGTGGTGTTGGAGAAAACAGTTGTCTGATTCCTGTCTCCTCCTTCCACTCTTTCACTGAAGTGATCAGTGGCACCAGGCTGGACACAGGCTTGGCTGATGTTATAAATGGATGCTGCACAAAGAAAAAAAGAAACCAAGAATGAACCATTACTTTGCAAGCTAAGAGCCTCAAAGGCAGGGCAATATTTTTCAAAGGAAAAGGAGATTGAATCAGAGTAGGTCGAAGGAGCAACAGTGGGGCCACATTGGCACAGCTTGCTGCAAGAGCTGCTAAGTGCCCCAGGCCTGGAAATATCTCAGGTCTGAGCATCCTGATCTCTTGAAAGAGGTCCCTGGTCATATTGCAGGGCACGCGGAGCAGATGAGCTTTACAGGCCCCTGCCAGCCCAGCCCAGTCTAGGATTCCTGACTGTTCTCATTTGAACAGCACCAAGAGTGGAGGTGAAGAGGAGGAGGCTCCCCTGATGCCTGGCCGTTCAGTGCAGGAGGAGCCCGTCCCTGGGACACTGTTTCCCCTGCAGCCCCTTGGCATTTTACCTGCAGCAGCTCCTTGGCAGACCAGCGCCGCTCCTCGTCTCTCTGCAGGCAGCAGCTCAGGAAGTCACGCAGCAAAGGTGAGCAGAGCTTGGGCTGCTGCAGCTTTGGGATCCCTTTGGTGGCTTTCAGGAGTCGAGCCTGGAGAAAAAGGAAAGATGAGTTTCTCACCTGCTTCTTTCACGTCTGGAACTGCTCTCCCAGATGCCACGGTTGAAGCTGCACTCTGCAGTGGCACTTTCTGCCGTGGCACAGAGGCAGAGATGACTTTCCTGGACCAACAAAACACCTATAGCCCAATGCAGCCACAGCTTTTCCAGCATCCAGCAGATCTTGCCTTGGCAGCTGATTTCATTGACTGACCTTGTTAGTGAAAACAATAGCAGCAAAAGCAGGTTTCCTTCTCTGAGGATTCACCTGAGCAGCTTGACAGGCTAGTTGGAAGAGGGACTTTGCTCTACTAACTCACTCTACTATTTCCAAAGATAATTACATGAAAAGCATCTCTGCAGCACTTGTTGGTCCCTTAAGCACAGCTGCCATCAAACCAAAGGCATCAAGCTTTTTCCTGGGTTCTTGAAAACAATGGGAATTGCAAGCAAAGAAAGGAAATCCCTCAGTTATTCCTCAGGTAAGGAAACAAGCATTTGGAATCCCATCTTCCACACAGACACATGAAGATGCATGCACAAATGTCTTGGGACGAAAATGCCTCTTTGGGCACACAGGAAACACGTGCACCTCCGTCTCTCATCAGACTGCAAATTTCAGCTTCCCTTAGGCAGCAAAAGGAAAATTTTGGTGGTCAAAGCAGAAGAGGGAGAAACACCATCCATGTGGTAGCCCTCTGCTCATTTGGATCCTCAAGTCAATGCATTAATGGTATGGCCATCCTAGAAAGTGCCAGGAAACAAAGGGGTGGGTTTGGCAGGCTCTCCACATGGCCAGGCTTCATCTTGGTGACATGGAGGTGGCGGCTTGGGTTAGGAAAGAAAGACGGTCACTAAGTGTTTCAGCACCACCGCACAAGAAGCACAACAGACTCTGTGGCCTTCACAGCCTCTTGTCAAGGTTTCAGGCAAATTTCCTTGTGAGAAGAACGGGGGTGCACTTCTTCTCTCCAAACCACTGTTTTATAAACTTTCTTGGGTTTGGGTTACTTTCCTTCATTTCAGGAAAGATAACACCACTTCTAAGATGCTTGTTTGCTGCTATTAGGGACGTCTACAAAGCCAAAAGAGCTGGAACGACTTCTAAGCCAAAGCCAAATGTTGCCTGAGAAGGGAGATTGTTTGCCTGGGCTAAGGCTTGAGTTCCCCCACGGATGCAACCAAAACCCCAGCAGATGCTGATGTGCTGCCGGGACATTTTCAGAAAGGGACTGTGGTGGAAGTAGTTCCAGCGGATGGCAATGGCATTTTGTCCAATGGCACACAGAACGTGGGATGGGGGAGAAAGACAGCGGGATCAGAGAGTATTTACACCTTACCATGGCAGAATTTTCCTCCCAGTCAGGAGCTTCTCCTTCCACCATTTCAATGACCACGATTCCCAAAGACCATATGTCCACTTTGGGGCCATAGGGTTCACCGTTCACTTCAGGTGCCATCCACTGAAGAGTCCCGACCACCGATCTCCGTCTACTCTGCTCAGGGGTGAGTTGAGCAGAGAGGCCAAAATCAGCTGGGGAGAAAGCAAACGACCGTTTTTATTTGAATCCTGTGCAATTAGGAAAGCACGCAAAAGAATTTCCCAGTAGAAGTTTGAGAATGTGCTCTTGAATCTCCTGGACAACTGTCCCTGCTCTGTTTCCTCAGGACTTTAGCCAAGGAAATATGGTGCTGGCTGCTTCAAAAATCCCCACATTTTTTACACGGCCTCCAGCAGTGTCTTTTCTTCCCCTGAAGCTTTAGACTTGTAGTCCCCTCCCTCTGGAAGGGACACACACAGAGCAATGCCACTGTGCACTGCTCGATCCTTGCCATAGGTCTGTGCACGTTGCCACCATGTGGTCAGCTCACAACAGGCTCCCTGCACTGCCACCAGCACCATTTTGGGGGGGCTGGCACTCACTCAAAAGCAGCCCCACAGCCCACATATCCCTGGAACGCTGCATCTGCCCAAGAATATACTGACCCAGCTTGACAGAGCCATCCGTTTTGAGGAGAATGTTGAGGCTCTTCAAATCTCTGTGCATCACGTGGTTGGAATGGAGAAAATGCAGTCCTTGCAGGCACTGAGAGAGAAACCAGAAACAGGAGGGCAAAAATCAGTGATGTGATTTCATCACACAAGAAAGGAAACAGCTCTCCAAGATTCCCTCTCCAGGGGAATGAGGAGTAATGGCAGAACACAGTGCCATTGAGGGCAAGAGCTCGCTGCTCCAACACAGGCAGAGCAGCACCTTTCTAAAGAAAGGCATGTCAGCTTGCCAAAGAGCAACAGCAACTGCTGGTGTAGACTCTGCCCTGCAAACCAGCCAGGATGACTGCTGCTGCAGTGGATGTGCTCAGAAGTACAGAGCATTCTGGCTGCACTGCTAACCTTTCCAGCTGAGGACTCAGAGAAATGAGTCTCTCTTTCTTCTTTGCTGTTCCTTTCAAATGCTACCACCACCACCACCTTTGCTTTTACAGGCAAGGAATGCAGTGCCAACAGGCCAAAGTTTAGAGAGGCAAGATGGAGAAGAGCAAATACAAGAGCCAGAGTGAGAATGCAACAGCAGGAGAGAAGAGGACAGGAACAGAGTCCAGTGAGTGCAGGGGCACTGGCAGGCAGTTCACTTGAGAGGCTCTTGCTTGCCCAGAGCATATCAGCAACACAGAAACAAAGCCTGGCTCACGGAATCACTCCTGTTCTGAGCCCCTTTCCCAGACAATCCTGCCCAAGCTCTGGGAAGCACAGCTGGGATCCCCGACTGACCTCCCGACTGATGATGGCAATCTCATCTTCTCTCAGGCGAGTCTTTTGGATTGTGTCATAAAGACTGCCTCCATCCATGTACTCCATCACCAGCCACAGTTCTTCATGCACAAGGTAGCTGAAAGAAGGAAACAAGGCCATGCAGATGAACATGCATTCGTTGGTTCCTTTGCTTGATTCTTGTTTTTGGGTCCCTTTGTGACAAGGACAGAATTAAAAGAATTAAAGACATTCCCTCCAGGCTGTGGGTTGTTTGCAGTCTGTGCAGTCTCAAGGAGAACAGCACATCTGTGAAAAAGGAGATGTCTCTGATGGCCAGCAAACAAAAAGTGCAGTTTAGTAACAACCAAGATGAAAAACCTGTCACCGTGATATTTCTGGAAATAAGCACCTAGTGTTCCTGGTATGGAGAGCCATGGAAAAGAGGGGCAACAATCCAAGGGAAATCCTCTCTAGCATGCTTCATCAGCATTGAAGAAACCTTAAAAAATCCATCCTGAGACAACATGGAGGCAGTGAGCTTACAGGGTACTGACTTCTTGTGGTAGAGTTGATGCAGGTTTTTGAACAATTTTTCAACTATGTGTTGGAAAGGCAGGGATGACTCATGGAGACAAACTGCACTCTCTTCCCATCCATTGGAGATGAGTAGAGAAATAATAATGAAGCAATAATTACCAGCTTTCTTTTCTGCCAGTGTCCAAAGTGGGGTTTTAACTTTGCATGCTTTTACTATGTAAACAAACCTTCATGGGATGAGACCACGACCACTCACCCGTCTAAATAATGGACGAGATGGGGACTCATATTCCTCTTCATGACCGTGATTTCAGTAACAATATCCTCCATCTCGCTCGGTCCCCGAAGATAGATTTTCTTGATGGCCACCTAGAATGAGATTGAAAATCAGTAACTTTAGAAGCTGGTGGAATGAGACCAAAACACACATGGGGAGAGAGATTTTGCAATGACACCACCAAGCCGTGCCAAAGTGCCTTGTAATTAGACAAAGGAGTAATTAGGAACTGACATTCCTACAGCTCATTTCTCTGCTCCTTTGGGGGCCAGTTCCAGGACACGTGGCCACTGACCACATTTTGCCTTGTCCACTTGTTAAAAATGGTGTGTCAATTATCATCCCCAAAGCTCTGAGCACACTCTCTGTCTGTCTGTACTTCAGAGGAAGAAATGCGTGCCTTGGTACTCTGTGGATACATCTCGGGCTATAGGCAGAGCTTGGGGCTTTTAGGGACGCCTTGCAGATCTCTCCCTACGTGCAGTTCCCAAGTGCAGCACTGCAGGTGGCTAAGGAACTGCCAGGAACATTCAGATGTATTTGTTGGCAGCCAGAAATGGGAATTCAGGACTCTGAAGCCGTAGCCCCAGAGAGCAGTGAGATGCTCCAAGGCACCACCTTTGTTGGAGCAATTGAGAGCCAGGGAGAGCGTCCTTCTCTGAAAGGAACCGCTGCCCTCCTTGCCTTCCTTCTGGCAGCTGAGCAGGACAAAGACTGTCCCAAATGCAGCTGGCTGGCTGGCACCCGTCTGTGCTTCTTGTGCCTTTGCAGCACAGCTCTAGCCACAGCTGCAGCCACAGCTGACACGAGAGAGGAAAGCCCTGGAGAGCAGCAGAATCTGCAGGGGCTCTTGACATTTACCTGTCTTCCTGTGGCAGTGTCGATGGCTCTGCAAACCTCTCCAAAAGCCCTAGAAACAAAACAGCAGCAAAGAAAGGAGAAGCCATTTAGACGTTGGAGTGAAAGGCAGTCCAGACAGGAGATGTCTGCTGGAAATGCCTCCAACCTGCAGCATGCAGGAGGGCTCTGCCAGAAGGCAGATGATGCATTTTCCTCTCCAGTGCATGGGCACTGGGCCTGTTTCTGAAGCATTGGGGTTTAGTGCCTCAGCTCAAAAGGCCAGGTGATTCTTTCATCTTGGATTTCAGTTTCTAAACTGGGCGGTTTTTGTCCTCAGCACAGACTATTTCCTTCAGCAAACTCTTGGGAAGAAATGCTCCTGAGAAGTGTTATCTGACTGCTATGATAGGGGGTAGGTTGCTGTTTCTGGTAATGAAATCCAAGTACCTTTGATAATGCCTTCTTACCACACAAATTCTGGCTGGTACTGAGAGATGGGGCAGACTAACCCCAGTGTCTGAATGTGTTTGCAGTTTGCCTGACTTCACACTTGATAGATATTCCAGCAGCAAATCGCCTGCCCCATGGTTGTGTAGAAGCAACTGTGGTTGGACTCACCCTCTGCCAACAATTTCCTTTTCGGTGTATTTCCTCCGGGGATTTTCTGTGCTCACCATTTGCCCTGAGGGAAACAAAATGCAAGATGCTCACTTGAAAGCCGACATCCCACCATCCAAGAGATACAAAAGGCAGCCCCACTGGGGCTCTAGAGTCTGGGCTTCTGAGTCCTTTGTGGCCAGCTGGGTAACAACAACAACAACAACAATTGCAACAAGACAGGCAGCTCTGCAGTACAAGCAGGCCAGCACAGAGAATGATTTTCTACAGTCCTTTGAAGAGATCTCTTGAAAGGAAACAAAGCACAGGGAGATGCATTCCCAGGAGAGGAGGGCATCTTCCCCACCTTGCAGCACTTTACCAAAAGAATGCCTTTCCCTTTGTAAACCCAAGCAGCTCATGCTCTAACCAATCCCAAGGGGCCTTCAGCAGCAGGACCCTCACCCTTGATGAGCAGGCTGAGCTGGAAGACGCCCTTGCCCGTGGCCCACGTGAAGAACCACACTGCTTCTCCTCCCCCTGACAGCAGGGATCAGTCCCTGCCATTGCACTCGCCCTCTCAGCCCCGCACACGTGCCCACCTTCCCGCAGCGGGCAAGGGCAGCAGGGACAGCAGTGCTCCTCAGGTGCCGGCGGGACACGGACAGCTGCCCAGAGGAGATGCTGACCCTCTGTGAGCCCAGCCCAGGCCATGCAGGAGCCGGCCCAGAGCAGGGGCTGCTGCCTCGGGGCAGCTCCGCGCTGCAGCGGCCGGCCGGCAGCGGGACTCTCCCAGCTAAGGAAGGCTCCAGCCTCGGCGCTCACACCAGCCCTCAGGGCCAGGGCAGCCACCGCCACAAAGCTGCCAAAGCCCAGGCACCAGCACTGACAAGCAATGGCAAGAAGGCACGGCCACACCCAGCCCCTTCCAAGCTGGTGCCCCCACTGAGGACACGGCAGGATTGGCTTGGAGAGCAGACACACCCAGGTGCACATCAGTGCCCTTTTGTGCCAACAGGTGACGGGAGACAGAGAGTCAGCTGGGCTCTCTTCTCAGCCCCACTAGGTCTTATCTGAGGGCACAGGACCGGCAGCTGCTCTGGGCAAGAAGCAGCTTCAATGACTTGTGCTGTAGAATCACAAAGGGCACCCAAGTGAGGAGGATCATTGGGTCCAGCTATGCTGACGCGTGCTCACAATACACTGTCCCTCAGAGAAGAAAGACACAAGACGTACTCATGAACCCCAGGAAGTCATCCTCATCATACTCCATCTCCTGTTGCTGAGCAGCAGCTTTGTCAGTGCTGGAGATGAAGGAACTGCCCAGGCTCCAGTGCTCAGCTGGGGCAGGCCAGGCCCCTTCAGGTGACACTGCTGCTGCAGCAGCTTCAATAGAAGAGCCTGTGGAGATCTGAGACAACAAAAGAGTTTGTGTCAGAAAAGTGGCTGGCAGAGATTAGCCCCAGATCCCATTTTAAATGCAAGCCCTTAGGAAGGTGCTGTCAGCCAGTGACTGGGAGCTGCTGTCAGGCTCAGCTTTTTCACCTTTCTGCCCACAATTCACATTAATTCAGCCATTTCTTTCTGCTTCCCTGCCCACCTCTGCTTCCATTTTACCAAAAGAACAACCTGGCAACCAAGGCACCAAAATCCCTGTCTTCAAACAGCAACTCCACGTCCCCAGTGTGTCTCTGAAATGCTCCCGGGTAAGCACAGCCAAGAAGCTCCCGGGGACAAACTGCCCCAAAGAGCTTGTGTTGTCACATCAAGACTTTTGGTGCCTGTGGGTACTTGGCACGTCTGTGGAGAGGGACAGGTGTCCCCAGACCACAGCGTCCCCTACGTATCCACCAAGGCTGAGCACAGTGCCTTTGGCATGCTCCCTCCTCTGCAGACAGGGAACCTTCCTGCTCCAGGCTGGCCCCTATCAGAATCCCAGCAAGCTGGGGCCTAAACACGGCAGCTCAAAGCCCATTTTCCAGCTGTCACTGGCTGAGGGGAATGGCTAGGTCTGGCAGGACTGCAGCACTCAGCATCCTCAGCCACCAACAGCAAGAGCTGGCTGCTCAGAAACTTGCAGCTCTGCCTCGCACTAAAGACAGCACCCTCCAGAAGAGGCACTTACTGGCTGGGAAAGTTCCGGCTGTGGTGTGACCACAGCTGGAGCCTTGTGGTCATTTGGCTCCTCTTCGGCTTCTTGTCCAGGAGCAGAGGAAACCGGAGGGGAGTCTGTTCTTCCTTCAGTGATCTGTGGACAGACAGGAGCGTGAGACACAGGCTCATTTAGAACCTTCTTTCTCTTCAGCTCTAGAACCAGCTCTACTAAGCACAAATCATCAACTTGGAGAGCAAGGGGATTCTAAGTCCCTCAGACTAAATTCTAATGGGTTGATTCAACTGGGCACTGCAAATTGCTCTGAATTAGACAATCCCCCCTGGCTACTATCAGGAAGCAACGTTCTCTCAGCAAAACTGGGCTTTTAGTTCTTTTAAAGCTCTGGAATGGAAAATTAGGAAATAGGCAGTGATGCCTTTGCTCTTGCTGCTGCAGACATGGAAATGGATTTTCTTGCAGCCTACTCAGCTGGCCCTCTACACTCTACTGCCACAGGCCAAGCTCACAGCTTGCTGCACAATTCTTAAACGCCAGGAACATCAAATGTGCCTTTCTTACTCACCTCAGGATCAGCACCTCTGAATACCCGGCTCAGGTGACCTGCAGTGGGCAAGGGAAAATGAAGCAGATGCTTTGAGAAAACTGGAGACAACCACAGCATTTTTAGAAGATTTTCCAAGAAGGCCTCCCAGTCTACATTTTCAAAGTTGTCCTGCTTGACCCAGCAAATAGAGGAAATGACAGACTCTGCTGACACAGACTCTCCCACGGAGGGAATGCAACCCCTGCAGGTTCCCTTGCAAATGCTGCCCGCACAGCCCTGGCTTCACACAGCCCCTTTTGAGCTGAACGTGTTGACAGCACCTTTACCCAAGTGGCATCCAAAAGGTCTTTCTGTTTCCAAATTAACTCAGTCCCCAAGAAAGAGCAGGAAGACATACAAAAGGCAGGTTAGGTGACACCCAGGGAAAACCTCTACTTACGTGCCAGGTGAGTCAGGAAATAGGTGGAATATCCAACTCCATAAACGGAGCAAACTACAGCAGCCAGTTGCCCAATCATTGTGGCAACTGCTGTGCAAGTTTGCCAACTGTTCTCCAACACTATCAAAAAGCAAGTCTCCTGTCAGTGTGCACGTGCCCACTGACAGACGCCTCAAGGTGCAGGACGCTCCTGCACTGAGCAAGCCCAAGAGCTGCTCTGACACCCCTGAGGCCTTCCGTGCACCAAGGCAACCTTGCGATGTCACCATGACCACGCGGCAACCGTGCCCTGACATCACAAAGCAAACGCTCTGCCTTGATCTGTGAGTTGATACAGATGGAGAGACTGATGTTTGTGTAGGCCTAGGCTGCATTTTTACCTCTTTCCCTCCCTCAGCTGCCTGTTTCAGCTCTTGTTTCTCCCCCTGTGCCCCCTGTGTCCCCTGTTGCTGTGCCGGGTCCCAGCTGGCGGCCGGGCCGGGCGGAGCAGCAGTTCCAGCCCCGGCTGTCCCTGGAGCGCTGGGAGCTGCCGGTGGCCCCAGGCACTGTCCCCTGAGCCAGTGCCATCTGCTGTCCTTGTCCAGGGGTGCTGCTCTGCAGGGGAGGAAGCAAGAACAGAGTGAAAGGCTTTGAAGATGGGGCGGCGGGAATCCCTCTGCTTAGATTTCTGTTTAAAGATATATGGACTGTAGCATAGAGAGGAATAATTACATGGATATTTAGATATGCGGGTTGCTTATTGTATAGGAATATATCTGTATATATCTTGGTATATTTATAAATGTATTCTCCCTATATATGTGTCTGTATATATGCATACATCTTTGTAATAACATATGTTTATATGGATGTAAGTATATGTATATGTAAGTATGCTGTTCGATGTGTGTTTTAATTCTATTTCCTATGAATACAGTTGTGTAGGTATTTCTGTTTATGCAGTTGGAGTTATATGACTCTTTAAATAGGTATATTGGTATTCCTAGAAGTAAATATATCCAGTTTTCTATTTACATCTGTGTATTGACTTCTGTATTTTGAGGTGGGTGTATCTGGGTGTATCTTTCTATTTAAACATGTTTGGAGATGTATAGTTGTGTCATTGTATCGATTGAGATCTTTGTAGACGACTGTTTAGACAGAAATACTGATATTTTTGTATCCCTAGATGGGCTTTAGGCTTGCAGTAATATCTAATAAATTAAGTTGCTAAACACCTAATTGATCTTTGTGTCTAGTGAGTTGTTGTAGATGTTGGCAATAAATTAAGGTTTTCTTAACTGAAGTGGATATTTCTATATTTTTTATATAGCATTGTTGTAAAAATTTAAAAAATCCCTTTTTTAACTTAAATTGAGATATATAGTTAAATTAAATACATAGTTGTATAGTGTCAGCGTCGGTGAAGCAATTTGTAATAAATGACATTTTTCATGTGAAATCACTTCTGGTGTATTTGTCGATCAGCAGCGCAGCTGTAGGAATCTGCAAGAAAATACAATTGTCAACTGCGATGGGTGTTTTGTGATTTGTGCTGTCCAGAGCAATGAGCAGTTTTAAATACTGGAGGATTTTGGCCATGGAAATCTCCATCCATGCCCAGCACATGCCCCACTTGCACTCAGGCTGGCCAAGGCAGGTGCAGATTTGGGATGGCAGCAGAGCCACACGTTGGCTGAGAACTCGCTGCAAAGGCAGCTGAGAAAACTCCGGGATTCCACGGAGCATCCAGCTCCAACCAGAGCCACCCAGGGAGAACAAATCCACCCACCATGCCATGGGCAGCTCTTCAGGAAGCGCTCCAAGTGTCCCTCTGAAGGTCATCCTGGAGCCCAGGAGCCAACAGGGATCCTGAGCCAGCTCCGCTGCCTTTGGCAGCACTTTGCAAGTGAGCTGCAGCAAGGGGGAGGCCGCAGGGACTGTGAGTGCTGCAGGCTGGGGATGAAGGAAGGGCCATGGACACTTGGGCTGACATGCTCAGAAATCCACAAGGATGGTGAAGAACTGGGAAGCAACAAGTTCTCACAGCCACAACAGTGATGGAAGCCCTTGGTGTGAAGTTCCCTGGGGGAACTCCCAGGGGAGTTGCTGCTAGGATCAGCAGCAGCAGAAACCAGCAGGATCTGCTCCTTTTCCTGGCTCTGTGTGCAGGGCACAGGCTGTGATGGCCCTTGCCCCACAAAGCCCTTGCCCATGGAGGCTGCAGGCTCAAAGCAATCCCATTGCAGAGAGAGGCTTTGCAGTTGAAGTCCACTGCCCTTGTGTTTCGGGCTGGAATGGCTCTCATGCCGAAGCACAGCAGGTAACCAGGGCTTTGGGAGGCAGAGACTTTAGAGGGAAAGAGAGGTCAGGCACTCACATGCCTGAAACTCCTTCAGCTCTCTTCTTTTGTAGAATGAGAAAGAAGCAAGCTGGGGAGAGGCACATGCAGTCCTTTGAAAAAACACAGTGTCTAACAAGTCCTGTGGCAGAAGAAAAATGGGTAACAACCTTGCCTTGTTTTCATAGCCTGCATCTTCTGCAGAGGAGACAATGGGATGGGCAGGAGGAAGGGGAGGGGTGGAATGACTGTGTTAACCCAGTCTGCCTTGCTGTGTCCTGCTATACTTTGTAGCAGTGAACATTAGAGGTAATGCCAAATTCCTATTTAGCACCATGACACGCTGCTGCTTCATTGCAAAACTGCCTCAGTGTTGTTATAAATACATACTAAGTGTTTGGCTTTTTACAAATATGAAAATGAATCTTAGATGTGTTATGGTAGAAAGTTATGCGATAGTAATATACCCTCTTGTAGTAGTGGGATAAACACAGTTTTTAGGCTATAGCAGATGCTTTTTGTAACTAGCTCAAAAAATAAAAATAAAAGAACCAAAACTAAAAAACAAACAAACAAACAAAACAAATGGGAGAAGCAATTAAGAAATTCCTCACAGCATCTCATGTGGATAGACATAACAGCAAGGACACCTAGGACTCCAACAAGAAGAATTTATTGCCTTGGTTATCAAGAGATTTGCGACTTTGTGGAGCCACAAAAACTTTATGTGCAGGAAAGAATGGTGGGGGAGAAAAGTTGCAATTAAGCAGAAACACCTAAAGTCAAAAGGAATGTTTAAATCGCGGATGAAATGTATGAATATGCCATACCTATGGTATTTAAAGGTCCTTTGTTGGCAAGCCGTGCCTTGAGTGGAAACACCAGGCACCCAGATGTCTGTCATTTTGCTTTTCTTATGCCTCTTCTTGTCTTATTGTTTATTATTAAACTTTTAAAATTTTAACAAAAAATGAACTGTGTTTTTCACAGAGAAAGTCAGCTGAATTTCTTGTTAGTTACATTAGATGTGGTGAGAAACAGTGACAGTGATTCAAACAGGTTTTCTAACCTCATCATCCAAAGGGAATTTAGTGTTCCCTTTTCTTCATTGTATGCACAACAGTTTGGAGTTGTTCTGGATTCTTCAAGGGGGTATCCACAACCGACCAAAAAAGAAAAGGGGGATTATTGCATTCATTCTCTTTTAACACCTATTTGCACTAAGCTGTAGCTTCAGCTTAGTAAGGAAAAGGAGAGATTGTCTTTAGTCATGCAGTGTGGAATCAATGGTGTAGAACAGCAACCATCCCAGCTGTAAGAACAGCGTGTTCTTGCTCTTAACAGGACATTGTGGATAAAAAAGCACCACAATGCTCATGATTCACGTCTTAGGTAAAACCAGAATGGTTCATGGTGTCAAACTAGCAGGTGATAGAAATAACAAATGTCCCTGGGCTGGGGCAGAAGCAGAAGTTTCCCTCTCTTCCCCCATTTCCTGAGGTACTTGAGAGCTACATACTTCCCAGAGTGCCCAATACCCAAAATTCCTCCTTAACATACAACCCCCTTTAAACTTTGAATTTTTATGGAATTTATGGGGTTTCCCCAATGTTTCTTTCATCTTTCAACATCCATTTTCATTTATCAGCAAACCCACCGTTTGTTTGTGAAGGCAAACATCTTCTTTTCCATTCATCAATCAGTGGGATCCTTCCCATTGTTTCTTTTCTCTCTCAGTGCTGGTTTCATCCAGCAGCAGACCCAGAGTTTGTTTGTAAAGACAAACCTGTCATTCCTCCCAGAAGTGTCAATGTAAAGATAAATGTCAATCTTTAGAAAGCTGATGAGTTATTTTCTGATTGGGACAGAGTGTGAATAGTAGAAAAATTCATTTTTTTCTTTGTGACATCTGAGACTGACCAAGCCAACAATTATGAGGGAGAGGTCGTCACCCTACATAAAAGCTGCCGGATTTCTAGTTTCTCTATCAAAATAAAACCAGCCAAAACCCATGCTACCAAACACAATAAAAAGGCCCACAAACAAATTGATCAAATAAGATAATTAGCAAAACTTTAAACAAGCAAACAAAAAGTTTTAATATCTATTGAATATGTAAAACAGCAATCCTTAAAAACACAGCCATTGAAAAGAGAAGGGTGTGTGCTTTCCGGTGAGGCACCCCAGCTGAAACGTTTGCTCTTATGTCTCCTAATTGTCTGTCTTTAATTTTTATTCAACTCATAAACATTTGAAAAGAGAGTGGAGCTCGTTTTTCACACAGTGGAAATGAATTCCCTCCTGTCCTGGCAGTCCCTGATGAACACTCCCACTCCGGTTTCCCTGTAGATCCTTCAAACACTGCAAGTTTTCTCTTCTCCAAAGTCATTTTGTTCTTGAGTTCTTTGCTCCAAAAGGTTCTTGCCATATTATTCAAACCCTTGAAAAAGCTATTTTTTTTGAACTGTGAAAAGCTCCAGTCTGCTATCAAATTTCATCACCTTACACCAAAAACTACCTGAATCCTGTGTGCACATCAATTGCTTTCTGATTAAAAAGATGTTCTTCTTCAATAAAATGTGCTTTTAACGAGGCAAAACCACGTTAAAAAACTTCTGGATTGAAGCCAGAGGATTTATTTACCTCTTCAAGGTGTAGAAAGCAAAGGGCTGAGTTTTACCGGAGATGTTGAACAACACGTTCACTTTCCAGCGACTCTGGCATGAATTTGAGAAGGAACCACAGAAGAAAAAAAAAAAAAGTCAAAACAACTTCTCACAACACACAGGTATCATGTTGGGAATCAGCTGCAAACTCCTCTTGGACATAAAACGCTTCATTTCCCTTGATCTGTGTCTTTTCAGAGATGTGTCAGAAGAGAACTGTGTTATTAAATGGATCACGTTCAACTGCTCTGAAGTGGTTTTGATTCCTGGAAACCCGAGCATCTCCGTTTGCTGCAGCTGCTGTGAAAAACACAGGCTCGAATGACAGGGCTTGGTTAGGAAAGGAGTTGTGCAACAAATTGGGAAGTTTCAGGGACCAGCTCAAGGATTTCAGTGACAAACTCGAGGGGTTTTGTACAAAACTCGAGGGTTTCTGTGACAAAGTTGAGGATTGCAGTGACAAACTCGAGGATTTCTATTGCGAACTCCAAGATTTCTATGACAAACTCGAGGATTTTTATGACAAACTCCAGGATCTCTATGACAAACTCGAGAATTTCTAGGACAAACTCGAGGATTTTTGGTAAGAAACTCGAGGATTTCTGTGACAAACCCCAAGGTTTCAGTGCCACTTGAGGGAGCTCAAAGATAATTGACCTCGCAGAGCCACCTGGAGTTTCCTAATTCCAGGGAAACAATTTCTATCCACAGATAAAACGCATCACTTTGGAAAGCTAAAGCTAAACCGAGCCTGGGGTTGTCTTTTTCTTGTTCTGTGTAACACCAGGCTCTTTATCAGAGAGGAAGAAATCTCAGCCACGTATCCGGAATATTTACCAGGAGAAAAGGACGGTTTTCCATTTGCTGATTCCCAAGATTTGCCTTTCTCCCCTGTCACCTTCACCTTGGCTGTGACCTTGCTGTGCCCGTGATGTTCCTGTGAGTTCAGGCACATGCATTGCAGGGGAGTGTTTATGTGCCAAATAAATACAGTGGATCGCTCTTAAACTCAGCTTTAGGATGTTTATTACAGATGGAGTTGCTGCCTCTCTGTAAATCAGAGCACTTAAAGTGCCATATGATCCCACAAAGGCTGTGTTTAGCAGCAGCAAATGCAGGAAAAGCTGTGTACAGGACTTTAGAGGGGCCATAAAATCCTGCCCTCCTTGCAGTGCAGGTGCAGGCAGCACGGAGGGCAGTAAAAACTCCCAGGAGACAAGGATGAGTCTCGGGGTTCAGCTCCTCAGAGTTATTGTCCAGCCCGGCCTTGGACACTGCCAGGGATGGACACCCCAGGATGGACACCCCGTGCCAGGACCAAGGCTGGTGCACATCAGGCACCCAAACAAGCCCCAGCAGCTGCAGCCTCGGCGGGTTTAATCCCAACCATCCAACATTCCCGAGCCGGCAGCACGGCAGTGCTGACCTCTAGTGAGAGGTCCCTGGAAAAGGGAGGATTTCTTGGGATAAAGTTCCCTTCCCAAAGCCTCCAAAAGCAACACCAGAACCCACAACAACCAAAAAGCACGGATGACAGTGTCCAACGAAAGGTTTTCTTTAAAAACCACCCCAAATTCACAAGGAAAGCGTCCAATCAAAGCCTCAGGGCTGGTACCGAGGAGCCCAGAAAGGACCAGGACAGCTCAGGGGGACAGGGAGCTCCCAAACTGCTCCGTTGGGTCCCCTCATTGTCCTCCAGAATCCAGAACTTTCACCCAAAATGTCCCTCGGGAAGATGAGAATTTTCCAGGCACCTCAAAAAAATCTCCACTGCACAAAAATCTCTTTTAAAACCAAGCTTTGAGATTGGGAGTTCTGCTTAGATTGAAACAATGAAATTCAGGATATTCTACATCAAATGCAACATTTTTGATTCTAACGGACTCCTCTCCCTGCAGCCAAACAAACGTCAAAGGCTCCTGAGCTTTTTGTGGCACACCAGGATTCCCTGGAGCCATCCCAGGAACATTTCCTGGAGTATCCCAGGAATATTCCCCATTCCTGGGGCTCCACAAACCTCCTGCCCCTTTACAGCAAGCTCAGCTCGGGTCAGAGATAATTGATCCAATTACCTCCAGGAGGAATTAAAGCAAAGCAAAGCGCACTCTGCAGGAGCCCTGGGAAGTCCCTGTTCAGCAAGGAACTTCCCACCGAAATGATGGGAAAAGGATGAGTTCCAGCATGGAATTCAAGGCTTTTCCCTCCGGAAGCAAAATCCAGTCCTTGCATTAACTCTTTTTATTGGTTTTCAGTCACTAAGTCTTAAAAAATAAATCGGTTTTCACATTGTTCAGGCTTGGAGAGGTTAGTGCTGTTCCTGAGCTGGGATAAATTCCTGAGGCTGAGCACTTTTTGTACTTCTGGAACTGGAGATTCCTCTGCAATATTCCCTGGGGAGCTTCTCCTCACCTTTTCCTCCCCCAGGGTTTTTTTTTTTTTTTTGTGTTTGTTTGCTTTGTAATACACACTAGTAAAGAACTACTATTCCTATTTCCCAAATCTTTGCCTAAGAGCCTCTGATTGTAAATTTATAATTGAAAAAAGAAAAAAAAAAGGGGTTGAGGGGGGGTTTACACTCTCCATCCTAAAGGAAACTGCAGTTGTTTTGTTTTTTTTTTTTTTATTACCTGGCAGATACCTGTCTTCCCAAACCAAGACAGATTTTGGTACCCAATGTGGGGCTTGAGGGCACTGAGAAAAAGGAAGAGAAATAGCGGTTCTTAACTAACCTAGTACTTTCTTTTCTGTGCGTTGGATATAAAAACCTCATTAAGCAGCATCATGTGGTCTAACTTACCCTAGTTTGGATCGCATGTGATTGTGGCTGTATTCCTTCCATTTGCAGGCCCTTATCTAAACATGGGCCCTATAACTAAGGCTACTGTGACTGTCATCCAGTTTATTTTATAGCTTAATAAAGTGAAGAACTCATGGATTTTTAATTTCCTCTGGAAGGCAGGCACATGGATTCAGGGCTATTGTACACTAACTGTGTGTTTTTGGAGTTACTTTAACAATAGTACCTACTGTGAGGAAATGACACCGAGAGAGTTTTTTTCCCAACCCTTTACTCATCTCTTTGGGTCTGCCTCACCAGTTTTTGAAGAGTTTAAATCCTCTTTGAATGCTAATGATATCATACAATGGCTGGTGCTGCTAATATGCGTATTCTATTTAGCATTCAGAGATAAGGGAAGATTGACCTGGATAACCACCCTGATACCTACCTCACAGAATAGGGATGATACTCCAGAGCCTGACTCTGCCCCACAGCCTGCCTCAGAAAGGACCCACCCGGATTGGGTTGAAGTTCTGGTAAAAGAGATGGGCCAGATGCTGAGGGAGTATATTTCCCCAGCTCATGAAAAACCCTCCCCCTGCCCCGAGAAGGCAGAGACTGATGGTGCAGCAGTGGAACCCACAGATGTTACAACTGTCCAGGTTCCAGCTGAACCACAAGGGCAGTCACAGCCAGCAGCAGTCGCCCCTGTGGAAACAAGGAAGTGTAAAGTGAAATCGTCAGATCCTGGTATTAAGGATAAGAAAGGAGGGTCCTCACAGTCCACAGAAGAGCCACAGGTTGAGATCATCACTGAGTCCCTGACGTATGAAAGTCTACGTAATCTGCAAAAAGATATTGTACGACGAGGACGTGAGGCTTATACAGCCTGGTTACTTCGAGTCTGGGACCTTATGGGTACAAGTGTACAACTGGATAGTGCTGAAGCAAGGAATTTGGGACCCTTGACCCAGGACTCAGGTATAAATCAGGTATTTGTTAGAGAACAAAAGCCCCTTTCCCTTTGGAAACGACTTCTAATAAGTGTGAGAGAGAGATTTGTCCACAGAGACAAAATGCAAGAGCACAACCATAAAATGCGATGGAAGACCCTTGAAGAAGAAATCCAACAGTTGAGAGAAGTGGCAGTGTTAGAAGTACTTTTTAAAAAGACCAGACAGCATGATAATAACCCCAACAAGATTAGATGCACAGGGCACATGTAGAATCTAGCAACTCATGGCCCATCTCAATACGCCACATTCATCGCAACAATTAATGCCGAGGATAACCGAAAGACAGTAGGTTCTGTTGCCAACAAGCCCGGAAATTATGAAAGTATGATCAGTGGCCCAATGCAGGCTCATGTCTCTGCAGTGATGAAAGAACTCGAAGAAGAGATGAAAAAAATAAGAGAGGAGATGAGAAGAAACAGTTCCCATGTAGCACCGGTGTGAGTCACAAGCCCCAAAATTAGAGCCCAACATTCCCCAGCGAGAGAGAGAGGGCACACCCCTCGAGCTGACCTGTGGTTTTATCTGCGGGACCACGAGGAGGACATGGGAGCGTGGCATGGGAAACCTACTTCTGTCCTGGCAGCACGGGTACGTGAGCTCAAGGAGAGAAACGCTAACAGAGGGAGTTCCACTAGAATGAAGGTAGCCTCAGCCTCCCATGAGCAAGCTGCCAAGTATTACGGAAGTGAGAATGCTGTGTCAGATTCCCTCGAAGGAACCTCTACCCTGTATGTCCAAGAAGAGAATAATAACCAGTGCTAAAGGAGCCTTGCCTCTAGCCAGGAAGAGGCACGAGAAAATCGAGTTTTTTGGACTGTGTAAATTCGGTTGCCTAGCACATCAGAACCACAAAAATATGAAACTTTAGTAAATACTAGGTCGCAGTGTATTCTAATGCCATCGGGACATGTGAGGGAAGAACCGATTTCCATTGCCGAGGTGACGAGAGGATCACAAAAATTGACTCTGATTGAAGCCAAAGTGAGCCTGACCAGGAAAAAGTGTCAGAAACTTCCGATTGTGACCGGCCCAGAGGCTCCGTGTATTCTGGGCATAGACTTCCTCAAGAATGGATATTATAAAGACCATAAAAGACTCAGATAAGCTTTTGGAATAGCTGCTGTGGAGACAGAGAACATTAAGCAGTTGAACACCTTGCCGAGACTATCAGAGAACCCATCTGCAGTGGGACTCCTGAAGGTAAAAGAACAACAAGTACTTGTTGCCACCTCGACAGTGCACCATCAGCAGTATCAGACAAATCAAAACGCCGTGATCCCCATCCACAAAATGATCCGTGAGCTGGAGAGCCAAGAGGTGGTCAGCAAAACCCACTCACCCTTCAACAGCTCCATCTGGCCTGTGCGCAAGTCTGATGGAGAATGGAGACTGACTGTGGACTATCGTACATTGAATGAAGTGACTCCACCGCTGAGCGCTGCTGTGCCGGACATGCTGGAACTTCAGTACGAGCTGGAGTCCAAGGCAGCAAGGTGGTATGCCACTATTGACATTGCCAATGCATTTTTCTCCATTCCTCTGGCTGCAGAATGCAGGCCTCAGTTTGCTTTCACCTGGAGGGGCGTGCAGTACACCTGGAACCGGCTGCCCCAGGGGTGGAAACACAGCCCCACCATCTGCCATGGGCTGATCCAGGCTGCACTGGAGAAGGGTGAGGCTCCGGAACATCTACAGTACATCGATGACATCATTGTGTGGGGAAAGACTGCAGCTGAAGTGTTCGAGAAAGGAGAGAGGATCATCCAGATTCTGCTAAAAGCCGGGTTTGCCATCAAAAAAAGCAAAGTCAAAGAACCTGCCAGACAGATCCAGTCCCTAGGAGTAAAGTGGCAAGATGGACGGCGGCAGATCCCCACTGAGGTCGTTGATAAGATCACAGCAATGTCCCCACCGACCAGCAAATAGGAAACACAAGCTTTCCTAAGAGCCATAAGTTTTTAGAAGATGCACATTCCTGAGTACAGTCAGATCGTGAGCCCTCTCTACCTGGTTACCCACAAAAAAAACCAATTTCCACTAAGGCCCTGAACAGCAACACGCCTTTGCCCAGATCAAGCAAAAGATTGCTCATGCAGTAGCCCTTGGCCCAGTCAGAACAAGACCAGATGTGAAAAATGTGCTTTACTCTGCAGCCGGAAACAACAGTTTGTCCTGGAGCCTTTAGCAAAAAGTGCCTAAAAGACCCGAGGCCGACCACTGAGATTCTGAAGTCGAAGTTACAGAGGATCTGAAGCCAACTACACTCCCACAAAGAAAGAGATCTTGGCCGCCTATGAAAGAGTTCAAGCTGCCTCAAAAGTGATTGACACAAAAGCACAACTCCTCTTGGCACCCCGACTACCAGTGCTGGGGTGGATGTTTAAAGGAAAGGCTCCCTCCACCCACCATGCCACCGACGCCACATAAAGCAAATGGATTGCCCTCATCACACAGCGTGCCCGTATTAGAAACCCAAATCGCCCTAGGATTATAGAGATAATTACAAACTAGCCAGAAAAAGAAAAGTTTAGTCTCACGGATGAAGAAAAGCAAGAACAAGTGACACGGGCTGAAGAAGCTCCTCCGTACAACCAACTGCCGGCAAAAGAAACACACTACGCTCTTTTCACTGACGGTTCCTGTCGCATTGTAAGAATGAACCATAAGTAAAAAGCAGCCATATAGAGCCCCACATGACAAGTTGCAGAAGCCACTGAAGGAGAAAAGAAATCAAGTCAACTTGCTGAACTCCAAGCTGTTCAATTATCCCTTAACATCGCTGAAAAAAAAAAAGTAGCCAAAGCTCTACCTCTACACTGATTCGTAAATAGTAGCCAATGCTCTGTGGGGCTGGCTGGAAAAGTAGAAAAAGGCCAACTGGCAGCGTCAGAAAAAACCAATCTGAGCTGCTGATGAATAGAAAGACGTTGCCACTCGTGTAGAGAAGCTGCCTGTGAAAGTCTGCCATGTAGATGCCCATGTTCCCAAGAGTCGGGCTAATGAGGAACACCAAAACAACAAGCAGGTAGATCAGGCTGCCAAAATAGAAGTGTCAAAGATAGATTTAGATTAGCAACACAAAAGAAAGTTGTTCCTAGCTCGACGGGCCCATGATGCCTCGAGTCATCAGGGCAGAGATGCCACCTACAAGTGGGCCCGAAACCGAGGGGTGGATTTAACCATGGACAGTATTTCTCAGGTTATCCATGACTGTGAGACATGTGCTGCAATCAAGCAAGCCAAGCCAGTGAAGCCCTTATGGTGTGGTAAACAGTAGTCCAAATATAAATATAAAGAAGCCTGGCAAATTGACTACATCACCCTTCCCCAAACCCGCCAGGGCAAGTGCTATGTGCTAACCATAGTGAAAGCCACCACTAGATAGTTAAAGACCTACCCTGTGCCTCATGCTACTGCCCGGAACACCATCCTGGGCCTGGAAAAACCAGTCCTGTAGAGACATGGCACCCCTGAGAGAATCGAGTCGGACAATGAGACCCATTTCAAGAATAGTCTTATAAGCACCTGGGCTAGAAAACATAGCATCAAGTAAGTGTACCATATTCCTTATCGTGTACCAGCGGCCAGAAAAGTTGAACAGTGCAATGGCCTGCTTAAAACTACCTTGAAGGCACTGGGTAGGAGAGCCTTCAAGAATTGAGATATTAATTTAGCAAAAGCCACCTGGTCGGTGAACACTCGAGGTTCCACCAACCGAGCAGGTCCTGCCCAATCTGAGCCCTTGCAAACGACAAAAAAAAATAAAGTTCCAGTGGTACACATGAGAAGTATGCTGAGAAAAACTGTTTGGATTAATCCTGCCTCCAGCAAAGACAATCCCATCCGTGAGGTTGTCTTCGCTCAGGGACCAGGTTGCACCTAGTGAGTGATGCAAAAAGATAGAGAGACCCAATGTATACCTCAAATGGACCTTGTTTTGAAGTGAACTACCCATGACAATGTAACTGTATCCATATTTGCATACATATTTATATATATGTATTTTAACAATTAAAACTCAATGTAATATGTTCGTATGGAAAAAAAATTCGGGATGGATAATGTTGGGGGTTAGGTTTGTTCCTTCTTTCTCTAAAGAATTTTTTCCCCATAAGTTACCAAAGAAACCAAGCGTTGGATACTTAAGAGTACTTAACCAAAACAAAGAGGTGGACAAAGTTGGAAGAAGGAGAAAATGCAAGTAAAAGACAAAGCTTGAGACAGCTGCCAGCTCTTCTTTTTCCGGCGTTCAGGGAGGGAGAGAACGGCTGTTGCTGGCTGGAGGAGTTTCACTGTGGCCAAAGGGATCCAGTCCTGGGAAATCTACTATCACCAGTTCGGCCTGAATCCTGAGTTTTCCCTGCCACCTGCGGGAGCTGGTCCAGACACGGCCTCGCCTTCGGCTTCTTCGGCGCTGCTCCTCTTGCTGCAGCGTGACCCTGCACCCCCTGCGCTGCCGGGACATCCTGCCCCTGCCTGCCGGGACACCCTGCCATCCCAGCGACCAGCCCGGGACTTTTCCACTGTTTTCAGCTTGGTGCTCTGAGGATCCTGCAGGGACACCGAAACCAAACTGCCCTGGGTTTTGTGAAACAAAGCCCTCAAAGTTCTTGGTACTGTTGTCGTTTGTCATTAATCCTGTAGTTGTTTGGTGGGGGGTTTTTTTGTGTTTGCTTGCTTTGTAATACATACTAGTAAAGAACTGCTATTCCTATTTCCCAAATCTTTGCCTAAGAGCCTCTGATTTTAAATTTATAATTGAAAAAGAAAAAAAAGGGGTGAAGGGGGGGTTTACACTCTCCATCCCAAAGGAAACTGCAGTTGTTGTTTTTTTTTATTACCTAGCAAATACCTGTCTTCCCAAACCAAGACAGACTGTGAGATTTTTTTTTCCCGGGTTCATTTCTTGCTTTGGGAAGCACTGCCTTTTTAACAATATTTGCAAAAGAGGTTCAGGGATACACTGAAACACACTCTAAAATACTACAGAGATAAGCAGGGATCCACCATCCCTGTGCCCTGGATTCCTGTCCCTCATTCCCACTCCTGGAAATGCTTTTGATAACAATAAAACATGTTGAACTCTTTTTTGTACTCGCTGACACCACTGCTAAATCCCAATAAGAAATAAAAGATTTGCAGCTTGCTTGGATTTACATCCAAAAGAAACAAAAGGCACAAGACTGGGAAAGGGTGAAAAGTCCTCCACAAAAGCAGTCATGCTTTGCAATGTCCAAATGAAGGAAGACACACAAATATTTTCAGGAAGACCAAATGTAGAATGGAAACACTTGGAGATGGGCAAAAATAACAGAAAAGTGAGCAACCTGAAACTCCTGGCATGCCCAGAGACCTCCTGACACCACGCCAGCTTTAAAACAGAGCTACTGCTGCTCACAGAATAACCATTCGAGGGAGGCTATTTGGAATTATTTCACATAATTTCAGTTCCCAAAGGGGCTATAAAGCACTATTGGTAGTCATCTGTACTACAGTCATTGACCTTAACTTTAATTATCATTAATGCAAAAATATTTATGAACCAAAGCTACTCCCTTCCATTTCTCTTTCCCTTTCAAAGCTGCTAAGAGCTGGATAACTAAGCGAAGGAGTGCCCTCTGGGAAGTCAGCGGTGATTGCCTCATCCTCAAACGGGAAATTGGAAATTCAGAGTAGGGCAAGAAGTTTAACTCCAGCTATTGAACAGCCGCCATAAAAGAAAGAGTTACGTAGACAAGGGCACTTGTGTGGAGAAGAGGCAGCTGAAGAAAAGGTAAAAACCAGACAGCTGTGAATGCAGGCACTGGACAGAAAGCAATGATTCTTTTTTAGAAGAATATGGAAACATCAAACTAAACCAGCAGAATGAAGACCAGGATTCCTCGCAATGTGCAATGGGGACACTTTTGGACAATCCTATGTCCCAGGTGCACAGTTAGGGACTCTTCCAGAGCCAAAAGACTAGACTGGAAATCTCCTTAACTGGATTTAGCACACGCCTGCAGCTTCATTGTGTTCAGAGGAACACTCACCGTAAAGGTAAAATCCCCAGGAAGCCACACACAGCACACTGTGGAACAAGCAATTTCCTCTTAACCCATTTTAGTTCCTTCGCCAAGACCCAAAACCAGAAGAATGCCAGCAACGTGGATTTTTCCCCTGATATACCTAATCTTTCTATCAATTAAATGTATTCCCAAATCTTTTCATGGACGGGTTTTAATTGTTACTTCTACCACTTAAAAAAATAGTCTCAATAATTTCCTTAAAAATCGCTGAAGCAAGGCACCGTTCAAATGAAGGATACAATTAAATGGGGCTATTGATAAAAATTTTCTCCATATTCAGAATTTTCTCTGTGGTTTACATGCATTAGCAAAAGCAGTATCAACTGTTCCCTGCCAGAGTAGCTGAGCATCTTCCTGCTACTAATTCAGGACACATATCTCAGCCATTACCCACGGAATGCAGTGATTAGGCAGCTTTCCAGTAAACAGTCCTTAAAACAGTTCATAAAAATTCCATTTAGAAAAAGGTTGGTTTCCTGCTCGAGAATTTGAAAAGATATTGCAATTACTGCTTAGGGATATATTTCAAGTCCGCCAAGTGAGTTAAATTCCATTTCCACACACGCTATCATAGCGTTTTCAGGTTAAAATGCCATAAAGTAGTTCTTACGTACTGATAAGATGCAATTAATTTGGGTGCTGCTTTTTTATAAACACACACTTAGAAAATCCTAAAAACTTGCAATGAAAAAAGTGAAAATACCCATAAAACAGGCCACAAAAGGCAGATTCTCAAGTAGAAATCTAGCGGCATTGTCTGAATCACAACTTGCCCGGATCAAAAACTGCTCCTAGTAATGGAGAGAAAACAGCATCACAATCTATATATTCTTTTGACATCCCACCTGAGGTAAGACCCCTAGTTCAAAGGTCCCAGAATACCCAGAAACAGTCAGTTTTATGGGTTACAAGGAAATCAAAGAAATACTCAAATTTTGGCACAGTAATTCCTAAACTTAGAGCATCAGTTTGTTATCCATAAATGGAAAGCATTTAGCTTGTTTTAACAACTTCCTAAAAAAAACAAGATTCAATTGCAACATTTATTATCTAAAAGTGTTCTGGTCAAAATAAAAATGAAACTCAAAATTATGAACCCTTTTGATGATAATAGCTGATACTTCTTAAGCAATAAACTCTTGCTCTCTCCTGTTTTTATTTCCTCAAAAAAGCAACATAAACTAAAACAATGTAATCTCATGTGTTCAGGCTCCATATTTGTTGTTTTGAGAAAAGGCTTTATAACAGCTTCATTGAAGGCTCTTTAAGAAACTAAATCTTTCTAGTTTAATAGGGTGACAAGGTGTATATGAGGGCATCAAATGAAAAGGAAAATGAGCTGTCACAATAAAGTACTACTGAAAGCCTTAGCACAAACTGCATGACAAGCTAAAAGAAAAAGAATTATTTTCTTCCTTTTGCTTTAACCAAAGTCCTAACACTTTGGACCTGCAAACCACTGCCATTTTAGAGCCAATCTGTATTTTAAGTGGATGTAACTAGCCCTCGCAAACGTAGCAAAAATTGAAATGTTCTCAAATTGGTCTTTGCATGTGCACTAATCCATCCACACCACATCAGATCTATCTTGTAGTTGATAATATTTTACATGCTTACAATAATTACTGTAATTCAGAACCTTGACACCCATTTTCCTAAGATAAATCAACGTAACAAAAATTATTCAACCTCCCTTTTCTTCTAAGGGTAAATGCAAAGCAGTTTGAAGCTCACTGTAGGTTGAAATTTTAATCCAAGGGCTGATGGTCTGCAACATGATTACAGTCTTTCCAATGTCAAAAGTTAACAGAGAAGTGGAGTCTATTTCAAATGACTGGCTCTAAACATCTCAGAATTACATTAGATAAATTACACTTCACACATATTTACAACAAGGTTTTTGCATTATTAGGCACCGGTCTGAAATACTTGGCAGTTTCACAGTGAGACACTATTCCTGTTGATGCATTTGGATGAGGTCCTTACCCTTCTACCATCACAGTCAGGGATCTGCCACTGGCATAAAATTCCAGATGGAAAATGCCAGCAATCCTAACTACTTCACAAAACAACAGGTAAGGAGGCAAATTGATTAATATGCTGTTCTTATCCCCTTTCAACTGACAGAAGTTTTGCATGCTTAAAAAAAACAAATCGGTTTTCCCATGACATCATTCGGCTTGAATACTAACGCTTTTCCTTAATGCAGCTACATGCACATGGATGTACAACTTGTCTTTTCACAGAAGCAACGCCCAACTTTATATGTTTTTCATTACTCTGTTTCCCCTGATTCTAAGATCCTTTCTGATTTTTATGCCATTTCCCTGTCTTAATTCTTCAGTGTTGTTAAATGCAGTGCCCCTCTCCATTCTGTGAAGATAGAGTGATTTACAGCAGCTGAAAATCAGGGGATTGTCCAGTAATTACAGCTTTTTTCCGTAAAGTAGTAGTATTGGATTCATTAACAGTGTTTGGATTCATTAAGAATTAAAGTTTATTTCACTCAACAACAAGTACAAAGTTGGGTCAAGCTCCCTTGTTAGGCTTTGACACTTCCTTCAGGAAGACTACAATTCAGCCCAGGGTTTCATTTTCTGTTTGGCTGCTTGTAAAATAGAAGGCATCTTGAAAATGATACTTCTATTTAGGGCTCTTACTATGGACCTTACAGGCACTGTAAATGTGGAGTGGCTTTGTCTTAAACAGCCTAATCCTGCCCATTCCACAGAACAGACATTTGGAGTACAACGACGATGGGAGCATGAAAACGCAGCATTAACAACTTCTTCATTGCAAAGAGTAAGCACAATCCAAGTCTGGCTATTTCCTTGGTAAGACCATTAGAAATGAGGCAGGGAAAGTGAATGTTTTGGGCTTGCAAGCCATTTTCCTTGAGCTGGGACATCTGCTGACTGCAAGGGGTTTCAGTTTGGAACTGAAGGCATGCTTTTTACACCACTGCCATTAGACAGATTCTATCTGAAACCCTACTTCAAAATTAAAACAGCAGGCAAGTGGGTAAATAGGAGCAAAAATTGAAATTTTCAGTACTTGCTCACACCTTATTTTCAGATATTCTCCAAAATAGGGAGCAGCACCAGTGAAAAGCACGTTTGCATCAACAGGGCCTGGATGGACTATCCCAGGTGATACAACCACTAACCCACAGATGACGTCAGAGGTTTCACAGCACAGTGTTTAAAATTCAAGCAGCAGAAGCCCTTCCACCAGAATTTCACCCTGCTTTGGGAACAGATCTTCTGTCTGTATCATTAATTTCTTTGTTTTCCAATTGAGTTGCCGTGCAGCAAGTATTGCAGCATCACTAAAGAAACAGAGCTGGAGCACAGAGCAGCTCAACTGAGTGAACTTGCAGCTCAAACCATCAGAAACACCAAGAACAAAAAAGGCTGGGCCAGCTTTCTCAGCAGCCTGCTTGTGGCACTCAGACCTGAAATTACTCACTGCAAGTGTTCTCTCTAGGGTCTGACAGGACTGACATATATTGGAATATATATAACAAAATGATAAGGCAGCTTCAAAGAGTGACTCACAGAAAACCGGTGCTGGAGAACTCAGAATTCATAAGGGACTTTAACCACAGTCACAACCCTCAGTTGTTTGGTTTGCCTCCTTTATTCCTTTACTCTTGGGCTTTTCTTCCAGCTTTCTACCAACTGTGATATAAAACCATACTAATTAATCCAAATAAACACATGTGCTATGTATTTCTTTCAAGATGGGATAACTACATACTCATCATTCCTGAAAACAAGCCCACAGTAACCAAAAGCGGTCAAAGCAGCACTGTTGTTATAAATTATAGCCCACAGCCACGGGTGTTCCTTGATGGAAGAAGAAGAAATATCAACCCAACCTCCTGGTCTGCTATGAGAACACTTGTTATAAATCATGTTTTTCCAGTGTTCTATTTCAACTGCATAGATCAGTATCCAATAGAGAGCTCCTTAAGTCACAGACAAACCCACAAAAACTGCTTAAGACCAACATTCCACAAAAACATGACAAAAAACTTCAAAGCAACCCTACAGTAGAGAAGATGCGGATTTAATAGGAGCTTAACATTAAGAATCCCATCCTCAAAATAATGCAAATTGATTTTAAAGTGGATTCAGGTTTTTAAATATTAAGAGCATAAAATTGAAGAATTAATTGAATTTACTGTCGGTTCAACATTGCTAATGTAAATGATAGATAACTGTATCGGGTCATTCTTGACTAAATGAAGCGCTATCTACCATTATTACACGACTAAAGGCTTTTAAAAATTCTGTTGTTAAATGCAATCAACTTTAAATTAAACTATGTGCATTCAGTCAGTGTCTTAAGCAATGATGAGGCAGAGATACCTTAAGGTGGTAGTAGGGATTTAGACCTCCACAACTTCTGATGTAAAATTTAAATAAGTTAGAATTTGAAAAAGCAAATTAACCTGTACTGCATTTTGCCCACAAAGCTCTTCCTTCCATTTTGATTTACCACTGGTCTCCACTCATTAGATCAAAGTTCACAAAGTATTTTTGAGACCAACCAGCACTTTCAGCCCAATTGAAAAGTCACTGAAGGCAATGAAAATTACTTCTGTCAGCTTCAGTAAGGTCTTCTACAATCTCAGTACTCAGAAGCTACAAGGAGTAGGACTGAGAGGGTCTGACCAACTTTGCTGAGGATATCACTTGGCAATCAAACATCATTGGAAAATATCAGAGATTACTATTTATATTGCTTCAGCACAGCCACTGCTGTTCTGAGATTACCTGCTGCACAATGGAAAAAGCAAAAAAAAGGATGTGAAAATACATATACCGACACCTGACTTATACACATCAGTATTCATCAATTAAAAGAGCCTGTGATGACTTCTCCAAACTGTCACTGGGGAATGACAAGCAACAGTCATTTCAGCCAAACTGGTACTCACATATCCTCTTGGCTGTGGGAATTCTGGGTCACACCCATTTCTTTTACCATTTTTTCCTGCAATGTAACTGAAAGTGACATTGACATTTGTCCCTTGGAAAAGTTACTGTTATCCTCCTTGTTGACAGGATTATTCTACTGCCTGATGTTTTGTTTATTTTCTAAGCAATTGCCAATCATACTGTCTGTGCCTGTCATCAGTCTACACGTTGACTGGTATCTACGCATCACACTGGAAGATCAGAATCCTTAAAAGACACTTTCCTTCTCAACTCTTGAAAAGATATTCCCAACACCGCCAGTAGAATCTGAAGATGCCAGCTATTAGGAGACAGAATTGACCACAATTTAGTCAAAGTGCACCATCACACCTCCTACTAAGAAGATTTTAAGAACTGGAAAGTCTGTTCTTGTGGGAAATCCGCGGCGGAAGAAATGTTCACTCAATATGAGTGATCGGCAAATCTCGTTTATTGATAATTCATACAATGCTTTTATAATAACACTAATAAGCTCATGCATATTTCAAAAGTTAAGCTCAGGATTGGTGCTCAGACTAAAAGTCAGCTACGCCTCTTTCTACATTTCTTTGTGGTTACACAGTTTGAGTAAGTTTTTGTTTTACCGTGCTTCTCCCTCATATCTTTCAGCTACAAGGTCTTGTTATCGTATCCCAGCTGTGCTCAAGGACATGCGAACCTTACCGCCTTGCTGGTTCTCATGAGAGTGCCTGTGTGCTCAGCAAAGCTCCCTCATGTCTACGTGACCTTTTGCAGCTAGCCAGTTATCAATCACACTCTCCACACAGAAACTTTCTCCCTCAGAAATGCCCAAGATGAAGGAGAAAGGCATGCGTGGCATTGTGTTTGTTTCCAGCTGTCATCGCTGCGTAGCCCTAATCTTGGCATTCAGGTGGCCTGAGACGCTTTGAAGATGGTGTATTTAAACGATTATAACTCAACAACATTGTTTTCAGTCTTATTCTCATAACTGAAGTCTCCTTTATGTGTTACTGCACACTGGCTTACTTGAGACAAGCAACCAGGTTATCTGGGTGGGTTGGTTTTGGTTTTGGTTTGCTTGGTTTGGTTTTTTTTGTCAGAACCTTAAACTGTAGGTCTCTGGCAAGTCTTGTTCCGTTCTGCAAGCAAAACATGTTTTGTGCAAAAAAAAATAGGAGCAGGAGTCTGCCAGCTCCAGCTAGGAAGTAGTGAGCCTGGGTTCAGGGAAGTATTGGATCTCTTGGTTCATTTTAGGAGATAATGTCAAATCATTGTGGGGAAGGGTTAATCTAAAGAGTTACTAAACAAAGCAAGGCCTGACACACTTGCATCTATTACAAACAGGAATGACGGCACTGAGTTTGGTGGGTCTGTTTATCAGAAGGTTACTAATAAGGTTGAGACATCAGTCAATCTTGCATGGACTGCTGGCAGTAACAACACACGTTTTGGTATTGCTGGAGAGTACCAAATGGATGAGAAGACTTCCGTTGTGGTAAGAATTTTGTTACAGAAATGAGTATTTCAAGCTCCCCTAAATACTGAAAATTTGTAATGAAGCAGTTGCCTGAACTAGTTACTGAGGAAGTATGGTAGATTGTGAACTGTGGCTTCTGTTGTGGTTCAAATTTAAATTGGGACCTCACACATCGTACTTGTGAACTTATGGAGGAAAAGAAATCTTAAATATAATTTTGTCCATAGTGAAATAGTCTGACTAGTGTGCTTGGAATAGCATGCTACTGTGCTGAAAAATGTCTTTTAAAAGACAATGAAAGTGTCCTTTGAATTCTTAAATCCATAATGTAAAACCATATTATAATTACAATGGTGGAAGTTTACCTGAGCTTACAGCCTTCTCCTAACAGTAAGTTAACCGTTGAAAGTTAGCTGACGTGTGTGTTTTAAGACCAAGAACTGAAGTAGCAAGCATTTATGTTTCAAAACAACAATTAGTTCCAGGACCACTGAACCAAAATTGAAAATGAGAAATACTGTTGTTAAGAGCTCAAAACTTAGTAATGCAAAAAGGGGATTGCATATTCATGTATTTCTTGCTCATTAGAAGAAAAAAGAAAATCACTCCTGAGTGATGTGAACAAGACAGGCTCTGAGGGACTGCAGTAAGTAGCTCTTTAAAAGATATAAAGACATAATAGAGGAGGCAGTGAAAAACAGCATGGCATTCTCTGAAGGCAGAATTCGCACCATTTGCTTAAGCTGAAAACTCCTGAGAAAAGGAAAAGATTGGAACATGCTTCTAAGAGAGGTTGGTCTCCAAGTAGCTCAAGAGTGTTAATGCATAGGCCACCTTCTCAGGGGACTGGGATACTTCTGTATGAATACTTACACAGTTTATAAATACTGTGATTTTTTTTTTCCTATAGGCTAAAGTGAACAATGCCAGCCTCATTGGAATTGGTTACACTCATGCCCTTCGACCTGGTACGCAGTTCTCACTGGTAACAGCAAATGGTGTTAAGTACTACACTACGGTTTAATTCACTGTCATCTTAAGAACAGACTAGATGAACAAAGGAGCTAGAAGTCTACGCAGACTCAGAGAACTAAAGGATGTCTATGGATGCAAGTTCCTGTGGCAACTAAGCCACATTAGTGAGGTCAAGGACCTGAGGAAGAGCACTGTACTGGGATGTCAGTGCATGATGGTTCTCGTGACTTGCTTTTGTAGGTGTAAAGCTGACCCTCTCGGGCTTGATTGATGGCAAGAATTTCAGTGCTGGAGGTCACAAAATTGAGCTGGGATTTGAGCTGGAAGCCTAACACAGCTTTAAGTAAAACAACTGGTGGTGCTCTGGAAGATGAAGGAAAAGTGTACCTGGTGCATTTCAGCCTTAATATTACTCAAAAATTTGAAGAAGTGTGAACTTTCTACTCTGCCCAAGAATGACTTTAACCCACTGCTGAAGTCCAGAGTGTGCCAGCACAACAAAGGAAGACACTTGAAGGCATGCATGGAAGTTGTGATGTTTGTGCCACATTTCAGTTTCCTGTATTTTAAATCTGTTCCAAAAAAACCAAAAGAAAATCCAACCTCTCCCCATTATTGTATTGCATTTTGCATGTCCTATACTTCACAGCCTTTTATAAAAGGAGGTCTCTGTGTTGTAGTGGAAATTTGGGGTTAGAACAGAATGAAATAAATTGGTCACAGTCAGAACACAAGGTTGGTGTGTGTTGACTCTCACCAAGGTTCCATCCAGCTGGGGTTTTTGGTCTTTTTTTCATCTTTTCATGCAACTTTAAGCATGGTTAATAGATAATCTGCAAATGCTTTGTTACACGATACCTGTACACTGAAGATTTCCTTCTTTGGTTTCTAGGCTAACATTCTTACACCTCTCACGTTTTAGAGACCTGCACAGTGAAAGCAGCTTTTTCCATTATAGTGTTATTGAGCGCATCAACAAGAGCAAACCAAAAGTTTACATGTTTTAGATAATTTTGTTCCCATACAGGAAACAAGTATTAGGTAAGTACAACCATTACACTTAAAGAAAAAAAGTGCAAATCAGCAAAGTTAAGCAATTAAGTTCACAGTTCATTAGGAAGGTGACATCTACCAGTGACTGGGTATACCTTGTCCATTGTTCATTAGAAAGCCCAAAATGCAGCAAAACAGCCACAGGCGATGCCCAAGGGAAGACGTATCAGGACAGAGATCTGCTGTCTTAAGGCACAATTAAGAACATTCTCCAAGCAGTTAGAACAGGCATTCCCTAGTGTATCTTTGTGAAAAAGTGTCTGAGAAGTGGATACTAAAAGCTAAGCCATATGTATCACATAAGCAGTTGGTGACAGTAGAAGGCAGTTGATATTCCCTTCTCAGAGGCAGCAGCTTTTCACAGTTGGCTTCCCAAAGCAGCATGGCTTCAGAGGCAACCAGAGTGATTCTACATCTGGGTTTGTTCTGGATTGTTTGTTTCTTCTACCTGAAGCTGCAGCCAGCTCCAGTCTAGAGCCGAAAGAATAAATGAAATTCAACACCAGGCTACAGTTGAGCTTTTTCTAAAATAAAGGTAAAGTGTGCTAAGAGTTATAAAAAATTTACTGGGAACAAGTTGGTCAATTTCATGATGAGCCACGTGACTGCTGTCAAGGAAACAACCTATTTGCACTCTCCAGTATTTTACTCTCTCTTCAATATTCTGCATTGTTAAATTAAGGATCCCTGACACCCGCTCATCCCAAATTTGTGTGCAGTTTTGCAGTAGTTTTGTACAACAGCCAAGTGCTTTGCCCCATCCTTTACTGTTTAGCGCAGCAAGTTCCCAGCATGTGGCTCCCAGTTTTGGCAAGCAGAGTAAGTCAGGCGGCAGATTATGAGGGAACCGGTGCTTCCTATCTCTGTGCATCTCCTACTCTCCCCCTTGGCCATGAGTAAAATGCAGATTTCATTTAGCTGTGTTAGTGGTGGCAAAGTTGCACATTCAGAACTTCGAAGCCAGGCACTTCCTTAGTCCATTTACAGAAGAGTGAATACATTACCAAGAAACTCTGCTCTTGATCCTTCATTGTGTCACGCATCACATTTTCTAGTTGGCTACAAAGTTCCCGAGATTCCAGCAGCAGCTCCTCACTGAAAGGGGCAATTATTACACTATTAATTTCTGTGGCAGTTTAAAGAGATGCTGCCTCTGTCATCAAGAAATACTTCTGGCAGATACGCTGCAGAACACTGAAGTTAGTCAGGTCATAGGCTTGTAATTCATACTGCAACTTGAAAAGTTGGTGGCAGCCCCTGATTTACTAAATGGGGGAAAGGAAATGTATTCCAAGATGGAACTGGGTTCTTATTAGGTGGAACCACTGTTGCTAGAGGAAAAGCTGAGTAGCCTATAAACTTAAGGATGGGGCAACAGGCAAAGAAACAAACCAAGGTCTTTCATTCCAAGTGGTAACCCAGTTCATTTAAGCAAGCCGGAACTACGCATGCAGCAGTCTCAATGACACAGCTCAGCTACTGTGACCTTACATGACAATACTTCAACAGTTCTTGCTGGCAGTGTACTTCCAAGTGAGCCCAACCATCTCAGATTAAAGGAAGAAAACCAAAAAACCACTTTTGTTACTGAGGCTGGGGGAAGTGAAGCCATACATGATACCCAATTTTCATATGGAAGATCTGAAAGCCCCAGGAAGTCTTAACTACCAAGTAAACTAAGGCTGCTGACAACGCAAGCTGAACACAAAGTGTAAAATATGAGAAACCCTGTGGGCCATTATTTCACAAAGCAGGAAGACTAGCTTTGTAGTGGTGGCATTAGCAGCCAAAGAACTCCAGACTTTGCCTCACCTTTTTCTTACAGATTCTGATAAATTGAATGTTCCAGAAGGGACTTGCAGCAGCAGTTGACCTGAGCTACCAAGACGGGATGTGTTCACGCTCTCTGGACTGCCAGTAACAGGACCACGCACTTTACTCTGAAGAAAACACAGAATATTCAGAGTGCAATTGTTCCCACTAGTTTTCAGCAGCCGGGAATATGAGACAACCTGGAACTTGGCTTTCATACTGATTCAAAAGAAAGAAAAGAACCATAGGATACACTCAATTTACTATTGTTTCAGTAGCCTGTGCTACAAACCATATTCTCAGGTTAAAGGGGAGCTCTTAATTTACTTACACAAGCAATTTTCAGTAGGTTCCACAGTTCTTTCTGTCGTTTCTCCTGAAGCCTAACAACTGTTTCCTCATCTTCACTCATCAGATTCATCACTTTCTCCACTCTGGGGAACAATTCCAATGCCTTCTGTTTGCAAACTACAGTTTTACTATTAAAAAAATAAAAACTAATCAGATCACACATGGGCCACTGCAGTAGGAGAACAGTTCTGAAGTTAATGATTTTCTGTTAACACTGCAAGATCTCAAGAGCCATATGCAATGAGTTTTAAACCTTCTCTTGCTGGAAGAGAAAATACCTTCTCTCAACTCTGAATAAAATGTGCAAAGCTCACCTGAGCTGAGCATAAATGACTCAAACTTCTTTTTCAAAGGTCTGGATTGCCTGTAGAAGCAGTCGTACTATTTCCTGGCTGTCACCGCCTGTCCTCTGATCTGGAATGAGAGCCAATATTACACAGAAAGGTCGGTTTATAGGACAGAGTGAGAAGATTCTTAGCGGCTCATTTCCACTACTGCTTTAATCCTGAAACAGCCAAAGTTCAGGATATGCAAGTTTGAGTGGGATGAATTACACTGAATTTTAGCCACCTTCTTCAAAATTTAAAGAACTTGAAAAGGAGAGTTGGGACTGGATCAAAGGAACAGTCGTGTCTTTCATCCTTTCTACCCAGAAAGGTTGTTTGTTGCTTGTGGCAACAGCCTGCTCTGAGAAGAGCTCCAGAGGAGTTTCGAGAACAGCTCACAAAGCACCAAGAAAGGAAGGCTGGCCTAGTGTGAAACTGACTCCCTGACTTCCCTCTCGAGAAAAGGCAATCCAGGACAGCCCATGTGCTGCTAGTGTCTGGGCAGGCCTAGAAGTCAGCTAGTTTTCTCAATGATCGTTACTACACCTCCAAAGTTACACACAAAGCAAGCTGACCTCGAGCTAAAGCGTCTTTTACCTCTTGGCTTCTCTCTGAGTCTTCAGTACAGCTCTCTGGCTTGTTCTTCTCTAGAAGAAAAAAGCAGGAAAGAAAAGGATTTCCAAAGAACCAAAACATGGAACAAATAGTTTGAGAACTCAAATCTTTTCTATACCTGTCTGCCATTTCAGAACAATGACAGATGAGTCAAAAAACATCTTTAGTGTTAAAGTGCTCCCAGTCCCCCACAATTTGGGTGGAAGAAACAGCCCTTTCACTGTCCTCTAGTGAGTAAGCTTAGCCAGAAACACTCCTGCATCTGAAGCTCAAGGTAGTTCAACTCACAAATCCTCCAGTGTTCCTCCTTGTTTACGACCTAGCGGGCTTCTCTGCAGGTCCACGATGTCTGTCTGCAGGGCCATCATCCTCTTCACCACCTGCTCCACATCATCTTCCTGAAAGCAGGGTAGAACATAAGCAACACAACAGTCTCATACCTAGAGACACTACCACACACACTCACACTGGTTCTTCCTTTCTCATTCTTAATTCTAAACAAACCAACAAGATGCAAACAGCAGCCTTGGCCAAAGACAAACGAGTCGTTTCAATTCAAGGAAATTCCAAGACGTTTCTGGGGCTTCGCCAAGATCTCCCGTTTCCCCCTAACCCTTACAACAGAACGAGCTTCATGTAGTACTAATAATGCACAAAAATTGTGCCACATAAACCAAGGCAATGTGAAATCTGACATCAGGGCAGATACAAGGGGTTTCTATTTAAGGCAGGGACAATGAAGCTAAAGGGGGAGGAGGGGAGAGATAACAAAAACAAACCTCTTTATGACTAGCAGTTAGATTTAGAAACATACCCTCCCACAAAGTTCCACAGCTTGCTCCATCCCTTTCCAGACAAACAGCAGCTTCTCAGAAGCTACAGGAATCAAAGAAGAGTGACTGGCTTTCTCAGGTTCACAGAGAAAGAGGCAGGTGTTTTTGTGAGGATAAGAGTCATGAAAAGACCCGTTTTCCAGATGCTATACTCACTAATTCCAAACTCAATCTGCTCTTTATACTTTTCCAGGTCAATTTGGATGCTTGTTTTAAAGAAGTCCAGCTTTGCTTTCAGCTGCTGAGAAAGGGAGGCCATAGAATTCTTCATCTTCCAGAGGGTACTATTGTAACGCAACAGATTCATCCTGCAAGGACAAGAAGGTCCTATTAGCCTCTGAAAGTAGAAATCCACCAGGCTTTCATTTACATCCAAAACAGATACTTGAGACAGCGGTGAGGACAAATGCAGTTGTGCCAAAGGGCTAACTCTCCACATTTCATGAATTGCATACAGCTCCAATCACGGGCTTCCCCATTCCAACAGGGTCCAATTTCTGTCTTCCCTTCCACCAGCGCACAAAGACAGAGATAAGTATTGTGGAGAAACGGCCACCGTACATGGCTGCTCGCTGCCCCTGCTGAAGCCGATTACAGTCCTCTTTCAGCATCCGCATCGTGTGCCAGATCTGACCCCACACTTTCCGCAACTGGAAAAAGTGGAGATTCTTCTTTGGATCCTGAACTGAAAACAAAGGAGGTGGGAGAAAGGGAAATGGACATATCAGCGTGAAGCAGGAATACTGTGTTATCACAAAACAGACCAAAACATTGCTCCTTTGAGGGGCATGTTACTGCCTGCAAAGCCTAGAGCTGGATAACCCCTGTGCAGCTCCCCTAGCATGTCATAATCAAACACCTCCCTTTTTTAGTTATTCTGATAAACTGAATGAATGACAGTCCATTTTACCGCTTCTTCAGTCCCAATACGCAAAAGCTCCCTCTACTCTTTGTGCACGATACAGACCACAAAACACAGACGCCCCTCTCAACACTGACCCCGGCCCGCCCTTCATATTCATGCCAGAGGAGTCCTTACGGATGCAGCCAACACTTTCTGGATGAGGACGCAAGGCCACCTGAGCCTCAGGAAATTTTCTTGTTATCAAAGAGGAAGAGAAGGTCTGTGTCTGTTGCTGCAGTATCATTCACCTGCAGAAGACAAAAGACCCAACCAGGTTTTCTTGGGAAGAGAAAGCCTTGGCAACACCACAAACAGAAGAGTCCTCCTCAACCAAACACAGAGCACCAAAGGCAACAGGCTGCCTACGCTACAGTGGCTGTTAGGTCTGTGAGGTTACCATGACAAAAGCATGCCACAACAGCAGGGAGTGCTGTGATCCCAAAGCGAGTGCAGTGACTTCTGATTCACTCAAACTCAAGAAAGGAAATACCGAGACTCACCTTGCCATCAGCTGTATGTTTAGTGACCAACTTCTGAGAAAACAATTCAAGTCCTGCTTCCTGCACTAGTTCCTGGTCCTGTTCTGGAATTCCTGTATCTGACTGAATCCTGGCCTTCACACTCTGCAGAGTCTCTTCCTCTGTCACAGGGTAGGTGTGCACAGTTCCCGTAACCATGTTCAAAACGTGAAGCAACTACCAGAAGAGTAGCGTGGCATGAGAAAGGCTGAAGATACATTGGTCATCTTAGAGCAGAGATTGAGGGACCGAAAAAATGACCACCAAGAAACTGTTCAAAGCACTTGGCAGAATCAAGAAGTCACTTTACAGCTACTTCCTAACATTATGGCAAAGTTCTTGTCCTCCATCAAGTGGAAGAGAGTTAAATATGGCAGTTAAACATGGCAGTTAAATACCTGTAGAATCCTCTCTCAGAATATGGAACCAAGCATGCACAGAAGCTCTTCACTACTCCCAACAAGCTCAGGGAGTATTTGTCCTCAAAGAAGCAAGAGGAAAGCACCTGTCACTAACGGTCAGGAGACAGTTCTATGAGTTTCTGCCTCACTCTTCCTCCGAAGTCTAGGATTCAGAGGCTCAGGAAACTGCTCTCTGGAAAACTTTTTAGGCTAATAGAGACATATTGCTTACCTTCAAGTTCAAAATGCCATCCAATGCTTTGAAACACCCATTGGGTCCATAGGTAGGATCTGTACCTCTCTGACGTGGGTGCCACATTAACATGAGTTGCAGCCATTTCTCCAGCCTCCCAGACAAAACACTGAGCAACAAAAACCAGGAGATCAGAAAAGGTAAAAGTGCAGTGGCAGTAACGATACGGCCTGTTCTGTGTGGGAGGACTGACAAAACTGCCCCCCTCCTTCTCCCTCCAGCACTCCACCTCTCCCCATCACAAACGCAGCGTTTAGAAGGCAGAAACCAAGACTACACAAGTCTGACAAGCGACAGTAGTACTGCCTGTGTCACGCACTCAGTGTATTCACAGATTAACACAGTAAGGCATACAACACAAACTTGGTCCTTTTGCAGAAGAATCAGTTTATCTCAGCACAGCAATTTCTAGTACTCACCTGTTTAGATTGTTGGGGCAGGGCAAACTGCTAGAAAACTTGACTTCTCCGGATAAGTCTTCTGAAACAACAATATCCAGCTCACTCTTCTGACGCACTTTTGCATGCTTAATGTGAGCGAGTACAATGGTGAAAAAATTGCCCCCCTTTCCCAGCCTGCATGCTAGTAGGCTCTTAAAAGCTACTCTTGACATATAATACAGATGCCACTTTGGTTTCTGTTACCTGCCCTGCGGGAGTCAGCCCTTATCCCATAGAGCAAGTATCAGGAATGCTGAACTTGCTCAGGTGAGTCAAGCCCCTGTGAAAGGGGTCACTTTCCAAAAGGGCAAGAAACATAGGGATATTATCCTCAGAATCAAGGGACCACACTTCTGCTTCCTGTAAACAGGAAAGTCACATCATGCCCACTTACCACCCAGCCACGGTTCACTCACCATTGCACTGGCTGCCAGTTGGGTAGGAATGGTCGGAAGCCTGTAATGCACTCAAAGGCAAGCGTGCCAAAGCTCCAGGAATCCACTGTCACCCTATACTTCTGCTGTTCCAGCAGCTCTGGAGCCTGATACAGTTTACACGCGTGAGACAAAGCCAGATGGCTTTGGCCAGAAAGCTCTCAGCTTTCTCTGTCCCTTAACATCTCATTAACATTTGTACAAATAATTAAAGACATTATTGAACGCTGCCTCTCACGGGCTTTAAGACCCTCCTGGAGTGAGTAGCATAGGTTACTGGCACTCCTGCTTATTTATAACAGATGCAGGTAGCACAAAACCCAGTCTCAGCAAAACCCAGTGTCAGCAAAAAAGCAGTCACCTTTGCTAGCTTCAGCACCACAAATGCACCCCATACCGTGCAAGTACCTAATCCCAGCCCAAAGCTTGGTAACAGTTAATTCTATCCCACTAGAAAGCAGTAGCTGCTCTTCTAGCTGAATTCCTTTCTTACCAAGTACTGCAGAGTCCCAACAAAGGATGTGCACAGGCTCCCCTGATCCAACTCCTTAGCATAACCAAGGTCAATGATTTTGTGTATTAACTGAAACACACAACAGAGAATAAGAATGCCAGACTGAAGTCCTGTTAAAAGCACATCATACAGCAGAAAGAAAAGGTCTGGCTCTTCAAAGCTATGCAGGAAAGGTGCCAGTGAAGAGATAGAAGCAGAAATGGGAGGCTACTGTAGATTTCTAAAACCACAAAGAATTTGAAGGTGTTGTAGCACACTTAGCAGTTACGCCTCTAGCTCCTTCCGATCTTTGGTCAATCAGGACAGTCTGCTTCTTTCCTTAATAGTTGAAAGTCAAAATGTCAGGTGTTAACAGACGTCTAATACAACGTCTCACCTCAGCTGCACACAGAATACTATGTGACAGTGACCTGAGACGGGTGTTATCCTGGGCTGAGTGCTCTTGCAGAGGGACCATGTAACTGCATGAAGCACATGCAGGTTCCTTGTAAGTTTACTTGTCTGTGCAGGTAGAGACGTCTGCTTCCTGCTTACCCTTTGCTCTCCTTGCTGCAGCACAATGTTCTCTGGCTTCAAGTCTCTATGGATGATCCTGTTCTCATGAAGGTATCTGAGAGCAGAAGCTGAGACAGAAAAAGCCAGTTGTTAGAGCTAAGTAACAGTACCTAGCATGAGCTCAGTAAGTTCTTTACCGAGCTTCCCAGGAAGAAATTCTAAGCAGGCAGCTCAACTCAGATCTAAGTAGTTTCACTGAACAAAGCTTTCTTTGAAAGCGTCTTAGCTACCGGAATCTTGTTTCTAACAGTTTTAAGAACTTCAAGCCTTCTCTGCAGATAACAACAAAGATCACCAGTGATACCAACAATTAGCAAGTTAAAACATTGCCACTGTGGGATTCAGAACACAAGCCTGCATAGCTGTAATAATGAGCCACAGCTGCGGGGAGTAAGGATACTATAACACAGGGTTACAGCAGAAACCAACCGACTGGACAGCGGTTCAGATCATTCACTTCGGCTTTGGGAACGCTGCTGATTTAGCTCAGATGCAATTGAAGTTAATGTCTACTTGGGAATCGCTTGTACCACTTTTTTTTTTAAAAGGCTCACTATGCAGTGTTTCCTAAGAGGTGAAAAATGACTTGAAAGTATATAAAAAGTGTACTGTGAAATCCATGGACCAATACAAGTCACTGAGAGATGCTCCGAATTTTAAGGATTTTATCGTCAAGATGTGACCTAAAGATAAAGCATGGAGTAATTAAGGTTCTCGGAAGATGTTCTTGTGAATCTTTTCAGTCTGACTTGCAACTTAAGTCCCTTCTTTTTGCAGCCTAATGATGAGAAATCGCATCCTAAATTATCCTGCTGTACTTCTGGTTCTGCTTCAGAAACTGGACTATTTATACCTTTTGCTTTGAACAAATTTTAAAACAAACAAACAAACAAACAGACAAATAAAAAAGCCCCAATGACAAAACTACTAAAAACCCAGAGTCTTTCTCCATATTAGCCCTGAATCCAAATTTATGACTCATCTATCATACTCCAGTTTCACCAGCTGTTATTCAGCTGCCTTCTTTGGCTTTATATAAACAGAGTCTGAGCTCATGATTTCTGGAAGTAGTAGTTTTTTCAAATAATTGAGTTAGCTTTCTGCATATAACATAGATGATAAAAAGGTGATAGTGTGGGCAACGCTGCCTGAATATTATTTCAAGTATTTGGAACTTCAGGGCAATCCTAGAGACTGGAAATTAAAATCTATCTTCTTGCCTGTATCTTGTGCCTGCTACTTTATCTTGCTCCCAGCTCTTGGTTTGTATAGGAGGTATTATATTTTAAAAGGAAGAGAGAAAATGGACTTGTGGTGCAGGACTTGTTCAAAGCAGGCAGGGTCCACCACATCTACATTACACCTTACAATCTTCCACCAGGGATCAATGAAGGTTCTCTCTGAAGAGTACTGATAGACGAGTCAGACTATGTAAATCGATTTGGAGAAAGCGGAAACTCTTCTTGGTGGATTGAACAGGGCTTTGAAGTGTAAAGCTGCTGAAGAGGTTAGAGGGAATAATGTATAGTTGTGACTGCATAGAAGTGACATAGAGAAAGATGCTGCAACAAATAAATGAGACTATCAGAAAAAAGCTAGCCTGCCAGACCATTGCCACAACTCTGCCTTTTTAGCAAAAGCGTATGATACTAGTAAAAACTAAAGGCTTAGTTGGGAAGGATCGGTAGAAATATTGAAAATAAGTCCTCACCTATCATCAAGCAAAGTCATTTTGCCTACACATTCTCTACACAAGAGAGAATCTTCACTCTCACCCAAAGTAGCAGTCTACAAGAAATGCAGATCCTCTTAAACCACTGTTAACACAAACTGACCCTTCAGCAGACCCTCTGCAAGAGATCTCTTAAGTAGGTGTCAGTAATCAGAATCTCAATTAACACATTTAAATCACCATTACACTGCATCATCAGGTAAGCCCATCTCTCTAATAGTGCACATGGTACTACTGTTGGCATCCTACAATTTAGGGAAAAAGTACTTGGAATTTACTTCTGTATTATTCCCCAGGAAGCACTCTCTCAGTTTCCTCCAGATGTAAATGAGTGTGCTTTAGCTTACAAGTTTCTAAGTTTATCAAGTAAAAGCACATCTGGATCCAGCCTGGCAGTTTCCCTAGGAAGACCAGGACAGTTAGACCAGACAGCTGAGAAGTGATGGGTTGAAAAAATGTATAAAAAGAATTCTCATCATTTAAAACTTTCATTTAAAGTTACACCTTGAACTGCATTCACGCTGTAAACTTCCTTTGTTCAACATCCTATTTTTTGTCTCTACAGATAATTTGATCTTTAGAGCTGATGTGAAAAACACTCAGAATGGAAGGCAAGCTCCCATGTCTCCTTGTGCTGGTAGGAGCAATCATGACTGCCCAGTGCCAGGTAAGAGGCTAATTCATCAAATAATTCTCTTGCCATCTTCCTGTATTTTCAGCAGCATTTCTTTGCCATTGGCTGCAGCTGTCTGCATCAGACAGAATGAGAATCTGCTTAGCTCACTACAAATCAGAGGAAGAAAAATGTTACAAAGTAGTCTATCATTGTGGATGTGTTATGTGTTATCCTGGCCCGTTTTCATTTCAAGACTTGCAAGTAAACAAGTCTTCTCCGGGTATTCCTGGTGTATCTGTTCACTGTCACCTTTCACTGTTAATAAGAACTCCATTGTAGCCAGCCTTCCGTTTTCTATGGTCATCATCTTCATCACTATTCTCACTTAAAACTGCACGTCAGTGGTTCCCTTGTCCCCTCACTTTAAGCCTCACACCACACACAGCTTGAGTAAATGCTACACAATTCCAGAACGTTTACTCCCTTTCTCAAAAAATTGCTATCCCACCTTTCCTCCTTCTTATCTTCTTTCTCTTGTGGCCTAATCAAAGAAGCTTTCTAAATTGGTTTCCTCCATTAAACTGTATCCAAAATATTTCATTTAACTGGCTGCAAGAGACATATCTCTTAAAGATAATCAAGCTACAAAGTCTCATGGGGAAACTGCATGTCAGTGAGCAAAAGTAACTGCTTGTTGACTGTACCTACCTTGGAAATTATTTGCTTGAACCTCCTTCAAATAGCAGAAAGCTGGCAAGCTTCAGTTAGCATTTGCAACGCCCCAAGAACACATAATGACTTCACACACAATGTGAGTACAGCATATCCCAAATTCACCTCACTCAGATGACAAGCAATCACCTGGTAATCTGTGGAACAAAATGATTTACAATTCTTAGGAACCCATCCTGAGGTACTAGAGGCACATTTCACTGTATTGTCTGACAAGAGGGCAGACAATTCCTCAGAGCTCCTGATTTACATGCCCTTAAGAAAAGGACTGACTCTTTGAAGGTACTTGTTCTCTCATCTTTTTTAAGAGAGCAGTTACTCACAGAATTAACCTTCTTTGCTTGCAGGGCTTACACATGCGTTTCAAACGAGGAGCCAGATCTAGAGGTAAGCCAGGCTAACTAAAACCATGTTAGCTGGAGCATTATGAACATGGGAGGGGAAAGCAAATCATGCTGAGGAAACAGAGCCTGAGAGCTTTTGGTCATGGTTATGTGGATGAGAGATTCAGAAGGCAAAATACCAGCGCGTTAATACCATCCACAACAAAGTTTTCCCCTCCCTCTGCTCTTCTTGAAAGAAAGAGAGACGAGTCAATAGTGGAACAGTACATTTGGCAGCACAGCAGCGAGAGAGATGGGACCGTTGTGGTCGGAGAAGGAAAAAGGGCAACCCATTAGAAAGATGCTCCCATCACAGATGCTTTTCTCCTGGAAATAGAAGGGAGTCCTTTTGCTCAGCCAGGTCTTTTCCCTGAACTAAAAGAGGATTTCCCTTCTCCGATTACAGCCATTTGCACAGATAATTCATCTGCAGAAATTTACCAATACAGGGGGACCTGGCTGAGGCTTTCAGGGAGCAGAATCGAATACTGTGGGTGTGACAGTGGTCGGAGTCACTGCCACACTGTGCCTGTCAGAGGTAAGTATGACAAAGAAAAAGTAAATGGTGAGAGCTTGTCCATCTAATCATCCACTGTCAGGGCCAGAGTTACTGCACAGAAAATTTGTCTGGGAATAGAAGAGGATAGAAAAGAAAATACCAGTATACACAGTCATGGGCGGGACTAAGTGGGAGTGGGCATGGAGCTGAGAAAGTCTGACAGAATATGTGAAGAGAATGAAACAGAGAAAAAAATTGAAGCGCTACACAAAAAGGCTGTAAGCACATGGCAATAACAGGTGGGTAGGGAAAAACAGAACAGGCTAAAAGAGACTGACAGGAAAATGAAAGGTGTGTCTACATTTCCAGCTTCTTGCTTCTGTGAAATCTAACAGTATTTCCTGGCTTTTGCTTATTCCACAGCCTGCACCAGAAATAAATGCTACAATGGGGGCCAGTGTTCACAGGCATATTATTCCCCACAGCTCTTCATCTGCCAGTGCCACCAAGGTTTCTCAGGGAAGCAGTGTGAAATAGGTGAGTATACCGCATCAACTGCTGTGAACACAGCTATTGGGGTTAGCTGTGCAGTACACAAGGATGAGATACCCAGAAGCTCCTGCTGTAGGCTAGGCTCTCTAGTAAGTTGTCTTTTTTTATTCTAAAGCTAATACTACAAAGAACTTTTAAGCACATCTTGGTTGTTCTAGGTGCCTCTTAATAAAACTCTAAATTTTGTAACTGAAGACCTTCATACACACTTACAGACTGCCTGACAGGGCATTTTCACTGACTTACTAGACAAGACATTTGAGAGCCAAGTTTAAACAGAGCAGAGACTGGGGAAACTGTCAGGGAAAAGAATTGGTATGCTTTCCTTAGATTTTCACATCTTACCTTGTTTTCAGATACTGAAGTTAAATGCTACAAAGACACTGGAGTAACATATAGGGGTATCTGGAGCACGGCAGAGAGTGGAACTGAATGTTTAAATTGGAATAGCAATGGCCTGGTGGACTGGTTCTCTCCACAAGCAGAGAAGCTTCTGCAGCACGGAAAGTGCGTCTCCTAGCCTGGGAAGCGAGAAAGCGCCTGTTCGCCGCGACTAGTAACTAATAACTAGGACTAGTTCCATTGACGCATGCCACACGAGTTTCTTCACCTTACATAGCTTTCATTTCTACTTATGAATGCAATTGACTTTCCCTGCTGTTACTAGTTTTCCTCAGATTTTTAGTCCAGAGGGACTTTTATCCAAAAGGTCCAGGGACAAATAAGCACCAGAGTTTAACTTAACTGTGTTTTCATTCATTTCCACTGTGCTTAAAATTCAAGACTTAAATAAAACTGAAAACACTCCTTCTGCAGTATCCTATACGTAGAATTTGAAAGTTTAAGTAAACTTTAGCATTCCAAGTAACAAGAATTTCCTGTGATCCCCATTTTAATGATGGAGAAGTGGAGCCTCCTCACAATTTCACAGGAGAGCTGGCAAAACCAGGAATGGGTGTCATAATTTCGATCTTTAACCACAGGCATATATTATTTGCTAGATAATATTTTTCTTACGTTGTCTCTGAATTCTGCACATCGTACCGCTCAATGCTGTTCTGATTAGTAAGACGAGCTGCTTTTCAACCTACTTTGTAACTCTATTTGCCTGAGCTCCCTCCTCTTACTGCATTCTTATGGTGCAAATGGTGTAAGTCGTTAACTTTCTATTACTGTATTCTGTCTCAGTTGTGCTTTTGATGATTACTTGCATTGTGCACTGGGAACGTGTGGGCACGAGGAACTGTGTGGTCTCCGTACTATGGCTGCCTCTGCTTACTGACATCTCTTGACAGACAGTTTTTCTGGCTGGAAGCTTTGATTCTCAAATAATATGCTAATAGTTAATTATGCTGTCTTCTGATTGTGATGGAACGTGAACAACTGTATTAATAACTAAAATGGGCTTTTTCTTCTCCATGTGTAGTGGTTTGGAAGCAAAACAAATGAGAGGCTCCAAGTCAGAGATACAATTTAATAGGAAAAAAAAAAGGAAAGAAAGTAAACTAAAATAGATGCAATAATACAAAAGACCACTGACAGAGTCAGAATACAACCTGAGCGGAGTGATGGAAGCAGTCCAGATGAGGTGGTCTTCCTGAAGCAGTGATCCTGTAGAAAGGTCTGGTAGCTCGGGTCCTCTGGGAATCCAGTGGGTAAGCGCCCCTCTGGTGTTCAGAGTCTCAGCTTATATCCAGGCTGGAATGCTTGGTTCCTCCCTCTGGGCGGAGCATCTCACAATGGGATGGTGAGTCATGTGATAAGGCCTGATGGGCCCATTAACAGGAGGTAGTCCAGGAGGGGGTTATCTGTGAGCTGTGCAGCAAAGGTGCTGATGGGCCCATTAACAGAAGATAAGCCAGAGTGGAGGAGGCAGGGAGCACTGCCTCACCTGGTTTCAGCAGTTCATGAAGATGGTGATAGAATATACTTCAACCCAGGACAAAATTTTAAAGCCCCAAAATCCCCTAAATTCACCCCAAAATTTCCACCCAAAATCCCAAAAATTCACCCCAAAATTCCCACTAAAAATTGGGATTTTTAGAGCCCCAAAATCCCTAAAAATTCACCCCAAAATTTCCCCCCAAAATGCCAAAAATCACCCCAAAATTCCCACTAAAAATAGGAACTTTTAGAGCCCCAAAATCCCCCAAAATTCACCCAAAATGCCCCAAAAATGACCCCAAAGATTCCCACTAAAAATCGGGATTTCAGAGCCCCAAAATCCCAGAACATGACCCCAAAATCCCGACTGAAAACTGAGATGTTTTTAAGCCCCCAAATCCCCCAAATTCACCCCAAAATTCCCACCCAAAATCCCCCAAAATTCCCATTAAAATTGAAATTTTTAGAGCCCAAAAATCCCCAGAATTCACTCCAAAATTTCCTGCTTAAAGTGGGAATTTTTAAAGCCCCAAAATCCCAAAAATTCACCCCCCACAACTGAGATTTTTAAAGCCCCAAAATCCCCCAAATTCACCCCAAAATTCCCACCTAAAATCCCTCAAAAAACCCCAAAATTCCCACTAAAAATTGGAATTTTTAAAGCCCCCAAATCGCCTAAAGTCACCAAAAATTTGGAATTTTTAAAGCCCCAAAATCCCCTAAATTCACCCCAAAATTTCCACCCAAAATCCCAAAAATTTACTCTAAAATTTCTCCACCAAAAATTGAGATTTTTAAAGCCCAAAAATCCCCTAAATTCAGCCCAAAATTTCCACCCAAAATCCCAAAAATTTACTCCAAAATTCCCCCCCAAAACTGAGATTTTTAAAGCCCAAAAATCCCCTAAATTCACCCCAAAATTTCCACCCAAAATCCCTAAAAATGACCCCAAAATTTCCACTGAAAACTGAAATTTTTTAAGCCTCAAAATCCCTCAAATTTACCCCAAAATTCCCCCCAAAAATTGGGATTTTTAGAGCCCCAAAAGTCCCAAAAATTCACCCAAAAATTGGAATTTTTAAAGCCCCAAAATCCCCAAAATTCACCCCAAAATTTCCACCCAAAATTCCAAAAATTTACTCCAAAATTCCCACTAAAAATTTGGATTTTTAAAGCCCCTAAATCCCCCAAAATTTACCCCAAAATTCCCTCAAAAATTGGGATTTTCAGAGCCCCAAAATCCCTAAAAATTCACCCCAAAATTCCCACCCCAAATCCCCCCAAAAAACCCCAAAATCCCCTCTAAAAATTGGAACTTTTAGAGCCCCAAAATCCCCCAAAACTCACCCATAATGCCCCAAAAACGACCCCAAAAATTCCCATTAAAAATCGGGATTTCAGAGCCCCAAAATCCCAGAAAATGACCCGAAAATCCCGACTGAAAAATGGGATTTTTAGAAGCCTCAAAATCCCCCAAATTCACCCCAAAATTTCCACCCAAAATGCCAAAAATCACCCCAAAATTCCCCCTCCAAATTTGGAATTTTTAGAGCCCCAAAAATCCCAAAAATTCACCCCAGAATTTCCACCCAATATCCCAAAAAATGACCCCAAAATTTCCACTGAAAACTGAAATTTTTTAAGCCTCAAAATCCCTCAAATTTACCCCAAAATTCACCCCCAAAATTGGGATTTTTAGAGCCCCAAGAATCCCAAAAATTCACCCAAAAATTCGAATTTTTGAAGCCTCAAAATCCCCAAAATTCACCCCAAAATTTCCACCCAAAATCCCAAAAATTTACTCCAAAAATTCCCACTAAAAATTTGGATTTTTAAAGCACCCAAATACCCAACATTCACCCCAAAATTTCCCTCAAAAATTGGGATTTTCAGAGCCCCCAAATCCCTCCAAAAAACCCCAAAATCCCCACTAAAAATTGGAACATTTAGAGCCCCAAAATCCCCCAAAAGTCACCCAAAATGCCCCCAAAATGACCCCCAAAATTCCCATTAAAAATCAGGATTTCAGAGCCCCCAAATCCCAAAAAATGACCCCAAAATTCCGACTGAAAAATGGGATTTTTAGAAGCCCCAAAATCCCCCAAGTTCACCCCAAAATTCCCACCCAAAATCCCCCCATTAAAACCCAAAATTCCCACTAAAAATTGGGATTTTCAGAGCCCCAAAATCCCCAAAAATTCACCCAAAATGCCCCAAAAATGACCCCAAAAATTCCCACTAAAAATCGAGATTTCAGAGCCCCAAAATCCCAAAAAATGACCCCAAAATCCCGACTGAAAACTAAGATTTTTTAATCCCCAAAATCCCTTAAATTCACCCCAAAAATCCCACTCAGATTTCCCACTAAAATTGAGATTTTTTAGAGCCCCAAAAATCCCCAAAATTCACCCCAAAATTTCCTGCTGAAAGTGGGAATTTTTAAAGCCCCAAAATCCCCAAAATTCCCCCCAAAATTCCCACCTACAATCCCTCAAAAAAACCCCAAAATTCCCACCAAAAATTGCAATTTTTAGAGCCCCAAAAATCCCAAAAATTCACCCAGAATTTGGAATTTTTAGAGCCCCAAAATCCCCTAAATTCACCCCAAAACTTCCACCCAAAATCCCCTAAATTCACCCCAAAATTCCCACTAAAAATTGGAACTTTTAGAGCCCCAAAATCCCCCAAAATTCACCCAAAATGCCCCAAAAATGACCCCAAAAATTCCCATTAAAAATCGGGATTTCAGAGCCCCAAAATCCCAAAAATTGACCCAAATTTTCGCCCCAAAAATCAGGATTTCAGAGCCCCAAAATCCCAAAAAATGACCCCAAAATTCTGATTGAAAAATGGGATTTTTGAAGCCCCAAAATTACCCAAATTCACCCCAAAATTCCCACCCAAAATCCCCCAAAATTCTCACTAAAATTGAGATTTTTGGAGGCCCCAAATCCCCAAAAATGACCCCAAAATTCCCACTAAAAATTGGAATTTTTAGGAGCCCCAAAATCCCCAAAATTCACCCAAAAATTGGAATTTTTGAAGTCCCAAAACCCCCCAAATTCACCCCAAAATTCCCACTAAAAATTTGGATTTTTAAAGCCCCAAAATCCCCCAAATTCACCCAAAATTCCGACTGAAAATTGGGATTCTTGATGCCCCAAAATCCCCAAAATTCTCCCCAAAAATCCCAAAAAACCCCCAAACCCCCTCCCAGTACAAACCAGTACAAACCAGTAAAGAAAAACCCCAAACCAGTATAAACCAGTACAAACCAGTCACCCCAAATCCCTTCCCAGTTCATCCCACTTCATCCCAGTGACCCCTAAACCCTGTCCCAGTACAAACCAGTAAGGAAAACCCCCAAACCAGTACAAACCAGTATAACCCATGACGGGATACACCGAGGCGCAGAGCGGCACCACGGGGCATGACGGGATACACCGAGGCGCAAAGCGGCGCCGTGGGGCATGACGGGATACACCGAGGCGCAAAGCGGCGCGGAGCATGATGGGATACACCGAGGCGCAAAGCGGCGCCGGGGGAATGACGGGATACACCGAGGCGCAGAGCGGCACCGCAGGGCATGACGGGATACACCAAGGCGCAAAGCGCCTCAGGGCATGACGGGATACACCGAGGCGCAAAGAAGCGCGGGGCCCGATGGGATACACCGAGGCGCAAAGCGGCGCCGCGGGGAATGACGGGATACACCGAGGCCCCAAATGACCCCAAAATGGTCCCGAATTTCCCCCCAAAAAAATCTGCCCCAAATTTCCCCAAAAATCCCCAAAATTCCCCTCAAATTTCCCAAAAAAATCTAAAAAAATTCCCAAAATTTCCTCAAAAGTCCCAAAAAATTACCAAATTTTACCAAAATCCCCCCCAAAATTCCCAAAATTTCTTCAAAAATCCCCCAAAATTCTTCAAAATTCCTCAAATATCTCTCCCAAAATTGTCCCCAAATCCCCCCAAAATCGACCAAAATTCTCCCAAAAACAGCCCACAAAAATTCCCAAAATTTCCTCAAAAATTCCCCAAATTTTACCAAAATCCAAAAAAAATTCCCAAAATTTTGTCAAAAATCCCCCCAAATTCCCCAAAATTTTCAAAATTTTTTCAGAAATCTTCCAAATTCTCCAAAATTTCACCAAAATCTAAAAAAAATCCCAAAATTTCTACAAAAATTGCAAAAATCCCCCCAAATTTCTCAAAATTGCCCTCCCAAATTTCTCAAAATTTCCCTCCCAAATCACCCAAAATTTCCCTCTGAAATCACCCAAAATTTCTCCCGATATGACCCAAAATGGTCCAAAAATTCCCAGGATTTCACCATTCCTTCTCCAAATTCCTCCGAATCCCCCGAATTTCCCCCTGAAATTCCCAAATTTTCCCAAAATTCCCCCAAATAACCCCGAAATTTCCGGAAAAAAAAGCCAAATTTCCCCCAAAAAGTCCCAATTTTTTTCCCAAATTCCTCCCAAAATCCCCCAAAATTTCCCCCCAAATCCCCTGAATTTTCCCAAAATCCCCAAAATTCCCCCAATTTTTTCCAAATTACCCGAAATTTCCCCCAAACTCTCCCAAATTGCCCCAAAAATTCCCCCAAATTTGCCCCGAAATGACCCCAAATCCTCAAAATTCTCCCAAAATTCCTTCAAAACTCCCCAAAATGCCCCCAAATTTTCCCAAAATCTGCCAAATTCTCTCCCTGCAGAGCGCCCATTGGTGGCCCTTGAGGTCGGAAAGTTTTGGGGGAAAAACCCCGAAATTTGGGGAAATTTGGGGTGAAAATTTGAGAATTTGGGGGAAAATTGGGATTTTTGGGGTCGTTTTTAGGGGAATTCTGGGGGGGAAATGGAGGATTTGGGAAATCTGGGAGAAAATTTTGGGGAAATTTTGGGAGATTTGGGGTGAAAATTGGGAATTTGGGGATTTTGGGGGGAATTTTTAGGGGATTTTGCGGGAAAATCGGGAAAATTTTGGGATTTTTTGATGGTTTGGGGTCGTTTTTAGGGGGATTTTTGGGGAAAATTTGGGGGAAAAGCCCCAAAATTTGGGAAAAGTGGGAAAAAAATTGGGAACATTTGGGGGGATTTGAAAGATTTGGGAATTTTTGTGGAAAATTTTGGGGAATTTTGGGGGAATTTTTTGAGGATTCTGTGGGAAACTTTCGGAATATTAAAAAAAATTGGGAAAAATGGGGAAAAATGGGGAAAAACTGGGAAAAAATTGGGAAAAATGGGGAAAAATTGGGGAAAATGGGGAAAAATTGGGAAAAATTGGGAAATTTTGGGAATTCTGGGGGAAAATTTTGGGAATTTTTTCGAGGAAAAAAATTGGAATTTTTTGGGGGGGAAATTTGGAGTTTTTGGGAAATTTGGGGATTTTTGTGGGAATTTTGAGGGATCCCCCCTCTGCCCCATAGATCCCGAATCCCAAACCCCGCCCCACAGATCCCATCCCCGCCCCCCAGATGGCTCCTGCCCCACAGATTGTCCCGCCCCCGTCTCTGCCCCACAGGAGCCGCTGGAGCCGCCCCACAGGATCCGGCGCCCCCCGAGTGACCTCCTGAGCAACCCCTGCCACGGTGAGCCCCACGGCTGAGCCCTGACCCACGGATCTGTGACTCACGGCTGAGCCCTGACCCACAGAGCCCGGACCCACAGAGCCCTGACCCACAGATCTCTGACCCACGGCTGAGCCCGGACCCACAGAGACCTGACCCACGGATCTCTGACCCACGGCTGAGCCCTGACCCACAGAGCCTGGACCCATAGATCTGTGACCCACAGAGCCCTGACCCATAGAACTGTGACCCACGGCTGAGCCCTGACCCACAGAGCCCTGACCCACGGCTGCGCCCTGACCCACAGAGCCCTGACCCACCGAGCCCTGACCCACGGATCTGTGACCCACAGATCCCTGCCCCACAGACCCCTACCCCACAGATCCCTGCCCCACAGATCCCTGTCCCACAGATCCCTACCCCACAGATCCCGGACCCACAGATCCCTGTCCCACAGATCCCTGCCCCACAGAGCCCTGACCCATAGATCTGTGACCCACAGAGCCCTGACCCACAGAGCTCTGATCCACAGATCCATGACCCACGGCTGAGCCCTGCCCCACAGATCTCTGCCCCACAGATCCCTGCCTTGCTAGGGGCCGGGGCTCAGGCCTTGCCCTTTTGGATTCATGGAACACATCCAGGTTTGCTCAGCACCAGAGACACCTTTGCCTTGTCTGTCCCCACCTGTCATCAGTGCCTGCAGTGATGGAACCTGGGGACACTTTCTCCATTGGGTCTCTCTGTGTGTCCCATTAAAACTGCAAAAAACTTCAGTGTTTTAATTTACCTTTGAGTTCTTGAGAAGTTTTTGGAACACTCTTTCAGGGACAGAGTTGAATGGAAACACCAAATCCACGGGAGGGTCATTCAAGTCCTTGTGCTGTTTCTGTGCTGCTGAGCTGGGCCGGGCTCCTGGCACAGAGGCAGCTCCTGGCAACAAAGGAAACTTTTAGAAAGACATTTCCCCTGAGGAGAAATCCTCCTTCAGATGGGTCACCTGTATTATTTGAAATGTAGACTCAGAGTGAAAGTTTACAGTGGCATAACAACCTTTTCTGTTCCTTTCTCATTAATGGTTAACCCTCTCCTTTTTGTTTGCTTTGGTTCATTTTGCTTTTAACAGTAGAGAACATCATTCTTACATGGAATATTAGGTTTTGCACTTAGGCTAATTGATATCTACGCCTATAGAACCCATACCTATGGAATATTAAGTTTTAAATACAATACGTACGTTTCATGAGCAAAAAACCACGCTGAACTAAACAAGTGTCCCCCAGCCCCTCCAGGATCCCCAACTGTTCCCTCAGCGCCCATTCGCCCGCCCCCAAAGCGTCCCCGGATCCCTTGAACGCTCCGACCCCACAGATTCCCCTTAGAGCGACTTCAGGGAATTCATCTCCAATCATCCCCCCTGGCCTCGGAGCCCCTCGGAACACGGTTCTGCGCTTAAAAACTCCTGCCCCGCCCCGCGCCCTAGAGAGCTCGGTTACAGCTCCCCAAGCTCCCCGCAAGTGCTCCCGAGCCGTACACGTTCCCCCCGAGGACCTCAAATCGCGGCTCGGACACAAAAGTGTCCCCAAAGCGCCTTCCCGGAGCCCCAGACGCCGCGTTCGAGCCACTTCCGGGACTACAGCTCCCAGCATGCTCCGCGGCGCACTCGGAGCGCTACTCCAGCCGTGACTCCATCTCCCATCATGCCCCGCGCCCCGCCGACAGCCGTTGGAGCTGCGCCTCCACCTCCCGTGATGCTCCGCGGCGCCGTTCAACCCTGTTCTCCCCGCGCCTACAACTCCCATCATCCCCCGCGCCCCAGAGAGTCCCCTCAGAGCCCCCCAGGTGCCCGCCCGGACCCCGAAGGGCCCCGGATTCCCCTCCCTGACCTCCAAGTGCCCCCCTGGACCCCGAGTTGTCCGACAGAATCCCTAAGTGCCCCTCCAAGTGTCCACCCGCTTCCCAAATGTGTCCTCCAGACCCTCAAGTTCTCTCCAAATTCCCTGCCCCAAATGTGCCCCAGAAATGTCTCCATGAACCCCAAAGTTGCCCCTTTTACCCTGTCTGAGAAAATGCTAAAGAAGATGACAAAAGGACTAAAAATAGAGCAAATCAGCATGAAGAAGAAGAATTCAATAGCCAGTAGTGGTCAAGCAATTCATGAAGGGAAGTGTGTTACTTAGAACCAATGACCAATAACTTTCTTCGTTGCTAAAAATATATTGATTTTTTAATGTCAATATAAAAATTAGCTAATAAAATATAGAAAAATGTTATTATAAAACTGAAAAATAAATTTCTAATTTTATTATTTACATAAGTTTGTTTTTATAAAAAAATGCTGAATTTTCTTTGATGTTTTGGGAGCGCAGTCCAAGGTGGGTGATGTCACACGTGGTGAGGTTGGGTGAGAAGCAGGTTGTCCAAACAGGGTCAGCCTGCAAGGGGCTCATTCTTCGCTGTGCTCAGAACTCCTAAGGAGACATTCAGCACCAAGATCACCTAAAGAACGCTTCAGTCAACTCTTCAATGAAATGAAAAATAAAAAAAATACTCCTGCAATTAAAAAACCAAAAATCACGAGGTGCGCTTTGATATCTTCCTCCTTAAGAGAATTCCGAACTGATTCCAAGCAGCTGCACAAGCCATGGAGACTTGAAGACAACTGAAGGAAGACCAAGATCTCCGCAGGGATTTCGGTGGTTTTTTATCAGGTGGATTTGGGGCTGAGTCCAGGAGCCCCGAGGAACAGACCCCTGAGGAACACCACTGGTGACCGGCTGCCAGCTGGATGCAGCGCCATTCCCCACCACCCTCTGCCTTTGCCTCCCCAGCAAAGAGTGCTCCTGTCCAAGCCGTGGGCCGCCAGCTTTCCCAGGAGTGTGCTGTGGGAGACAGTGTCAAAGGCCTTGCTGAAGTCCAAACAGACAACATCCAAAGCCTGTCCCACATCCACCACGCAGGTCGCCTGTTCATAGAAGAGGCAGGTTGGTCAAACAACACCTGCCCCTCCTAAACCCGTGCTGGCTGGCTCTGATCCCCGGGCCGTCCTGTAGGTGCTGCATGATGACACTCAATATAAACTGCTCCGTGACCTTACCGGGTACTGAGGTCAGGCTAACTGGCCTCTAATTACCAGTTCCTCCTTCCCACCCTTTGTGTGAATGGCTGTCACATTGGCCAGTTTCCGGTCCTCCGGAACCTCACCAGTGAGCCAGGACTGTTGGTAAATGATGGAGAGCGGCTTCACAAGCTCATCTGCCAGCTCCCTCATCACCCTGTGGTGGATCCCACTTGGGCCCACAGATCTGTGAACATCCATTTGGCTCAGCAGTTCTCTGGCTGCCTCCTCCTGGATAACAGGGGCACCATTCTATTCCCTGACACCATCTACCAGCCCAGGAGGGCAGCTGTCCTGAGGACAAGCCATATTCCCACTAAAGACTGAGGCAAAGAAGGCGTTAAGCACTTCTGCCATCTCCTCATCTGCACTTCCTAAGTTCCCTCCCACATCCAGCAGAGAACAAAGGTCGGTTTTTAGCCTTCCTTTTGCCATTAATATATTTGTAAAACCATTTTTTATTTTCCTTCACAAACTTGCTGCCGTTGGTAGGACATTTAGTGACAGAAGCTGCAGCTCATTCTCCAGGAAGGGTTCTTGGAAAGAGCAGACAGGACTGTGGAGAAGATTCTGGGACAGCTGAAACAGCTTTTAAAAAATGAAACAAAAATGGAAAGAACCAATCCAAGATGGTTTTCTCTATTTATTTCTATGCTCCCCTTTTCCATTTTGCACTACTTCTCCATCCCATTAACTACAAATGGATCTCACCTCTAAGATCCATGACTTGGCAAGTTTTAGACGCTGTAAAACACCATGAGCTACACACAATTTGCCTACCCCCGTTTTTCTTGGAAAGCAATGCTGGAGACGCAAGTGCAGTGCTTGGGCCAGGTACGAATTCTGCATTCAAGGAATGTTCTCTGACAGTGTGTGACCCTCAGCAGGGACAATGCACAGCAGCAGCCAAGGGGATTGCTCTGCCACAGTGCAGGAGTCAAGGCTCTGGGTCTTGGCTCAACGGGGCAAAGTTCCCGCGTTTGGAAGGCTCAGGGGCTGCCCCCGGGGCGCACGGGGCTCGGCGTGGGGCTGAGCGGGCGACGGACAAACGGCCCCGGGGAAAAACGGCCCCGGGGCTTCAGTTGCAGCGGCAGCAGCGGCAGCAGCGGCAGCAGCGGCAGCAGCGGCAGCAGTGGCAGCAGCAGCAGCAGCAGCAGCAGCAGCAGCAGCAGCAGCAGCAGCAGCAGCAGCAGCAGCAGCAGCAAAAAAAAAAAGCTCCTCTTGCGACTCCCTCCTGCTTCTCCTCTCCCTCTCCTGCAGTCCCACACCCGCTCCCAGTCTCCCTGTCCCGGTGTCCCCCTCCTCTCCCAGTGTCCCTCTCCCCTGCAGGGCCGGGCCATGCCCCCGGCCCGCCCCCGGCCCCGGGCGGGGCTGCCCCGTCCCCGCCCCCGCCCCCGGACCTCCCACCGCGCTCTCGCCTCCGCCCGCCTCTGGCTGTCCTGGCGATGGCGGTGCTGGGCGGGGATCGGTGCCTGGGCCAGGGACAGTATCGCCGCGCTTTGCCTCCGCCTGTTCCGAGCCCGGCCCCGGCCCCTCCCGGGCCCCGCGGACACACGCGGCGCGGCCGCTCCCGCCGCCTGCGCTGCGCCTTCCCCGGCCCGAGCTCCGCCGCTGGCCAGCGCGGCCGCCGGCCCCGAGCCGCCAGTGTCGCCTTCCCAGGAGCGAACGCCTGGGGATGCCCGGCCTGGGGTGGTTGAGGGGCGCTCAGGGGCCGTTCCTGGCCCCAGGCCGAGCGCTGACAGCCGCGTCTCTCCGGCAGGGAAGGCGCAGCAGGGCCTCCAGGAGCAGTACCGGCTGGGTTCGCTGCTGGGGCGCGGCGGCTTCGGAACTGTCTTCGCGGCGACGCGGCTTTCGGATGGCGCCCCGGTGAGCGGCGGGTGCAGGAGGAGGAGGAGAAGGGCGGAGGAGGAGGAAGAGGATGGGGCTGGGCAGGGCGGGCGGTGAGCTCAGCCCGCTGCTCCCCTTGCCTTGCAGGTGGCCATCAAAAGGGTGCCACGGAACCGCGTCCAGCACTGGGGAGAGCTGGTGAGTGAGCGGGGGCCAGCGGGAGAAGCCGGGGCGTGCCAGGCGGGGACGAGCCGAGGCCCGGCAGGGTGGAATCCGCCAGGACGCCTCAAGGGAGAGCGGGCGTGCGGCCACTGGAGGGTGCAGAACATCCCGGGCAGGGTGAGCGCTTCCCCACCCCTGGCAGGGCCTCAGCCCCACTGACGGCATCGTGGTCCTCCCACAGCCCAACGGCACCAGCGCACCGCTGGAGATCGTGCTGCTGGACAGGGTCTCCACTGGCTTCCCTGGTGTGGTCCAGCTGCTGGAGTGGGTGGAGCTCTCCAACAACATCGTGATGGTGCTGGAGCGCCCGGAGCGGTGTCAGGACCTCCAGCATTTCATTCGGGCACGGAGGTTCCTGTCCGAGGAGGTGGCACGGGAGCTGTTCCGCCAGGTCCTGGAAGCCGTGCGGCACTGCACCAGCTGCGGGGTCCTGCACAGGGACATCAAACCCCAGAACATCTTGGTTGACCTGGCTACCGGGCAGGCCAAATTGATTGACTTTGGCTGTGGCACCTACGTGCAAAAGACAGCATACACTCAATTTGCAGGTGAGCCCACGCAGGAGTGTGCTCCCGGTCCCAGCATCTCATGGCCCAGCCTGGGTGTGGCAGCAGGGACTCTCCCTTTTGCTGCCAGACACGGCACTGAGTCTTCAGCCAGGTGGCTTTTGAGCAGGGGTGTGTGGGGGGCCAGCTTCCAGCCCTGCTGGCAGCCTTTGCCAGCCACTCTGCCCAGGACTGGCGCTGGGGTTGGGGCAGGCAGCTCGACAAAAACACCTGTGGGTGAGAGTAGCAGAGAAGCGGGGGCTAGAAGCAGTGCAGCAGCCAGTTTGGTGTGCAGGCAAGAGTGGGCTTGGGCTGCTCTGCCTGCCTTATTTGCCCTGGCTTCATAATGTTTTTTGGGGCAATGCAGGCAGGGAGGATGAGGGCATGGTTTTTCCCCGGCGCCGAGTGGGTTTTTCCTTTGGATGTCATGGCCAGGCCTTGCCACGGCTTCCGCTGCCCCCTTCCGACACTAGTAGCTTTTTTTCCAACCCTGAGTTTGTAAACAAGTCACTGGTGCTGGTGAGAGAGCAGCAGGTCACCCCACGTGCCACTGGTGCAGCCCCCGCATGCCCAGGGATGCTGGGGCCAGGCTCTGGGAGCAGCAGCATCGCCCTGATGAACTCCATCTGTATTCCATAGGAACACCATCCTACAGCCCCCCGGAATGGACCCACTGTGGCTGGTACTATGGCGAGCCAGCTACCATCTGGTCCCTGGGCATCCTGCTGCACCAGATGGTCTGTGGAAGACACCCTTTCAGGAGGGGTCAGAAGATCAGCTGGGACCATCAGCTCTCCCTGCCACAACGGCTCTCTCAAGGTGGAGGCTCATCTCTGGGCACAGGGGGAATACCAGTGCTGGGAGACAGCAGTTGGCTTGTGAGCATCCTGCTTTGGCAGCTGCTGAGGAGGTGGCACATGTCCTGCTCTCCTGATCTCCTCCAAAACAGGGAATTGGTGGGAAAGTTTAGGCCCAGCTCTGAGCACATGCAGCATGGCCTGGGCATGGGAATAGTGGGACAGGAGCTTTCTCCAACTGACTGGCGGCTTCTGGTTTCTCTCCCCAGATTGCCAAGATCTGATCAGGTGGTGTTTATCAGTGCACTCCTTGGACAGGCCCTCATTAGAAGACCTGTTCTGTGATCCTTGGATGCAGGATACTCATCTGCCCTAGAAGAAGGGAGAGAGCCACAGGCACACTTCGATGCAGGGCCCTGGTAAGTTCCAGCTGCACACATGCCTTGGCGATCAGAAGCAGAGCAAGCCAGACTTTTTGTCCTGCCTGTGTCACTGCGCAGGGCTCATGGGATGGGCACAGGCAGCCCTCGTGCTGGAGCCGAGCTGCTCTGCCCAGCACTGGTGGCTGCCATCCAGGCTGGTTTTGCTTGTCCTGGTTCACTGACAGCTGGGGCCCTGGGCAGAGCCCTGAGAGCCTGGTCTCACCCCCAGGGAACAAGAAGGAGCCCCTGGAGAAGCTGGACAAGGTGCAGCTGCTGCTGCTGGAGACAGCGAGGACAACATCAAGGATGAAAACCTCTTCTGGGACCTGGCCACCACAAAGGTGAAGATGATTGACTTCGATTCTGGCATCTTCTTCAAAGCCAGGCTCCACAGCCAATTTGCAGATGAGTCCACACACAGGGGGATGCTCCCAGATTTGGGCATTGCCTGTCCAGGAACCACAGGTTCCTCCCTTTGCTGGGGCAGGTCCAACTGATTGTTCAGTGGGCTGCCAAGCTGCTTTTTGGCAGGGCTGGGGGCACAGGCTGGGGTGGTTACGAAATGGGAGTTGGCTCCTGGCCCTGCCAACAGCCCCCACCACCCACCGTGCCCTGGGCTGGGGCTGGGGCAGCCAGCCCGACACAAACAAACCCCCAAGGTGGGAGCAGAGGTGGGACTCCAGAGCCTGTCCATGGGCTGCTTTGCCTTGCAGGCAAGGAAGGGCTTGGGCTGCTCCACTGCCCTTGTTTGCTTTGGGATCACCATTATTTTGGGGGGCAGTGCAGGGGGGAAGAGTGAAAGCATGGGCTTCCCTCACTGGTGGGTGGGTTTTTCCCAAGCATGTCGGAATTGGCCCTTCCTCAAGCCCCTGACAGAGATCACATCTTTTAACTTTTCCCTTGTTTCCCCTTTTTGTCTGTTAATTTGTTGTTTGTTTTTCTAAAGGAAGTGTTCTAGGTGGTGTCCAGTCTGGATTGGGAAGTGCTTGGGACCAGCTGTGGCGTGGATGGGCCGCGCCCTAGGAGAAGGCTGAGGACGTGGTTTGGGAGCAGCTTTTCTTCCAGCGGCGGATGGCGTGAGGTGGGTCCCCGTCTTCTTGGCACAGGTGGGGTAAGAGCTTTTGGGAGATGGCAGCCAGCACAGGAGCATCTTGCTCTGGGCAGCTGCTGAGGGCTGGATGCGCCGTGGCTGGCTGCAGGCTGGGCACACGTCCTGCCAGCAATGATGGGCAGCTTTGGGCCCAGCCCTGAGCACGGCCAGCGTGGCCTGGGCACCGCGGGCGGCTGGGACAAGGGCACAGGAGCCTTCAGCTGACGGGCGGTTTCTGGTTTCTGTCCTTGCAGCCGGGCTCTGCGGGTGCTGAGGCTGCTCTGGGCTCTGCCAGGGCGCTGCTGGGCTCAGCACCGGGCCGGGATCAGCCAAAGAAGAAACGGTGTGCCCTGCAGCAGAGACTTGCCTTGAGCATTTTGGCAATGCGGCTCAAGTTTGCAGAGTGTACATCTCCAAGAGAAAACATGATACCGCCCAAAAAATAAACTTCTTCAATACCTTCTGAAACGAAAACAATCTGGGATGGCCCCAAATGACATTTTTAAGCTTGCTCAAGCTGTAGCTCAGCTCTTCTCTGAACAGTTCTGTCCTCCACCTGCCTTTTCCTTCACAATGCTCTCTATTTTTCCCCAGTGAGTTCCCAGCCCATGCCAGTCTCCATCACACTGTTGCCTTCCTTGGTGCCCCTCAGCATGAGGAAGACTGAGTCCCAGGCTTAGGGACTGGCTCTGGCTGAAGAGTAGCAATGTCTCAGAGGCCCAGAGACATTTTAGTGTCATTCAGAGCTGCTCTCCAGCCCTCAGCTCTCCTCACTGCTGAGTTCCCACTCCCTTTTTGTCGTCCTTCCAGCAGGATGACCAAGGGGCTCTTGGATGTCTCTGTATCCATGCACAGAAGGCTCTGTCTGCGCCAGGGTTTCCATAATGTCTTTGTACCCATGGGTATGGAATGAACACAGAGAGGGAAAGTGTCAGGCACGGTGCTTGTGCACTCCTTCCTTTCTATACAAGACACATCCATGCACACCTCACATACAGATGTATTAAAAGGATAGGGATGGATAGAGATTTTCCACAGAGCTCTAACTTTGGCTCACTTGTAAGCCGGAAGCCAGGGGATTTTTTCCCAGCTTTGTGTGAGTAGGTGTCTAAGAGCTGAGGAGAGCAGCATTTAGAAGCAGTTTCAGGATTTCTAGGCAGGAAATGGAGCTGACAACCATCAGTGTAACTCGCTGTATTCATTGGGATGGGCTGCTGGTTCTTTAGGAATATGGCACAATGGAGAGACAAGACTTGGAACAATCCCAGCTCTCTGTGGATTTGTGCAAAGGGAGAGCAGCAGGAAAACTTTGTGTCTGCTTTGGGGGACACAAGGTCCACGGAGCTGGGGTGGCAGAGGGAAACGCGGGCTGGTGGCAGGTGAAGTCCTGTTTCATGAGATCCCAGAGTGGCACAGGACAAAGCTAAAAGCACCCACCACCCCACTGATGAAATCCTTGGGCTGCTACACACAGTATAGGAAAAACTGCTGTCACACAATCCATTGGGATTTAAAACTTTCATTTGCAACACTTTTGCTCCAAGTTTCAAACTGCCAAAGTTTTACACTCAAGATGCAGTCGTGCACAATCCGTCTTTCAATTTCCTATTGCTTTAAGTTTAAATTTACTTCATATTAGGAAATAATTCCAACATCTGCAAAAGAATGCAGCTGATGAATCCTTGCCACGAGCACATTTACAAAGCAACTGAGTTCTCATTTCAAAACATCACTTACATCTTTTTAATCCACACTTATGGAAGACTTTTAACTACACAGTTTTGGGGCAGTTTTTATCTTTTGTATTTTTTCCGGTTTTCTCTTTTCTCTTTTTTTTTCATCCTTTTTTTTTTTTTTTAACAGAAAACACATCCTAAAGAATGTGTTTCCTTTGTTTCCTGTTCCTGTATGGAGCAGCTCCCTTCCCGCTGGCCCTGCAGGGCTGAGGCTTTTCCCCGTTGCTGGGCACAGACTGATGGAGCAGCACTGCTGAACACGGGGACACACAGAGGGAGCAGAAGCAGCTGCCTGTGTCCACCTGCAGCTCCAAGGCCCAAATTGGTTCCCCCCTGTCCCAGCTGTTGGGGGGTCACACTTTTATTGGGGTCCCTCATCTATTCAGTCCCCACCCTCCCCGGGCTGCTGGGAGTCCCAGGAACCCAAAAAGCTCCCCCCTCTTCTGTCTCCCCACTTACGGGTACTGGGACTGACTGGGCTCATACTGGGAGTGACCGGTGTTATAAATGCATATTATAAACTTGGCTTTTTGCAAGATGTGTTCTATATGGTTAAGAATATTGTGTAATGATATAATTTTTTTTAGTTCTGCTATTAGTAAAGAAAATTAGGCATAGAGGTACTAGATGATATAGTATGCTTAAACTGTCTGTTTGGTCGGGATAACATCTAGTGAACATGTAAAGGAGACTCTGCTATTGAGATACCAACTATCAGCATCTACCATCTGAAGAAAGTATGGACCAAGGCCCAAGCTGGAGGTGATAATGAAGACACAGCCAAGAAACACGCATGCCCTAAAACGGCGGACCCAAGGAGGGACCATGCAAAACAGTTCCCGGAATATGGAAACTAGTTTATGGAAAAATATGAACATTCAACAGGTTGATACAATGGAAATGGTATTTAAAGAATGACTCTGATACAGCAGTGTGGACTTGGCTAAATGCCAAGTCAAGCGGCCAAACGTACTTAGCTTTTTTTTTAATCTCCTAACTGACTCATTTTCTATTAAACCTGTTTCTGAAAATTTACATAGAAAGTGAACATTGTTTTTCACAGACTGGGCTCATACTGGGACTGACCGGGCTCATACTGGGAGCAGCCACTGCCGGCACCGGGACCCCCCAAAAACACCTCCCGGGGAGCGCCCGATGTCCCCCCGAGGGGCATCTGCTGCTCGGCTTTGGATCCCCGTGAGCTCCAAACATCCCCCCAACAAACCCCAAACCCAGGGACCCCCCGGGATATTTGGGGCGAGCTCCCCCTCCCCGCCCCCTGCGGGATGGGGGCGATGATCCCGGCGGTGCCGCCAGTTCAGGGAGCGCTGGAGCCGCCGCTCCCTCCGCTCGTCTTCTCCTCCCGCTCCTGCCGCCGCCGCGCCTCTTCCTCCCTCCCTCCTCCTCCTCCCCCGGGCCCGGGCCCGGCCTGGGAGGGCGGGGCCAAGGAAAGGGCGGGAACTGGGACGGGAAAGGGGCGGGGTCAAGGGAACGCGCGGTCCTAAAACCGCCCGGTTTCGCCTAAAATCGCCAATTGTGCCGAAAATCCACCGTAAATCCACCGGGTTTAGCTTCAAATCATCCAAATGGGCCAAAAATCTCCGGGAATGGGACCAAGACCGAGACAAGATCAGCACCGGAACCCGCAGCAACACCAAAGCTGAGACCGTCACCGCAACTGAGACCGGCCCCGCACAGACACCGGCACTGGGACCAACATCGAGACCGAGACCAAAACCGGCACCAGAACTGGTACCGGGACCAACCAAGACTGAGACCACGACCGACACTGCGACTGGCACCGGGAGCGCTTCGGAACCGGCACCGGGAAGGCTCCAGGACCGCGGCCAGAACCGAGACCGGCAGCGCTCCGGGACAGACCGAGACCGGCACCGGAACCAGCACCGACACTGGCGCTGATCCGAGACCGAGACCGAGCCCGAAACCGGGACGGGGATCGGACCCGGAATCACTCCGGGATCGCTCCGGGACCGCCGCGCTCGCTCCGGGGAGTTTTGGCCGCGCCTCCGGGCGGGACTGGGCGGGACCCAGCTGGGAGACTCGGAGCTTCCCAAGGCTGAAAATGACTCCTTTAGTTTTTCGAATTTGTCTCCCTTAGTATTTTACACAGACCAATCTGATTGGTGACAAAAAGACAAACCTCATCAATCACACTGGTCAGACCAGAGGGACATCAAGAAGAAGTCTCTCCTAGGAAAAGGAATGAAAAACAATGCTACAGTTTTTAGAAAAACACTCCTCTTGTTTACAGAAAATTCCCTGAGAAAAGAATTTCACAAAACCAAAAGATCTCAGGCACGAAAGCAGGGCTACAATCTCTCTTGGCTTTTGCAGTACAAAGAGAGGGAGAAGAAAAAATAATTAAGGTCTAATCAAAAGGATAATCGGCAAGGTGACTTCCCAACACGGAACACACGGAATGTGGGTCACCGGGGCTCTGCCCAGTGTGGCTCCTCCAGTGGGGGCTGGAGCTGGAGCAGAGCTCGAAGCTCTTTCTGCACCGGGGGCACTGGCAGGGCTTTCCTGATGCTGCCTTGGTTGGTGTTGGGTCAAGGCTGAGCTCTGTGAGAAGCTCTTCCCACACTGGGGACACTCTTGGGGCCTCTCCCCAGTGTGGATGCGCCGGTGGATGATGAGGTTGGGGTTGTGCCTGAAGCCCTTCCCGCAGTCAGGGCAGCGGAAGGGCCTCTCCTCTGTGTGTGTCTGCTGGTGTTCAAGGAGCTTGCTGCTGACCCGAAACCCCTTTCCACACTGGCAACACTTGTAGGGCCTCTCCCCAGTGTGGATTTTTAGGTGCAAGCTCAGGCTGGCTCTGTGGCTGAAGCCCTTCCCACATTCCCCACACTTGTACGGCCTTTCCCCAGTGTGGATGTTCTGGTGCTGGATCAGGTTGATTTTCTGGCTGAAGCTCTTCCCACATTCCCCACACTTGTAGGGCCGTTCCCCGGTGTGGGTCCTTTGGTGGAGGATCAGGTGGGAGCTCCGCCTGAAGCTCATCCCACATTCCCCACACTTGTAGGGCCTTTTCCCAGTGTGGATTCTATGGTGAAAGATCAGCCTGGACCTCAGACTGAAGCTCTTCCCACATTCCCCACACTCATAGGGTCTCTCTCCGGTGTGGATGCTTTGGTGGCTGATCAGACTTGAACTCTGGATGAAACTCTTCCCACATTCCCTACACTCATAGGGCCTCTCCCCAGTGTAGATCTTTTGGTGTAGCCTCAGGTTAGCTCTCTGCCTGAAGCCCTTCCCACATTCCCCACACGTGTACGGCCTTTCCCCAGTGTGGATGTTCTGATGTTCAGTCAGGGTGGCTCTCTCTGTGAAGCTCTTCCCACATTCCCCACACTCGTAGGGTCGTTCCCCTGTGTGGAACATCTGGTGGCAGAGTAGGCTGGACCTCTGGCTGAAGCTCATCCCACATTCCCCACACTCGTAGGGCTTCTCCCCAGTGTGGATCCTTTGGTGGAAGTTCAGGTTGGCTCTGTACCTGAAGCCCTTCCCACACTCCCCACACTTGTACGGCCTTTCCCCAGTGTGGATGTTCTGGTGCTGGATCAGGTTGATTCTCTGGCTGAAGCTCTTCCCACATTCCCCACGCTCGTAGGGCCATTCACCTGTGTGAATGCTTTGGTGGCAGATCAGGCTGTTGGCCTGGCTGAAGCTCTTCCCACACTCGGAGCACTTGTGGGGCTTCTCCCCATCACGAAGCTGCTCATGGACCACCAGCTCTGAGCTCTGGCTCCATCTCCGGCCGCCTTCCCGGCCCGGCCTGGCTCTTTCCTCCTCACATCCTCGCCAGCTGCGTTTGCAGCCCCTCCTCCTCAGGGACCTTCGGCCCTTTTCCTCTCCGTTGCATTCCTGCGCCGTGGAGCCGCTCAAAACGGCCTCTGCCACGAGCTTCTGCCGCGGGGATTTGTTCTCCCTGCTCTCCATGCTCGGCTCCTTGTCTGGGGGAGGAAGGACAAGGACAGGATGGGATTTGCCTCCGTGTCACAGGGAAGGGGAAGGAGATCCCCCGTCTGTTCGGTGCCTGCCCTCCCCGGGCTGCGGCGAGTCCCAGGAACCCTTAAAGCTCCCCCCTCTTCTGTCTCCCCACCTACGGATACTGGGAGTGACTGGGCTTACACCGGGAGCAGCCACTTCCAGCACCGCGACTCCCGAACCCTCTTCCCGGCCATCCCGCCCCTCCAGCCCCTAACGGGGTCCCGGCAATCCCAGAGGTCCCCCCCCCCCTCTCAGGGTCCCCGCTTTGCGGTTCTGGGCTCTCCTCTCTCTGGGCTCCCGCTCAGGGAAGCGGCGGCTCTCCCGGGCTCCCCAAACCCGGTGTTCCCCCGCCACCGCCGGGGCTCTGCCGACACCGGGACACCCCAAAAACACCTCCCGGGGAGCCCCCGATGATCCCCCCGAGGGGCATCTGCTGCTCGGCTTTGGAGCCCTGCGAGCTCCAAACATCCCCCCAACAAACCCCAAACCCAGGGACCCCCCGGGATATTTGGGGCGAGCTCCCCCTCCCCGCCCCCTGCGGGATGGGGGCGATGATCCCGGCGGTGCCGCCAGTTCAGGGAGCGCTGGAGCCGCCGCTCCCTCCGCTCGTCTTCTCCTCCCGCTCCTGCCGCCGCTGCGCCTCTTCCTCCCTCCCTCCTCCTCCTCCCCCGGGCCCGGGCCCGGCCTGGGAGGGCGGGGCCAAGGAAAGGGCGGGAACTGGGACGGGAAAGGGGCGGGGTCAGGGACAGGGCGGGAATCGTGAGGGGAAAGAGTCGGGGCGAAGGCGACGCGCGGTCCTAAAACCACCCGGGTTCGCTTAAAATCACCAAAATGCGCCTAAATTTCTCCAAAAGGGCCTAAAATCCACCCTAACACGGATCAGGTTTGGCCTCAAATCACCCTAAGAGGCCTGCAATCCCCACAAAGTGGCCTAAAATCACCCAAAGGGCACTAAAAGCCACCCTATAGCCACAGGGTTCGGTCTAAAATCAGCCCGTTGGGGATAAAATCATCTAAAGGGGTCTAAAACCAACCAATGTCGTCTAAAATTGCCCAGACTGGTTTAAATCCACACAAAATGGCAAAAAATCCCCTTAAAACTCCTAAAAAGGGCGTCAAATCAACCCTGAAAAGACCTGGTTTGGCTTAAAATCAATGAAATGTACCTAAAGCCCACCCTAAAACCCACCAGATTTGGCCTAAAATCATCCAAAGGGGCCGAAAATCCACCCTAAACCTGCCCAGTTTGGCCTAAAATTACCCAAACCCGCCTAAAATCTCCGGGACTGGGACCGAGAGCGGGACCGAGAGCGGCAGCGGAACCAGCCCCGAGACTGGCACCGCCCAGGGACGGGGACTGAGAACGAGATTGGCGCCGGGAGCGCTCCGGGACCAAGACCGGCACCGGGACCGGCACCGGGACCGGCACCGCCCGGAGACCGGGACTGAGACCGGCAAAAAATGGCTCGAACCGCACCAAAAACGCCCCTGAAGAGACCAAAAATGCCCGAAAAGTGACAGAACATGGCCACAAAATGGCCCCCAAATGACCCAAAACTGACTAGAAATGCCACTGAAATTACAAAATACGGCTGAAAATGACCCAAAGCGTGACCAAAAATGACCCAAGAGTGACAGAAAATTGCCCAAAATGCCGCAGGATGGGGGAGAGCCCGGAGACACAGAATTCCCAAAAAATTAAAAAAAAAAATCCCCCCAAAATTGCATACAAAAGGAAAACTATAGAAAAAAAACAAACTGAAAAAAGCCTCAAAATAGCTCAAAAAAGAAAAAAACCCAGAAAATGCCTGCAAAAATTCCAGTAATATTCCCAAAATTTCCCAGACTACCCAGAATTTACCAAATTCCAAAAAATGTCCAAAAATTTCCCTAAACACCAACAAAAATCACCCAGAAAATAAAAGAAAAAAAAAAACACAAAAAACCCAAACCCTTAAAATGTCCAGAAATATTTTAACCCCCCCCAAACTCCCCAAAGATTCTCCAAAATTATCTAAAAATCCCCCAACTCCTCAGATTTCTCAAAATTCCCAACATATTCCCCAAAGCCCGCAAACAGCAACAGAAAACACTCTAAAAATGCAAAAACACCACCCCAAAAGTCCTAAAACTACCTCAAAAATCCCCTCAAAATACACAAGACGTCCCCCAAAATGAAAAAAAATCCCTCCGAAATTCCCAAAAATCCCACGACCCCCTAGAACTGCCAAAATCCTTGAAAATTCACAGAAATTCCTACACTTGCTCTCAATGAAGTTGTGCAGCAGGCAGGACTTGCCCGTGCCGTGCTGCCACTCACCGAGAACTTGAAGAGGATATCTAGGAAAAAGAATTCCCCAAATTCCCAAGTTAGGACCCAAAATTACCCAAAATTCCCACGCTTGGACAGGAAATTCCACAAGTTCCTACGTTTGGACCCAAAATTCCCCAAAATTCCCCAAAATTCCTAACAGAGGCCCCAAAATTCAAAAAAAAAAAAATCCCAATAGAGCACCCAAAATTGCCCAATTTGGACCCCAAATTTCCACGAATTAGCTGTACAGAGCCAAAAATTCACAAAAATTTCCTTTATGGGCCCCAAAACTCCACTATGGAGATGCCAAGACTCCCCCAGACCCCCTCACATCCCATGCAGAGAACCCCAGATCCCCTATAGGGGCCCCCAGGCGCCCCCGGACCCTCTATCGAGCCCCTACATATCCCCTCAGACCCCCCTGGGGACCTCCAGACCCCCCCAGACCCCCCAAATCCCCCACAGGGACCCACAGACACCCCCAGACCTCTCCGGACCCGCTACAGGCTCCCGCTGACCCCTAGAGATCCCCTACAGACCCCCCAACCCCCCAAAACGCCACAGAGACCCCCCAAATCCCCCACAGACACCCAGACCCCACTTAGGGACGCCCGGACCCCCTTTACGGACCCCGCTGGACCCTCTACAGAGCCCCAGACCCCGACAGAGCCCCGAGACCCGCCCAGCCCCCTTTAGGGATCCCCAGACCGCCCCAAAGCCCCTACAGACCGCCCCAAATCTCCTGCAGATCCCCCACCAAATCCTCTAAGGAGACTTCCAGGTCCTCTCAGACCCCTATAGATCCCCTATGGATTCCCTATAGATCCCCTATAGATCCCCCATTGCCCCACCGCAGGTCTCGGACACGCCGGAGCCGGCTCGGGAGACCGGGAACAAAGATGGCGGCGCTCGGGAGAGCCACCTCTGGGTCGTCTGCGCATGCGCCGGACGGAACGCGCCAGCAGATGGGCGGGGCCCACGGGGAAAAGGGGCGTGGCCAATGAAAGGGCGGGGAACGAATGCAACGAGGCGGGGTCAGAGAAAGGGCGGGAACTGGGAGGGGAAAGAAGCGGGGTCCAGGAAACGGCGGGAATTCTGAGGGGGAATGGGCGGGGTCAAGGGAACGCGCGGTCCTAAAAGGGCCCGGTTTGGCTTAAAATCACCCGCAAGACCCTAAAATCTCCGGCACCGAGACCGAGACCAGCACCAGAAACGGCACCAGCACCAAGACCGAGACCGAATCCGGAACCGAGACCGGCACCGCTCCGGGACCGGCACTGTGGGACCGACACCGAAACCGGCACCAGAACTGGTACCGGAACCAAGACTGACACCGACACCGACACTGGGACCGGCGCCGGGAGCGCTTCGGAACCGGCACCGGCACCAGGACTGCTCCAGGACTGCGGCCAGAACCCAGACCGGGAGCGCTCCGGGATCGAGAACGAGACCGGCACCGGAACCAGCACCGAGACTGGCACCGCTCCGGGCCCAAGACTGGGATTGGCACTGGGAGCACTCCGGGACCAAAAACGGCACCGGCACCGCTCCGACACCGAGACTGAGACCAGGACTGAAACTGGAACCGGCACTGGCACCGAGACTGGCACCGCTCCGGGATCGAGATCGGCACCGCGACCGGAATCAGCTCCGGGAGCGCTCCGGGACCGAGACTGAGACCGAGGCCGAAACAGGGACCGGGATCGGACCCGGAATCGCTCCGGGATCGGCTCCAGGATCGCTCCGGGACCGCCGCGTTCGCTCCGGGGAGTTTTGGCCGCGCCCCCGGGCGGGACTGGGAGGGACGGGGAGGTTGCCCTGGGCCGGGCGGGACCGCCTCGGTTCGCATCGTTCCGAGGCGGCCACCCCGGTCCAGATGATCCCAGTCTCTATGGTTCTGATCCAGATGGTCCAGCCTGTGAAATCCCAGTCCATGTGATCCCAGTCCATGTGATCAAGAACTCTTCAAGTTTGATTTACTATCAAACCACATCCCACCCACCCAGCCCCACACAGTCCCGATCCCAACATCCGCCCACAAAAATATCCCCAAACCAACTGTACCATTTAGAGTTGTAACCCGTTCATTCTTATCCCATCCCCACTCACGTGGACCACCATGATACCCTGAGGTTGCCAGGTTCAGGTGACGACTTCTGGGATGTGATTCTTGAGTACTGGTATATCTAACAGTGGCTTCAGACCACGGCCACTCAGCTGGCTCCTGGCCATGGGAGTGTGGCAGGATACAGAGAAGTAGTAATAATGTTAACATGGTTATTTTGTTTTCATGTCACTTGAAGTGTCCCCTCGGAGTTCTCCTGCAATAGCAAAACACAGAAAAATCTGCCACCTAAGGGCAGAACATTAAAATGATGGAATTATCCAGCGGGTATTTATCCGATGTTCTTTTCCTAAGGCATCAGATGCTATCCACGCAACTTTATTCAGAGAAGTTTTCAACACAAGTGGTACTTCTCCCACCGTAGGGAGGTCTACCAAAACAGGGTGTCCCGGGTCATGAACTGGAGTTTCGGGATCATTTGGTCCTCTTTGTGAGATTAAGCTCAGAGGATTTGGGCAAAAAGCAGTAATTTTGGCGCACCCATTTACCCCCCATCTTTCATTTTCACTTTGCACAGCTTTATGCAACCGGCCATCCCAGCCTCCCTCTTGTGGTTTCAGAAGTCGTTTTAAAAGACCGTTAGTCCTTTCTACAATTACGTTAGCTTGAGGGTAATAGGGAGTGTGAAAAGTCCATTTTATCCCTTCACCTTTTGCCCATTCCTGTACTACTTTAGCAGTAAAGTGTGACCCATTATCAGATTGAATTTCCTGTGGTTTTGGGAAAGTCCCGAACCATATCTGCAATGCTTTAACAGTGTTTTCCCCTGTAGCCCTTTTAAATGCCTCGGCCTGAACTAATCCAGATGTAATCTCAACCCCCACTAACACAAAATGTTTACCTCCTGATTGCTTAAAGGGACCCATGTAATCTACCTGCCATGCATCCCATAAGCCTTTACCTGTCCTCAAGTGTAGTGGGTCATCCTCCAAAGGATGTCTTTCTAGCCGTTTGCGACACTGCTCACGGGCTGAAATGCAGGTGTTACACATTTCTCTGGTAACGGGCCAAGCCCGGGCATGAGCTTCCTTGGATAAATCTTTTGTACCTGTGTGTTGTCGTTTTACATGCAGCCATTCTAATAAGTGCTCCCAATCTTCAGTGATTTCATCCTTTTTCAGAGGACTTAATTTTGCTAATTCATCAGCTCTGTTATTCCATTCTCCTGCTGGATTATCATCTGTCTGGTGAGAGGCTACCCACCCTACAGCAAAATTCCCTTGACTTGCAATTTGTAAAATTTCTTGCCACTTTTCTTTCTGCCACACTGGAATTCTGTTAACTTCCCAATCATTCTGTTGCCAGAAAGGCAGCCATTCAGTGCAGCCCTTATATACAGCATAGGAGTCAGTGTAAATACAGACAAGAGAGGTGTTTTGTGCCTCCCTCTGGAAAACACTCCAAACAGCTCTAAGTTCCCCAATTTGGGCACTGCCTTCCCCTTCTGTAATGATCCGCTCTCCAGAAGAAGTGTGCAAAGCTACAGCTCTGTATTTCCACACTTTTCCTTCACGCTTAGCTGAGGCCTCAGTAAACCATGAATGTGCTGTTTGCTCAGGGGAGAAGGGAGGGGCTATTTTAAGAACTGAGGCAGGTTTGTCTTGGCTGCTGTTCAGATTCTCTGTGTCTTGTATTGGTAAATTTTTCACAGCGCCTTCAGTAATTGAAAAGATGTTATTATAATGCTCTATTTGTGCATACCATTTCCTTACTGAGGCTCGTTGTGCTACCCCTTCAGGAGGTGGAGTCCCTGTGATCACTATTTTAATGACTTTAAAGGGACCTCTCAACACAATTGGTTGTTTTCTTGTGATTTTTTCTACTTCTATGAGAGCTTGGGTAACAACAAATAAGCCTTTCTCCCAAGTTGTATATCTTTTTTCAGCATCTTTCAAGCCACGGGAGTAGAAGCTAACAGGTCTGATTGGGCCTTCAGGACCCCTTTGCCATATATGTACTGACAATCCTGAGGTAGCAAATCCCCATTCTACCTGAAAAGGATCTGCTGGGTGGATAGGGCCTAGGGCCTGATGAGCTGTGGCTTCAAAAATCAACAATTGTAATGCTTCTTCCTGAGAAGGGCTCCAGTCCCATTTTGTCCCTTTCTCAACAAATCATCAAGAGGTCTGGCAATAATTGAAAAATCTGGAATGTGTTTTCTCCAAAATACCAACAGTCCTAGAGCTTGTTGGAGTTCTTTTCTAGATTCGGGCATCTTGATTTGATCTAAAGAAGTTAGGGTGTCTGGTGGGATGCATGTCATACCTCCTTTCCACCAGATGCCTCAAAATTTCACTTCTTGAGAAGGTTTTTGTATTTTTTCTGAGGGGATCTGCAAACCAAGGCTTTCTAAGTGGGAAATTATTTTCTGTTGAACATCCTCCACTACTTCTTTTTCTTCCCCTCCCACTAAAATATCATCTATGGATTGGTAAACAGCTACAGTGTCAGGTTTAGATAGTTCTTCTAATTCTTGGGCTAAAGCATGGTGGGCTAAAGTGGGGGAGTGTCGCTACCCTTGGGGTAGACGTGTGAAGGTATATTGCTGTCCCTCCCATGTAAAGGCAAAACGGTCCATATCTTCTTGTTGTATGGGTATCATGAAAAAGATGTCTTTAACATCTATTGTTGCCATAATAGAGTGAGCTTTTTCCTGAATTGATATTATTAATTCAGCTGTATTTGGGACCGCTGCTGTAAGAGGGTCTGTGTTGGCATTAAGCCGTCTGTAATCAACTGTCAGTCTCCACTTTCCATTGGGTTTTTTAACTGGCCAGATTGGTGAGTTAAAAGCGCTGTGAGTGTTAACAATTACTCCTTGATCTTTCAATTCCCGAATGACTGGCTTGATGCCATCTTTAGCACCAGAGGGTAAAGGATATTGTTTCACAGAAGGGATTTTGCTGAACGGTAGGGAAGGAGCTGTTTGTAGAAGCCTGATGTTAAGGCTGGGAGCTCCGAAAGACCAGAGAAAGCCTTCTGAGTCTTCCCATTGTCTCCCAGCAAGTATATCCATCCCTAATAAACTGTCAGGAATGTTTCCAATGACCATTTGGACAGCTATTGGGTTGTCTTCTCCGGGCAGTGTGAGTTTTACTAGAGCCATACTCATAGACTCTGTAGTTCCCAGGGCATTTAAAACACAACATGGTTTTTTGCTGGGAACAAGCCCACACTTTTGGGCGTGTGTGATTTTCAATGCACTGATTTGGGCCCCTGTGTCCACAACAAAAGCTATTAATATTTGTTTGGGGCCAACTATTGCTGTAATCAATATGTCCCCTGTTCTCGGGTCCTTTGTGAGCTTCCTCAAAAACATCCAGTCTCCGTTTCTTCGCTCACTATCAAGAAACGGAGTTTCTAGTTTAAAGGAAGTTGGTGTGTTTCACTTCCCTGAAGCGGGGAGAGAGCATGCTGTGTCTCATTGCTTAAAACCTGTGTTGGGGAATGTTGTGGCTGGTTGCTCAAGGCTTGTGGAAGAGGAGGTGCACTGGGTTGTTGGTTGGATGATTCCAACACAATAGGTTTGGGACAGGGCCAATTGGAAATGATTTTAGCCAATTTATCATACGGCAATTTATCCATTACTTCTCGTGGAACTCCCCTTTTCAGCCCTAGCAACCACAGCTGCTGCCAGCTGGAAATTTGTTTTCCCTTTTCTGGTTTTTCATTAGGAGAAGCAATGTGCCTGACTCCTCTGGGTTTTTCTGGTTTGTCCTCTGAGTACTTCACTGGTCCATATTTTCTACTGTAACTTATTAACTCCTCTGCTACCTCACTCCATGTCCAAAGTTTATGACTGCTGTTAGATTGTGTGCTAGGAGTTGTGAAAGGTGAGGAGTCAGTGGAACCAGTTTGATCTCTTGTATGGCCAAGAAATCTTTCAAATCTATCTACCGGAGTGATAGATGCTATTGTTTTTTGAAGAAGAATTGCTGTTGGTTTAAGAGACTCTGGCAGACCTCGAATTAAAGGGGTCATAATCTCAGGTTTGACAGGCTGTTGCATTGGCGACTCACAGCCAGAGATTAATTTTCTTTCCTGTATCATTTGCAAGCATGCAGCTTTGTGTATGTTTTCTAGGAGTTGGTCCGAGGTGCCGACTATTGCCAGAGGGTCGCCCGTCTCTCGGGGGTTTAACCCCCCTGCCCAGTGAGCTGCACGCTGTGTCAGGGACCATGGAGCATGTGTGTTTCCTGTTGTTAAGAAAACTCCATGTCCCCAGTAGCCACTTGCTTCTTGTTCACTTAATTTAATTTGGTCGCCCCCTGTGAGGGAAACTCTGAAAACATACTCTGTCTCTGATTCACTAGGGAGGCGGAAGTATTCTTTCTTTAATTTAGCTAATGCAGTGGCTGTGTATGGTATTTCTTTGGTGGTTATGTGGGGATCACCATCTTCTTCATTTATATAATTATATTCTGTTTTGCTCTCAAGTTGGAGCAACAGTGTTCCCCACAATTTTGCATGTGTACTAATCCTTTCTGAGGGTATATTTGTTTAATGTTGTATGTCTCCTTTCCTTCTATTTTTCCTTCTGTGGGTGAATCTGCAGATTTTAAGTTTTTACTTCGCTCTTCTGCAAGGGAAATCTGCAGGAAATAATTCCGATTTCTTTCCTGCTCTGATTGTTTTTGCAAAGCTTCTACCAAATTCTGCAGGGATTCTATGACTGCTTTTTCTTCACTCACCCGTTCAAAACGGGTTTCTATGGCTGCTGAAAGACAGGCCCCCAAAACTGAGCAAAGAATGGTTTTATTTCTGCCCAGTTTGTATCTAGCATCATGTTGCAAAGAATATATTCTATCTACAATGTTTTCAAAGTTAAGCCAATTATTCTGTGCCCACCTTTCTCCATCTGGAGAAGGTCTAGCACCATGTTTGGCTAGCAAACCATAAAATGCATTCTTATCTTTTTCACTCATTTTGTGCAGGGACCAAAACCACTCTCAGGGAGGTACGCTTCAAGTTACACCAAAGGCACAGCTAAAACTGTGTTTCCCTTCGCTTCCCTGGAATGGGCGAGGAGACCAAAACTGCCTGGGAGGCTCACCTTAGTTCCAAAGAGTTGTCTCCTCAACGACACCAAGCAGCCCAAAACACACAAAAACTAACTACAGTCCCATCTTTTGCACAATGAGATCCTTTTGTGAAATCCTGATGACAGGGAGTGCTATACACCTGGGTGTATACAGTTTGCGGGAATTTTCCCTTGCCCCCCTTGCTTTCTAACAGCGCTCACTGAAGTGGCGTGCTAGGTGCGGCTGAGACGAGGGTCCTTCCCCTGTTACAAGCTATACAAAACCCGCAACCCCTCTGTCCATCAAGATCCTGTCCATGACGCCAATTTAATGTCACGATCCGCTCACACAAGCGGGGTTCGTGATGGTTCGTTTTAGGGATCTCAGAGCACAAAAGACACAGCGGGGGACAAACTCAGTTTACTCCATCACAAATGCACCTTTATTTAGTGCCAACAAATGCCATAGTGGGGAGAGAAATAAAAAATAGTAAGAAAGAGAGAGAAAGAGGGGAAGGGGATTATAGCTGTGAACGTGGAGGGTCGAGTCTTCGACGCCTAACGATGCCTATAGACGCGATCTTCTCCAGTGGGGTGATCACAAAAGTGAGCGGGGGTCTCCAGAGGTTCTATAGGTTGGTCAAGGCGGGAAGCAAAGCAAGGGGCACAGAGCCAAAGCGGGAACCAGCTGTGTAAAGGCTGAGTGCTCAGGAACAAGCTGCAAACCATACCTCCAGTACGGACAGCCCAGTTTGGACAGGCAGCCTTGGCTCAGTCCGCTGTGACCAGTTCCATTGTTCTTGCACTCCGCTCTCATGGAGATGCATACCAGTCCTCCGAGACTTGGCAAGCGTTCCACCTCAGCCAGGCCAGGGGCTGCTTTCAGAGCCTGGGGTCTCAGTCCTCAATCATTGGAGACAGTCGTGAGGCATATCACATCCTTGGACAGGCTCTGACAGCTTCCTGTCATGGGCAGAGTGGGAGCTCCAGGCAAAAGCTTCATTTCTTCATTGGAGAAACTCCTGCTGAGTCATGAGGTGGAGAAATGACACCCAACAGACACCATGGATCCTCAAACCCCTCCAGGATGCCTGACTTTTCAAATTCCATCTAAGAGAGGAGACTGGGAGTGGCTGGATCCTATCCTAGTCCCAGACTTTGTCAAAGGTTTACGTGTAAAAGACTGGACAGGTGGAATTGAACTGCAATACAGTTTGTCCCCCTGGATTACCGATTCAATACCAGATATATTTCCATAAATGCAGCTATGATTGATTCTGATCAGGATTAGACAGAAAGATTTATTTACACAACAGAGCAAATAGAAAAAAGAGAGTTATTTACTCCACAGTATAGGAGCTGTAACAATTATATAGAATATAGTGCTCTAGGAAGCAATTTTGAAGTAAACAGGGCCTTGTTGGACTTGTTTGAGCCCGTTCCAGGCAGAGCCTCCTGCTCCATGAGGAACTGCCTGTCCTGTGCCATGACCAGGGCAGGTCCCGCTGCAGGAAAAGCCCCAGGCCAAGCCAACACAATGAAGGGCTCGGGCACAAGTGCAGAGTGCCGTGCTGGGAGCTGTGCCAGGGAGAGCCTGAGGCACCAAAGGCACCTTGGCAGCAGCAGCTGCTTCCAGGCCATGGCCAGAAGCCTCCCTTGGCAGCCCGGCCTGCTGGCCCCCACTGCACAGCTGCTGCTTCAGGGCTCATTTCTGCCTGGGCTCTGCCCCAGCCCGCAGAGTGACACCTCAGCCCTGACTCTGGCACAGCCGCTGTGCCTGAGCCCTGCAAAGCCTCAAGGTCGCCTGTGCCTCCCTGGCTCTGGCAGCCCCTGGGGCAGGGGGGGAAAGGCCAGAGAAGGGGCTGGCTTTGGCTACTGGATGTGGGCTCCAGCAGAGACAAGGAGGAGTCAAGGGAGTGGATGGAGTCCAACCAGCAGCCCCTTCTCCCCATGCAATCCTGGAATGGTTGGGATGGGAAGAGCTCTGCAGTGCTCATCTCATCCAAACGCCTGCGATGAGCAGGGACATCTTTCACCAGATCAGGTTGTTCAGAGCCCTGTCCCAGCTGGACCTGAATGTTTCCAGGGAGGGGACATTGACCAGCTCTCTGGGAAAGCCTGTCCTGGTGGATCACCAGCCTCATGCTCAAAAATTTCTTCCTTATCTCTCCGCATCTGAACCTCCCTTCCTTCAGTTTAAAACCAGCACCCTTTGTCCTATTGGGACAGGCCCTCCTAAAACCTTTGTCCACCATTGCATTCCCAATGAGCCAGGTTTCCGTGGCAATTGCCGGGACAGGTGACCCAGGTGTGCTGTCCCAGTGAGGGTTGCCATGGAATGAATGAGCTCCACCGAGTGTTGTTACTGAGTAAAAATCTCAAGGGACTGATTAGAGCAAATAATTGGAGGCCACGAGTGCACAAACCTCTCAGACTCAGTGTCAAAAAAAAGTCCTTGAATAAACCTTGAGTAGCCGGAATTACTGATGAGCCCCACTGAGTGCTTTTACTGATTGAGAATCTCAAAGGACTTGTTAAAGTAGATAATTTGGGCAACAATGGCACAAACCTTTCACAAAGTCAGTTTTAAAAGGGAAGCATCAAGTACCTTTAAAAACCTGAAGTGCTTTGAAGCATTAATGAGTGCACTGAGTGTCATTACTGACAAAGCCTCTCAAGGGACTAATTAAAGCAGATAACTGGAGGCCGTGATTGCACAAACCTCTCTGAGACTCCAAGGCAAAAGCAAAGCCCTAAGTCCTTTGAAAAGTCTGCAGTCCCTGGGAGCATTAAGGAGCCCCCAGGGCCATTCCTGACCAAGGCTCCCCAGGGACTCCTTCCAGCACATCCTTGAGGCCACTGGGATGGGAGGGGGATGCCGAGGGCAGGACAAGGGGCTGACAGTGCCCAGCCTTGCCGGGGCTGTGCCAGGAGGCCCCAGGGCCTCAGGACAAGGTGACTCCTCACGGCCCTTGGTGGCACAGAGGCTGCTGTGGCCCAGGGCACCAAGACTTGGCTTCTCTTTGTCCCCACGTGTCATCACTGCCTGCAGTTCTCTGCTCTGGCTGGGGCCTGGGGACACTTTCTCTGTCGTGTCCCTCAGCGGGACCCAGTAAAACTTCAAGAAACTTTGGAGCTGGATTCTGACTTTGAATTCTTGAGAGGTTTCTCCAGCTCCCTCTCAGGGACTGATGTTCAGGGCCTCAGCACAAGCCTGGAGAGGGTCACTCAAGCCCTTGTGCCGTGTCTGTGCTGCTGAGCTGGGCCGGGCTCCTGGCACAGAGGCAGCTCCTGGCAAGGGCAGCGCTGCAGAGAGACAGCTCTGCCCAGGAGCAGCTCCTGTGCCCAGCCCAGCAGGGCTGGGGCACTGCCTGCAGCCACCCCGGGCACAGCACACAGGCACAGAGGGCTTCAACTCAGCCTGGGCTGGCAGCACAGAGCAGAGCTCACTGAGGGCTCACTGGGGGACAAATCCTCGCAGCGTTAGGAAGAGTCACTCCCAGGCTGGGGGAAGAGAAGCTGCAGCTCCTGCAGGGATCTCCTGAAGCTGGCACATCCCACAGCTTTAAGGCCCTTCCAGGAGGACTCTCAGCGTGGCTGCAGAGCAGGCATGTGGCCCCAGGGCAGGGCTGGGTGTCCCTGCTGCAGCCCCCGAGGCACAGCACAGGGCAGCTCCCTGTTGCCGGGCTCTGCTGCAGGGCTGAGCAGCCGGGGCTGCAGCCAGGGGTGCCCAGGGCTGTCGTGCAGAGCAGGGTCCTGCAGCCCAGGGCGCTGCGCTGGGCCAGGGACTCTGCTGCCTGCCAGGGACAGCTCTCAGCTGGCCCGGGGAGCTGCTGCCAGCGCTGGGGAGAAGCTGTGGGGGGAAGGAGCCACCCTGAGCAGGGCAGGTGCTGCTGCTGAGAGGGGCTGTGTGGGGCAGGGCTGCTCCCAGCTCCAGACCAGCCTGGGCACAGCTCCGGAGGACACTTGCCAAAGGAAGCTAAGCCTGGTATTGCTGCAAAGACCAGGAGCTTTCCTGAGAGTGTTTTCAATTTCCTGCTTGGAGAAGGATGGGAAAGTTGGGGTGATGACAAAAACATTTTTGCTTTTGATGCATTTTTCATTTATTCGTAGCTCTGTTAACTACTATTATGTAGTTATAAAACTATTATCTTTAATCAACTCTATTCAACTACTATGACTCTATTCAACTACTTTTATATACTTGTATTACTATAATCTTTAATTAACTCTACAAAATTTCCTACCCTTTATCTTAGATTTTAGAACAATAAGCTTCAAAATATATTCCTGAAATACTGCCCAGTCTTATTGTCAGGAAGTGGACCTACAAGATGAACATTTTGTTTTTAAACCAGAGTGTGAGCAGTCAGAAAAAAAAGTGGCACAAAGAAGCCCTTGGACCTACTCCAATGGGTTGACCCAGAGGTTTGTAGCTGTGGATACTGAATTTCCTATTCGATGTTTCTGTTAAATATCCTAGTTAATCAACCTCTAATCAATTGTTGAAATCAGGGGCTGGGTGTTCGTCATTCCCACTGAGACACCTGGAAGTTTCCAAGAAAGGTCTGGTTTTTACTTCACTGTTGTAACGCTGTTGCAAGGGGTTTTTTTCTCTTCTGATTATAGGCAAAAGAGGATGAGTGAAGCAGAACAGGAATTGTAATCACAGAACCACAGAACATTCTGAGTTGAAAGGGACACCTAGGATCATCAGAGTCATGTTTAATCATTTACAGAGACTCCTGATTTGTAACTTTGGGTGGTCAGTCTCTCTGCTGGGAGCCTCCTAAAGGGCCTTCAGACACTCCTCAGCCCTCAGCAGCAGCAGCAGCAGCATCCCCTTTGCAGGGCCCAGCAGGGCTCTCCTGAGCTGCCCTTGCCCAGCTGCAGACAGACCCTGCCCCAGGCCGGGCCCTGCAGACAGGCAGGTTTCTGTAGGGCTGGGCCCAGGGCGCAGAGGGTGGGATGGGCTCTGTGAGCACTGGCAGGGACAAGGCTCCTCTCAGGAGGGAAATGTCCAGGCCCAGGGAGAGGCTCAGGGAAGGAGAGGGGGCTGAACAGAGCAGTGCTGGGGGCAGGAGGGCACTGTGGGTGTGTGGGAGGTGCTGTGCACAGCTGGGCACGGGAACACTGTCCTGAGTGCCTGGCTGTGTCTGCCCTGCCCTCCCAGGCACAGCCCCACAACATCTTCTCTTGGTTCTGCCCTCCCCTGATACTGTCACTGTCATCTGGTGCTCTCAGGGAGGCTCTGGCATTTGCAGCAGCTGAGCCAGGCACTGCCCTTGGGATTCTTGCCAGGCAGCTGTGTCCATGGGAATGGGGTGTCCGAGCTTCCCTGTGAGCTGTGTGGCTGCGGGCAAAGCAGTCCATGGGAAAGGGGAATGAGCTGAGCCCCCTCCCTGAGACCCCATCATGGGCACACCCGGGGATCTCCTTGCTGCGTCCTTCCAAGCTCTGAGCTGCCCTCCTGCCTGCAGATCTGTGCCAGAGCCTCTGGCAGTTCCCTGAATGTGCCACGGGGAAGTGCAGGGATGCCACAGCTGAGGAAATGCTGTTGGGTTTGCCAAGGGAGCTGTGAGTGTCCTTGGCAGAAGGGGGTGCTGAGGACCTTGCCCAGAGACCTTTGGAGAGGGTGAGACATTCAGGGATCCCTCTGCTCTGGGCAAGGTCAGGTGCAGCAGAAATGCTGGGGATTTCTGACCTCAGAGAACCAGGAATGATGTGTGGGCAGGAAAATAATGCCTATAATTCCTTCCTGTTCTCCATGCCCTTTAGAAGTGGGAGTGAAGATGGCAACAAGCCTTTCTGCATTAGGAGTGATTCCACTGACAAATCCTGAATATCCAGGCTTGTCCCTCTGCCACATGGCCAAAAACCCAGGGCAGCGGGGCAGGGACGGCTCCTGGAGAGCCCCCATGCACAGGCCTGGCTGCTCCTGGCACACTCAGACAGCACAACTGGAGCTCAGGCAGGGACCTGGGTGAAGGTTTTCCCAGAGCAGGAACAAGGGTGGGTGAATCACAGTGGGACAGTCTACAGGGAATGACCCATGTTTGGCTCAAAGCAGCCAGCCCTGACTTGTCACTGTCCTTTATCCATGAACATGTCCCCATGTAAAGCCACAGCAAATGTCCAACAGCAGCTCCATCAGCTGCTTCCCTCCTGCTGGCATTGGCAGACACGCGGCAGCTGCAGCTCCTGCACTTCTGCCTCTTCCTGGGCATCTCCCTGGCTGCCCTCCTGGGCCACGGCCTGGTCACCAGCGCCATAGCTTGCGGCCACCACCTGCACAGCCCCATGTTCTTCTTCCTGCTCAACCTGGCCCTCAGCGGCCTGCACCACTGTCCCCAAAGCCATGCACAATTCCCTCTGGGACACCAGGACCATCTCCTACACGGGAGGTGCTGCACAGCTCTTTTTCTTTATGTTCTTCATGTCAGCAGAGTATTTGCTCCTGACCATCATGTGCTATGACCGCTCTGTGTCCATCTGCAGACCCCTGCACTACGGGACCCTCCTGGGCAGCAGAGCTTGTGCCCACATGGCAGCAGCTGCCGGGGCCAGTGCCTTTCTCAATGCTCTCATGCACACGGCCAATACATTTTCCCTGCCCCTGTGCCATGGCAATGCCCTGGGCCAGTTCTTCCACGAGGTTCACCAGATCCTCAAGCTCTCCTAGTCCAGCTACTGCTTCAGGGAGTTTGGGTTCATTGGTTTTCCCATCTCTTTAGGATTTGGTTGTTTTGTGTTCATTGTTTTCTCCTATGTGCAGATCATCAGGGCTGTGCTGAGGATCCCCTCTGAGCAGGGACGGCACAAAGCCTTCTCCACCTGCCTCCCTCACCTAGCCGTGCTCTCCCTATTCCTCAGCACTGCCATGTTTGCCTATCTGAAGCCCCCCCAATCTCCTCCCCATCCCCGGATCTGGCCCTGTCAGTTCTGTTCTCGCTGGTGCCTCCAGCCGTGAACCCCCTCATCTGCAGCCTGAGGAAGCAGGAGCTCGAGGCTGCAGTGTGGAAGACTGATGGCTGGATGGTTTCACAAACATTAAACTGCTGGCCAGTTTCTCAAAATCACTTGTCATAAAAGTCATTTTTGATACCTCTTGTTGCTTTACTTTGGAAGTTCTTTTCCTTTGTTTTACTTTTGTAATATTGTCCACAAAGCAGTGTCACTGTTTGTGCCATTTCTCATTTTGTTTGTCTCCACCTTCCCTGTGGCCACAGACTGTGTCAATGAGGGGCTGCACTCCTGGTGGCTTTAAAGGAACCCAAGGATCTGGCAGGCAAGTTTTCTGCAGAGATCCCCCTTTGGTCTCTTCTCTGGATGAGAGCTGGGGGCAGATCAGTGCTGGCACAGCAGCTGTGCCCAGGAGCAGCAGCCCTTGGTGTTGGCAGCGCTGCTCCCGTGGCCCTGCCCCGCTGCCCTCCTGGCCCTGGTGTTGCTGTAGGGCCGGAGTGCTCTCGGCGCCGGGCACAGGGCTGGGGCTGGCAGTGCCGGGGCTGCAGCAGGGACAGGCCATGGGCTCCGCTGGGGCAGCGCTGACGCCTCAGGGCAGGGCCTCGCTGCTCCAGGCTCCTTGCCCAGGCTCTCTCCAGAACACGCCCAGGCCCAATGCTGTGCACGGAAAAGCCCCGTGAGCAGCCCCAGGGTGGCCGTGGGCAGGCTGGGGGCAAACAGCCCGGCTGGGGCTCTGCAGGGTCCCTGGGGGAGACGGGAAGGAGCAGCAGAGCCGGGGCTGATCCATCCCCACTGTGCTGGACACCCCCGGGCAGCATCCCAGAGCGTCCTCATGCACCTGCCAACAACATCCCCCCTCTGCAGCCCTGGCCTCTCTCCCAGCTCACACGGGGGCCGCATCCTTGCAGGCACAGACACGGCAGCTCTGGCTCAGGAGCCCCTGTTTGCAGTGCCCAGAGCAGGCCTGAGCACCCCCATGGTGTTGGTGTGGGGAGATGAACCTGAGGGAGCACAAATGCCATCAGCCCCTGGGGCCAGGAAGGGCTGGGGGACAGGAGAGAAAACCACTCAACTTTGTTGAGGCCTCTGAAGTCAGCCAGAAAGTTTGTTCCCATCAGCTGGGAGTTTCCTGTGCCACTGCTGACTTATTAAAATATGGATATTGATCTACTATCGATACCCAACTGTGACAGACAGAAGACTCTCTAACAGTTTAGAGTTAGAAAGTATATGTTTAATGCAACGCCAGGCAGTTGTGTGCGATCACTCCCTAAAATGCACTGCCAAGTTACAAAATCTCTTTCTTTTCAAAAGTGTTGAATATCCAAAATACTAATACATATTTATAGCACTAAAACCTCCCATTCTCTGCTTCATATTATAATTAGCTAAAAAGCTATTAAGCGTGTGTAGTTTGTTCTTTGAATTGGGTCAGTGGTCCTTTATATGGGGAGGGGGCGTAAAAAAAGGAAGTAAGTGGAGTCTTCCTCATTGTAAACTTTCAACCTTTTCAATGGATATCAAGATAAATGATAACTGGTCAAACTCCTGTTTCCTTTCTCCGTGACTGTTGAATGGGTTTTAGGATGCTCGAGGATTTACAATTGTCTGTGTTCCTAAATCTATTTATCAGTTTCTTCTGTTTCTCATTATAAACACAGCTAAACAAACACAAAAATGACAAGCAATTAGTTATTTAGATCCAGGATCGTTATCCTTGATCGCAATCCTTTCATCTAACCATTAACTTCTAATTCTTTCCAGCACAGCTTATCTATCTACCTACTTTAACTAATTCTGGCAAAGCTTATCTTTAGCTAAAACATTAACTTTTCTCAAATCCTTACCTCCTTTGAAATTCATCTCTCAGCTCTCCCTTGATTTCCCCGTGGTCTGTTGCAATTCACTGGGAGATCTTTTTTCCTAGAGTTACGGAGAAATATTTCAAAGGGCTTCTAATAAACGCACATTCCTATTTTCAAGGGTGTATTTTTCTCTTGAGAGCAGAGGTGATTGCAGCATTCAGTGACTCATATTGACCCAGGGACTCTCCTAAGCAGGCAGGTCTGGCCTGCTCAGAGAAGCTGTGCCTTGAGCTCTGACCCAGTGGACAACCTTGCTCCACATTCCCCAACTCCATCCTGCCTCTCCTCGCTCACGTGGGACCTGCTTTGCTCGGAGAACTGGGTGCACTCAGGCAACGAGGGGTTTCCTTTCTTTTATTTTAGCAATCTAAAACCCCTGAGCTTCCCCACTGAAAACAGACAATCTCCTTGTAATGGATACATAGTATTAAATTCGTGGATTAAAATTGTGTGTATTAAAACTTTGCAGTGGAATGTAAAAAACCCCTGAATTCCTGGAAAGAGTTCCAGGGCATCTCTTCGCATACCACAGTCTTTTCACAGTCCAAAGGTGTTACCTCGACATCTGCCAGAGAGGTAACCGGGAAACGGCCCATTAAGCATGGGCTGACCACATCTTCACAGCTCATCAGGAGATCCGATACCAATCTGGGCAGAAACCTTCTGACAGAAGATTCGGAGACTTTTCATTCAGACGTCTTCTCAATTTCTCAGGAAACTCTTTCAGATATCCCTTGCGGACACCAGACATTTCAATGATTATGTTATGTACATGATGTCATGTTCTTCGGGTTCTTTGTTACCGTCTTGTTTTCGCCTCAGGGTAGAAAAATGGTATAAAACACCTCCCCTGAGACCCCGAATTTGTGGGCAGTACTCCGGAGAAGCACCCTTTGCTGCTCCCGGGTTGTCCACCCAACATTCGAACGATGTTCTGATTTATCGTGGCGTTTCCCGAAATTGCTTTTCAAATTTGTTAAATAAATCTTTGATTTTGGAAATTGGCTCTGATCATTTATAACATCCTCAGGTGTGTGCCAAGCCCAAGGTGCCACCAAGGAAGTTCCCCTTTCCCAAGGCAGAACCATGCAAGGAATGTTTTAGACACACAGGAAGTTCTAAAATAAACACAAATCCAGAGCCTGGACTCTCTCACTGTTCCCGGCTCCTGCACAGTCCCTCTCTCAGTCCCTTGGCCCCCCGGAATCCCCTCTGGGGCTCAGAGAACAGCCGGCAATGGAAGCTTGCCCTGAAAAGGCACCATTGTGGTGCTCCCCAGCCAGGCCAGAAATGGAACTTTGTTCCTTTAGCCTGGGTGCAGAGACCCCCCGGGGCCTTTTCTGCACAGAGTTCCAGCCCCCAGCGTTTGCTGAAGGCGCTCTCTGCACATGTCACACTGCCAGGGCCCTGTCCTTGCTGTCACCTGCTGTGGCTGGGCCCAAAGAGAGCTCCTGCGCTTGCATTTCCAGCTGCTGTGCAACCAAAGCTGAGGGATCTGGAGCTGCCTGAATGCAAAAACTGAAATACGAGCTTCTCTCGAAGGGGAAATCTCCCCCTCCTGTGCTAACCCATGGCAATGCTGGCAAATGCACCAGCCACGGCCAGAATTCAGATTTCACTGCTAAACTTCCTTATATCCAGGGATAGTTCCCATGGGAATATTGTCAGGACAAGTCTGGCTGGCAGTGGTTTCACAAAGGTCACTTCCCATCTGTCCCCAAAACTCTAGGGAAGGCTTTGTGCTTTCCTTCCAATGGGAAAAAAAACCCTGTCCTGCTTCTCCAAGTGCCCATGGCTGAGATTGGGATTCCACCTCCAAAAATTCCCTCTATCCAAAGCCTGCTCCCAGACAAAATCTGCCATTAATGACAAGTCTGGGTGACCTTGGCCTGGTGAGTCTCTCACCTGCCTTCCAAACCCTGGGGCTCTGTACTTTCCTTCCTACGGAAAAGAACTGTCCTTCTTGTCCAGGTGCCCACGGCCAGAATTGGGATTCCACCTCCAACATTGCCTCTTGTGAGAGACTGGAGGAGATTGTTGGCTGGAAACATTTCGTGTGAGGGGGAGGAAGGGGCAGAGCCAGCCTTACCCTGCCCTGAACCCCAGCACTTCTCAAAGCATTGACTTGACCCTGTAACCCAAATCCCCCAGAGCCTCTATCCCAGCCCAGCAGTGTCTGCCAATCCCTGGCACACCAAAGGCAATGCTCCACACCCACCTCTGCAGCCCCCAGCCCAGCTCCTGAGTGACCAGATGACCCAAAGTCCCATCTGGGGGAGGGGCCCAGGAAGACCAAGGGGTATTTTAGGCTGACCACAAGGCAAGCACACACGTTGACCCTAGCTCCTCTTGGAATTTCTGTCTGAACACTGCTGGAATCCAGGAGCTGGTAGCAGGGTGTGTTCTTCTCTCTATCTCTCTCTCTATCTCTCTATATTTTATTTGTCTTTCTCTCTTTCTGTCTTCCTCTTCTAATTCCCTCTTCTTGCAAATTTTGCTTAACTTAAAATTGAGCAGGCTTCCAGTTTGTGAAGTTGAATGGGCCAAGTTAACGCTTTGAGCAGTGTTTTTTTGTTGACTGAATGTCATAGTAAAGCTTTTGCTCAAGTTTCCCTGATTCTCTAAAGTTGCTAGTAAAGGCTGTTTTGTTGTTTTAAGCTTCTGAGAATCTCTTGTCGGTACTTCTCCATTGTTTCCAACTCAGAGTACACAAACAATTGTAATTCCTTTGCAATGTCTCACGGAGAGAGTTGTTTGGGGATTGGGGCTCAGGGCTTCTCTGTCCTGCTTGGCACAGCCCAGGCAGGGCTTTCACAGCCACATCCCACACTCCGTTTCCCACCTGGACCCGCTGGTGCCTCTGAGTTCTGCTTGCCCAGCCCCAGGGACGCTCTCCTTGTCTGCCCATTCCCCCAGGGTCTCTGGGCAGGGGTGGCCTCAGTGGGAGCTGTGACACCCTCCCTCAGACACTTGGAGGCTGCTGCTGGGTTGTACTTCTCCAGAGGCTTGTTCAGCCTTCAGCTCTTCAGTTCAGGAATTCAGTGGCCCAGGGCTCCATCAACATTCAGAACACGTTAACAGGCCAAGCCTCGGGGAATAATTTGATTTAAGTTTTCAAATTTTTCTGGTTAATTGGACAGATTTTAGAACTGTCCTCCAGGTGAATGTATAATATTTTAAAGGACACTGAGAAAAGATTTTTATGGTCCTGTTTAGAGGTTTTATTCCCTATTAATACACTGATATGTGCAATCTCCAATTGGCATTGAATCCAAGTGAGACATAGACTTTAAAGAATTAAGGATTTTAGAGAGGTTAAGATTTTAGTTAGAGATAAGCTTTGTAGGAATTAATTAAAGTTTGCTAAAAATTAAAAGTTTGTGGTTAGTTAAGGGAAACCAGATTTGAATTAACTTTCCCAGGCCTCAATAACTGATTGCTTGTCAACTTTATGTTTTGCTTAGCTGGGTTTGTAATGAAGAACAGAGAACCTGATAAATAGATTTAGGAGCACAAGACGATTACAGAAACTCCCTATTCAGAAACCCATTGAAAGTCATGCACCTGGAGAAATGGGAGTCCTACCAGAGCTCATTTGTCACATTTGCATTGAAAAGGTAGAAAGTTCAGAGCAAGGATGACTCATCTTACTTTTTTATTTTAAGCCCCCCTCCCCTTGAAAAGGAGCACCGACCCATTTCCAAGGCCAAACTAGCATGCTTAATTGTTTTTTGGCTAGTTACCATACTAAGCGGAGAATGGGATGGGGGGGGGGGGGGCTCTGAATACGCATTTGTGTTTTGGGTATTCAACATCTTTGTAAATAAAAGGACTCTGTGATTGTCTGTAAATTGCGGTGTGTATTTGGGAGCCACCCCGCATGCCGCCCGGTGCTGCAACAGACATACACTTTCTAACTTTAAACTGTTAGAAAGTTTTTGTCCCCCTCAGTTGGATATCAGTATTAGCTCGATATTCATATTTTTTTAATAAATCACAAGTACCTTCTAATTCACTTTGAATAGCTATGAAAATCAAGGCCCTTCCTGACTGACAATCAATCAGACTCTGTCCCTACCCCCACCCCACCATTTCCCCCATCCAAGCCCTGGGACTCAGAGCAGCCTTGTACAAATCTGAGCTCCTTCCACCCCAGGCTGCACCTGCAGCTTTCAGCTCCTTGGCTCCAATTCCCACCTGCTTTCCTTGGAGGAGCTGCCTGAGACACAGAGGGATGTTCATTTCTTGTCAGCACACAAACCCAGGGGAAGGCACAGCTGCGTAAAATGCAAAAGTCATTTCTCTGCTGGGTATTAACATCCACTTTCCACAGCAGACACACTCAGACCAATGGAAAAGACCTCCTGTGCCCAGCACAGATCCCAAGGTCTCCCCAAAGCCTCCCTGCCCCGATTCTGGCCAGATTTGTTTTTTGCACACGCTGAAGACAGGAGCTCCCTCCATGCCTAGAGGAAGGAAAAGAGAACAAGTGGATGAAGAGCTCTCCTGTGCAGAGCCAAGGTGCAAGTGCCACCGGAGTGGGAACCACAACTCACCAGGTTTGTGTCCTTTGGGGCTCCGGGCCTGGTGAGACTCAGAGGCACAGAAAGGTTTCTTGCCAACAAACAGAAGTTGAACACCATACAGTTTAATAAGCATCCCAGCTCTTCCCTCAGCTCTCTGTGATGTCCCAGCAGCATCTGACATGTCCACCATCCCCAAGGGCTTTCCATGCAGGAAGAGTTTTCGACAAAGACATACGAAAAGGAAATTCTGTGATAGATACAAACACACTTAAGATGTTGACTGATACGATACTTCTGTGAACTTCAGAGAGATTGGGCAACTCCCTGAAGATCAAAGCATGAAACCAGTCAGTTGAGAGGCACTTGAATGACCAGAGAGTGTCTGGAGGAGGAAATCAGGGAGACTCGGGAAGGACATAGATCCAGCTGGTCTAGTAAAGAAATGTCCTTAGTCATGGCAATTTAAACAGGAGAGCTAGAAACACCAGAAGGAATAGGTGAAGAAAATAATAAACGGAATCTTTTGGACACAACTAGAGAAGAGCAGTATTTCTTGTTATGCCATCAGTAGAAGAATATAGTAGATCCAGGAAATTTCTGGTGGGAAAACTTTGCCATTTCCTCAACTACTCAAACGACCCAGATAATAAAAATATGCTTGTATATTATGAAATGCACAAGTACGAAAACCTGTGCCCCTTTCCAGGCAGACATCAGCTGTGTGTGCATGAACAGGCGGTGCCACTTGTGCCCTGAGGTGCCGAGCTGGGATTGGCATCTCTCAGAGAACAGCTGTAGGGGGAGCAGCGCACCTTGCAAGGTGCATGTCCCGGAGAGCCCCAGAGGGCTCCTGTCCCATAAACATCTGCTCTGCTCCAGGCTGCAACAGGGACCAGCATGGTGCCAGGATCATCAGAGAACAGGATGAGTGCTGGAATTCAATCCCCTGCCCATCCCGCAGCAGCCCTGCCTTTCCCTCCCCAAGCCCTGGTCTCCAGCACAGCCATGGAGGCTCTTTGGGCTCTGGACTTTTCCTGCAGCCACCAAGGGCAGCTGAGCTGTGCCTTTGGCACAGTCAGCCCTGCCCAGCGCAGGCGATGCCCAGCAATTCCTCGCGTGTGCCTGGCCTTGCTGTCAGCCCCGGCAGCGGCCGCGTGGCCCCTTTGTGCCGCCCTGGGCCAGCCACGGTGCCACAGCCCCCGCGCGGGACAGGAGCACTGCGGGGGGGAACGGCCCCTGTGCCGTGGTGCCCACAGCAGCCTGGGGGCTCTGTGCCCCATGGCCTCCCTGCTGGGCAGCCTCTGCCAGCTCCTGCACAGCCCGTGGCCCCTGTGGGCCCGCACAGACAGCCCTGCCCCAGGCTCTGCCGGGCTCTGGGCCAGCAGAGAGGCCGGGCAGGGCTGGCCATGGCCAGGAACAGGCCCTGAGCCCCACGGGAGGATGGAGCTGGGCCAGAGCCAAACTGCCCCGCAAACCTGGGCTGAGCAGCCGGGGCTGGCAATGCCTGGGGACAGAGGCTGGCATGGGTGACAAATGTCCTGGCCCCCTCCCTGCTCTGTCCGTGCCACCAAGGGCACAGAGCAGCCTCCTCTGTGGGGCACTTGCCTGTTTTCAATGCCTTCCACAGGCGCTGGCCCTGCCCCACAAGGGCTGGCCTGAGTCCTGCCCCTGCACGCTCCCACAGGCTGAGATGGACACTGATGGTTTCTGGGTCAGGCTCTCTCAGCCCAGCCCAGCTCCCTGCAAGCTCTGCCAGCTGCCCTGAGCTCTCTGCAGCACCAGGGGTCTCTCCCCAGCACAGCCCAGCCACCTCTGGCCCCACAGCTCTGCTCAGGGCAGGCGGCTCTGGGCAGGGGCCCCACGGCCTCAGCCCCTCGCAAGGGCACAGCAGCAGCTGCAGCTCAGAGAGGACTCAGCCCCAGCTATGGGGAAGGTGCTGGGCCAAGGCAGAAGAGGCTTCCTGTGTGCCCTGCTCCCCTGTCCCTGAGGTCCTGAGAGCTCTGCAGCCCCTGCTGCCATCCCATCTGCCCAGGCCAGCACAACAGCGCCAGCCTTGGGGCCCTGCAGAGCTGCTCCTGCTCCAGGCCCAGGGCCCATCCCCAAGCTGGGGCAGCCAGAAAGCTGTGCCCATTTCTGTTCATTCCTGCTCTGATGAGGATGGATCTTCAGCGCCTTGCAGGTTGATGATGAATTTTACTACTGCAGGGGCCTCTTCTTTCTTGAGCTCTTCAGTTCAGGAATTCAGTGAGAAAAGCTCATCAATATTTGTTCAAAACGCTCAAACAAGAAAAGCCCCTGGAAATATTTTAAGCTTTCAATTCTTCTGTGGTCAATTATAGAGATTTCAGAAGTGTATTCAAAGTGAATATAATGTATAGAAAACAAGGCAGAGAGAACTTTTTTGACCTGTTTCATGATGCTGTTTGTAGACTGATATCAGCAATGGCCAAATGATATTGACCCCCAACACATTCTAATGCAGTCTGAATAGATATGAAAAATCAAGACCCTTCATGGCTCACAATCAATCCGACTTTGTCCCACCCCCTCCCCACCATTTCCCTCACCCAGCCCCTGGCACTCCTACGGATCAGGAATGGTGTGGCCAGCAGGAGCAGGGCAGTGATTCTTCCCCTGTGCTCGGCACTGGTTGGGCAGCACCTCGAGTGCTGCGCCCAGTTCTGGGCCCCCCAGTTTAGGAAGGACATGGAGGGGCTGGAGCGTGTCCAGAGAAGGGCAACAAGGGTGCTGAGGGGTCTGGAGCACAAGTCCTGTGAGGAGCAGCTGAGGGATCTGGGGCTGTTCATCCTGGAGAAGACGAGGCTCAGGGGAGACAAGGTGGTGTCAGGGCACAGGTTGGACTTGATGATGTCCAAGGTCTTTTCCAACCTTGCTGATTCCGTGATTCTCTGAAACCAGCCTTGCAGCAGTTGCAGGATGAGGCCTGGGCCTCCTCTCCAGAAGGTGCAGCAGCCCAGGTCCCTCAGCTTCTCCTCACAGCCCCAAAGCCCATCCTGTCAGTCCTGCAGAGCCTCTGCAGCTCCTCCTCATGGCCCAGAACAGGGAGCCCCACAGCCAGACACACCAGCCCACACGTGCCCCCCTGGCCTGTGGTGCCTCTGGCAAGGGAGCAGCACAAGGCACTGCAGGAGCCTGCAGACAATTCCTGAAGCACTTGGAGGATGATCCTGCACCCCAAGGGATGTTCCCATGATGCCAACTCAGGAAGTGAAATGGGGAGTGGGCCCAGAGAGGAAAGGGCAACCAGGGATGGGCTGTTTGCTGGGGAGAGAGCAGGGATGGGCAATAGGGAGAAATTTGTACCAGGAAAAGAAAGCCAGGGTGAAGCAAAGGAAATGCTCAGGGCAATTTGGGTGTGGCTGCCAGGCAGCGCTTGGCTCTGAGCAACATCTGCAGTGGCACAGGAAACTCCCAGCTGATGGGAACAAACTTTCTGGCTGACTTCAGAGGCCACGACAGAACTGAGTGGTTTCCCTCCTGTCCCCCAGGCCTTCCTGGCCCCAGGGGCTGATGGCATTTGTGCTCCCTCAGGTTCATCTCCCCACACCAACACCATGGGGGTGCTCAGGCCTGCTCTGGGCACTGCAAACAGGGGCTCCTGAGCCAGAGCTGCCGTGTCTGTGCCTGCAAGGATGCGGCCCCCGTGTGAGCTGGGAGAGAGGCCAGGGCTGCAGAGGGGGGATGTTGTTGGCAGGTGCATGAGGACGCTCTGGGACGCTGCCCGGGGGTGTCCAGCACAGTGGGGATGGATCAGCCCCGGCTCTGCTGCTCCTTCCCGTCTCCCCCAGGGACCCTGCAGAGCCCCAGCCGTGCTGTTTGCCCCCAGCCTGCCCACGGCCACCCTGGGGCTGCTCACGGGGCTTTTCCGTGCACAGCATTGGGCCTGGGCGTGTTCTGGAGAGAGCCTGGGCAAGGAGCCTGGAGCAGCGAGGCCCTGCCCTGAGGCGTCAGCGCTGCCCCAGCGGAGCCCATGGCCTGTCCCTGCTGCAGCCCCGGCACTGCCAGCCCCAGCCCTGTGCCCGGCGCCGAGAGCACTCCGGCCCTACAGCAACACCAGGGCCAGGAGGGCAGCGGGGCAGGGCCACGGGAGCAGCGCTGCCAACACCAAGGGCTGCTGCTCCTGGGCACAGCTGCTGTGCCAGCACTGATCTGCCCCCAGCTCTCATCCAGAGAAGAGAACCAAAGGGGGATCTCTGCAGAAAACTTGCCTGCCAGATCCTTGGGTTCCTTTAAAGCCACCAGGAGTGCAGCCCCTCATTGACACAGTCTGTGGCCACAGGGAAGGTGGAGACAAACAAAATGAGAAATGGCACAAACAGTGACACTGCTTTGTGGACAATATTACAAAAGTAAAACAAAGGAAAAGAACCTCCAAAGTAAAGCAACAAGAGGTATCAAAAATGACTTTTATGACAAGTGATTTTGAGAAACTGGCCAGCAGTTTAATGTTTGTGAAACCATCCAGCCATCAGTCTTCCACACTGCAGCCTCGAGCTCCTGCTTCCTCAGGCTGCAGATGAGGGGGTTCACGGCTGGAGGCACCAGCGAGAACAGAACTGACAGGGCCAGATCCGGGGATGGGGAGGAGATGGAGGGGGGCTTCAGGTGAGCAAACATGACAGTGCTGAGGAACAGGGAGACCACGGCCAGGTGATGGCGGCAGGTGGAGAAGGCTTTGTGACGTCCCTGCTCAGAGGGGATCCTCAGCACAGCCCTGATGATCTGCACATAGGAGAAAGGACACAAACCTGGTGAGTTGTGGTTCCCACTCCGGTGGCACTTGCACCTTGGCTCTGCACAGGAGAGCTCTTCATCCACTTGTTCTCTTTTCCTTCCTCTAGGCATGGAGGGAGCTCCTGTCTTCAGCGTGTGCAAAAAACAAATCTGGCCAGAATCGGGGCAGGGAGGCTTTGGGGAGACCTTGGGATCTGTGCTGGGCACAGGAGGTCTTTTCCATTGGTCTGAGAGTGTCTGCTCTGGAAAGTGGATGTTAATACCCAGCAGAGAAATGACTTTTGCATTTTACGCAGCTGTGCCTTCCCCTGGGTTTGTGTGCTGACAAGAAATGAACATCCCTCTGTGTCTCAGGCAGCTCCTCCAAGGAAAGCAGGTGGGAATTGGAGCCAAGGAGCTGAAAGCTGCAGGTGCAGCCTGGGGTGGAAGGAGCTCAGATTTGCACAAGGCTGCTCTGAGTCCCAGGGCTTGGATGGGGGAAATGGTGGGGTGGGGGTAGGGACAGAGTCTGATTGATTGTCAGTCAGGAAGGGCCTTGATTTTCATAGCTATTCAAAGTGAATTAGAAGGTACTTGTGATTTATTAAAAAAATATGAATATCGAGCTAATACTGATATCCAACTGAGGGGGACAAAAACTTTCTAACAGTTTAAAGTTAGAAAGTGTATGTCTGTTGCAGCACCGGGCGGCATGCGGGGTGGCTCCTAAATACACACCGCAATTTACAGACAATCACAGAGTCCTTATATTTACAAAGATGCTGAATACCCAAAACACAAATGCGTATTCAGAGCCCCCCCCCCCCATCCCATTCTCCGCTTAGTATGGTAACTAGCCAAAAAACAATTAAGCATGCTAGTTTGGCCTTGGAAATGGGTCGGTGCTCCTTTTCAAGGGGAGGGGGGCTTAAAATAAGAAAGTAAGATGAGTCGTCCTTGCTCTGAACTTTCTACCTTTTCAATGCAAATGTGACAAATGAGCTCTGGTAGGACTCCCATTTCTCCAGGTGCATGACTTTCAATGGGTTTCTGAATAGGGAGTTTCTGTAATCTTGTGCTCCTAAATCTATTTATCAGGTTCTCTGTTCTTCATTACAAACCCAGCTAAGCAAAACATAAAGTTGACAAGCAATCAGTTATTGAGGCCTGGGAAAGTTAATTCAAATCTGGTTTCCCTTAACTAACCACAAACTTTTAATTTTTAGCAAACTTTAATTAATTCCTACAAAGCTTATCTCTAACTAAAATCTTAACCTCTCTAAAATCCTTAATTCTTTAAAGTCTATGTCTCACTTGGATTCAATGCCAATTGGAGATTGCACATATCATTGTATTAATAGGGAATAAAACCTCTAAACAGGGCCATAAAAATCTTTTCTCAGTGTCCTTTAAAATATTATACATTCACTTGGAGGACAGTTCTAAAATCTGTCCAATTAACCAGAAAAATTTGAAAACTTAAATCAAATTATTCCCCGAGGCTTGGCCTGTTAATGTGTTCTGAATGTTGATGGAGCCCTGGGCCACTGAATTCCTGAACTGAAGAGCTGAAGGCTGAACAAGCCTCTGGAGAAGTCCAACCCAGCAGCAGCCTCCAAGTGTCTGAGGGAGGGTGTCACAGCTCCCACTGAGGCCACCCCTGCCCAGAGACCGTGGGGGAATGGGCAGACAAGGAGAGCGTCCCTGGGGCTGGGCAAGCAGAACTCAGAGGCACCAGCGGGTCCAGGTGGGAAACGGAGTGTGGGATGTGGCTGTGAAAGCCCTGCCTGGGCTGTGCCAAGCAGGACAGAGAAGCCCTGAGCCCCAATCCCCAAACAACTCTCTCCGTGAGACATTGCAAAGGAATTACAATTGTTTGTGTACTCTGAGTTGGAAACAATGGAGAAGTACCGACAAGAGATTCTCAGAAGCTTAAAACAACAAAACAGCCTTTGCTGGCAACTTTAGAGAATCAGGGAAACTTGAGCAAAAGCTTTACTATGACATTCAGTCAACAAAAAAACACTGCTCAAAGCGTTAACTTGGCCCATTCAACTTCACAAACTGGAAGCCTGCTCAATTTTAAGTTAAGCAAAATTTGCAAGAAGAGGGAATTAGAAGAGGAAGACAGAAAGAGAGAAAGACAAATAAAATATAGAGAGATAGAGAGAGAGATAGAGAGAAGAACACACCCTGCTACCAGCTCCTGGATTCCAGCAGTGTTCAGACAGAAATTCCAAGAGGAGCTAGGGTCAACGTGTGTGCTTGCCTTGTGGTCAGCCTAAAATACCCCTTGGTCTTCCTGGGCCCCTCCCCCAGATGGGACTTTGGGTCATCTGGTCACTCAGGAGCTGGGCTGGGGGCTGCAGAGGTGGGTGTGGAGCATTGCCTTTGGTGTGCCAGGGATTGGCAGACACTGCTGGGCTGGGATAGAGGCTCTGGGGGATTTGGGTTACAGGGTCAATGCTTTGAGAAGTGCTGGGGTTCAGGGCAGGGTAAGGCTGGCTCTGCCCCTTCCTCCCCCTCACACGAAATGTTTCCAGCCAACAATCTCCTCCAGTCTCTCACAAGAGGCAATGTTGGAGGTGGAATCCCAATTCTGGCCGTGGGCACCTGGACAAGAAGGACAGTTCTTTTCCGTAGGAAGGAAAGTACAGAGCCCCAGGGTTTGGAAGGCAGGTGAGAGACTCACCAGGCCAAGGTCACCCAGACTTGTCATTAATGGCAGATTTTGTCTGGGAGCAGGCTTTGGATAGAGGGAATTTTTGGAGGTGGAATCCCAATCTCAGCCATGGGCACTTGGAGAAGCAGGACAGGGTTTTTTTTCCCATTGGAAGGAAAGCACAAAGCCTTCCCTAGAGTTTTGGGGACAGATGGGAAGTGACCTTTGTGAAACCACTGCCAGCCAGACTTGTCCTGACAATATTCCCATGGGAACTATCCCTGGATATAAGGAAGTTTAGCAGTGAAATCTGAATTCTGGCCGTGGCTGGTGCATTTGCCAGCATTGCCATGGGTTAGCACAGGAGGGGGAGATTTCCCCTTCGAGAGAAGCTCGTATTTCAGTTTTTGCATTCAGGCAGCTCCAGATCCCTCAGCTTTGGTTGCACAGCAGCTGGAAATGCAAGCGCAGGAGCTCTCTTTGGGCCCAGCCACAGCAGGTGACAGCAAGGACAGGGCCCTGGCAGTGTGACATGTGCAGAGAGCGCCTTCAGCAAACGCTGGGGGCTGGAACTCTGTGCAGAAAAGGCCCCGGGGGGGCTCTGCACCCAGGCTAAAGGAACAAAGTTCCATTTCTGGCCTGGCTGGGGAGCACCACAATGGTGCCTTTTCAGGGCAAGCTTCCATTGCCGGCTGTTCTCTGAGCCCCAGAGGGGATTCCGGGGGGCCAAGGGACTGAGAGAGGGACTGTGCAGGAGCCGGGAACAGTGAGAGAGTCCAGGCTCTGGATTTGTGTTTATTTTAGAACTTCCCATGTGTCTAAAACATTCCTTGCATGGTTCTGCCTTGGGAAAGGGGAACTTCCTTGGTGGCACCCTGGGCTTGGCACACACCTGAGGATGTTATAAATGATCAGAGCCAATTTCCAAAATCAAAGATTTATTTAACAAATTTGAAAAGCAATTTCGGGAAACGCCACGATAAATCAGGACAACATCGATCGAATGTTGGGTGGACAACCCGGGAGCAGCAAAGGGTGCTTCTCCGGAGTACTGCCCACAAATTCGGGGTCTCAGGGGAGGTGTTTTATACCATTTTTCTACCCTGAGGCGAAAACAAGACGGTAACAAAGAACCCGAAGAACATGACATCATGTACATAACATAATCATTGAAATGTCTGGTGTCCGCAAGGGATATCTGAAAGAGTTTCCTGAGAAATTGAGAAGACGTCTGAATGAAAAGTCTCCGAATCTTCTGTCAGAAGGTTTCTGCCCAGATTGGTATCGGATCTCCTGATGAGCTGTGAAGATGTGGTCAGCCCATGCTTATTGGGCCGTTTCCCGGTTACCTCTCTGGCAGATGTCGAGGTAACACCTTTGGACTGTGAAAAGACTGTGGTATGCGAAGAGATGCCCTGGAACTCTTTCCAGGAATTCAGGGGTTTTTTACATTCCACTGCAAAGTTTTAATACACACAATTTTAATCCACGAATTTAATACTATGTATCTATTACAAGGAGATTGTCTGTTTTCCATGGGGAAGCTCAGGGGTTTTAGATTGCTAAAATAAAAGAAAGGAAACCCCTCGTTGCCTGAGTGCACCCAGTTCTCCGAGCAAAGCAGGTCCCACGTGAGCGAGGAGAGGCAGGCTGGAGTTGGGGAATGTGGAGCAAGGTTGTCCACTGGGTCAGAGCTCAAGGCACAGCTTCTCTGAGCAGGCCAGACCTGCCTGCTTAGGAGAGTCCCTGGGTCAATATGAGTCACTGAATGCTGCAATCACCTCTGCTCTCAAGAGAAAAATACACCCTTGAAAATAGGAATGTGCGTTTATTAGAAGCCCTTTGAAATATTTCTCCGTAACTCTAGGAAAAAAGATCTCCCAATGAATTGCAACAGACCACGGGGAAATCAAGGGAGAGCTGAGAGATGAATTTCAAAGGAGGTAAGGATTTGAGAAAAGTTAATGTTTTAGCTAAAGATAAGCTTTGCCAGAATTAGTTAAAGTAGGTAGCTAGATAAGCTGTGCTGGAAAGAATTAGAAGTTAATGGTTAGATGAAAGGATTCCGATCAAGGATAACAATCCTGGATCTAAATAACTAATTGCTTGTCATTTTTGTGTTTGTTTAGCTGTGTTTATAATGAGAAACAGAAGAAACTGATAAATAGATTTAGGAACACAGACAATTGTAAATCCTCGAGCATCCGAAAACCCATTCAACAGTCACGGAGAAAGGAAACAGGAGTTTGACCAGTTATCATTTATCTTGATATCCATTGAAAAGGTTGAAAGTTTACAATGAGGAAGACTCCACTTACTTCCTTTTTTTACGCCCCCTCCCCATATAAAGGACCACTGACCCAATTCAAAGAACAAACTACACATGCTTAATAGCTTTTTAGCTAATTATAATATGAAGCAGAGAATGGGAGGTTTTAGTGCTATAAATATGTATTAGTATTTTGGATACTAAATAAATATATATTAGTATTAGTATAATATGTATTAGTATTAGTGCTGTAAATATGTATTAGTATTTGAATTTGTAACTTGGCAGTGCATTTTAGGGAGTGATCGCACACAACTGCCTGGCGTTGCATTGAGCATACACTTTCTAACTCTAAACTGTTAGAGAGTCTTCTGTCTGTCACAGTTGGGTATCGATAGTAGATCAATATCCATATTTTAATAAGTCAGCAGTGGCACAGGAAACTTCCAGCTGATGGGAACAAACTTTCTGGCTGACTTCAGAGGCCTCAACAAAGTTGAGTGGTTTTCTCTCCTGTCCCCCAGCCCTTCCTGGCCACAGGGGCTGATGGCATTTGTGCTCCCTCAGGTTCATCTCCCCACACCAACACCATGGGGGTGCTCAGGCCTGCTCTGGGCACTGCAAACAGGGGCTCCTGAGCCAGAGCTGCCGTGTCTGTGCCTGCAAGGATGCGGCCCCCGTGTGAGCTGGGAGAGAGGCCAGGGCTGCAGAGGGGGGATGTTGTTGGCAGGTGCATGAGGACGCTCTGGGACGCTGCCCGGGGGTGTCCAGCACAGTGGGGATGGATCAGCCCCTGCTCTGCTGCTCCTTCCCGTCTCCCCCAGGGACCCTGCAGAGCCCCAGCCGTGCTGTTTGCCCCCAGCCTGCCCACGGCCACCCTGGGGCTGCTCACGGGGCTTTTCCGTGCACAGCATTGGGCCTGGGCGTGTTCTGGAGAGAGCCTGGGCAAGGAGCCTGGAGCAGCGAGGCCCTGCCCTGAGGCGTCAGCGCTGCCCCAGCGGAGCCCATGGCCTGTCCCTGCTGCAGCCCCGGCACTGCCAGCCCCAGCCCTGTGCCCGGCGCCGAGAGCACTCCGGCCCTACAGCAACACCAGGGCCAGGAGGGCAGCGGGGCAGGGCCACGGGAGCAGCGCTGCCAACACCAAGGGCTGCTGCTCCTGGGCACAGCTGCTGTGCCAGCACTGATCTGCCCCCCAGCTCTCATCCAGAGAAGAGAACCAAAGGGGGATCTCTGCAGAAAACTTGCCTGCCAGATCCTTGGGTTCCTTTAAAGCCACCAGGAGTGCAGCCCCTCATTGACACAGTCTGTGGCCACAGGGAAGGTGGAGAGAAACAAAATGAGAAATGGCACAAACAGTGACACTGCTTTGTGGACAATATTACAAAAGTAAAACAAAGGAAAAGAACCTCCAAAGTAAAGCAACAAGAGGTATCAAAAATGACTTTTATGACAAGTGATTTTGAGAAACTGGCCAGCAGTTTAATGTTTGTGAAACCATCCAGCCATCAGTCTTCCACACTGCAGCCTCGAGCTCCTGCTTCCTCAGGCTGCAGATGAGGGGGTTCATGGCTGGAGGCACCAGCGAGAACAGAACTGACAGGGCCAGATCCGGGGATGGGGAGGAGACTGGGGGGGGCTTCAGGTGAGCAAACATGACAGTGCTGAGGAACAGGGAGACCACGGCCAGGTGAGGGAGGCAGGTGGAGAAGGCTTTGTGACGTCCCTGCTCAGACGGGATCCTCAGCACGGCCCTGATGATCTGCACATAGGAGAAAACAATGGACACAAAACAACGCAATCCTAAAGAGATGGAAAAACCAATGAACCCAAACTCCCTGAAGCAGTAGTTGGACTAGGAGAGCTTGAGGATCTGGTGAACCTCGTGGAAGAACTGGCCCAGCGCATTGCCATGGCACAGGGGCAGGGAAAATGTATTGGCCGTGTGCAGGAGAGCATTGAGAAAGGCACTGGCCCCGGCAGCTGCTGCCATGTGGGCACAAGCTCTGCTGCCCAGGAGGGTCCCGTAGTGCAGGGGTTTGCAGATGGACACAGAGCGGTCATAGCACATGATGGTCAGGAGCAAATACTCTGCTGACATGAAGAACAGAAAGAAAAAGAGCCGTGCAGCACCTCCCTTGTAGGAGATGGTCCTGGTGTCCCAGAGGGAATTGTGCATGGCTTTGGGGACAGTGGTGCAGGCCGCTGAGGGCCAGGTTGAGCAGGAAGAAGAACATGGGGCTGTGCAGGTGGTGGCCGCAAGCTATGGCGCTGATGATGAGGCCGTGGCCCAGGAGGGCAGCCAGGGAGATGCCCAGGAAGAGGCAGAAGTGCAGGAGCTGCAGCTGCCGCGTGTCTGCCAATGCCAGCAGGAGGGAAGCGGCTGATGGAGCTGCTGTTGGACATTTGCTGTGGCTGCACATGGGGACATGTTCATGGATAAAGGACAGTGACAAGTCAGGGCTGGCTGCTTTGAGCCAAACATGGGTCATTCCCTGTAGACTGTCCCACTGTGATTCACCCACCCTTGTTCCTGCTCCGGGAAAACCTTCACCCAGGTCCCTGCCTGAGCTCCAGTTGTGCTGTCTGAGTGTGCCAGGAGCAGCCAGGCCTGTGCATGGGGGCTCTCCAGGAGCCGTCCCTGCCCTGCTGCCCTGGGTTTTGGCCATGTGGCAGAGGGACAAGCCTGGATATTCAGGATTTGTCAGTGGAATCACTCCTAATGCAGAAAGGCTTGTTGCCATCTTCACTCCCACTTCTAAAGGGCATGGAGAACAGGAAGGAATTATAGGCATTATTTTCCTGCCCACACGTCATTCCTGGTATACTGAGGTCAGAAATCCCCAGCATTTCTGCTGCACCAGACCTTGCCCAGAGCAGAGGGATCCCTGAATGTCTCGCCCTCTCCAAAGGTCTCTGGGCAAGGTCCTCAGCACCCCCTTCTGCCAAGGACACTCACAGCTCCCTTGGCAAACCCAACAGCATTTCCTCAGCTGTGGCATCTCTGCACTTCCCCGTGGCACATTCAGGGAACTGCCAGAGGCTCTGGCACAGATCTGCAGGCAGGAGGGCAGCTCAGAGCTTGGAAGGATGCAGCAAGGAGATCCCCGGGTGTGCCCATGATGGGGTCTCAGGGAGGGGGCTCAGCTCATTCCCCTTTCCCATGGACTGCTTTGCCCACAGCCACACAGCTCACAGGGAAGCTCGGACACCCCATTCCCATGGACACAGCTGCCTGGCAAGAATCCCAAGGGCAGTGCCTGGCTCAGCTGCTGCAAATGCCAGAGCCTCCCTGAGAGCACCAGATGACAGTGACAGTATCAGGGGAGGGCAGAACCAAGAGAGGATGTTGTGGGGCTGTGCCTGGGAGGGCAGGGCAGACACAGCCAGGCACTCAGGACAGTGTTCCCGTGCCCAGCTGTGCACAGCACCTCCCACACACCCACAGTGCCCTCCTGCCCCCAGCACTGCTCTGTTCAGCCCCCTCTCCTTCCCATAGCCTCTCCCTGGGCCTGGACATTTCCCTCCTGAGAGGAGCCTTGTCCCTGCCAGTGCTCACAGAGCCCATCCCACCCTCTGCGCCCTGGGCCCAGCCCTACAGAAACCTGCCTGTCTGCAGGGCCCGGCCTGGGGCAGGGTCTGTCTGCAGCTGGGCAAGGGCAGCTCAGGAGAGCCCTGCTGGGCCCTGCAAAGGGGATGCTGCTGCTGCTGCTGCTGAGGGCTGAGGAGTGGCTGAAGGCCCTTTAGGAGGCTCCCAGCAGAGAGACTGACCACCCAAAGTTACAAATCAGGAGTCTCTGTAAATGATTAAACATGACTCTGATGATCCTAGGTGTCCCTTTCAACTCAGAATGTTCTGTGGTTCTGTGATTACAATTCCTGTTCTGCTTCACTCATCCTCTTTTGCCTATAATCAGAAGAGAAAAAAACCCCTTGCAACAGCGTTACAACAGTGAAGTAAAAACCAGACCTTTCTTGGAAACTTCCAGGTGTCTCAGTGGGAATGACGAACACCCAGCCCCTGATTTCAACAATTGATTAGAGGTTGATTAACTAGGATATTTAACAGAAACATCGAATAGGAAATTCAGTATCCACAGCTACAAACCCCTGGGTCAACCCATTGGAGTAGGTCCAAGGGCTTCTTTGTGCCACTTTTTTTTCTGACTGCTCACACTCTGGTTTAAAAACAAAATGTTCATCTTGTAGGTCCACTTCCTGACAATAAGACTGGGCAGTATTTCAGGAATATATTTTGAAGCTTATTGTTCTAAAATCTAAGATAAAGGGTAGGAAATGTTGTAGAGTTAATTAAAGATTATAGTAATACAAGTATATAAAAGTAGTTGAATAGAGTCATAGTAGTTGAATAGAGTTGATTAAAGATAATAGTTTTATAACTACATAATAGTAGTTAACAGAGCTACGAATAAATGAAAAATGCATCAAAAGCAAAAATGTTTTTGTCATCACCCCAACTTTCCCATCCGTCTCCAAGCAGGAAATTGAAAACACTCTCAGGAAAGCTCCTGGTCTTTGCAGCAATACCAGGCTTAGCTTCCTTTGGCAAGTGTCCCCCGGAGCTGTGCCCAGGCTGGTCTGGAGCTGGGAGCAGCCCTGCCCCACACAGCCCCTCTCAGCAGCAGCACCTGCCCTGCTCAGGGTGGCTCCTTCCCCCCACAGCTTCTCCCCAGCGCTGGCAGCAGCTCCCCGGGCCAGCTGAGAGCTGTCCCTGGCAGGCAGCAGAGTCCCTGGCCCAGCGCAGCGCCCTGGGCTGCAGGACCCTGCTCTGCACGACAGCCCTGGGCACCCCTGGCTGCAGCCCCGGCTGCTCAGCCCTGCAGCAGAGCCCGGCAACAGGGAGCTGCCCTGTGCTGTGCCTCGGGGGCTGCAGCAGGGACACCCAGCCCTGCCCTGGGGCCACATGCCTGCTCTGCAGCCACGCTGAGAGTCCTCCTGGAAGGGCCTTAAAGCTGTGGGATGTGCCAGCTTCAGGAGATCCCTGCAGGAGCTGCAGCTTCTCTTCCCCCAGCCTGGGAGTGACTCTTCCTAACGCTGCGAGGATTTGTCCCCCAGTGAGCCCTCAGTGAGCTCTGCTCGGTGCTGCCAGCCCAGGCTGAGTTGAAGCCCTCTGTGCCTGTGTGCTGTGCCCGGGGTGGCTGCAGGCAGTGCCCCAGCCCTGCTGGGCTGGGCACAGGAGCTGCTCCTGGGCAGAGCTGTCTCTCTGCAGCGCTGCCCTTGCCAGGAGCTGCCTCTGTGCCAGGAGCCCGGCCCAGCTCAGCAGCACAGACACGGCACAAGGACTTGAGTGACCCTCTCCAGGCTTGTGCTGAGGCCCTGAACATCAGTCCCTGAGAGGGAGCTGGAGAAACCTCTCAAGAATTCAAAGTCAGAATCCAGCTCCAAAGTTTCTTGAAGTTTTACTGGGTCCCGCTGAGGGACACGACAGAGAAAGTGTCCCCAGGCCCCAGCCAGAGCAGAGAACTGCAGGCAGTGATGACACGTGGGGACAAAGAGAAGCCAAGTCTTGGTGCCCTGGGCCACAGCAGCCTCTGTGCCACCAAGGGCCGTGAGGAGTCATCTTGTCCTGAGGCCCTGGGGCCTCCTGGCACAGCCCCGGCAAGGCTGGGCACTGTCAGCCCCTTGTCCTGCCCTCAGCATCCCCCTCCCATCCCAGTGGCCTCAAGGATGTGCTGGAAGGAGTCCCTGGGGAGCCTTGGTCAGGAATGGCCCTGGGGGCTCCTTAATGCTCCCAGGGACTGCAGGCTTTTCAAAGGACTTAGGGCTTTGCTTTTGCCTTGGAGTCTCAGAGAGGTTTGTGCAATCACGGCCTCCAGTTATCTGCTTTAATTAGTCCCTTGAGAGGCTTTGTCAGTAATGACACTCAGTGCACTCATTAATGCTTCAAAGCACTTCAGGTTTTTAAAGGTACTTGATGCTTCCCTTTTAAAACTGACTTTGTGAAAGGTTTGTGCCATTGTTGCCCAAATTATCTACTTTAACAAGTCCTTTGAGATTCTCAATCAGTAAAAGCACTCAGTGGGGCTCATCAGTAATTCCGGCTACTCAAGGTTTATTCAAGGACTTTTTTTTGACACTGAGTCTGAGAGGTTTGTGCACTCGTGGCCTCCAATTATTTGCTCTAATCAGTCCCTTGAGATTTTTACTCAGTAACAACACTCGGTGGAGCTCATTCATGCTTCAAGGTAATCGGGGTCATTTAAGCACTTCTTTTTGCCACTGAGTCTCTGAGAGGTTTGTGCAATCATGGCCCCAATTATCTGCTTTAAGGAGTCCCTTGAGAGCTGTGCATTGACACTCAGTGGGGCTCATTCATGCTTTGAGATACTCAGGGTGTTTAAGGTACTTTGGGTTTTTCCTTCCCACACTGAGTCTCTGAGAGGTTTTGGTGCAATCCTGGCCTCCAATTCTCTCCTCCAAGGACTCCATGAGGAACCTGTGTTGGGGATGGACCTCAGGGTGACCCTTTAATGCTTCCAGACACTTTGGGTTTTTCCTCTGACTTTGACTCCTGGAAAGGTTTGTGCAATCTCTTCTCAGGCCCTGAGGTTCCAGGGCTCAGCACCAAATGCATCACTGGGCTCATTAGGAGAAAGCAAGTCCTGACAAACCACGGCTGTGCCTTGATTTCCTTCTGGCCTGGTGCAGTTCCTTAGGAAGTCTTTTTTCCTAGAGTTATGGAGAAATATTTCAAAGAGCGTCGAAGGAATCAACACTCTTCTTTTCAAAGGGGGTATTTTTCTCTTGAGAGCAGAGGTCATTGCAGCATTCAAGTGACTGATACTGATCCAGGGTCTCTCCTAAGGAAGTCTGGCCTGGTCAGAGGAGCTGTGCCTTGAGGTCTGATCCAGTTTGGACAACCATGCTCCACATTCCCTAACCCCATCCTGCCTCTCCTCACTCACCTGGGACCTGCTTTGCTCAGAGAACTGGGTTCACTCAGACAAAGAGAGGTTTTCTTCCTTTCTCAGCAATCAAAACCTCATAAGTTCCAAACAATCTCCTCAATTTGTGGCAAGCCCAAGGTGTCACCAAGGAGGTTCCCCTTCCCCAAGGCAGAACCATGCAAGGAATGTTTTAGACACCAATGAAGATGTACGATAAACAAAAATTTAGAGTTGGCTGGAGGCAGAATTAGACCAACTCCTCAAGGACAGACAAGCTTTGAACTCCTTGCAAGTCAAAGCTCCAGGTGGGTTGTTGGGAGGTGTGTGAGTGAGGCAAGAGTGAGGGCAAGGGAAATGCAGAGAGCCCTGGAAGTGCTTCTGTGCACACAGGCTGTGGGGAAGGGCGCTGCAGCCCAGGCCTGGGCCAGGAGGGAGGCTGGATCATCATCCCAAGCTGCCCGGGGCCATGGCAAGGGGCTGTGGCCACGGACACTGGCCTGAGCCCAGTGCCTGGGCCCCTTGCCCAGGGCTGGTGTCAGTGGCCAGAGCCAGAGGGGATCCCTTGCTGGGGGCTGTGCCACGGCCACCTGCCCTGTGCCGCGCCGGCTGCTCAGGCGCCGCGGAACCAGCAGCAAACGCTGCTGCCAGGGCCAAAGGCAGCTCAGCCAGACAGAAAGGGGCAGTGCTGGGCACTGGTTCCATGGCAACCCTCCCTGGGAGACCACACCTGGGTCACCTGTCCCGGCAATTGCCACAGAAACCTGGCTCATTGGGAATGCAATGGTGGACAAAGGTTTTAGGAGGGCCTGTCCCAATAGGACAAAGGGTGCTGGTTTTAAACTGAAGGAAGGGAGGTTCAGATGCGGAGAGATAAGGAAGAAATTTTTGAGCATGAGGCTGGTGATCCACCAGGACAGGCTTTCCCAGAGAGCTGGTCAATGCCCCCTCCCTGGAAACATTCAAGTCCAGCTGGGACAGGGCTCTGAACAACCTGATCTGGTGAAAGATGCTCATCGCAGGCGTTTGGGTGAGATGAGCACTGCAGAGCTCTTCCCATCCCAACCATTCCAGGATTGCATGGGGAGAAGGGGCTGCTGGCTGGACTCCATCCACTCCCTTGACTCCTCCTTGTCTCTGCTGGAGCCCACATCCAGCAGCCAAAGCCAGCCCCTTCTCTGGCCTTTCCCCCCCTGCCCCAGGGGCTGCCAGAGCCAGGGAGGCACAGGTGACCTTGAGGCTTTGCAGGGCTCAGGCACAGCGGCTGTGCCAGAGTCAGGGCTGAGGTGTCACTCTGCGGGCTGGGGCAGAGCCCAGGCAGAAATGAGCCCTGAAGCAGCAGCTGTGCAGTGGGGGCCAGCAGGCCGGGCTGCCAAGGGAGGCTTCTGGCCATGGCCTGGAAGCAGCTGCTGCTGCCAAGGTGCCTTTGGTGCCTCAGGCTCTCCCTGGCACAGCTCCCAGCACGGCACTCTGCACTTGTGCCCGAGCCCTTCGTTGTGTTGGCTTGGCCTGGGGCTTTTCCTGCAGCGGGACCTGCCCTGGTCATGGCACAGGAAAGGCAGTTCCTCATGGAGCAGGAGGCTCTGCCTGGAATGGGCTCAAACAAGTCCAACAAGGCCCTGTTTACTTCAAAATTGCTTCCTAGAGCACTATATTCTATATAATTGTTACAGCTCCTATACTGTGGAGTAAATAACTCTCTTTTCTCTATTTGCTCTGTTGTGTAAATAAATCTTTCTGTCTAATCCTGATCAGAATCAATCATAGCTGCATTTATGGAAATATATCTGGTATTGGATCGGTAATCCTGGGGGACAAATTGCATTGCAGTTCAATTCCACCTGTCCAGTCTTTTACACGTAAACCTTTGACAAAGTCTGGGACTAGGAGTGGATCCAGCCACTCCCAGTCTCCTCTCTTAGATGGAATTTGAAAAGTCAGGCATCCTGGAGGGGTTTGAGGATCCATGGTGTCTGTTGGGTGTCATTTCTCCACCTCATGACTCAGCAGGAGTTTCTCCAGTGAAGAAATGAAGCTTTTGCCTGAAGCTCCCACTCTGCCCATGACAGGAAGCTGTCAGAGTCTGTCCAAGGATGAGATATGCCTCACGACTGTCTCCAATGATTGAGGACTGAGACCCCAGGCTCTGAAAGCAGCCCCTGGCCTGGCTGAGGTGGAACGCTTGCCAAGCCTCGGAGGACTGGTATGCATCTCCATGAGAACGGAGTGCAAGAACAATGGAACTGGTCACAGTGGACTGAGCCAAGGCTGCCTGTCCAAACTGGGCTGTCCATACTGGAGGTACGGTTTGCAGCTTGTTCCTGAGCACTCAGCCTTTACACAGCTGGCTCCCGCTTTGGCTCTGTGCCCCTTGCTTTGCTTCCCGCCTTGACCAACCTATAGAACCTCTGGAGACCCCCGCTCACTTTTGTGATCACCCCACTGGAGAAGATCGCGTCTATAGGCATCGTTAGGCGTCGAAGACTCGACCCTCCACGTTCATAGTTATAATCCCCTTCCCCTCTTTCTCTCTCTTTCTTACTATTTTTTATTTCTCTCCCCACTATCGCATTTGTTGGCACTAAATAAAGGTGCATTTGTGATGGAGTAAACTGAGTTTGTCCCCCGCTGTGTCTTTTGTGCTCTGAGATCCCTAAAACAAACCATCACGAACCCCGCTTGTGTGAGCGGATCGTGACATTAAATTGGCGTCACGGGCAGGATCTTGATGGACAGAGGGGTTGCGGGTTCTGTATAGTTTGTAACAGGGGAAGGACCCTCGTCTCAGCCGCACCTAGCACGCCACTTCAGTGAGCGCTGTTAGAAAGCAAGGGGGGCCAGGGAAAATTCCCGCAAACTGTATACACCCAGGCGTATAGCACTCCCTGTCATCAGGATTTCACAAAAGGATCTCATTGTGCAAAAGATGGGACTGTAGTTAGTTTTTGTGTGTTTTGGGCTGCTTGGTGTCCTTGAGGAGACAACTATTTGTAACTAAGGTGAACCTCCCAGGCAGTTTTGATCTCCTCGCCCATTCCAGGGAAGCGAAGGGAAACACAGTTTTAGCTGTGCCTTTGGTGTAACTTGAAGCGTACCTCCCTGAGAGTGGTTTTGGTACCTGCACAAAATGAGTGAAAAAGATAAGAATGCATTTTATGCTTTGCTAGCAAAACATAGTGCTAGACCTTCTCCAGACGGAGAAAGGTGGGCACAGAATAATTGATTGTAACTTTGAAAACATTGTAGATAGAATATATTCTTTGCAACATGATGCTAGATACAAACTGGGCAGAAATAAAACCATTCTTTGCTCAGTTTTGGGGGCCTGTCTTTCGGCAGCCATAGAAACCCGTTTTGAGCGGGTAAGTGAAGAAAAAGCAGTAATAGAATCCCTACAAAATTTGGTAGAAGCTTTGCAAAAACAATTAGAACAGGAAAGAAATCAGATTTATTTGCTGCAGATTTCTCTTGCAGAAGAGCAAAGCAAAAATTTAAAATCTGCAGATTTACCCACAGAAATAGAAGGAAAGGAGACATACAACATGAAACAAATATACCCTCAGAAAGAATTAGTACACATGCAAAATTGTGGGGAACACTGTTGCTCCAACTTGAGACCTCTCATTAAAACAGAATATAATTATATAAATGAAGAGGATCATGATCCCCACATAACCACCAAAGAAATACCATACACAGCCACTGAATTAGCTAAATTAAAGAAAGAATACTCCCGCCTCCCTAGTGAATCAGAGACGGAGTATGTTTTTAGAGTTTCCCTCACAGGGGGCGACCAAATTAAATTAAGTGAACAAGAAGCAAGTGGCTATTGGGGACATGGAGTTTTCTTAACAACAGGAAATATGCGTGCTCCATGGTCCCTGACACAGCGTGCAGCTCACTGGGCAGGGGGGTTAAACCCCCTAGAGACGGGCGACCCTCTGGCAATAGTCGGCACCTCAGACAAACTCCTAGAAAACATACACAAAGCTGCATGCTTGCAAATGATACAGGAAAGAAAATGAATCTCTGGCTGTGAGTCACCAATGCAACAGCCTGTCAAACCTGAGATTATGACCCCCCTCATTCGAGGTTTGCCAGAGTCTCTTAAACCAACAGCAATTTTTCTTCAAAAAACAATAGCATCTATCGCTCCGGTAGATAGACTTGAAAGATTTCTTGGACATACAAGAGATCAAACTGGTTCCACTGACTCCACTGACTCCTCACCTTTCACAACTCCTAGCACACAATCTAACAGCAGTCATAAACGTTGGACATGGAGTGAGGTAGCAGAGGAGTTAATAAGTTACAGTAGAAAATATGGACCAGTGAAGTACTCAGAGGACAAACCAGAAAAACCCAGAGGAGTCAGGCACATTGCCTCTCCTAATGAAAAACCAGAAAAGGGAAAACAAATTTCCAGCCGGCAGCAGCTGTGGTTGCTAGGGCTGAAAAGGGGAGTTCCACGAGAAGTGATGGATAAATTGCCGTATGATAAATTGGCTAAAATAATTTCCAATTGGCCCTGTCCCAAACCTATTGTGTGGGAATCATCCAACCAACAACCCAGTGCACCTCCTCTTCCACAAGCCTTGAGCAACCAGCCACAACATTCCCCAACACAGGTTTTAAGCAATGAGACACAGCATGCTCTCTCCCCGCTTCAGGGAAGTGAAACACACCAACTTCCTTTAAACTAGAAACTCCGTTTCTTGATAGTGAGCGAAGAAACGGAGACTGGATGTTTTTGAGGAAGCTCACAAAGGACCCGAGAACAGGGGACATATTGATTACAGCAATAGTTGGCCCCAAACAAATATTAATAACTTTTGTTGTGGACACAGGGGCCCAAATCAGTGCATTGAAAATCACACACGCCCAAAAGTGTGGGCTTGTTCCCAGCAAAAAACGATGTTGTGTTTTAAATGCCCTAGGAACTACAGAGTCTATGAGTATGGCTCTAGTAAAACTCACACTGCCCGCAGAAGACAACCCAATAGCTGTCCAAATGGTCATTGGAAACATTCCTGACAGTTTGTTAGGGATGGATATACTTGCTGGGAGACGATGGGAAGACTCAGAAGGCTTTCTCTGGTCTTTCGGAGCTCCCAGCCTTAACATCAGGCTGCTACAAACAGCTCCTTCCCTACCGTTCAGCAAAATCACTTCTGTGAAACAATATCCTTTACCCTCTGGTGCTAAAGATGGCATCAAGCCAGTCATTCAGGAATTGAAAGATCAAGGAGTAATTGTTAACACTCACAGCGCTTTTAACTCACCAATCTGGCCAGTTAAAAAACCCAATGGAAAGTGGAGACTGACAGTTGATTACAGACGGCTTAATGCCAACACAGACCCTCTTACAGCAGCGGTCCCAAATATAGCTGAATTAATAATATCAATTCAGGAAAAAGCTCACTCCATTATGGCAACAATAGATGTTAAAGACGTTTTTCATGATACCCATACAACAAGAAGATATGGACCGTTTTGCCTTTACATGGGAGGGACAGCAATATACCTTCACACGTCTACCCCAAGGGTAGCGACACTCCCCCACTTTAGCCCACCATGCTTTAGCCCAAGAATTAGAAGAACTATCTAAACCTGACACTGTAGCTGTTTACCAATCCATAGATGATATTTTAGTGGGAGGGGAAGAAAAAGAAGTAGTGGAGGATGTTCAACAGAAAATAATTTCCCACTTAGAAAGCCTTGGTTTGCAGATCCCCTCAGAAAAATACAAAAACCTTCTCAAGAAGTGAAATTTTGAGGCATCTGGTGGAAAGGAGGTATGACATGCATCCCACCAGACACCCTAACTTCTTTAGATCAAATCAAGATGCCTGAATCTAGAAAAGAACTCCAACAAGCTCTAGGACTATTGGTATTTTGGAGAAAACACATTCCAGATTTTTCAATTATTGCCAGACCTCTTGATGATTTGTTGAGAAAGGGAGTAAAATGGGACTGGAGCCCTTCTCAGGAAGAAGCATTACAATTGTTGATTTTTGAAGCCACAGCTCATCAGGCCCTAGGCCCTATCCACCCAGCAGATCCTTTTCAGGTAGAATGGGGATTTGCTACCTCAGGATTGTCAGTACATATATGGCAAAGGGGTCCTGAAGGCCCAATCAGACCTGTTAGCTTCTACTCCAGTGGCTCGAAAGATGCTGAAAAAAAATATGCAACTTGGGAGAAAGGCTTATTTGTTGTTACCCAAACTCTCATAGAAGTAGAAAAAATCACAAGAAAACAACCAATTGTGTTGAGAGGTCCCTTTAAAGTCATTAAAATAGTGATCACAGGGACTCCACCTCCTGAAGGGGTAGCACAACGAGCCTCAGTAAGGAAATGGTATGCACAAATAGAGCATTCTAATAACATCTTTTCAATTACTGAAGGCGCTGTGAAAAATTTACCAATACAAGACACAGAGAATCTGAATAGCAGCCAAGACAAACCTGCCTCAGTTCTTAAAATAGCCCCTCCCTTCTCCCCTGAGCAAACAGCACATTCATGGTTTACTGAGGCCTCAGCTAAGCGTGAAGGAAAAGTGTGGAAATACAGAGCTGTAGCTTTGCACACTTCTTCTGCAGAGCGGATCATTACAGAAGGGGAAGGCAGTGCCCGAATTGGGGAACTTAGAGCTGTTTGGAGTGTTTTCCAGAGGGAGGCACAAAACACCTCTCTTGTCTGTATTTACACTGACTCCTATGCTGTATATAAGGGCTGCACTGAATGGCTGCCTTTCTGGCAACAGAATGATTGGGAAGTTAACAGAATTTCAGTGTGGCAGAAAGAAAAGTGGCAAGAAATTTTACAAATTGCAAGTCAAGGGAATTTTGCTGTAGGGTGGGTAGCCTCTCACCAGACAGATGATAATCCAGCAGGAGAATGGAATAACAGAGCTGATGAATTAGCAAAATAAAGTCCTCTGAAAAAGGATGAAATTACTGAAGATTGGGAGCACTTATTAGACAACACACGGGTACAAAAGATTTATACAAGGAAGCTCATGCCCGGGCTTGGCCCGTTACCAGAGAAATGTGTAACACCTGCATTTCAGCCTGTGAGCAGTGTCGCAAACGGCTAGAAAGACATCCTTTAGAGGATGACCCACTACACTTGAGGACAGGTAAAGGCTTATGGGATGCATGGCAGGTAGATTACATGGGTCCCTTTAAGCAATCAGGAGGTAAACATTTTGTGTTAGTGGGGGTTGAGATTACATCTGGATTAGTTCAGGCCGAGGCATTTAAAAGGGCTACAGGGGAAAACACTGTTAAAGCATTGCAGATATGGTTCGGGACTTTCCCAAAACCACAGGAAATTCAATCTGATAATGGGTCACACTTTACTGCTAAAGTAGTACAGGAATGGGCAAAAGGTGAAGGGATAAAATGGACTTTTCACACTCCCTATTACCCTCAAGCTAACGTAATTGTAGAAAGGACTAACGGTCTTTTAAAACGACTTCTGAAACCACAAGAGGGAGGCTGGGATGGCCGGTTGCATAAAGCTGTGCAAAGTGAAAATGAAAGATGGGGGGTAAATGGGTGCGCCAAAATTACTGCTTTTTGCCCAAATCCTCTGAGCTTAATCTCACAAAGAGGACCAAATGATCCCGAAACTCCAGTTCATGACCCGGGACACCCTGTTTTGGTAGACCTCCCTACGGTGGGAGAAGTACCACTTGTGTTGAAAACTTCTCTGAATAAAGTTGCGTGGATAGCATCTGATGCCTTAGGAAAAGAACATTGGATAAATACCCGCTGGATAATTCCATCATTTTAATGTTCTGCCCTTAGGTGGCAGATTTTTCTGTGTTTTGCTATTGCAGGAGAACTCCGAGGGGACACTTCAAGTGACATGAAAACAAAATAACCATGTTAACATTATTACTACTTCTCTGTATCCTGCCACACTCCCATGGCCAGGAGCCAGCTGAGTGGCCGTGGTCTGAAGCCACTGTTAGATATACCAGTACTCAAGAATCACATCCCAGAAGTCGTCACCTGAACCTGGCAACCTCAGGGTATCATGGTGGTCCACGTGAGTGGGGATGGGATAAGAATGAACGGGTTACAACTCTAAATGGTACAGTTGGTTTGGGGATATTTTTGTGGGCGGATGTTGGGATCGGGACTGTGTGGGGCTGGGTGGGTGGGATGTGGTTTGATAGTAAATCAAACTTGAAGAGTTCTTGATCACATGGACTGGGATCACATGGACTGGGATTTCACAGGCTGGACCATCTGGATCAGAACCATAGAGACTGGGATCATCTGGACCGGGGTGGCCGCCTCGGAACGATGCGAACCGAGGCGGTCCCGCCCGGCCCAGGGCAACCTCCCCGTCCCTCCCAGTCCCGCCCGGGGGCGCGGCCAAAACTCCCCGGAGCGAACGCGGCGGTCCCGGAGCGATCCTGGAGCCGATCCCGGAGCGATTCCGGGTCCGATCCCGGTCCCTGTTTCGGCCTCGGTCTCAGTCTCGGTCCCGGAGCGCTCCCGGAGCTGATTCCGGTCGCGGTGCCGATCTCGATCCCGGAGCGGTGCCAGTCTCGGTGCCAGTGCCGGTTCCAGTTTCAGTCCTGGTCTCAGTCTCGGTGTCGGAGCGGTGCCGGTGCCGTTTTTGGTCCCGGAGTGCTCCCAGTGCCAATCCCAGTCTTGGGCCCGGAGCGGTGCCAGTCTCGGTGCTGGTTCCGGTGCCGGTCTCGTTCTCGATCCCGGAGCGCTCCCGGTCTGGGTTCTGGCCGCAGTCCTGGAGCAGTCCTGGTGCCGGTGCCGGTTCCGAAGCGCTCCCGGCGCCGGTCCCAGTGTCGGTGTCGGTGTCAGTCTTGGTTCCGGTACCAGTTCTGGTGCCGGTTTCGGTGTCGGTCCCACAGTGCCGGTCCCGGAGCGGTGCCGGTCTCGGTTCCGGATTCGGTCTCGGTCTTGGTGCTGGTGCCGTTTCTGGTGCTGGTCTCGGTCTCGGTGCCGGAGATTTTAGGGTCTTGCGGGTGATTTTAAGCCAAACCGGGCCCTTTTAGGACCGCGCGTTCCCTTGACCCCGCCCATTCCCCCTCAGAATTCCCGCCGTTTCCTGGACCCCGCTTCTTTCCCCTCCCAGTTCCCGCCCTTTCTCTGACCCCGCCTCGTTGCATTCGTTCCCCGCCCTTTCATTGGCCACGCCCCTTTTCCCCGTGGGCCCCGCCTATCTGCTGGCGCGTTCCGTCCGGCGCATGCGCAGACGACCCAGAGGTGGCTCTCCCGGGCGCCGCCATCTTTGTTCCCGGTCTCCCGAGCCGGCTCCGGCGTGTCCGAGACCTGCGGTGGGGCAATGGGGGATCTATAGGGGATCTATAGGGAATCCATAGGGGATCTATAGGGGTCTGAGAGGACCTGGAAGTCTCCTTAGAGGATTTGGTGGGGGATCTGCAGGAGATTTGGGGCGGTCTGTAGGGGCTTTGGGGCGGTCTGGGGATCCCTAAAGGGGGCTGGGCGGGTCTCGGGGCTCTGTCGGGGTCTGGGGGCTCTGTAGAGGGTCCAGCGGGGTCCGTAAAGGGGGTCCGGGCGTCCCTAAATGGGGTCTGGGTGTCTGTGGGGGATTTGGGGGGTCTCTGTGGCGTTTTGGGGAGTTGGGGGGTCTGTAGGGGATCTCTAGGGGTCAGCGGGAGCCTGTAGCGGGTCCGGAGAGGTCTGGGGGTGTCTGTGGGTCCCTGTGGGGGATTTGGGGGGTCTGGGGGGGTCTGGAGGTCCCCAGGGGGGTCTGAGGGGATATGTAGGGGCTCGATAGAGGGTCCGGGGGCGCCTGGGGGCCCCTATAGGGGATCTGGGGTTCTCTGCATGGGATGTGAGGGGGTCTGGGGGAGTCTTGGCATCTCCATAGTGGAGTTTTGGGGCCCATAAAGGAATTTTTGTGAATTTTTGGCTCTGTACAGCTAATTCTTGGAAATTTGGGGTCCAAATTGGGCAATTTTGGGCGCTCTGTTGGGATTTTTATTTTGAATTTTGGGGCCTCTGTTAGGAATTTTGGGGAATTTTGGGTAATTTTGGGTCCTAACTTGGGAATTTGGGGAATTCTTTTTCCTAGATATCCTCTTCAAGTTCTCGGTGAGTGGCAGCACGGCACGGGCAAGTCCTGCCTGCTGCACAACTTCATTGAGAGCAAGTGTAGGAATTTCTGTGAATTTTCAAGGATTTTGGCAGTTCTAGGGGGTCGTGGGATTTTTGGGAATTTTGGAGGGATTTTTTTTTCATTTTGGGGGACGTCTTGTGTATTTTGAGGGGATTTTTGAGGTATTTTTAGGACTTTTGGGGTGGTGTTTTTGCATTTTTAGAGTGTTTTCTGTTGCTGTTTGCGGGCTTTGGGGAATATGTTGGGAATTTTGAGAAATCTGAGGAGTTGGGGAATTTTTAGATAATTTTGGAGAATTTTTGGGGAGTTTGGAGGGTTTTTAAAATATTTCTGGACATTTTAAGGGTTTGGGTTTTTTGTTGGTTTTTTTTTCTTTTCTGGGTGATTTTTGTTGGTGTTTAGGGAAATTTTTGGACATTTTTTTGGAATTTTGGAAATTCTGGGTAGTCTGGGAAATTTTGGGAATATTACTGGAATTTTTGCAGGCATTTTCTGGGTTTTTTTCATTTTTGAGCTATTTTGAGGCTTTTTTCAGTTTGTTTTTTTCTATAGTTTTCCTTTTGTATGCAATTTTGAGGGGATTTTTTTTTTAATTTTTTGGGAATTCTGTGTCTCCGGGCGCTCCCCCATCCTGCGGCATTTTGGGCAATTTTCTGTCACTCTTGGGTCATTTTTGGTCACGCTTTGGGTCATTTTCAGCCGTATTTTGTAATTTCAGTGGCGTTTCTAGTCAGTTGTGGGTCATTTGGGGGCCATTTTGTGGCCATTTTCTGTCCCTTTTCGGGCATTTTTGGTCTCTTCAGGGGCGTTTTTGGTGCCGTTCGAGCCATTTTTTGCCGGTCTCAGTCCCGGTCTCCGGGCGGTGCCGGTCCCGGTGCCGGTCCCGGTGCCGCTCTTGGTCCCGGAGCGCTCCCGGCGCCAATCTCGTTCTCAGTCCCCGTCCCTGGGCGGTGCCAGTCTCGGGGCTGGTTCCGCTGCCGCTCTCGGTCCCGCTCTCGGTCCCAGGCCCGGAGATTTTAGGCGGGTTTGGGTAATTTTAGGCCAAACTGGGCAGGTTTAGGGTGGATTTTCGGCCCCTTTGGATGATTTTAGGCCAAATCTGGTGGGTTTTAGGGTGGGCTTTAGGTACATTTCATTGATTTTAAGCCAAACTAGGTCTTTTCAGGGTTGATTTTACGCCCTTTTTAGGAGTTTAAAGGGGATTTTTTGCCATTTTGTGTGGATTTAAACCAGTCGGGGCAATTTTAGACGATATTGGTTGGTTTTAGACCCCTTTAGATGATTTTATCCCCAACGGGCTGATTTTAGACCGAACCCTGTGGCTATAGGGTGGCTTTTAGTGCCCTTTGGGTGATTTTAGGCCACTTTGTGGGGATTGCAGGCCTCTTAGGGTGATTTGAGGCCAAACCTGATCCGTGTTAGGGTGGATTTTAGGCTCTTTTGGAGAAATTTAGGCGCATTTTGGTGATTTTAAGCGAACCCGGGCGGTTTTAGGACCGCGGGTCGCCTTCGCCCCGACTCTTTCCCCTCACGATTCCCGCCCTGTCCTTGACCCCGCCCCTTTCCCGTCCCAGTTCCCGCCCTTTCCTTGGCCCCGCCCTCCCAGTCCGGAGTCAGGCACGGGGGAGGAGGAGGAGGAGGGAGGGAGGAAGAGGCGCAGCGGCGGCAGGAGCGGGAGGAGAAGACGAGGGGAGGGAGCGGCGGCTCCAGCGCTCCCTGAACTGGCGGCACCGCCGGGATCATCGCCCCCATCCCGCAGGTGCCCGGGGAGGGGGAGCTCGCCCCAAATATCCCGGGGGGTCCCTGGGTTTGGGGTTTGTTGGGGGGATGTTTGGAGCTCGCGGGGATCCAAAGCCGAGCAGCAGATGCCCCTCGGGGGGACATCGGGCGCTCCCCGGGAGGTGTTTTTGGGGTGTCCCGGTGTCGGCAGAGCCCCGGCGGTGGCGGGGGGACACGGGTTTGGGGAGCCCGGGAGAGCCGCCGCTTCCCTGAGCGGGAGCCCAGAGAGAGGAGAGCCCAGAACCGCAAAGCGGGGACCCTGAGAGGGGGGGGACCCCTGGGATTGCCGGGACCCCGTTAGGGGCTGGAGGGGCGGGATGGCCGGGAAGGGGGTTCGGGAGTCGCGGTGCTGGAAGTGGCTGCTCCCGGTGTAAGCCCAGTCACTCCCAGTATCCGTAGGTGGGGAGACAGAAGAGGGGGGAGCTTTAAGGGTTCCTGGGACTCCCAGCAGCCCGGGGAGCGTGGGGACTGAATAGATGAGGGACCCCAATAAAAGTGTGACCCCCCAACAGCGTGGACAGGGGGGAACCAGTTTGGGCCTTGGAGCTGCAGGTGGACACAGGCAGCTGCTTCTGCTCCCTCTGTGTGTCCCCGTGTTCAGCAGTGCTGCTCCATCAGTCTGTGCCCAGCAACGGGGAAAAGCCTCAGCCCTGCAGGGCCAGCGGGAAGGGAGCTGCTCCATACAGGAACAGGGAACAAAGGAAACACATTCTTTAGGATGTGTTTTCTGTTAAAAAAAAAAAAAAAGGATGAAAAAAAAAGAGAAAAGAGAAAACCGGAAAAAATACAAAAGATAAAAACTGCCCCAAAACCGTGTAGTTAAAAGTCTTCCATAAGTGTGGATTAAAAAGATGTAAGTGATGTTTTGAAATGAGAACTCAGTTGCTTTGTAAATGTGCTCATGGCAAGGATTCATCAGCTGCATTCTTTTGCAGATGTTGGAATTATTTCCTAATATGAAGTAAATTTAAACTTAAAGCAATAGGAAATTGAAAGATGGATTGTGCACAACTGCATCTTGAGTGTAAAAATTTGGCAGTTTGAAACTTGGAGCAAAAGTGTTGCAAATGAAAGTTTTAAATCCCAATGGATTGTGTGACAGCAGTTTTTCCTATACTATGTGTTGCAGCCCAAGGATTTCATCAGTGGGGTGGTGGGTGCTTTTAGCTTTGTCCTGTGCCACTCTGGGATGTCATGAAACAGGACTTCACCTGCCACCAGCCCGCGTTTCCCTCTGCCACCCCAGCTCCGTGGACCTTGTGTCCCCCAAAGCAGACACAAAGTTTTCCTGCTGCTCTCCCTTTGCACAAATCCACAGAGAGCTGGGATTGTTCCAAGTCTTGTCTCTCCATTGTGCCACATTCCTAAAGAACCAGCAGCCCATCCCGATGAATACAGCGAGTTACACTGATGGTTGTCAGCTCCATTTCCTGCCTAGAAATCCTGAAACTGCTTCTAAATGCTGCTCTCCTCAGCTCTTAGACACCTACTCACACAAAGCTGGGAAAAAATCCCCTGGCTTCCGGCTTACAGGTGAGCCAAAGTTAGAGCTCTGTGGAAAATCTCTATCCATCCCTATCCTTTTAATACATCTGTATGTGGGGTGTGCATGGATGTGTCTTGTATAGAAAGGAAGGAGTGCACAAGCACCATGCCTGACACTTTCCCTCTCTGTGTTCATTCCATACCCATAGGTACAAAGACATAATGGAAACCCTGGCGCAGACAGAGCCTTCTGTGCATGGATACAGAGACATCCAAGAGCCCCTTGGTCATCCTGCTGGAAGGACGACAAAAAGGGAGTGGGAACTCAGCAGTGAGGAGAGCTGAGGGCTGGAGAGCAGCTCTGAATGTCACTAAAATGTCTCTGGGCCACTGAGACATTGCTACTCTTCAGCCAGTGCCAGTCCCTAAGCCTGGGACTCAGTCTTCCTCATGCTGAGGGGCACCAAGGAAGGCAACAGTGTGATGGAGACTGGCATGGGCTGGGAACTCACTGGGGAAAAATAGAGAGCATTGTGAAGGAAAAGGCAGGTGGAGGACAGAACTGTTCAGAGAAGAGCTGAGCTACAGCTTGAGCAAGCTTAAAAATGTCATTTGGGGCCATCCCAGATTGATTTCATTTCAGAAGGTATTGAAGAAGTTTATTTTTTGGGCGGTATCATGTTTTCTCTTGGAGATGTACACTCTGCAAACTTGAGCCGCATTGCCAAAATGCTCAAGGCAAGTCTCTGCTGCAGGGCACACCGTTTCTTCTTTGGCTGATCCCGGCCCGGTGCTGAGCCCAGCAGAGCCCTGGCAGAGCCCAGAGCAGCCTCAGCACCCGCAGAGCCCGGCTGCAAGGACAGAAACCAGAAACCGCCCGTCAGCTGAAGGCTCCTGTGCCCTTGTCCCAGCCGCCCGCGGTGCCCAGGCCACGCTGGCCGTGCTCAGGGCTGGGCCCAAAGCTGCCCATCACTGCTGGCAGGACGTGTGCCCAGCCTGCAGCCAGCCACGGTGCATCCAGCCCTCAGCAGCTGCCCAGAGCAAGATGCTCCTGTGCTGGCTGCCATCTCCCAAAAGCTCTTACCCCACCCGTGCCAAGAAGACAGGGACCCACCTCACGCCATCCGCCGCTGGAAGAAAAGCTGCTCCCAAACCACGTCCTCAGCCTTCTCCTAGGGCGCGGCCCATCCACGCCACAGCTGGTCCCAAGCACTTCGCAATCCAAACTGGACACCACCTAGAACACTTCCTTTAGAAAAACAAACAACAAATTAACAGACAAAAAGGGGAAACAAGGGAAAAGGTAAAAGATGTGATCTCTGTCAGGGGCTTGAGGAAGGGCCAATTCTGACATGCTTGGGAAAAACCCACCTACCAGTGAGGGAAGCCCATGCTTTCACTCTTCCCCCCTGCACTGCCCCCCAAAATAATGGTGATCCCAAAGCAAACAAGGGCAGTGGAGCAGCCCACGCCCTTCCTTGCCTGCCAAGCAAAGCAGCCCATGGACAGGCTCTGGAGTCCCACCTCTGCTCCCACCTTGGGGGTTTGTTTGTGTCGGGCTGGCTGCCCCAGCCCCAGCCCAGGGCACGGTGGGTGGTGGGGGCTGTTGGCAGGGCCAGGAGCCAACTCCCATTTCGTAACCACCCCAGCCTGTGCCCCCAGCCCTGCCAAAAAGCAGCTTGGCAGCCCACTGAACAATCAGTTGGACCTGCCCCAGCAAAGGGAGGAACCTGTGGTTCCTGGACAGGCCGTGCAATGCCCAAATCTGGGAGCATCCCCCTGTGCGTGGACTCATCTGCAAATTGGCTGTGGAGCCTGGCTTTGAAGAAGATGCCAGAATCGAAGTCAATCATCTTCACCTTTGTGGTGGCCAGGTCCCAGAAGAGGTTTTCATCCTTGATGCTGTCCTCGCTGTCTCCAGCAGCAGCAGCCCCACGTTGTCCAGCTTCTCCAGGGGCTCCTTCTCGTTCCCTGGGGGTGAGACCAGGCTCTCAGGGCTCTGCCCAGGGCCCCAGCTGTCAGTGAACCAGGACAAGCAAAACCAGCCTGGATGGCAGCCACCAGTGCTGGGCAGAGCAGCTCGGCTCCAGCACGAGGGCTGCCTGTGCCCATCCCATGAGCCCTGCGCAGTGACACAGGCAGGACAAAAAGTCTGGGTTGCTCTGCTTCTGATCGCCAAGGCATGTGTGCAGCTGGAACTTACCAGGGCCCTGCATCAAAGTGTGCCTGTGGCTCTCTCCCTTCTTCTAGGGCAGATGAGTATCCTGCATCCAAGGATCACAGAACAGGTCTTCTAATGAGGGCCTGTCCAAGGAGTGCACTGATAAACACCACCTGATCAGATCTTGGCAATCTGGGGAGAGAAACCAGAAGCCGCCAGTCAGTTGGAGAAAGCTCCTGTCCCACTATTCCCATGCCCAGGCCATGCTGCATGTGCTCAGAGCTGGGCCTAAACTTTCCCACCAATTCCCTGTTTTGGAGGAGATCAGGAGAGCAGGACATGTGCCACCTCCTCAGCAGCTGCCAGAGCAAGATGCTCACAAGCCAACTGCTGTTTCCCAGCACCGGTATTCCCCCCGTGCCCAGAGATGAGCATCCACCTTGAGAGAGCCGTTGTGGCAGGGAGAGCTGATGGTCCCAGCTGATCTTCTGACCCCTCCTGAAAGGGTGTCCTCCACAGACCATCTGGTGCAGCAGGATGCCCAGGGACCAGATGGTAGCTGGCTCGCCATAGTACCAGCCACAGTGGGTCCATTCCGGGGGGCTGTAGGATGGTGTTCCTATGGAATACAGATGGAGTTCATCAGGGGGATGCTGCTGCTCCCAGAGCCTGGCCCCAGCATCCCTGGGCATGCGGGGGCTGCACCAGTGGCACATGGGGTGACCTGCTGCTCTCTCACCAGCACCAGTGACTTGTTTACAAACTCAGGGTTGGAAAAAAAGCTACTAGTGTCGGAAGGGCGCAGCGGAAGCCGTGGCAAGGCCTGGCCATGACATCCAAAGGAAAAACCCACTCGGCGCCGGGGAAAAACCATGCCCTCATCCTCCCTGCCTGCATTGCCCCAAAAAACATTATGAAGCCAGGGCAAATAAGGCAGGCAGAGCAGCCCAAGCCCATTCTTGCCTGCACACCAAACTGGCTGCTGCACTGCTTCTAGCCCCCGCTTCTCTGCTACTCTCACCCACAGGTGTTTTTGTCGAGCTGCCTGCCCCAACCCCAGCGCCAGTCCTGGGCAGAGTGGCTGGCAAAGGCTGCCAGCAGGGCTGGAAGCTGGCCCCCCACACACCCCTGCTCAAAAGCCACCTGGCTGAAGACTCAGTGCCGTGTCTGGCAGCAAAAGGGAGAGTCCCTGCTGCCACACCCAGGCTGGGCCATGAGATGCTGGGACCGGGAGCACAGTCCTGCGTGGGCTCACCTGCAAATTGAGTGTATGCTGTCTTTTGCAGGTAGGTGCCACAGCCAAAGTCAATCAATTTGGCCTGCCCGGTAGCCAGGTCAACCAAGATGTTCTGGGGTTTGATGTCCCTGTGCAGGACCCCGCAGCTGGTGCAGTGCCGCACAGCTTCCAGGACCTGGCGGAACAGCTCCCGCGCCACCTCCTCGGACAGGAACCTCCGTGCCCGAATGAAATGCTGGAGGTCCTGACACCGCTCCGGGCGCTCCAGAACCATCACGATGTCGTTGGAGAGCTCCACCCACTCCAGCAGCTGGACCACACCAGGGAAGCCAGTGGAGACCCTGTCCAGCAGCACGATCTCCAGCGGTGCGCTGGTGCCGTTGGGCTGTGGGAGGACCACGATGCCGTCAGTGGGGCTGAGGCCCTGCCAGGGGTGGGGAAGCGCTCACCCTGCCCGGGATGTTCTGCACCCTCCAGTGGCCGCACGCCCGCTCTCCCTCGAGGCGTCCTGGCGGATTCCACCCTGCCGGGCCTCGGCTCGTCCCCGCCCGGCACGCCCCGGCTTCTCCCGCTGGCCCCCGCTCACTCACCAGCTCTCCCCAGTGCCGGACACGGTTCCGTGGCACCCTTTTGATGGCCACCTGCAAGGCAAGGGGAGCAGCGGGCTGAGCTCACCGCCCGCCCTGCCCAGCCCCATCCTCTTCCTCCTCCTCCGCCCTTCTCCTCCTCCTCCTGCGCCCGCCGCTCACCGGGGCGCCATCCGAAAGCCGCGTCGCCGCGAAGACAGTTCCGAAGCCGCCGCGCCCCAGCAGCGAACCCAGCCGGTACTGCTCCTGGAGGCCCTGCTGCGCCTTCCCTGCCGGAGAGACGCGGCTGTCAGCGCTCGGCCTGGGGCCAGGAACGGCCCCTGAGCGCCCCTCAACCACCCCAGGCCGGGCATCCCCAGGCGTTCGCTCCTGGGAAGGCGACACTGGCGGCTCGGGGCCGGCGGCCGCGCTGGCCAGCGGCGGAGCTCGGGCCGGGGAAGGCGCAGCGCAGGCGGCGGGAGCGGCCGCGCCGCGTGTGTCCGCGGGGCCCGGGAGGGGCCGGGGCCGGGCTCGGAACAGGCGGAGGCAAAGCGCGGCGATACTGTCCCTGGCCCAGGCACCGATCCCCGCCCAGCACCGCCATCGCCAGGACAGCCAGAGGCGGGCGGAGGCGAGAGCGCGGTGGGAGGCCCGGGGGCGGGGACGGGGCAGCCCCGCCCGGGGCCGGGGGCGGGCCGGGGGCATGGCCCGGCCCTGCAGGGGAGAGGGACACTGGGAGAGGAGGGGGACACCGGGACAGGGAGACTGGGAGCGGGTGTGGGACTGCAGGAGAGGGAGAGGAGAAGCAGGAGGGAGTCGCAAGAGGAGCTTTTTTTTTTTTTTGCTGCTGCTGCTGCTGCCGCTGCTGCCGCTGCTGCCGCTGCAACTGAAGCCCCGGGGCCGTTTTTCCCCGGGGCCGTTTGTCCGTCGCCCGCTCAGCGCCACGCCGAGCCCCGCGCGGCCCGGGGGCAGCCCCTGAGCCTTCCAAACACGGGAACTTTGCCCCGTTGAGCCAAGACCCAGAGCCTTGACTCCTGCACTGTGGCAGAGCAATCCCCTTGGCTGCTGCTGTGCATTGTCCCTGCTGAGGGTCACACACTGTCAGAGAACATTCCTTGAATGCAGAATTCGTACCTGGCCCAAGCACTGCACTTGCGTCTCCAGCATTGCTTTCCAAGAAAAACGGGGGTAGGCAAATTGTGTGTAGCTCATGGTATTTTACAGCGTCTAAAACTTGCCAAGTCATGGATCTTAGAGGTGAGATCCATTTGTAGTTAATGGAATGGAGAAGTAGTGCAAAATGGAAAAAGGGAGCATAGAAATAAATAGAGAAAACCATCTTGGATTGGTTCTTTCCATTTTTGTTTCATTTTTTAAAAGCTGTTTCAGCTTTCCCAGAATCTTCTCCACAGTCCTGTCTGCTCTTTCCAAGAACCCTTCCTGGAGAACGAGCTGCAGCTTCTGTCACTAAATGTCCTACCAACGGCAGCAAGTTTGTGAAGGAAAATAAAAAATGGTTTTACAAATATATTAACGGCAAAAGGAAGGCTAAAAACCGACCTTTGTTCTCTGCTGGATGTGGGAGGGAACTTAGGAAGTGCAGATGAGGAGATGGCAGAAGTGCTTAACGCCTTCTTTGCCTCAGTCTTTAGTGGGAATATGGCTTGTCCTCAGGACAGCTGCCCTCCTGGGCTGGTAGATGGTGTCAGGGAATAGAATGGTGCCCCTGTTATCCAGGAGGAGGCAGCCAGAGAACTGCTGAGCCAAATGGATGTTCACAGATCTGTGGGCCCAAGTGGGATCCACCACAGGGTGATGAGGGAGCTGGCAGATGAGCTTGTGAAGCCGCTCTCCATCATTTACCAACAGTCCTGGCTCACTGGTGAGGATCCGGAGGACCGGAAACTGGCCAATGTGACAGCCATTCACAAAAAGGGTGGGAAGGAGGAACTGGTAATTAGAGGCCAGTTAGCCTGACCTCAGTACCCGGTAAGGTCACGGAGCAGTTTATATTGAGTGTCATCATGCAGCACCTACAGGACGGCCCGGGGATCAGAGCCAGCCAGCACGGGTTTAGGAGGGGCAGGTGTTGTTTGACCAACCTGCCTCTTCTATGAACAGGCGACCTGCGTGGTGGATGTGGGAGAGGCTTTGGATGTTGTCTGTTTGGACTTCAGCAAGGCCTTTGACACTGTCTCCCACAGCACACTCCTGGGAAAGCTGGCGGCCCACGGCTTGGACAGGAGCACTCTTTGCTGGGGAGGCAAAGGCAGAGGGTGGTGGGGAATGGCGCTGCATCCAGCTGGCAGCCGGTCACCAGTGGTGTTCCTCAGGGGTCTGTTCCTCGGGGCTCCTGGACTCAGCCCCAAATCCACCGGATAAAAAACCACCGAAATCCCTGCGGAGCTCTTGGTCTTCCTTCAGTTGTCTTCAAGTCTCCATGGCTTGTGCAGCTGCTTGGAATCAGTTCGGAATTCTCTTAAGGAGGAAGATATCAAAGCGCACCTCGTGATTTTTGGTTTTTTAATTGCAGGAGTATTTTTTTTATTTTTCATTTCATTGAAGAGTTGACTGAAGCGTTCTTTAGGTGATCTTGGTGCTGAATGTCTCCTTAGGAGTTCTGAGCACAGCGAAGAATGAGCCCCTTGCAGGCTGACCCTGTTTGGACAACCTGCTTCTCACCCAACCTCACCACGTGTGACATCACCCACCTTGGACTGCGCTCCCAAAACATAAAAGAAAATTCAGCATTTTTTAATAAAAACAAACTTATGTAAATAATAAAATTAGAAATTTATTTTTCAGTTTTATAATAACATTTTTCTATATTTTATTACCTAATTTTTATATTGACATTATAAAATCAATATATTTTTAGCAACGAAGAAAGTTATTGGTCATTGGTTCTAAGTAACACACTTCCCTTCATGAATTGCTTGACCACTACTGGCAATTGATTTCTTCTTCTTCATGCTGATTTGCTCTGTTTTTAGTCCTTTTGTCATCTTCTTTAGCATTTTCTCAGACAGGGTAAAAGGGGCCACTTTGGGGTTCATGGAGACATTTCTGGGGCACATTTGGGGCAGGGAATTTGGAGAGAACTTGAGGGTCTGGAGGACACATTTGGGAAGCGGGTGGACACTTGGAGGGGCACTTAGGGATTCTGTCGGACAATTCGGGGTCCAGGGGGGCACTTGGAGGTCAGGGAGGGGAATCCGGGGCCCTTCGGGGTCCGGGCGGGCACCTGGGGGGCTCTGAGGGGACTCTCTGTGGCGCAGGGGATGATGGGAGTTGTAGGCGCGGGTAGAACAGGGTTGAACGGCGGCGCGGAGCATCACGGGAGGTGGAGGCGCAGCTCCAATGGCTGTCGGCGGGGCGCGGGGCATGATGGGAGATGGAGTCACGGCTGGAGTAGCGCTCCGAGTGCGCCGCGGAGCATGCTGGGAGCTGTAGTCCCGGAAGTGGCTCGAACGGGGCGTCTGGGGCTCCGGGAAGGCGCTTTGGGGACACTTTTGTGTCCGAGCCGGGGTTTGAGGTCCTCGGGGGGAACGTGTACGGCTCGGGAGCACTTGCGGGGAGCTTGGGGAGCTGTCACCGAGCTCTCTAGGGCGCGGGGCGGGGCAGGAGTTTTTAGGCGCAGAACCGTGTTCCGAGGGGCTCCGAGGCCAGGGGGGATGATTGGAGATGAATTCCCTGAAGTCGCTCTAAGGGGAATCTGTGGGGTCGGAGCGTTCAAGGGATCCGGGGACGCTTTGGGGGCGGGCGAATGGGCGCTGAGGGAACAGTTGGGGATCCTGGAGGGGCTGGGGGACACTTGTTCACTTCAACGTGTTTATTTACTTATGAAACATACGTATTGTATTTAAAACTTAATATTCCATAGGTATGGGTTCTATAGGCGTAGATATCAATTAGCCTAAGTGCAAAACCTAATATTCCATGTAAGAATGATGTTCTCTACTGTTAAAAGCAAAATTAACCAAAACAAACAAAAAGGAGAGGGTTAACCATTAATGAGAAAGGAACAGAAAAGGTTGTTATGCCACTGTAAACTTTCACTCTGAGTCTACATTTCAAATGATACAGGTGACCCATCTGAAGGAGGATTTCTCCTCAGGAGAAATGTCTTTCTAAAAGTTTCCTTTGTTGCCAGGAGCTGCCTCTGTGCCAGGAGCCCGGCCCAGCTCAGCAGCACAGAAACAGCACAAGGACTTGAATGACCCTCCCGTGGATTTGGTGTTTCCATTCAACTCTGTGGGTCACAGATCCGTGGGTCAGGGCTCTGTGGGTCACAGATCCGTGGGTCAGGGCTCAGCCGTGGGTCACAGATCCGTGGGTCAGGGCTCAGCCGTGGGTCACAGATCCGTAGGTCAGGGCTCAGCCGTGGGTCATAGATCCGTGGGTCAGGGCTCTGTGGGTCAGGGCTCAGCCGTGGGTCACAGATCCGTGGGTCAGGGCTCAGCCGTGAGTCACAGATCCGTGGGTCAGGGCTCAGCCGTGGGGCTCACTGTGGCAGGGGTTGCTCAGGAGGTCACTCGGGGGGCGCCGGATCCTGTGGGGCGGCTCCAGCGGCTCCTGTGGGGCAGAGACGGGGGCGGGACAATCTGTGGGGCAGGAGCCATCTGGGGGGCGGGGATGGGATCTGTGGGGCGGGATTTGGGATTCGGGATCTATGGGGCAGAGGGGGGATCCCTCAAAATTCCCACAAAAATCCCCAAATTTCCCAAAAACTCCAAATTTCCCCCCCAAAAAATTCCAATTTTTTCCTCAAAAAAATTCCCAAAATTTTCCCCCAGAATTCCCAAAATTTCCCAATTTTTCCCAATTTTTCCCAATTTTTTCCCAATTTTCCCCCATTTTTCCCAATTTTTTCCCAATTTTCCCCCATTTTTCTCAATTTTTCCCAATTTTTTTTAATATTCCGCACGTTTCCCACAGAATCCTCAAAAAATTCCCCCAAAATTCCCCAAAATTTTCCACAAAAAGTCCCAAATCTTTCAAATCCCCCCAAATGTTCCCAATTTTTTTTCCAATTTTCCCAAATTTTGGGGTTTTTCCCCCAAATTTCCCCAAAAATCCCCCTAAAAACGACCCCAAACCATCAAAAAATCCCAAAATTTTCCCGATTTTCCCACAAAATCCCCTAAAAATTCCCCCCAAAATCCCCAAATTCCCAATTTTCACCCCAAATCTCCCAAAATTTCCCCAAAATTCTCCCAGATTTCCCAAATCCTCCATTTTCCCCCCAGAATTCCCCTAAAAACGACCCCCAAAATCCCAAATTTCCCCCAAATTCTCAAATTTTCACCCCAAATTTCGGGGTTTTCCCCCCAAAACTTTCCGACCTCGAGGGCCACCGGTGGGCGCTCTGCGTGGAGAGAATTTGCCAGATTATGGGAAAATTTGGGGGCATTTTGGGGAGTTTTGAAGGAATTTTGGGAGAATTTTGAGGATTTGGGGTCATTTTGGGGCAAATTTGGGGGAATATTTTGGGAAATTTGGGAGAATTTGGGGGAAATTTCAGGTAATTTGGAAAAAATTGGGGGGAAATTTTGGGGGTTTTGGGAGGAATTTGGGAAAAAAATTGGGACTTTTTGGGGGAAATTTGGGGGGTTTTTTTCCGGAAATTTTGGGGTTATTTGGGGGAATTTTGGGAAAATTTGGGAATTTTAGGGGGAAATTCGGGGGATTCAGAGGAATTCGGAGAAGGAATGGTGAAATCCTGGGAATTTTTGGACAATTGTGGGTCATATCGGGAGAAATTTTGGTTGATTTGGGAGGGAAATTTGGGAATTTTGGGGGACTATTTGGGACTTTTGAGGAAATTTTGGGAATTTTTTTTTATTTTGGCTAAATTTGGGAGAATTTGGAGGATTTTTGAAAAAATTTTGAGAATTTTGGGGAATTTGGGGGGATTTTTGACAAAATTTTGGGAAATTTTTTTGGATTTTGGTAAAATTTGGGGAATTTTTGAGGAAATTTTGGGAATTTTTGTGGGCTGTTTTTGGGGGGAAATTCAGGAGAATTTTGGTCGATTTTGGGGGGATTTGGGGACAATTTTGGGGGAGATATTTGGGGAATTTTGAAGAATTTTGAGGGATTTTTGAAGAAATTTTGGGAATTTTTGGGGGGATTTTGGTAAAATTTGGGGATTATTTGGGACTTTTGAGGAAATTTTGGGAATTTTTTTAGATTTTGGGGAAATTTGAGGGGAATTTTGGGGATTTTTGGGGAAATTTGGGGCGGATTTTTTGGGGGGGAAATTCGGGACAATTTTGGGGTCATTTGGGGCCTCGGTGTATCCCGTCGTGCCCCGCGGCGCCGCTTTGCTCCTCGGCGTACAAATGACGTCACCCGCGTTTATTTCGCCTCTCATTTGCATAAATTTACATAAGGCTGGCGCCTCGGTGAGGTGGGCGGGGTCAGAGCCACGCCCAGGCGCCTCCCAGTACAAACCAGTAACTCCCAGTCCCCGTGGTCAGTGACGTCATTCGCATTTATTTGTGCTCCCATTTACATAAATTTGCATATCGGCGCAGTGGGCGGGGTCAGAGCCGTGTTGGCCCCTCGCACTCCCTCCCAGTACAACCCAGTAACCCCCAGGCCCCGCCCAGTTTGCCCCGCCCTTGTTGTCACTCCATATAAGGGAATGGGGCATGGCCTGACGAGGGGCGTGGTCAGTTCACCTGTGGGGGGGGCAAAGGTTACACCACGCCCAGAAACCCCGAAACCAGTTTAAACCAGTATAAACCAGTGACCCCCAAACCCACTCCCAGTCCATCCCAGTATAAACCAGTGACCCCAAACCCACTCCCAGTTCATCCCAGTATAAACCAGTGACCCCAAACCCACTCCCAGTCCATCCCAGTATGAACCAGTGACCCCAAACCCACTCCCAGTCCATCCCAGTATAAACCAGTGACCCCAAACCCACTCCCAGTCCATCCCAGTATAAACCAGTGACCCCAAACCCACTCCCAGTTCATCCCAGTATAAACCAGTGACCCCAAACCCACTCCCAGTTCATCCCAGTATAAACCAGTGACCCCAAACCCACTCCCAGTTCATCCCAGTATAAACCAGTGACCCCAAACCCACTCCCAGTTCTTTCCAGTATAAACCAGTGCCCCTCAGTCCCCGTCCCAGTGCCCTCACCTGTCCGTACTGGTTTGAACTGGGATCTCTCGACGCTCGGTGGCCTCCAGGGAGTGCCTCAGCACCAGGGCCTGGCGCTGGGGGACCCTGGGAGTTACTGGTTTATACTGGTTTGTACTGGTTTGTACTGGGTTATACTGGTTTGTACTGGTTTGGGGGTTTTCCTTACTGGTTTGTACGGGGAGGGGGTTTAGGGGTCACTGGGATGAAGTGGGATGAACTGGGAAGGGATTTGGGGTGACTGGTTTGTACTGGTTTATACTGGTTTGGGGTTTTTCTTTACTGGTTTGTACTGGTTTGTACTGGGAGGGGGTTTGGGGTTTTTTGGGATTTTTGGGGAGAATTTTGGGGATTTTGGGGCATCAAAAATCCCAATTTTCAGTCGGAATTTTGGGTGAATTTGGGGGATTTTGGGGCTTTAAAAATCCAAATTTTTAGTGGGAATTTTGGGGTGAATTTTGGGGGTTTTGGGGCTCCTAAAAATTCCAATTTTTGGGTGAATTTTGGGGATTTCCCAATTTTTAGTGGGAATTTTGGGGTCATTTTTGGGTATTTGGGGGCTCCAAAAATCTCAATTTTAGTGGGAATTTTCGGGGATTTTGGGTGGGAATTTTGGGGTGAATTTGGGTAATTTTGGGGCTTCAAAAATCCCATTTTTCAATCAGAATTTTGGGGTCATTTTTTGGGATTTTGGAGGTCTGAAATCCTGATTTTTGTGGCGAATTTTTGGGTCATTTTTTGGGATTTGGGGGCTCTGAAATCCCGATTTTTAATGGGAATTTTTGGGGTCATTTTTGGGGCATTTTGAGTGAATTTTGGGGGATTTTGGGGCTCTAAAAGTTCCAAATTTTAGTGGGAATTTTGGGGTGAAATTAGGGGATTTTGGGACTTTAAAAATTCCATATTTTGGGTGAATTTTTGAGATTTTTGGGGCTCTAAAAATCTCAATTTTTAGTGGGAATTTTGGATTTTTTGAGAAATTTTAGTTGGGAATTTTGGGGATTTTGGGGCTTTAAAAATTCCCCCTTTCAGCAGGAAATTTTGGGGTGAATTTTGGGGATTTTTGGGCTCTAAAAAATCTCAATTTTAGTGGGAAATTTGGGTGGGAATTTTGGGGTGAATTTGAGGGATTTTGGGGCTTAAAAAATCTCAGTTTTCAGTCGGGATTTTGGGGTAATTTTTTTGGATTTTGGGGCTCTGAAGTCCCGATATTTAGTGGGAACTTTTGGGGTCATTTTGGGGGCATTTTGGGTGAATTTTTGGGGATTTTGGGGCTCTAAAAATCCCAATTTTTAGTGGAAATTTTGGCGTTTTTTGAGGGATTTTAGGTGGGAATTTTGGGGTGAATTTTTGGGGGGATTTTGGGGCTCTGAAAATCCCAATTTTTAGTGGGAATTTTGGGGTGGATTTTGGGGATTTTGGGGCATTAAAAATCCTAATTTTTAGTGGGAATTTTTGGAGTAAATTTTTGGGATTTTGGGTGGAAATTTTGGGGTGAATTTTGGGGATTTTGGGGCTTTAAAAATTCCAATTTTTGGGTGAATTTTTGGGATTCTTTGGGCTCTAAAAATCCCAATTTTTAGTGGGAATTTTGGGGTCATTTTTGGGGATATGGGGGCTCCAAAAATCCCAATTTTTAGTGGGAATTTTGGGGTTTTTTGAGGGACTTTAGGTGGGAATTTTGGGGTGAATTTGGGGGATTTTGAGGCTTAAAAAATCTCCGTTTTCAGTGGAAATTTTGGGGTCATTTTTAGGGATTTTGGGGGGAAATTTTGGGGTGAATTTAGGGGATTTTTGGGCTTTAAAAATCTCAAATTTTGGGGGGAATTTTGGAGTAAATTTTTGGGATATTGGGTGGAAATTTTGGGGTGAATTTAGGGGATTTTGGGGCTTTAAAAATTTGTTCTGGGTTGAAGTATATTCTATCACCATCTTCATGAACTGTTGAAACCAGGTGAGGCAGTGCTCCCTGCCTCCTCCACTCCGGCTTATCTTCTGTTAATGGGCCCATCAGCACCTTTGCTACACAGCTCACAGATAACCCCCTCCTGGACTACCTCCTGTTAATGGGCCCATCAGGCCTTATCACATGACTCACCATCCCATTGTGAGATGCTCCGCCCAGAGGGAGGAACCAAGCATTCCAGCCTGGATATAAGCTGAGACTCTGAACACCAGAGGGGCGCTTACCCACTGGATTCCCAGAGGACCCGAGCTACCAGACCTTTCTACAGGATCACTGCTTCAGGAAGACCACCTCATCTGGACTGCTTCCATCACTCCGCTCAGGTTGTCCTCTGACTTTTTCAGTGGTCTTTTGTATTATTGCATCTATTTTATTTTACTTTCTTTCCTTTTTTTCTATTAAATTGTATCTCTGACTTGGAGCCTCTCATTTGTTTTGCTTTCAAAACACTACATACTGTTTTCGTTTGTTATTAATTCTGTAGTTGTTTGGTGAGGGGGTTTTTTGTGTTTGTTTGCTTTGTATTACATACTAGTAAAGAATTGCTATTCCTATTTCCCAAATCTTTTCCAAAGAGCCTCTGATTGCAATTTTACCTGGCAGATACCTGTCTTCCCAAACCAAGACAGTACTTCACTGGTCCATATTTTCTACTGTAACTTATTAACTCCTCTGCTACCTCACTCCATGTCCAAAGTTTATAACTGCTGTTAGATTGTGTGCTAGGAGTTGTGAAAAGTGAGGAGTCAGTGGAGTCAGTGGAACCAGTTTGATCTCTTGTGTGTCCAAGAAATCTTTCTAGTCTATCTACCGAAGAGATAGATGCTATTGTTTTTGGAAGAAGAATTGCTGTTGGTTTAAGAGACTCTGGCAAACCTCGAATGAGGGGGGTCATAATCTAAGGTTTGACAGGCTGTTGCATTGGTGACTCACAGCCAGAGATTAATTTTCTTTCCTGTATCATTTGCAAGCATGCAGCTTTGTGTATGTTTTCTAGGAGTTGGTCTGAGATGCCGACTCTTGCCAGAGGGTTGCCCGTCTCTAGGGGGTTTAACCCCCCTGCCCAGTGAGCTGCACGCTGTGTCAGGGAGCATGGAGCATGTGTTCCTTTAAAGCCACCAGGAGTGCAGCCCCTCATTGACACAGTCTGTGGCCACAGGGAAGGTGGAGAGAAACAAAATGAGAAATGGCACAAACAGTGACACTGCTTTGTGGACAATATTATAAAAGTAAAACAAAGGAAAAGAACCTCCAAAGTAAAGCAACAAGAGGTATCAAAAATGACTTTTATGACAAGTGATTTTGAGAAACTGGCCAGCAGTTTAATGTTTGTGAAACCATCCAGCCATCAGTCTTCCACACTGCAGCCTCGAGCTCCTGCTTCCTCAGGCTGCAGATGAGGGGGTTCACGGCTGGAGGCACCAGCGAGAACAGAACTGACAGGGCCAGATCCGGGGATGGGGAGGAGATTGGGGGGGCTTCAGATAGGCAAACATGGCAGTGCTGAGGAACAGGGAGAGCACAGCCAGGTGAAAATTCCCCAGAGAAAGAAGGAACAAACCCAACCCCCAACAGGGAGGCAGGTGGAGAAGGCTTTGTGCCGTCCCTGCTCAGAGGGGATCCTCAGCACAGCCCTGATGATCTGCACATAGGAGAAAACAATGAACACAAAACAACGTAATCCTAAAGAGATGGAAAAACCAATGAACCCAAACTCCCTGAAGCAGTAGTTGGACTAGGAGAGCTTGAGGATCTGGTGAACCTCGTGGAAGAACTGGCCCAGCGCATTGCCATGGCACAGGGGCAGGGAAAATGTATTGGCCGTGTGCATGAGAGCATTGAGAAAGGCACTGGCCCAGGCAGCTGCTGCCATGTGGGCACAAGCTCTGCTGCCCAGGAGGGTCCCGTAGTGCAGGGGTCTGCAGATGGACACAGAGCGGTCATAGCACATGATGGTCAGGAGCAAATACTCTGCTGACATGAAGAACAGAAAGAAAAAGAGCCGTGCAGCACCTCCCGTGTAGGAGATGGTCCTGGTGTCCCAGAGGGAATTGTGCATGGCTTTGGGGACAGTGGTGCAGGCCGCTGAGGGCCAGGTTGAGCAGGAAGAAGAACATGGGGCTGTGCAGGTGGTGGCCGCAAGCTATGGCACTGATGATGAGGCCGTTGCCCAGGAGGGCAGCCAGGGAGATGCCCAGGAAGAGGCAGAAGTGCAGGAGCTGCAGCTGCCGCGTGTCTGCCAATGCCAGCAGGAGGGAAGCGGCTGATGGAGCTGCTGTTGGACATTTGCTGTGGCTGCACATGGGGACATGTTCATGGATAAAGGACAGTGACAAGTCAGGACAGGCTGCTTTGAGCCAAACATGGGTCATTCCCTGTAGACTGTCCCACTGTGATTCACCCACCCTTGTTCCTGCTCTGGGAAAACCTTCACCCAGGTCCCTGCCTGAGCTCCAGTTGTGCTGTCTGAGTGTGCCAGGAGCAGCCAGGCCTGTGCATGGGGGCTCTCCAGGAGCCGTCCCTGCCCTGCTGCCCTGGGTTTTGGCCATGTGGCAGAGGGACAAGCCTGGATATTCAGGATTTGTCAGTGGAATCACTCCTAATGCAGAAAGGCTTGTTGCCATCTTCACTCCCACTTCTAAAGGGCATGGAGAACAGGAAGGAATTATAGGCATTATTTTCCTGCCCACACGTCATTCCTGGTATACTGAGGTCAGAAATCCCCAGCATTTCTGCTGCACCAGACCTTGCCCAGAGCAGAGGGATCCCTGAATGTCTCGCCCTCTCCAAAGGTCTCTGGGCAAGGTCCTCAGCACCCCCTTCTGCCAAGGACACTCACAGCTCCCTTGGCAAACCCAACAGCATTTCCTCAGCTGTGGCATCTCTGCACTTCCCCGTGGCACATTCAGGGAACTGCCAGAGGCTCTGGCACAGATCTGCAGGCAGGAGGGCAGCTCAGAGCTTGGAAGGATGCAGCAAGGAGATCCCCGGGTGTGCCCATGATGGGGTCTCAGGGAGGGGGCTCAGCTCATTCCCCTTTCCCATGGACTGCTTTGCCCACAGCCACACAGCTCACAGGGAAGCTCGGACACCCCATTCCCATGGACACAGCTGCCTGGCAAGAATCCCAAGGGCAGTGCCTGGCTCAGCTGCTGCAAATGCCAGAGCCTCCCTGAGAGCACCAGATGACAGTGACAGAACCAGGGGAGGGCAGAACCAAGAGAAGATGTTGTGGGGCTGTGCCTGGGAGGGCAGGGCAGACACAGCCAGGCACTCAGGACAGTGTTCCCGTGCCCAGCTGTGCACAGCACCTCCCACACACCCACAGTGCCCTCCTGCCCCCAGCACTGCTCTGTTCAGCCCCCTCTCCTTCCCTGAGCCTCTCCCTGGGCCTGGACATTTCCCTCCTGAGAGGAGCCTTGTCCCTGCCAGTGCTCACAGAGCCCATCCCACCCTCTGCGCCCTGGGCCCAGCCCTACAGAAACCTGCCTGTCTGCAGGGCCCGGCCTGGGGCAGGGTCTGTCTGCAGCTGGGCAAGGGCAGCTCAGGAGAGCCCTGCTGGGCCCTGCAAAGGGGATGCTGCTGCTGCTGCTGCTGAGGGCTGAGGAGTGGCTGAAGGCCCTTTAGGAGGCTCCCAGCAGAGAGACTGACCACCCAAAGTTACAAACCAGGAGTCTCTGTAAATGATTAAACATGACTCTGATGATCCTAGGTGTCCCTTTCAACTCAGAATGTTCTGTGGTTCTGTGATTACAATTCCTGTTCTGCTTCACTCATCCTCTTTTGCCTATAATCAGAAGAGAAAAAAACCCCTTGCAACAGCGTTACAACAGTAAAGTAAAAACCAGACCTTTCTTGGAAACTTCCAGGTGTCTCAGTGGGAATGACGAACACCCAGCCCCTGATTTCAACAATTGATTAGAGGTTGATTAATTAGGATATTTAACAGAAACATCGAATAGGAAATTCAGTATCCACAGCTACAAACCCCTGGGTCAACCCATTGGAGTAGGTCCAAGGGCTTCTTTGTGCCACTTTTTTTTCTGACTGCTCACACTCTGGTTTAAAAACAAAATGTTCATCTTGTAGGTCCACTTCCTGACAATAAGACTGGGCAGTATTTCAGGAATATATTTTGAAGCTTATTGTTCTAAAATCTAAGATAAAGGGTAGGAAATGTTGTAGAGTTAATTAAAGATTATAGTAATACAAGTATATAAAAGTAGTTGAATAGAGTCATAGTAGTTGAATAGAGTTGATTAAAGATAATAGTTTTATAACTACATAATAGTAGTTAACAGAGCTACGAATAAATGAAAAATGCATCAAAAGCAAAAATGTTTTTGTCATCACCCCAACTTTCCCATCCTTCTCCAAGCAGGAAATTGAAAACACTCTCAGGAAAGCTCCTGGTCTTTGCAGCAATACCAGGCTTAGCTTCCTTTGGCAAGTGTCCTCCGGAGCTGTGCCCAGGCTGGTCTGGAGCTGGGAGCAGCCCTGCCCCACACAGCCCCTCTCAGCAGCAGCACCTGCCCTGCTCAGGGTGGCTCCTTCCCCCCACAGCTTCTCCCCAGCGCTGGCAGCAGCTCCCCGGGCCAGCTGAGAGCTGTCCCTGGCAGGCAGCAGAGTCCCTGGCCCAGCGCAGCGCCCTGGGCTGCAGGACCCTGCTCTGCACGACAGCCCTGGGCACCCCTGGCTGCAGCCCCGGCTGCTCAGCCCTGCAGCAGAGCCCGGCAACAGGGAGCTGCCCTGTGCTGTGCCTCGGGGGCTGCAGCAGGGACACCCAGCCCTGCCCTGGGGCCACATGCCTGCTCTGCAGCCACGCTGAGAGTCCTCCTGGAAGGGCCTTAAAGCTGTGGGATGTGCCAGCTTCAGGAGATCCCTGCAGGAGCTGCAGCTTCTCTTCCCCCAGCCTGGGAGTGACTCTTCCTAACGCTGCGAGGATTTGTCCCCCAGTGAGCCCTCAGTGAGCTCTGCTCGGTGCTGCCAGCCCAGGCTGAGTTGAAGCCCTCTGTGCCTGTGTGCTGTGCCCGGGGTGGCTGCAGGCAGTGCCCCAGCCCTGCTGGGCTGGGCACAGGAGCTGCTCCTGGGCAGAGCTGTCTCTCTGCAGCGCTGCCCTTGCCAGGAGCTGCCTCTGTGCCAGGAGCCCGGCCCAGCTCAGCAGCACAGACACGGCACAAGGGCTTGAGTGACCCTCTCCAGGCTTGTGCTGAGGCCCTGAACATCAGTCCCTGAGAGGGAGCTGGAGAAACCTCTCAAGAATTCAAAGTCAGAATCCAGCTCCAAAGTTTCTTGAAGTTTTACTGGGTCCCGCTGAGGGACACGACAGAGAAAGTGTCCCCAGGCCCCAGCCAGAGCAGAGAACTGCAGGCAGTGATGACACGTGGGGACAAAGAGAAGCCAAGTCTTGGTGCCCTGGGCCACAGCAGCCTCTGTGCCACCAAGGGCCGTGAGGAGTCACCTTGTCCTGAGGCCCTGGGGCCTCCTGGCACAGCCCCGGCAAGGCTGGGCACTGTCAGCCCCTTGTCCTGCCCTCGGCATCCCCCTCCCATCCCAGTGGCCTCAAGGATGTGCTGGAAGGAGTCCCTGGGGAGCCTTGGTCAGGAATGGCCCTGGGGGCTCCTTAATGCTCCCAGGGACCACAGGCTTTTCAAAGGACTTAGGGCTTTGCTTTTGCCTTGGAGTCTCAGAGAGGTTTGTGCAATCACGGCCTCCAGTTATCTGCTTTAATTAGTCCCTTGAGAGGCTTTGTCAGTAATGACACTCAGTGCACTCATTAATGCTTCAAAGCACTTCAGGTTTTTAAAGGTACTTGATGCTTCCCTTTTAAAACTGACTTTGTGAAAGGTTTGTGCCATTGTTGCCCAAATTATCTACTTTAACAAGTCCTTTGTGATTCTCAATCAGTAAAAGCACTCAGTGGGGCTCATCAGTAATTCCGGCTACTCAAGGTTTATTCAAGGACTTTTTTTTGACACTGAGTCTGAGAGGTTTGTGCACTCGTGGCCTCCAATTATTTGCTCTAATCAGTCCCTTGAGATTTTTACTCAGTAACAACACTCGGTGGAGCTCATTCATGCTTCAAGGTAATCGGGGTCATTTAAGCACTTCTTTTTGCCACTGAGTCTCTGAGAGGTTTGTGCAATCATGGCCCCAATTATCTGCTTTAAGGAGTCCCTTGAGAGCTGTGCATTGACACTCAGTGGGGCTCATTCATGCTTTGAGATACTCAGGGTGTTTAAGGTACTTTGGGTTTTTCCTTCCCACACTGAGTCTCTGAGAGGTTTTGGTGCAATCCTGGCCTCCAATTCTCTCCTCCAAGGACTCCATGAGGAACCTGTGTTGGGGATGGACCTCAGGGTGACCCTTTAATGCTTCCAGACACTTTGGGTTTTTCCTCTGACTCTGACTCCTGGAAAGGTTTGTGCAATCTCTTCTCAGGCCCTGAGGTTCCAGGGCTCAGCACCAAATGCATCACTGGGCTCATTAGGAGAAAGCAAGTCCTGACAAACCACGGCTGTGCCTTGATTTCCTTCTGGCCTGGTGCAGTTCATTAGGAAGTCTTTTTTCCTAGAGTTATGGAGAAATATTTCAAAGAGCGTCGAAGGAATCAACACTCTTCTTTTCAAAGGGGGTATTTTTCTCTTGAGAGCAGAGGTCATTGCAGCATTCAAGTGACTGATACTGATCCAGGGTCTCTCCTAAGGAAGTCTGGCCTGGTCAGAGGAGCTGTGCCTTGAGGTCTGATCCAGTTTGGACAACCATGCTCCACATTCCCTAACCCCATCCTGCCTCTCCTCACTCACCTGGGACCTGCTTTGCTCAGAGAACTGGGTTCACTCAGACAAAGAGAGGTTTTCTTCCTTTCTCAGCAATCAAAACCTCATAAGTTCCAAACAATCTCCTCAATTTGTGGCAAGCCCAAGGTGTCACCAAGGAGGTTCCCCTTCCCCAAGGCAGAACCATGCAAGGAATGTTTTAGACACCAATGAAGATGTACGATAAACAAAAATTTAGAGTTGGCTGGAGGCAGAATTAGACCAACTCCTCAAGGACAGACAAGCTTTGAACTCCTTGCAAGCCAAAGCTCCAGGTGGGTTGTTGGGAGGTGTGTGAGTGAGGCAAGAGTGAGGGCAAGGGAAATGCAGAGAGCCCTGGAAGTGCTTCTGTGCACACAGGCTGTGGGGAAGGGCGCTGCAGCCCAGGCCTGGGCCAGGAGGGAGGCTGGATCATCATCCCAAGCTGCCCGGGGCCATGGCAAGGGGCTGTGGCCATGGACACTGGCCTGAGCCCAGTGCCTGGGCCCCTTGCCCAGGGCTGGTGTCAGTGGCCAGAGCCAGAGGGGATCCCTTGCTGGGGGCTGTGCCACGGCCACCTGCCCTGTGCCGCGCCGGCTGCTCAGGCGCCGCGGAACCAGCAGCAAACGCCGCTGCCAGGGCCAAAGGCAGCTCAGCCAGGCAGAAAGGGGCAGTGCTGGGCACTGGTTCCATGGCAACCCTCCCTGGGAGACCACACCTGGGTCACCTGTCCCGGCAATTGCCACAGAAACCTGGCTCATTGGGAATGCAATGGTGGACAAAGGTTTTAGGAGGGCCTGTCCCAATAGGACAAAGGGTGCTGGTTTTAAACTGAAGGAAGGGAGGTTCAGATGCGGAGAGATAAGGAAGAAATTTTTGAGCATGAGGCTGGTGATCCACCAGGACAGGCTTTCCCAGAGAGCTGGTCAATGCCCCCTCCCTGGAAACATTCAAGTCCAGCTGGGACAGGGCTCTGAACAACCTGATCTGGTGAAAGATGTCCCTGCTCATCGCAGGCATTTGGATGAGATGAGCACTGCAGAGCTCTTCCCATCCCAGCCATTCCAGGATTGCATGGGGAGAAGGGGCTGCTGGCTGGACTCCATCCACTCCCTTGACTCCTCCTTGTCTCTGCTGGAGCCCACATCCAGCAGCCAAAGCCAGCCCCTTCTCTGGCCTTTCCCCCCCTGCCCCAGGGGCTGCCAGAGCCAGGGAGGCACAGGTGACCTTGAGGCTTTGCAGGGCTCAGGCACAGCGGCTGTGCCAGAGTCAGGGCTGAGGTGTCACTCTGCGGGCTGGGGCAGAGCCCAGGCAGAAATGAGCCCTGAAGCAGCAGCTGTGCAGTGGGGGCCAGCAGGCCGGGCTGCCAAGGGAGGCTTCTGGCCATGGCCTGGAAGCAGCTGCTGCTGCCAAGGTGCCTTTGGTGCCTCAGGCTCTCCCTGGCACAGCTCCCAGCACGGCACTCTGCACTTGTGCCCGAGCCCTTCGTTGTGTTGGCTTGGCCTGGGGCTTTTCCTGCAGCGGGACCTGCCCTGGTCATGGCACAGGAAAGGCAGTTCCTCATGGAGCAGGAGGCTCTGCCTGGAATGGGCTCAAACAAGTCCAACAAGGCCCTGTTTACTTCAAAATTGCTTCCTAGAGCACTATATTCTATATAATTGTTACAGCTCCTATACTGTGGAGTAAATAACTCTCTTTTCTCTATTTGCTCTGTTGTGTAAATAAATCTTTCTGTCTAATCCTGATCAGAATCAGTCATAGCTGTATTTATGGAAATATATCTGGTATTGGATCGGTAATCCTGGGGGACAAATTGGATTGCAGTTCAATTCCACCTGTCCAGTCTTTTATACGTAAACCTTTGACAAAGTCTGGGACTAGGAGTGGATCCAGCCACTCCCAGTCTCCTCTCTTAGATGGAATTTGAAAAGTCAGGCATCCTGGAGGGGTTTGAGGATCCATGGTGTCTGTTGGGTGTCATTTCTCCACCTCATGACTCAGCAGGAGTTTCTCCAGTGAAGAAATGAAGCTTTTGCCTGAAGCTCCCACTCTGCCCATGACAGGAAGCTGTCAGAGTCTGTCCAAGGATGTGATATGCCTCACGACTGTCTCCAATGATTGAGGACTGAGACCCCAGGCTCTGAAAGCAGCCCCTGGCCTGGCTGAGGTGGAACGCTTGCCAAGTCTCGGAGGACTGGTGTGCATCTCCATGAGAGCGGAGTGCAAGAACAATGGAACTGGTCACAGTGGACTGAGCCAGGGCTGCCTGTCCAAACTGGGCTGTCCGTACTGGAGGTACGGTTTGCAGCTTGTTCCTGAGCACTCAGCCTTTACACAGCTGGTTCCCGCTTTGGCTCTGTGCCCCTTGCTTTGCTTCCCGCCTTGACCAACCTATAAAACCTCTGGAGACCCCGCTCACTTTTGTGATCACCCCACTGGAGAAGATCGCGTCTATAGGCATCGTTAGGCGTCAAAGACTCGACCCTCCACGTTCATAGCTATAATCCCCTTCCCCTCTTTCTCTCTCTTTCTTACTATTTTTTATTTCTCTCCCCACTATCGCATTTGTTGGCACTAAATAAAGGTGCATTTGTGATTGAGTAAACTGAGTTTGTCCCCCGCTGTGTCTTTTGTGCTCTGAGATCCCTAAAACAAACCATCACGAACCCTGCTTGTGTGAGCGGATCGTGACATTAAATTGGCGTCGCGGGCAGGATCTTGATGGACAGAGGGGTTGCGGGTTCTGTATACCTTGTAACAGGGGAAGGACCCTCGTCTCAGCCGCACCTAGCACGCCACTTGGGTGAGCGCTGTTAGAAAGCAAGGGGGGCCAGGGAAAATTCCCGCACACTGTATGCACCCAGGCGTATAGCACTCCCTGTCATCAGGATTTCACAAAAGGATCTCATTGTGCAAAAGATGGGACTGTAGATAGTTTTTGTGTGTTTTGGGCTGCTTGGTGTCCTTGAGGAGACAACTATTTGTAACTAAGGTGAACCTCCCAGGCAGTTTTGATCTCCTCGCCCATTCCAGGGAAGCGAAGGGAAACACAGTTTTAGCTGTGCCTTTGGTGTAACTTGAAGCGTACCTCCCTGAGAGTGGTTTTGGTCCCTGCACAAAATGAGTGAAAAAGATAAGAATGCATTTTATGCTTGGCTAGCAAAACATGGTGCTAGACCTTCTCCAGACGGAGAAAGGTGGGCACAGAATAATTGGTTGTAACTTTGAAAACATTGTAGATAGAATATATTCTTTGCAACATGATGCTAGATACAAACTGGGCAGAAATAAAACCATTCTTTGCTCAGTTTTGGGGGCCTGTCTTTCGGCAGCCATAGAAACCCATTTTGAACGGGTGAGTGAAGAAAAAGCAGTCATAGAATCCCTGCAGAATTTGGTAGAAGCTTTGCAAAAACAATTAGAACAGGAAAGAAATCAGAATTATTTGCTGCAGATTTCCCTTGCAGAAGGGCGAAGTAAAAACTTAAAATCTGCAGATTCACCCACAGAAGGAAAAATAGAAGGAAAGGAGACATACAACATTAAACAAATATACCCTCAGAAAGAATTAGTACACATGCAAAATTGTGGGGAACACTGTTGCTCCAACTTGAGACCTCTCATCAAAACAGAATATAATTATATAAATGAAGAAGATGGTGATCCCCACATAACCACCAAAGAAATACCATACACAGCCACTGAATTAGCTAAATTAAAGAAAGAATACTCCCGCCTCCCTAGTGAATCAGAGACGGAGTATGTTTTCAGAGTTTCCCTCACAGGGGGCGACCAAATTAAATTAAGTGAACAAGAAGCAAGTGGCTATTGGGGACATGGAGTTTTCTTAACAACAGGAAACACACATGCTCCATGCTCCCTGACACAGCGTGCAGCTCACTGGGCAGGGGGGTTAAACCCCCTAGAGAGGGGCGACCCTCTGGCAATAGTCGGCACCTCAGACCAACTCCTAGAAAACATACACAAAGCTGCATGCTTGCAAATGATACATGAAAGAAAATTAATCTCTGGCTGTGAGTCACCAATGCAACAGCCTGTCAAACCTGAGATTATGACCCCCCTCATTCGAGGTTTGCCAGAGTCTCTTAAACCAACAGCAATTTTTCTTCCAAAAACAATAGCATCTATCGCTTCAGTAGATAGACTTGAAAGATTTCTCGGACACACAAGAGATCAAACTGGTTCCACTGACTCCACTGACTCCTCACCTTTTACAACTCCTAGGACACAATCTAACAACAGTTATAAACTTTGGACATGGAGTGAGGTAGCAGAGGAGTTAGTAAATTACAGTAGAAAATATGGACCAGTGAAGTACCCAGAGGACAAACCAGAAAAACCCAGAGGAGTCAGGCACATTGCCTCTCCTAATGAAAAATCAGAAAAGGGAAAACAAATTTCCAGCCAGCAGCAACTGTGGTCGCTAGGGCTGAAAAGGGGAGTGCCACCAGAAGCAATGGATAACTTGCCTTATGATAAATTGGCTAAAATAATTTCTAATTGGCCCTGTCCCAAACCTATTGTGTTGGAATCATCCAACCAACAACCCAGCGCACCTCCTCTTCCACAAACCTTGGGCAACAAGCTACAGCACTCCCTAGCAAAAGTTTTAAACAATAAGACACAGCAAGTGGGGGGCGTTCAACAGAAAATAATTTCCCACTTAGAAAGCCTTGGTTTGCAGATCCCCTCAGAGAAAAGACAAAAACCTTCTCAAGAAGTAAAAAGTTTGGGTATCTGGTGGAAAGGAGGTATGACATGCAGCCCACCTGGCACCCTAACCTCCTTAGATCAAATTAAAGTGCCTGAGTCCAGGAAAGATTTACAGCACGCCTTGGGATTATTAGTGTTTTGGAGAAAACCCATTCCAGATTTTTCTATAATTGCCAGACCTCTTAATAACTTCCTGAGAAAAGGGGTAAAATGGGAACGGACTGCTTCTCAAGAAGAAGCAATGCAATTACTGATTTTTGAAGCAACTGCTCACCAAGCCCTTGGCCCTATTCATCCTATAGATCCTTTCCAGGGGGAATGGGGATTTGCTTCCTCAGGGTTGTCAGTACACATATGGCAGTGGGGTCCTGGTGGTCCGACATGGCCTGTTGGTTTTTATTCCCATGGTTTCAGAGATGCTGAAAAGAGGTATATTGCCCGGGAAAAAGGCTTGTTTGTGGTTAGCCTAGCTCTCATACAAGTAGAGAAGATTGTACAACAACAACCAGTTGTTTGGAGAGAGCATTTCCAAGTTTTTAAGTCAGTCACTACTGGGACTCCCCCACCTGACGGAGTGGCCCAGATGGCCTCAGTAAGAAAGTGGCATGCTCAGATTGAACATTATTGTAACATCTTCTCAATAACTGAAGGAGCTGTGAAAAAACCGGCAGTACAAGAAGCAGAAAACTTGGGTAGCATCCAAGACAAACCTGCCTCAGTCATTACCCCTCCCTTTTCCCCCAAACAGTCAGCAAGTCCTTGCTTTACTGATGCTTTTCCTTATGGCCCAACAGCTCCAAGCATAGTCCCCTCACTACAGGGACCAAGTGATTCCAAGAATCCAGCACATGGACACTTGTGCTGACATGACCCAGAATCCACAAGGATTCTGGGGGAGAAATGGCAAGCAACAAGTTCCCACAGCCACGACAGTGATGGATGCCCTTGCTGTGAAGTTCCCTGGAGGAACTCCCAGGGGAGTTGCTGCTATAAGAACTAGTACCAGAAGGCACAAATGTAGGAACACTAGGAGATGGCCTCTAGGACCCACAGGCAATAGCTTAGGGAAAGATCAACTCTATATTTGATATATTCTATTGATTATGGCATATCAAAATATAGAATATGCAGCATTATATTTGATAAATTGCATCTATGATACTTATAAATATGTACCATTGAGTGCATTTTCATAAATATTTTCATTTCATATAGATCTGATATATTCTTCCCACTTGGGGGAGTGAAGATGTACTGCTGTTGAGAACCTTCTGCCCACACAGCAGCCAGCCCACAGGGCTGTGCGTGCACACCCACCCACCGTCCTTGTTCTTCTCGGCATCTTGGGGCTGCTGTTGGCACAGAACTGGGATGAATTGAACTCGACACACCTGTCCATGTCCAGCCTGTCATCAACGCTGATGTGGCAGGGCACAACACACAGCTCTCAAATCACTCACATTATCATACATGCTTTCATTCCTGCTGGGGAATGGGGAACTTAGAAACACCAAAGACACAGAAAAGAGGTGGAAAAAGTTGGGATCTTTGGTACACTGCTGGTACCCTCATGTAGGAACATTTGTTGGGTTTTTTAAGGTCATAACTTTCCAAAAACTAGCAAAGCTGCTCAGCATCGGTCACCCAGTTGTGAACGGTTTTCTTGACTCGGCAAAACTGCAGTGTTAACTGCGGACTCCGTCCTTGGTTCAAACCACCTGCCCTGACCTGCAGACAAAAGCACCAGCACCAGCAGAAGCTACATCAGCCACTTTTCTCCAAAAGCTCTCTTCAATATGCCAGAGGAAAGGAAAACATGTCAGACAGTGTGGACTAATGACAAGACTCTGAGCAACAGTTAAAAAGCAAAGGGCCGCAGCTTCTCTGGGACACCCCTCGTGCTCCAAGGCAGCCAGGCCGCCCTGGCTGCCCGGGACCCTGCGCTCCACGGGCTCTGCAGAGCTGCACAGCGGGGAGGCAGCCTCGGGCACCTCAGGCCCTGGGCACCAGTGGCCTTCTTGGTCTGGACGGCTGCCTCTGGGCAAATGCAGCCTGCTGGCCCTCTGCTCTTGGCCCTAGCCCGGCCTTGCAGGGCTAATCCTGCTCCCGCTCTGAAACGTGCTCAAGAGGGACTCATTTGTTTCCAGCTTTCCAGGGCATTGATTTGCACCACAAAATACTGAAGGACTAAGGCCTGAACAACAGGTCCTGAGCTAAATCTGCCCTCTGGATGACCCTTCCAACCAAACGTTCAATGGATCTGCTCCTTAACCAAGTGTTACTATCATTAGGATCTATGCATTCATTCATTGGTGAAACACGTCTTTTTCTTTCAGCATGAAGAAATCAGACAAGGCCACATCTGGCCTTGGTTCCTCTTTGAGCCCTGGACAGGCTCAGGGAGAAAACCAGGAGGAGAAGGAAATCAGATCTCCTGCCCCAGAAGGTCTGTCAGATTGCTCGTTCAGCACTGTCAAAGCTGGGCTACTCTCACAGTGCAGTCAGAAGCCTGGTGGCCAAGAAAGGGGGAGGCAGTGTAGGATTTCCTAGTTCCTCGCAGTGACTTTCCCGAGCTTTGCTGGGACAGCTTTCCCCACCTGATGAGTGGATCTGGATGAAGGATAAAGTAAAAAGGGTGTCTGCTGATGTATCTTTCTTAACCACTAGAGGCAACCTTTTGTACCAGTGATAAGGTGCATTGCTTACCTTCTTCTTTTCTGATTTGTCTTTGCACTCCTGCATGATAGTAAATGACACTGTTGCTTCAGCTGGTGTCTGTGTCTGTGTCTGTGACTCTCCCTGTTGCAGACAGGTAAAAAATGTTATTAAAGAAAGGTCTTATGGAATACGGATGAGGCCATGCTACTTTAGCTAAGCAGCTAGCAATAGCCTGCAAGCTCCCAGTTGAAAACTGTTTAAAGAAAGAGAAGTTTGTTCACACAACAGCCTATTCTTAGGGAGAAAAACAAGTGCATCTGCATAAATATTAGCTCTGTTCCATCAGAACCCACCAAGGAAAAATGGAAACAACCTGAAACTTAGCATATACATACAAATGACCTTCTGACCAATAAATGAGGCAGTAAGGAAACTACCCGCCAACGGGTGTGGTGCATGAGGTCCCTGAAAACTGGACAAAAGAAGCGATGTGAATAAAGAATTGGCTTTATCTGCATGAAGGATATGGAGTCTCGGCTGATTCATTACAACACCTCCCCACCACCAAAACAAACACACAGCCAGTTGAGCACAAGACCTGCCTCTCTGCCAGCCCATTTCTTGGAAAACACCCGATTGCCATTTCTGCAAGTGCAATCCCCACTTTCCAACTACCTTTTCTGCAGCCAGGCGAGAAAAGTAGTCGCTCTCAGCTCCGGACACCTCCAGACACCAACTGCTTTCAGCAGTCACAAGCCTGAAATATCAACTTCCTTACTGAACCAGCCCACTGGGAGCTCACACAGGGAGGTCTTTTGTCCAAGGATACCCACACAAGAGCTTGAGGCTGGAGCAGTTTGAAATGCAACACCTCCAGAGTTTAAACCTCCCTTTATCAAATGAGAACATACCAACCTGCCCCAAAGGGAAAGGAAAGAGAAGCTCTTCTCCCGCAACAGCAAGCTCTGTGCTTCCTTTGGTTCCAGTGGAGAGTGGAGGCCATGGGCTACTCCTCAGTTTGGGAAGGAACCTTGGGAAATGGCCTGACCTGGGAGACCAGCAGAGGGAAGTTCCCCAAAAGGTATGGAAAAGGATCTCTGCAGGAAAAAAGAAAAGAAAAAAAAAAAAAAAAAAAAAAAAAAAAAAAAAAAAAAAAAAGGTTAATTGAAACTTTTCAAAAAGTTCTCAGACAGAAATTTCTGCCCCAACATGACAACCCCAAAGTCTCTGTGGTTTTACAGGACACATCATTTTTGTCAGTGCCCCCAAGCACAATCAGCTCCCCAACAAGACTTCAAGACTAAAGGACAAACCTTGCCCCCTCACCTCTCCACACCAGCTCTAGGGAGTCTCTGTCCATTGCAAGATCTCCTTTGTCAGTCTGCATTGGCAAGAGCTGGCTGCAGGAGGCATTTGCATTGGAAATCTCCCCAGATGGGGGGAAAAACAGAAGAAGCGATTCCTGAGGAAAGAAAATGGCAACGTCATTTGGGAAGACACCGGCGTGAGCGCCCTACAAGTGAAGGCCTTTCATCCCTTGCATAAAGCAACATCCATCCATGGGGCAGCACTAGCGTTTTGATGACAATGCTGACAAAATCACTGCCCCTTCCTGCTTCTGCTGCTGACTCCAAATCATGAAAGATGTTCCAACTCTGCAAAAAACAGGCAGAGATGGCGAGAAAAAAACAGTTAGTCTGCTGAAAAGGTGGCCAAAAGAATGCTTTCTCATGTCCCCTTTTCATCCTTTCCCCAGCCAAGACAAAGCAATGTCCTTTTCCCCCGTCACCGACGGTGACCCAGGCACAGGATGCAGCGTGGGGACAGAGTCCACCACTGCTCCCAGAGCCCACCCTGGCCACGGGCTTCCCGTGCCGAACCGTGCCAAGCCGAGTTGTGCTGATCTGTGCCGAGCTGTGCTGTGCTTGGCCGTGCCGTGCCGAGCCGAGCCGAACCGCAAAGTGCCGAGCCGTGCTGTGCTGCGGCCGTTGCCCTCTGGCCGTTGTGGCCACTGCTGGCGATGGACGCCATGCCGGAGCTGCCGCTGCCCGCCGGGCTCAGTGCCGGCACCTTCCCCGCCAAGCTGTGGCACCTGGCAAACAGCCCCCGCGTCCGCTCCGTGCGCTGGGACAGCCAGGCGCGGGGGCTGCTCATCGACCGCTCCCTCTTGGAGCGGGAGCTGCTCGGCCCGGGCGGCTCCCAGGGGCCGGCCCCGCACACCTTCCGGGCCACGCAGTTTCACAGCTTCCTGCTCCAGCTGAACCGCTACGGCTTCCGCAAGGTGCCGGGTTGGCTTGGCGATGCCGGCGCCTGGCTCCACTACAGGAACCCCTGGTTTCGCCGCGACTGCCCCGACCTCCTGCTCCGCATCAGGCGCCGGAGCACGGCCAACAGGCAGCAGCCGGCGGCGGGGCGGGAGGGGCGCAGGCGCCCGCCCTGCGGCTCCCAGCAGCTCCCCAGGGCGCGGCTGCTGCCGGACGGGCGGGACGGGCGCGCTGGCTTCAAGCCGCTGCCCAGGGAGCGGCTGTCGCTGCCGCCCGGGCGCCCGCCCTGCGGCTTCCTTCTGCTGCACAGGGACCGGCAGCTGTCCTGTTGTCCGCGGCAGGACTTTGTCCCTGGGGAGACCTGCTGTCTGCGGTCGGACTTGGTCACTGGCTGCCGAATGCCCCGGGGTAGACCTGCTGTCCGCAGCAGGACTCGTTTCCTGGGTAGACCTGCTTTCCGCCGCCGGACTTGTTTCCTGGGTAGACCTGTTATCCACGGCAGGGCTCGTTTCTTAAGGTAGACCTCCTGTCCACGGCAGGCGTTTGTCCCTGGGTAGACTTTTTATCCGCCGCCAGACAGTGCCTGGGGAGACCTGCTGTCTGCGGTAGGACTTGGTCCCTGGCTGTCGAATGCCCCGGGGTAGACCTGTTTTCCGCGGCAGGACTTGGTCCCTGGGTAAACCTGTTATCCGTCGCCGGACTTGGTCCCTGGCTGCCGAATGCCCCGGGGTAGACCTGCTGTCCGCGGCAGGACTTGGTCCCTGGCTGCCCAGCCTCGGGGTAGACCTGTTGTCTACCGCTTCACTTGTTTCTTGGCTGCCCAAGTCCCGTGTAGACCTGTTTTCCGCGGCCGGACTTGGTCCATGGCTCTCCAACCCCTAGGTAGACCTGGTATCCGCCACCGGACTTAGTCCCTTGCTGCACAACCCCTGCTTAGACCTGTTGCCTGCGGCAGGACTTGGTGCCGGGCTGCCCAACACTTGGGTAGACCTGTTGTCCGCGGCCGGACTTTGTTCCTGGCTGGTGAATGCCGGGGTAGACCTGTTTCTGCCGCCAGACTGTAACTGGCTGCCCAAGGCCTGGGTAGACCTGTTCTCTTCGACCAGACAGTCCCTTGCTGGCGAATGCATGGGTAGACCAGTTGTCCGCCGCCGGACTTGGTCCCTGGCTGCCGAATGCCGGGGTAGACCTGTTCCCCCGCGCCGCCCGCCAAACCTGGCTCCAAAATCCTGGCTAGACCGCTCGTCCCGTCCCTGGACCTCCAGGACCCTGGGTAGACCTGTTGTCCGCTGCCGTTCTGACCCAGGACTTGGCTGGTGAATCCTGGGTACACCTGCTCTCCCGGGTCGGCCTTCGGACCTGGTTGGTGAAGCCCGGGAAGACCCATTCCCTTGCGCCAGCCCCGGCCCCAAAACCCCGCCTGCACGAGTCGTCCTCGTCCTGCCCCCGGACCAGACCGCCGCAACCCTGGCTACACCTGATCCCCTGCGCCGGGAGAGATGACAGTGAGATACAGCCATGGAAATTCCACGGCAATTCCGCCGTTCCCAAGTGCCTCATTTCTCAAGCCCACATTCCCAGAGGAATTGCCCTTCCTCTCCCAAACCCACCTCTCTGCTCCACAGCTTCCTGACCATATCTGATGCCTTTTAGGGGCTCTTCCACACACGTGTTTTGCAACTAATGCTTCATCTGCTCCACCATCATCCCTTTGCATTCCCAGCACCTTGGGGTCATCCAGTTGGAACCATGGGACACTGCAAGGCTCCTGGATCCCAGCTGGAAGGAGATCAAATCCTACCCCTTGCAGCTGTACTGGGAGGATCCATGGATTCTTCATTGGAAAGGAGGTCACAGCTGGAAACCACCTGCACCGTGTGGAGACCTGGGAACAAGAAGAGAAGGGACCCATGGAGCTGTGTCCCAGCCCTGTTGGAAACCAGATAGAAATCTCCCAGGACCCCGTGCACACAGGCTAAGAGGCAGAAAAGAATGCAGGGCTTGCTTTGAAACTCTCAGAAAAACTGAGATCCATAAAGTCACACGGGCAAGAAGTGGGAATGGAAGTTTTAGTTTTAGGTGAGTAAAAAGCTGCCTTAAGTGCCTTAAGCACATCGGACACTGTATTAGTGGATAGAAAAGCCCTGAAGTCCAGTTTAAACTTCAGTAGCATTACGTCGCGCAAAGTTCACTAAGTCCTAGACATATCATAAACATAACAGAGCATTGCTGACATTGCTAGACTGAATCGAAAGGCTGTAGGCGTAGGCCCTTGTGTAAGAAACGACCACCATTGTCCCACAACTGTGTTAGACCAGGACAGGTGCAAAAAGACAGGAAGAGCATCGTGTTTGTAGCAGATTGGATGACTTAGGAATAGAATGCATTGGATTGGGGGTGCTGCTGCTGCTGCTTCTGCTTGGCACATGGGGACTCTGTGCTAGAAGCCATTTTGCAGAATGGCACAGACTGTAACGCTCTGACCTTGGTGAGACTTGTGTAACCATGTCAAAAACTACTTCTACAACAAGCAGCAGCCTCTCTTGATCCTCGCTTGGCCCGCTCCAACTTGCCAGCTGTCCCCACCAGCAATGTGCCCGCTGCTCCTGCGCGCTGCCAGCCCTTCCCTGGTGGTGACAGCAGCAGCTGCTCCTGCCACCGGCCAGCTCCTGTGCCTGGAGTCCCTTCCCGTGCTGGCAGCACAAGCTCCTTCTTGCCTTGAGCCCAATGCCAGCCTGCAGCTTGGGCTGGCTTTGCCAGCTCTCTTTTCCCAAGCCTTTGACTCCCAGGCTTCTGCCCCAGCCCAGGGACATTTGTTATTTCCATCACCTGCTAGTTTGACACCATGAACCATTCTGGTTTTACCTAAGAGGTGAATCGTGAGGATTTGGGGGCTTTTTTTTGTCCACAATGTCCTGTTAAGAGCAAGAACACACTGTTCTTACACCTGGAATTGTGGCTGTTCCTACACCAATGATTCCGCACTGCATGACTAAAGAAAATCTCTCCTTTTCCTTACTAAGCTGAAGCTAGAGCTTAGTGCAAATAGGTGTTAAAAGAGAATGAATGCCATAATCCCCCTTTTCTATTTTGGTCGGTTGTGGATACCTCCTCGAAGGATCCAGAACAACTCCAAAATGTTTTGCATACAGTGAAGAAAAAGCAAGCCAAAATTCCCTCTGGATGACAAGGTTAGAGAACCTGTTTGAATCACTGTCACTGTTTCTCACCACATCTGCTTAAACTGACAAGAAATTCAGCTGATTTTCTCTGAGAAAAACACAGTTCAGTTTTTGTTAAAATTTTAAAAGTTTAATAATAAACAATAAGAAGAGACATAAGAAAAGCAAAACTACAGACGTCTGGGTGCCTGGTGTTTCCACCCAAAGCACAGCTTGCTAACAAAGGATCTTTCCTTTAAATACCATAGGTTATTGCGTATTCATAAATTTCGTATGTGATTTACACATTCCTTTTGACTTTAGGTGTTCCTGCTTAATTGCAACTTTTCTCTCCCACCATTCTTTCTTGCACATAAATTTTTCATGCCTCCACAAAGTCGTAAATCTCTTGATAACGAAGGCAATAAATTCTTCCCATTAGAGTCGTCGGTGTCCTTGCTATTGTGTCTATCCACATGAGATTATGTGAGGAATTTCTTCATTGCTTCTCCAATTTTTTTGTAATTTTTTTAACTAGTTACAAAAAGCATCTGCTATAGCCTAAAAACTGTATTTATCCCACTACTACAAGAGGGTATATTACTGTAGCATAACTTTCTACCATAACACATCTAAGATTCATTTTCATATTTGTAAAAAGACAAACACTTAATATGTATTTATAACAATGCTGAGGCAGTTTTGCAATGAAGCAGCAGCGTGTCATGGTGCTAAATAGGAATTTGGCATTACCTCTAATGTTCACTGCTGCAAAGTATAGCAGGACACAGCAAGGCAGACTGGGTTAACACAGTCATTCCACCCCTCCCCTTCCTCCTGCCCATCCCATTGTCTCCTCTGCAGAAGATGCAGGCTATGAAAACAAGGCAAGGTTGTTACCCATTTTTCTTCTGCCACAGGACTTGTTAGACACTGTGTTTTTTCAAAGGACTGCATGTGCCTCTCCCCAGCTTGCTTCTTTCTCATTCTACAGAAGAAGAGAGCTGAAGGAGTTTCAGGCATGTGAGTGCCTGATCTGTCTTTCCCTCTAAAGTCTGTGCCTCCCAAAGCCCTGGTTACCTGCTGTGCTTTGGCATGAGAGCCATTCCAGCCCGAAACACAAGGGCAGTGGACTTCAACTGCAAAGCCTCTCTCTGCAATGGGATTGCTTTGAGCCTGCAGCCTCCATGGGCAAGGGCTTTGTGGGGCAGGGGCCATCACAGCCTGTGCCCTGCACACAAAGCCAGGAAAAGGAGCAGATCCTGCTGGCTTCTGCTGCTGCTGATCCGAGTAGCAACTCCCCTGGGAGTTCCCTCAGGGAACTTCACACCAAGGGCTTCTGTCACTGTTGTGGCTGTGAGAACTTGTTGCTTCCCAGTTCTTCACCATCCTTGTGGATTTCTGAGAATTTCAGCCCAAGTGTCCATGGCCCTTCCTTCATCCCCAGCCTGCAGCACTCACAGCCCTGCGGCCTCCCCCTTGCTGCAGCTCGTTTGCAAAGTGCTGCCAAAGGCAGCGGAGCTGGCTCAGGATCCCTGTTGGCTCCTGGGCTCCAGGATGACCTTCAGAGGGACACTTGGAGCGCTTCCTGAAGAGCTGCCCGTGGCATGGGGGGTGGATTTGTCCTCCCTGGGTGGCTCTGGTTGGAGTTGAAGGCTCCGTGGAGTCCCGGAGTTTTCTCAGCCGCCCTTGCAGTGAGTTCTCAGCCAAGGTGTGGCTCTGCTGCCATCCCAAATCTGTGCTTTCCTTGCGCAGCCTGAGTGCAAGTGGGGCATGTGCTGGGCACGGATGGAGATTTCCATGGCCAAAATCCTCCAGTATTTACAACTGCTCATTGCTCTGGACAGCACAAATCACAAAACACCCATTGCAGTTGACAACTGTATTTTCTTGCAGATTCCTACAGCTGCACTGCTGATCGACAAATACACCAGAATTGATTTCACATGAAAAATGTCATTTATTACAAATTGCTTCACCGGCGCTGACACTATACAACTATGTATTTAATTTAACTATATATCTCAATTTAAGTTAAAAAAGGGATTTTTTAAATTTTTACAACAATGCTATGTAAAAATATACAAATATCCACTTCAGTTAAGAAAACCTTAATTTATTGCCAACATCTACATCAACTCACTAGACACAAAGATCAATTAGGTGTTTAGCAACTTAATTTATTACATATTACTGCAAGCCTAAAGCCCATCTAGGAATACAAAAATATCAGTATTTCTATCTAAACAGTCATCTACAAAGATCTCAATCGATACAATGACACAACTATACATCTCCATACATGTTTAAATAGAAAGATACACCCAGATACACCCACCTCAAAATACAGAAGTCAATACACAGATGTAAATAGAAAACTGGATATATTTACTTCTAGGAATACCAATATACCTAATTAAAGAGCCATATAACTCCAACTGCATAAACAGAAATACCTACACAACTGTATTCATAGGAAATAGAATTAAAACACACATAGAACAGCATACTTACATATACATATACTTACATCCATATATACATGTTATTACAAAGATGTATGCATATACACAGACACATATATATGTAGCATACATTTATAAATATACCAAGATACATACAGAAATATTCCTATACAAATAGTAACTTGCATATATAAATATCCATGTAATTATTCCTCTCTATGCTACAGTCCATATATCTTTAAACAGAAATCTAAGCAGAGGGATTCCCGCCGCCCCATCTTCAAAGCCTTTCACTCTGTTCTTGCTTCCTCCCCTGCAGAGCAGCACCCCTGGACAAGGACAGCAGATGGCACTGGCTCAGGGGACAGTGCCTGGGGCCACCGGCAGCTCCCAGCGCTCCAGGGACAGCCGGGGCTGGAACTGCTGCTCCACCCGGCCCGGCCGCCAGCTGGGACCCAGCACGGCAACAGGGGACACAGGGGGCACAGGGGGAGAAACAAGAGCTGAAACAGGCAGCTGAGGGGGGAAAGGTAAAAATGCAGCCTAGGCCTACACAAATATCACTCTATCCGTCTCTATCGATTCACAGACCGTCACGGGGCTTTGCTTTGTGATGTCAGGGCACGGTTGCCACGTGGTCATGGTGACATCGCAAGGTTGCCTTGGTGCCCGGAAGGCCTCAGGGGTGTCAGAGCAGCTCTTGGGCTTGCTCGGTGCAGGAACTTGGTCCTGTGCTTGAGGCTTTTGTCAGTGGGCAGCTGCTGACTGACAGGAGACTCCTTTTAGCTAGCGTTAGAGCGCACTCTGCAAACTTGCACAGCAGTTGCCACAATGATTAGGCAACTCGCCGCTGCAGTTTTCACTGTTTATGGAGTTACTTATTCCTGCTATTTCCTGACTCACCTGGCAGGTAAGTAGAGGTTTTCCCTGAGTGTCACCTAACCTGGTTTTTGGTCTTCCTGCTCTTTCTTAGTGACTGAGTTGATTTGGAAACAGAAAGGCCATTGGGATGCCGCTTGGGTAAAGCTCCTGTCAACATGTTCAGCTCAAAAGGGGGCGTGTGTAGCCACGGCCGTGTGGGCAGCATTTGCAAGGGAACCTGCAGGGGTTGCGTTCCCTCCGTGGGAGAGTCTGTGGCAGCAGAGTTTGCCAATTCCTCCATTGCTGGGTCAAGCAGGACAACTTTGAAAATGTAGACTGGGAGGCCTTCTTGGAAGGTCTTCTAAAAATGCTGTGGTTGTCTCCAGTTTTCTCAAAGCATCTGCTTCATTTTCCCTTGCCTACTGCAGGTCACCTGAGCCGGGTATTCAGAGGTGCTGATCCCGAGGTGAGTAAGGAAAGAACATTTGATGTTCCTGGTGTTTAAAATTGTGCAGCAAGCTGTGAGCTTGGCCTGTGGCAGTAGAGTGTAGAGGGCCAGCTGAGTAGGCTGCAAGGAAATCCATTTCCATGTCTGCTGCAGCAAGAGCAAAGGCATCACTGCCTATTTCCTAATTTTCCATTCCAGAGCTTTAAAAGAACTAAAAGAGAAGTTTTGCAGAGAGAATGTGCTTCCTGATAGTAGTCAGGGGGGAATATGTAATTTGCAGCCATTTGCAGTGTCCAGTTGAATCAGCTCATTCGAATTTAGTCAGAGTGACTTAGAATCCCCTTGCTCTCCAAGTTGATGATTTGTGCTTAGTACAGCTGGTTCTAGAGCTGAAGAGAAAGAAGGTTCTAAATGAGCCTGTGTCTCACGCTCCTCTCTGTCCACAGATCACTGAAGGAAGAACAGACTCCCCTCCGGCTTCCTCTGCTCCTGGACAAGAAGCCAAAGAGGAGCCAAATGACCACAAGGCTCCAGCTGTTGTCACCCCACAGCCGGAACTTTCCCAGCCAGTAAGTGCCACTTCTGGAGGGTGCTGTCTTTAGTGCGAGGCAGAGCTGCAAGTTTCTGAGCAGCCAGCTCTTGCTGTTGGTGGCTGAGAATGCTGAGTGCTGCAGTCCTGCCAGACCTAGCCATTCCCCTCAGCCAGTGACAGCTGGAAAATGGGCTTTGAGCTGCCGTGTTTAGGCCCCAGCTTGCTGGGATTCTGATAGGGGCCAGCCTGGAGCAGGAAGGTTCCCTGTCTGCAGAGGAGGGAGCATGTCAAAGGCACTGTGCTCAGCCTTGGTGGATACGTAGGGGACGCTGTGGCCTGGGGACACCTGTCCCTCTCCACAGACGTGCCAAGTACCCACAGGCACCAAAAGTCTTGATCTGAGAACACAAGCTCTTTGGGGTGGTTTGTCCCCGGGAGCTTCTTGGCTGTGCTTACCCGGGAGCATTTCAGAGACACACTGGGGATGTGGAGTTGCTGTTTGAAGACAGGGATTTTGGTGCCTTTGTTGCCAGGTTGTTCTTTTGCCTCTTCAGGCAGAGCAGTCAGTAGCAGAGCTGGCAGGCACTCGGAGTCCACCTGTCTTTTGGCTTTTAAAGAGCTGCTAAGAGATGATGTGTTGTCCATGAATCTTTGGGGGGCCACTCTTCTCTTGTGTGGCAAAAGACACGTTCCCTGTCAGCTTCCGAAGAGGCTGTTGGAGCTTCAGACCCAGATGGAGGCTGATTGTACTGCTAGTGTCACAGTGGGACAGAGTGAAGGGCAGGGAGAGGGGAATTCAATGGAGCTCTTGGGACTGAGGAGGCCAGGAGTCCCCCAGGCACTGAAAGCACAGAGCCTTGTCATCTGCAGAGATCAGCACTGGGACAGGAGGGTTACAATGGAAGCAGAGGTGGGCAGGGAAGCAGAAAGAAGTGGCTGAATGAATATGATTTGTACGCTGAAAAAGGAAAAAGCTGAGCCTGATGGCATCTCCCAGTCACTTGCTCTGCATTTGTGTGTACAGAACGTGGAGGCAGAGGCACAAGCAGAGCCGCCCAAACCTCCGAGTGACACCATGGCAGCAAGGAGGAAGAGCAGGGAAGACATCAGAAGAACTGAGGATCAATGGAAACTCCATCAGGAGAGGGGCAATCAACAAAACCATGTAAGCGGAGGAGTAGTAGCCACTCCCCTGATGGAAGGTTCTGTCTCCTGTTCTTTACGGAACTTTGGAGACAAGCTGCAGGCAGAGCTGCAGAAAACTCGGGCTAGGATCAAGGCATGGGAGAAGAGGCTGGAGGAAGAAATGGAGATTCAAACAGAATGCCGAGCGAAAATTTGTCTCCTCCTTGAGAAGCGAGAGGCTCTACAGAAACAAGTGAGTGAATGAGCAATAGCCACTGCAGTCACCAACCTGGTGCTTTCTGCCCTTCGTGCCTTTCCCCTGCAGAGCAGCAGGGGGGTGGGGTGATGCCTCTGAGTGCCGTCCTGCTCCAGTGTGTGCCACAGGCACTCTGAAGGACACTCCCTGCTCTGCTGAATCTCAGCTGCTGCCCTGCACAGTGGCACTAGTGCTTTGGCCTTTTGGCCAGCAGTCATCTGAATGCATTCCTGCTGGCCTCTTCCTGCTCTCCTTGTTTCTTGAGATGTTCTTGCAGGTGAACACGGTGACCCAGATGGATCTGGAAAGAAGCTGTCTGTATCCCTTGTGAATCTGGTCCTCTCCCTTTCCTCACAGTCGATGACTCTTGGCTTACAAGGACAAGCTGGACTCTCTGACTGCTTTGTTCTCTTTGACTTGAGGTGGAAGTGTTGACATCTCGCCTGGCAGCCTGCAAAGATTTCCATCAAGTGACTGGCAGCAAGGAGCCCCAAGATTCCTGTGAGGCACAGAAACTGTCCCAAGCAGCAGCGCTGCCGGTTGGACACGTTCAGAAGATGCCGGAGGAAAAGAGGACTCCATGGGAGAAGGTAGAACATTTGAACAAAGAGCTGCAAGTGTGTCTGCAGCCCTTGGAGGGGGAAAAGCGTCCTTGGGAGAAAGTGGAATGGTCATTTTGGCAGTCACCCTTCAGAAAACCCACGCAAATGCATTTTGGAGAAAATGGACAATGAATCTGGCCTTGCACTCCAGTCAAACCAGCCTTTGGCTTTGAGCCATCCAGTTTGAGGAGTGGACATCAGAACAAACCCATGGCAGAGCCCTGCATGTGGCTGACAGCATCTTGCTAAGGGCTTGCACTTGAAATGGGATCTGGGGCTAATCTCTGCCAGCCACTTTTCTTTCTGACACAAACTCCTTTGTTGTCTCAGATCTCCACAGGCTCTTCTGTTGAACTGGCAGGAGCAGCAGTGTCACCTGAAGGCACCTGTGCTGGCCAAGCTGTGCAGTGGAAGCCGGGCAGTTCGTTCATCTCCAGCACTGACAGGGCTTCTGCTCAGCAACAGGAGATGGAGGATGATGAGGATGAGTCCCTGGAGCTCCTGAGTATGTCTTGTGTCTTTCTTCTCTGAGGGACAGTGTATGGTGTGAACGTGCCAGCACAGCTGGACCCAATGATTCTCCTCCCTTTGGTGTCCCAGGAGCATTTAGGGCTCCCCACAGGAAAGGCTGTGCTCCAAGGCAGCAAGAGAGTGCTCTGGGTGTTCCTGCTGCCTCTGAGGGCAGCTTGGACGTGCCTGGGGTTTGCCTGAGCTTCCCCAGCTGCTAAAGGCAGAAGCAGGGGTTGTCCTTGCATCAGCAGAAGGCTGTGAGCTAGCAAATGATCTGGGCAAGTCCTGTGTGCTAGTGGCCAAACTGGATAGAATAGTCAGCTTCCTAAATTCTCCTTAGACTCCTGACTTCTCATCTGCCATCCAAGCAAAAAAAACCTTCACGGAAATTGATTGGTTTTGGCATTTTGTCTTTTGGTTGTGGTTTTAGTTTGGGGTTTTTTCCGGATTTTTTTGGGGTAGAGGTTTTTTCTCCATCTTGAAGGAGCTCTTCTGCCCCATGTGTCTTAGTGGTGTCATTTTGATGACTGTTCTTATTTACCACTACTACATCTGCAGTTTTTTTAATGAGAAGATTATATATTTGTCAGTGAGGACTCTTTGGAAAGAACATCAGGTGACAGCAGAAACAGAGAGCAAGAGCTGGTGCTTTTGGGCCCCCAATGAAAAAAAACAGATCTTTTTATTACAATCTGTATTTAATAACCTAGTTTTGTTCCTAGAAAGATACATCCAAGAGACATAGGCCTGGGGCATGATCAGATAAAAGTGCACTGTAGGCATTTCTCAGGAGTGAGCCTCCAGCCCCTCTGCTGTATATTCCTCAGATCCATGGCACTTTTTCCTACCTGATTCCCAGTCATTCCCATGACTGTTAGAATGCTACCCACTGGCCCAAGCCCTGCTCAGATCAGTCTCTAGGAAAACACATCAAGCCCTTTGTGATTCTACAGCACAAGTCATTGAAGCTGCTTCTTGCCCAGAGCAGTTGCCGGTCCTGTGCCCTCAGATGAGACCTGGTGGGGCTGAGAAGAGAGCCCAGCTGACTCTCTGTCTCCCGTCACCTGTTGGCACAAAAGGGCACTGATGTGCACCTGGGTGTGTCTGCTCTCCAAGCCAATCCTGCCGTGTCCTCAGTGGGGGCACCAGCTTGGAAGGGGCTGGGTGTGGCCGTGCCTTCTTGCCATTGCTTGTCAGTGCTGGTGCCTGGGCTTTGGCAGCTTTGTGGCGGTGGCTGCCCTGGCCCTGAGGGCTGGTGTGAGCGCCGAGGCTGGAGCCTTCCTTAGCTGGGAGAGTCCCGCTGCCGGCCGGCCGCTGCAGCGCGGAGCTGCCCCGAGGCAGCAGCCCCTGCTCTGGGCCGGCTCCTGCACGGCCTGGGCTGGGCTCACAGAGGGTCAGCATCTCCTCTGGGCAGCTGTCCGTGTCCCGCCGGCACCTGAGGAGCACTGCTGTCCCTGCTGCCCTTGCCCGCTGCGGGAAGGTGGGCACGTGTGCGGGGCTGAGAGGGCGAGTGCAATGGCAGGGACTGATCCCTGCTGTCAGGGGGAGGAGAAGCAGTGTGGTTCTTCACGTGGGCCACGGGCAAGGGCGTCTTCCAGCTCAGCCTGCTCATCAAGGGTGAGGGTCCTGCTGCTGAAGGCCCCTTGGGATTGGTTAGAGCATGAGCTGCTTGGGTTTACAAAGGGAAAGGCATTCCTTTGGGAAACTGCTGCAAGGTGGGGAAGATGCCCTCCTCTCCTGGGAATGCATCTCCCTGTGCTTTGTCTGCTGTCAAGAGATCTCTTCAAAGGACTGTAGAAATCAGTGCTGGCCTGCTTGTACTGCAGAGCTGCCTGTCTTGTTGCAATTCTTGCAGTTTTTGTTGTTACGCAGCTGGCCACAAAGGACTCAGAAGGCCAGACTGTACAGCCCCAGCAGGGCTGGCTTTTGTATCTCCTGGATAGTGGGATCTCTGCTTTCAAGTGAGCATCTTGCATTTTGTTTCCCTCAGGGCAAATGGCGAGCATGGAAAATCCCCGAAGGAAATACATTGAAGAGGAAATTGTTGGCAGAGGGTGAGTCCAACCACAGTTACTTGTACACAATCATGGGGCAACGATCTGCTGCTGGAATATCTGTCAAGGGTGAAGTCAGGCAAGCTGCAAACATATTCAGACACTGGGGTTAGTCTGCCCCATCTCTCAGTACCGGCCAGAATTTGGAAGTGTGGTCAGAAGGAATTGTCAGACACTTGGATTTCATTGCCAGAAACAGCAACCACCCCTTTTCGTAGCAGGCAGATAACTGTTTGAAGGAACATTTCTTCCCAAGAGTTTGCTGAAGGAAATAGTGTGATCAGGATAAAAACTGCCCAGTTTAGAAACTGAAATCCAAGACGAAAGAATCACCTGGCCTTTGGAGCTGAGGCACTAAAGCCCAGTGCTTCAGAAACAGGCCCAGTGCCCATGCACTGGAGAGGAAAATGCATCATCTGCCTTCTGGCAGAGCCCTCCTGCATGCTGCAGGTTGGAGGCATTTCCAGCAGACATCTCCTGTCTGGGCTGGCTTTCACTCCAAGGTCTAAATGGCTTCTCCTTGCTTTGCTGCTGTTTTGTTTCTAGGGCTTTTGGAGAGGTTTGCAGAGCGATCGACACTGCCACAGGAGGACAGGTAAATGTCAAGAGCCCCTGCAGATTCTGCTGCTCTCCAGGGCTTTCCTCTCTCGTGTCAGCTGTGGCTGCAGCTGTGGCTAGAGCTGTGCTGCAAAGGCACAAGAAGCACAGACTGGTGCCAGCCTGCCAGCTGCATTTGGGACAGTCTTTGTCCTGCTCAGCTGCCAGAAGGAAGGCAAGGGGGGCAGCGGTTCCTTTCAGAGAAGGACGCTCTCCCTGGCTCTCAATTGCTCCAACAAAGGGGCATCTCACTGCTCTCTGGGGCTACGGCTTCAGAGTCCTGAATTCTCATTTCTGGCTGCCAGCAAATTCATCGGAATGTTCCTGGCAGTTCCTTAGCCACCTGCAGTGCTGCACTTGGGAACTGCATGTAGGGGAGAGATCTGCAAGGCATCCCTAAAAGCCCCAAGCCCTGCCTAGGTCCCGAGATGTATCCACAGAGTACCAAGGCATGCATTTCTTCCTCTGAAGTACGGACAGAGAAACAGAGAGTGTGCTCAGAGCTTTGGGGGGTGAGAGTTGACACACCATTTTTAACAAGTGGACAAGGCAAAATGTGGTCAGTGGCCACGTGTCCTGGAACTGGCCCCCAAAGGAGCAGAGAAATGAGCTGTAGGAATGTCAGTTCCTAATTACTCCTTTGTCTAATCGCAAGGCACTTTGGCAGAGCTCACCTGTGTCATTGCAAAATCACTCGCTCCATGTGTGTTGTGGTCTCATTCCACCAGCTTCTAAAGTTACTGATTTTCTGTGTCATTCTAGGTGGCCATCAAGAAAATCAATCTTCAAGGACCGAATAGGAATCAACAAGCTCTTAATGAAATCATGGTCATGAAGAAGAATAAGAGTCCCCACGTTGTGGATTATTTAGACAGGTGAGTGGTCATGGTCTCTTCCCATGAAGGTTTGTTTACATAGTAAAAGCATGCGAGGTTAAAACCCCACTTTGGACACTGGCAGAAAATAGAGCTGGTAATAATCAGTTAATTATTATTTCTCTACTCATCTCCAATGGATGGGAAGAGAGTGTATTTTGCCTGCATGTGTCTTCCCTGGCTTTCAAACACTGAGTTGGAACACTGGCCAAAAACCTGAACCAACCCTCCCATACTAAGTCAATACCTTGTAAGCTCACTGCCTCCATGTTGTCTCAGGATTGATTTTTTCAAGTTTCTTCAATGCTGATGAAGCATGCTAGAGAGGATTTCCCTTGGATTGTTGCCCCTCTTTTCCAGGGCTGGCCATGCCAGGAACACTAGGTGCTCCTTTCCAGAAATACCATGCGGGACAGGTTTTTCATCTTGGCTGATACTAAACTGTACTTTTGGCTTGCTGGCCATCTAAAATATCTCCTTTCTCACAGATGTGCTGTTCTCCTTGAGACTGCACAGACTGCAAACAATGCACAGCCTGGAGGGCATGTCTATTCCTTGAATTCTGTCCTTGTCACAAAGGGACCCGGAAACAAGAATCAAGCAAAGAAACCAATGTATGCATGTTCATCTGCATGGCCTTGTTCCCTTCTTTCAGCTACCTTGTGCTCGACGAACTCTGGCTGGTGATGGAGTACATGGATGGAGGCTCTCTGGATGATGTCATCGCTGAGGTTCGCATATGTGAACACCACGTTGCAACCATCAGTCGAGAGGTGAGGGATCCCATCTGTGCGTCCCAGGGCTTGGGCAGGATTGTCTGGGAAAGGGGCTCAGGACAGGAGCGATTCCGTGAGCCAGGCTTTGTTTCTGTGTGGCTGATATGCTCTGGGCAAGCAAGAGCATCTCAAGTGAACTGCCTGCCAGTGCCCCTGCACTCACTGGACTCTGTTCTTGTCCTCTTCTCTCCTGCTGTTGCACTTTCACTCTGGCTCTTGTATTTGCTCTTCTCCATCTTGCCTCTCTAAACTTTGGCCTGTCTGCGCTGCATTCCTTGCCTGAAAAAGCAAAGGTGGGGGTGGCACTGTTTGAAAGGAGCAGCAAAGAAGAGAGACTCATTTCTCTGAGTCCTCAGCCGGAAAGGTTAGCAGTGCAGCCAGAATGCTCTGTACTTCTGAGCACATCCAGTGCAGCAGCAGTCATCCTGGCTGGTTTGCAGGGCAGAGTCTACACCAGCAGTTGCTGTTGCTCTTTGGCAAGCTGACATGCCTTTCTTTAGAAAGGTGCTGCCCTGCCTGTGTTGTAGCAGCGTGCTCTTGCCCTCAATGGCACTGTCTTCTGCCATTACTCCCCATTCCCCTGCAGAGGGAATCTTGGAGAGCTCTTTCCTTTCTTGTGTGATGAAATCACATCACTGATTTTTGCCCTCCTGTTTCTGGTTTCTCTCTCAGTGCCTGCAAGGACTGCATTTTCTCCATTCCAACCACGTGATACACCGAGATGTGAAGAGCCTCAACATCCTCCTCAAAACGGATGGCTCTGTCAAGCTGGGTCAGTATTTTCTTGGTCAGGTGCAGCATTCCAGGGATATGTGGGCTGTGGGGCTGCTTTTGAGTGAGAGCCAGCCCCCCCAAAACGGTGCTGGTGGCAGTGCAGGGAGCCTGTTGTGAGCTGACCACGCGGTGGCAACGTGCACAGACCTATGGCAAGGATCGAGCCGTCCACAGTGGCATTGCTCTGTGTGTGTCCCTTCCAGAGGGAGGGGGCTACAAGTCTAAAGCTTCAGGGGAACAAAAGACACTGCTGGAGGCCGTGTAAAAAATGTGGGGATTTTTGAAGCAGCCAATGCCATATTTCCTTGGCTAAAGTCCTGAGGAAACAGAGCAGGGACAGTTGTCCAGGAGATTCAGCAGCACATTCTCCAACTTCAACTGGGCAATTCTTTTCCTTGCTTTCCTAATTGCACAGGATTCAAATCAAAACCTTCTTTTGCTCTCTCCACAGCTGATTTTGGCCTCTCTGCTCAACTCACCCCTGAGCAGAGTAGACGGAGCTCGGTGACCGGGACTGCTTGGTGGATGGCGCCTGAAATTGCAAAAGCTGAGTCCTATGGCCCCAAAGCAGACATCTGGTCTTTTGGAATTGTGGGCATTGAAATGGTGGAAGGAGAACCTCCTTACGGGAATAAAGGTCCTCTCTCAGTAAGGTGTAAATACTCTCTGATCCCGCTGTCTTTCTCCCCCATCCCACGTTCTGTGTGCCATTGGACAAAATGCCATTGCCATCTGCTGGAACTACTTCCACCACGGTCCCTTTCTGAAAATGTCCCTGCAGCACATCAGCATCTGCTGGGGTTTTGGTTGCATCCATGGGGGAACTCAAGCCTTAGCCCAGGCAGACAATCTCCCTTCTCAGGCAACACTGGGCTTTGGCTTAGAAGTCCTTCCAGCTCTTTTGGCCGTGTAGATGGCCCTACTAACAGGAAACAAGCATCTTAGAGCTGCTGTTATCTTTCCTGAAATGAAGGAAAGTAACCCAAACCCAACAAAGTTTCTAAAGCAGTGGTTTGGAGAGAAGTGTACCCCCATTCTTCTCACAGGGAAACTTGCCTTAACTGAGGGATTTCCTTTCTTTACTTTTAATTACCATTGTTTTCAAGAACCAAGGAAAAAGCTTGATGACTTTTATAGCAGCTGTGCTTAAGGGACCAACAAGTGCTGCAGAGATGCTTTTCATGTCATACTCCTTGGAAATACTAGAGTGAGTTAGCAGAGCAAAGTCCCTCTTCCAACTAGCCTGTCAAGCTGGTCAGGTGAATCCTCAGAGAAGCAAAGGTGCTTTTGCTGATGTAGTTTCCACTAAGGAGGTCAGTCAATGAAATCAGCTGCCAGGGCAAGATCTGCTGGATGCTGGAAAAGCTGTGACTGCATCAGGCTTTGGGTTTTTTGTTGGTCCAGGAAAGTCATCTCTGCCTCTGTGCCACGGCAGAAACTGCCACTGCAGAGTGCAGCTGAAACAATGGGATCTGGGAGAGCAGTTCCAGATGTGAAAGAAGCAGCTGAGAGACTCGTCTTTCCTTTTTCTCCAGGCTCGATTCCTGATAGCCACCAAAGGGATCCCAAAGCTGCAGCAGCCCAAGCTTCTCTCCCCTTTGCTGCGTGACTTCCTGAGCTGCTGCCTGCAGAGAGACGAGGAGCGGCGCTGGTCTGCCAAGGAGCTGCTGCAGGTAAAATGCCAAGGGGCTGCAGGGGAAACAGTGTCCCAGGGACGGGCTCCTCCTGCACTGAAGTGCCAGGCATCAGATGAGCCTCGTCCTCCTCGCCTCCACTCTTGGTGCTGTTCAAATGAGAACAGCCAGGAATCCTAGACTGGGCTGGGCTGGCAGGGACCTGTAAGGGTCATCTGGTCCAAGTGCCCTGCAATGAGCAGGGGCGTCTCTCAAGAGATCAGGATGCTCAGACCTGAAATATTTCCAGGCCTGGGGCATTTAGCAGCTCTTGCAGTAAGCTGTGCCACTGTTGTCCCACTGTTGCTCCTTAGACCTACTCTGACTCAATCCCCTTTTCATTGAAAAAAAGATTACCCTGCCTTTGGGGCTCTTAGCTTGGAAAGTAATGGTTCATTCTTGGCTTTTTTGTTTTCCTTTGTGCAGCATCCATTTGTAACATCGGCCAAGCCTACATCCAGCCTGGTGCCACTCATCCTTACCTTTAAGAGGTGGAAGGAGTTGACAGGAATGGACCAGTCACTTAAAAACTTTTTCTTCCATCACCAGCATTGTAGTAGATTGTAGAGTAGGATTTTAGCCTAGGATTGTAGGGTAGTATTTTGGCCTAGGATTGTAAATAAAGTTTCTGAAACCTCAAGTCATTTTGAAGATTCTCCTCCTTCTGAGCCTGTGAGAATGCTCAACATTTCCTTCTGAACTGTCCATTTTTGCTTAGAGGTGGAAAGTGACATTGATGCCTTCTTTGGTACGGTTTGAAGGGGGAGTAGGCTCTTCTTTCGTCATGCTCTCCGGACCGCAGTGCCTTTGGAATATGGCCCAGGGGCTGGGTTTTACCCAGCTGTGGCACTTGTGTTTGAGGCAGAAAGGGCAGTGGCATTTGCAGGCAGAACCAAAGGACGAGTGGGGCAGCCCAAATACCCTGTGCAGATGCAGGCCTTGAGCTCTGACTCGAGAGCATTTGGGTTGCTGCCACTTGCATTTGTATCCCTAAGTGCAATCTCTTTGTCTGGGGGAGAGTTTTGCCCAAGTGAGACAGCAGAAAGATCAGGGAGGCTCCTGGGAAAGGCGCAGAGCTGGTGCAGAGCTGTCAGCGGCTGCAGGGTGAGCCCAGGCCCCGCCTTGCCCAGGCTGGAGCCCCAGCAGAGCCCTGGCAGAGCCCGGAGCAGCCTGAGCCGGGGCAGAGGCAGCTGCAAGGAGGCCCTTGGAGCTGCAAGAGGCAGCAGCCCGGCCCTGGGTGCCTCTTGGGGGCCCCGGGCGAATCCTGCGCTCTCAGAGCCCAGCTGGCAGCCGGCTGCTCCCGAGGGGAAGCGTGGCCGTGCTGGGCACAGCACAGACCGGTGGCATCGGCCGTCCGGAGCGTGCACAGGAGCAGAGAAAGGCAAACCACAGCCGAGGGCTGCAGGCCTGGCTGAGGATTGCCACCCTTGTGCCGGCTGCCCTCTAACTCCTGGCCAAGGCGAGCAGTGTGTGCAGCGCTCTGGGCACAGGGGAGGGAGCCGGGCTGCTCCGCAGGCTCCGGCACAGGGCAGCCTCCTTCAGGCACGGCGCTTCTGCCGGGGGAACCGAGGCCAGCGGCAGGCAGGGACAGCTTGTCAGGTCACATCTGCAGGAGCCGGGGCCTCACACGGCTCTGGGAGGAAGCGCCTGCAGTGCTGGAGTTGTGCACTGAGCCAGAGCAAAGGGGTGAAATGCAGAGTGTTCTGCAGAAATATTCCGGGGCGCCAGGCCAGCCTGCTTTGAGCTCTCTGGCACACAGCAAGCACTGTGCAATGCAGCCCTGAGCTGCTGGGAGAGGGGTGTTAGAAAGGAGCCAACTCTTAGATGAAATTAAATGGGGAAAAAGTCCTCAAAGCCAAAGAGAACTGTTTCTGAGGAAGGATTCACCTGAGCTGGGTGTGTATCTCCCTCTCCCAAGAGCCAAACACACACACAACACACACACAGAAAATGCTGCTTTTTATTGCCTTTCCCAGCCCAGGGCGAACCGTGTCCCCTTTCCCTTTGGCCGGGAAATAGGAAACTTTTATTCTGTCCCCACCGCCTCCTTTTCTGTCCCCTCCCCTCTTACCCTACTTCCCTTTTGGTCTGGTCTTCACGCTGGCCCCTCTCCCAGCTCACAGCAACACCCAACAAATCAACTAGAACAAATCCAAACCCTAAATAACAACACCTAGAACCAACAACTTTCCTTCTTTCTTCTAATAACCCTTCAGCTGAAGCAAAATATTACCTCCTATCTCACTGAGGGAATCGGGTATGAGCCTGAGGCTTGTGCTTGAGCAGTGAACAGATTTGGGAGTAGAAAGGTTTCAGTCAGCAATTTGTGTTTTTCTTTCTGAATTGCTGAAGGAAAGATACAATGTGGCTTCAGTCAGCAAAAACTATTTCAAGGTGCATTGAGGAAATGCTTGTGAGCAATTCCCAGAGAAAGAAAGTGTTGAGAAAATGTTGAACTGCAACAAATCGTGGATTCCCTTCCCATTAACAGTGTTGAACCCTCTATTCCCCCAGTGCAGTGATTGATGTGTGCAAGTGGCTACCTTAGCCTTGAGAATAGAGTAGTCTTCCTAAGAATGTAGCTGGAATGAATTCAAGGGGAAAAGAGTGGTTGTAGGAGGCTCTTGGGCATCAGAGGAGAATTGCAGGAATGGGATGTTCCCCAAATGACCACCAGAGACTCTCAAGAGAGCCCTACTCTCCTGTCAGTAACTTCTGAGAAGCGGTTTAAATATGTCAACTAATTTGAGGGAATGTTTAACCTGTGAGTTTCAGCACAGTAATGAGTAGGTCTTGTTTCCATGGTTACAAATGAGTAGGTGGGATTTCTGGCTGAGCACGTGTTAGGAAAGTGATTCCCCACGCACCCAGCACTGAAATAAAGTCATGTCTCCTTTCTCACACCGAGCTGGCACCAGGGATCGGAGCCCTTCTTGGTAACTTTGATTTTAGTCGCTTCTATTGAAAGGTGAAAATGAAACCTTTTCCAGCTGTTCCCCTCGGGTTTACATTTCTGGGGGCCAAAGCTCTGTGCTGCAGGTGGCCCGGGTGTGTGCAGAGCAATGCAGCCTCCACAAAGCCCTTGGTTTCCCCACAAGTCATCATGATTTGTTGCCAGGTGTGCCCAGCTGTGGCAGGAGAAAGAGCCCGCAGTGCAGTGGGCGCCGTGCCCTGCCCAGCCAGGGCTCTCTGGCACAGAGGAGCAGCAGCAGCACCTTTCAACCCACTCCTGCCCTGGCCTCACCTGGGACACAGAAGCCTCTGGAAATCAGCACCACCTGGCCCCTTCCCAGCCTGGAGCAGCTCCTGCTGGTGGGCACATCCTGCACTTCTGCTGCTTCCGAACAGGAATCAAGGCACAGGGGGAGACGGACATACAGAGAAGCCCTGGGCTAGTGCAATAAATGGGCAAATGCATGGGGGAATGTGTTAGGAATCATTTCAGCTGTCATGCCAATACTGCCTTCGCTCCTTTTCTCCCTTCACGTTTCCTGTTCTTTTCCCTCTCACATTTCCACTCCTTCCCCCTCTCGAGTCTCACAGTTTTCCTGTCATGTTTGCCTCCCAAGTTTTACTTCTTTTCCCCACCCTTTTCAGCTCCCTTTCCTCACACTTTGCCTCTCACACTTCCCCAGCTTCCCGCTTTTTCCTGCTTTTTTGTTCTCTCACGATTGTCACAATTTCCCCCTCACTTATCCTGCCCTTTTCTCCCCTCATGCTTTTCTCCTTTCCTCAGTCATTTTTCTCCAAGTTGTCTCCTCATGTTTCTCACTTTTGCCCTCGTGTTTCCCAGGCTTTCCCTCTCCCATTTCTCCCACTTTTCCCCTCATGTTTATCATTCTTTCCCCCTCATGTTCCTAATACTTTTCCTCTAGCATTTTCTGCCCTTTTTTCACTCCTGTTTTCTGTCACTTTTCCCATCCAACTTCCCACGCTTTTTTTCCCCCTAATGTTTTCTGCCTTTTTCTGCCCTCTGGTTTCTCCCTCTTTTCCCCTCAGGATTCTCACAATGTTCCCCTCACATTTGCTGCCTGTTTCTCTCTCTCTGCCAGTAATTTTCTCACTCTTTTCCCCTCACATTTCCCTCCATTTTTTCCTCTATGTTTTTCAGCCTTCCTTGATCATGTTTCTTAGAATTTTCCCGTCATATGTCCTGTCTTTTCCTCCTCTCACCTTCCTCTCCTATTTTCACTCACGTCTTCACCATTTTCCCCTCAGTTTTCTCAGCCTTTCCCACTCAGGTTTCCTTCCCTTTTCTTCCCTCACACTTCCCTCCTTTTTCCACTCCCATTTCTCACACTTGTCACCTCATGTTTTCTGCCTTTTTTCCCCTCACATTTCTTAACCCACTGAGTCCTGTCAGTGACTCTTCCTCTTCAGTAGTTGATGAGCTTCTTTTCTTCTTTCCTGCAATCCCCTCCTCCAAAGAATGGGTGCCAGAGCAGCGCTCCAAGAAGCCCCTGCCCGTGTGTCTGCTGAACAGAATGGCTGTGCTCGACTTGAACAATCTCGTGAAGAACAACCTAAACTGCAGTGGACTTTCAATTCCCTCTAGTCTTCATAGTGTTCTAAAGAAATGGGTACCCTGAGGGATACACGTCGCAGGTGAGCAGCCGCTGCACCATCCGCCTCAAGCAGATCCCATCTCCGTTTTCATCACCTCACACTCACTGTGACTCCTGCCTGGACGAAACCACTTGTGATGCTGCTTGATGCTAATTGGAGTCCATGTGCACAAGAAGTGCTTTTAGCCCTCTTTCAAAAAAAAAAAAAAAAAAAAAAAAAAGAAGTTTTTATTCCCCTATTTGAATTGCCTTGACATCAAAGTACTGCCAGTTGGCGTTCCAAACTGGCTGGTCTGTGTTTGTGTGCACAGAGCAAAGGTGCCAGACCGTGTCCTTTTCCCGGGTGTCCGTTAATGTCCATTCCAACAGACACTGCAGGGGGGCTCAGCCTGCCCCACACAGGATGGCAGCCAGAGGGCTGAGGCTGCGCCTCCTAGTGAGATCAGCCGCCCTGGCAGCCCGGCCCCAGCCGCCATCTTGTGTGTGGTTCTCCAGCCCTGGCCACCATCTTGTGTGTGGCTCCCTCAGCCCTGGCCGCCATCTTTTGCACTGACCTAGTCCAGCTCTTAAGCGAATGTGTTGCTGTTGTGTCGGCAGTCAGGGTCCGCCCCAAAGACACCAACACCAGCAGGACAGGCTACAGGGAATGGCACGGGTTTGGCTCAAAGCAGCCAGTCCTGACTTGTCACTGTCCTTTATCCATGAACACGTCCCCATATGCAGCCACAGCAAATGTCCAACAGCAGCTCCATCAGCCACTTCCTCCCGCTGGCGCTGGCAGACACGCGGCAGCTGCAGCTCCTGCACTTCTGCCTCTTCCTGGGCATCTCCCTGGCTGCCCTCCTGGGCCACGGCCTGGTCACCAGCGCCGTAGCCTGCGGCCACCACCTGCACAGCCCCATGTTCTTCCTCCTGCTCAACCTGGCCCTCAGCGACCTGGGCTCCATCTGCACCACTGTCCGCAAAGCCACGCACAATTCCCTCTGGGACACCAGGACCATCTCCTACGCAGGATGTGCTGCACTGCGGAGGATTTCGGCGAGGGAAGAATGCAATCAATCAATATGATTGGTAAAAAATTGTTCAACTTTATTGCTCATACTATCCGTTCTTATACTTTTGCCCGAAGCGTTCAGCATACTTGTCAAATTATAGTTGGTTAGCATACACTACTCATCTATACTTGATTGGCTATATCAAGCGTGAGAATGTTCCTCCTCTTGGCATGCTGAAAACTTTGTATACGTGCTTACTGCTATGCTCTATTCACCACAAGTTCTTTTATCTTTGGCCTGTGTCCGTGCTTACTGCTGTCCCAAGGACAGCTAGTCTCAGCAGCGCGTAGGCTGCTAGCACTTGGTATCGGGCCATAAGGCCTCTAATGATCCGTGGCCTTGCACTGCTAACCATTCTTCAACAATTCTCTCTTTTTTATTTTGTGCCACAAATGCAGGGTGTCAAGTAGTTACTGTTTCTGCTACGCGATACATCATCTGTTGCAAGCAGCAAAAAAAGCAAGGTACAAAAAGGACAAGCAGTAAAATAACAATCACAATATTGATTACATGTTGCAGTAGGGAGGTTATCCAAGGCCCTCGCCCGAAAGATCTTAGCCAATCTGTTAAAGCCAAGCCTGTGTCTTGCTGCAAATCACTAGTGAGTTCTTGCAACTTAGCTATTTGGGTATGAATTGACATGGAGTGATATCTCTGTACTGCCTTGTCAAACTGCCAGAGCAGTTGTAGGTTTTCTCTTGCCCTCAAGTCTTCAATTAAGTGTACCGCCTCTAACCCTGGCTGTCCAGTATCGATGTCACTCTTGCAGGGTCATTAGCAGGACGGATCCATTTACTAGGTATCCATTGGGGCCCTGTGGGGGTAAGAACACAAACATAACCTCTACCCATGTACTGAACCTCTGCGGGACCTTCCCATACTCCAGTTTTGGGATCTCGGTACATGACTTTAAACAATGGCTTAGTTGCTTCCTCCTTTACTCCCCCTGAGTGGATGACCGCAGGGGGCTCCGAGTGGTCCCCCATTACACACAGATAGTTTAATACAAATAGTGTTTTTGATAGCATGGTCTGCACATCCACCTCCTCCTTCTATTTTAACAGATAATCCTTGAGTGTTTGGTGGGCTCGGTCCACAATCGCCTGACCTGTTGGTGAATGTGGGATACCTGTGATGTGTGTCACACCCCACTTCTGTAAGAACCTTTGGATCCTGCTGCTCACATATGCAGGGCCATTGTCTGTCTTAATCTGTTCTGGCACCCCCATCACCGCAAAGCAAGTAGTTAGGTGTCGTACCACGTGGAGAGCTTTCTCTCTTGGCTGCGCTGAAGCCCAAATAAATTTACTGAAAGGATCAATTGTAACATGCACATATTTCAATCTACCAAAGGAGGATACGTGAGTTACATCCATTTGCCAGATCTGATTGGCTCCAAGGCCCTGTGGGTTTACTCCCATCCCTAGTCCAGGCCCATGCTGACTACAGAGAGGACAGGATCTGACAATACCACGGGCATCATTCAGAGATATGCGAAACTGTTTCTTTAGGCCACGCGCATTCTGGTGAAAAGTCTCATGAGCAATACGTGCCTGCTGAAATCTGTCTTGTGGTACTGCAACAGAAACCAACTGATCAGTTATGGCATTACCCTGACCCAAACCTTCTGACCATTTGTGGCTTCGAATATGCAAAATTGCAAAAGGAACTGAGCGCAGCCAAACAGCTTGCCTCAGCTGTCTCAAAAGTTCCCATAACCTGTCATTCTTTATATCCTTTATCAATGCATCCTCAATCCGCAGCACCACCCCTACTACGCATCATGAGTCTGTGACAATATTTACACCCTGACCAGGCCAATTCATAATGATCCAAAGGACAGCCCTTAATTCTAGCGTCTGCAATGTGTCCTCAGTAGTCGCGTCCACGTGCCCTCCTCCATCCATCCAGATCAAGGCAGAGCGTTTGCTTTGTGATGTCAGGGCACGGTTGCCACGTGGTCATGGTGACATCGCAAGGTTGCCTTGGTGCCCGGAAGGCCTCAGGGGTGTCAGAGCAGCTCTTGGGCTTGCTCGGTGCAGGAACTTGGTCCTGTGCTTGAGGCTTTTGTCAGTGGGCAGCTGCTGACTGACAGGAGACTCCTTTTAGCTAGCGTTAGAGCGCACTCTGCAAACTTGCACAGCAGTTGCCACAATGATTCGGCAACTCGCCGCTGCAGTTTTCACTGTTTATGGAGTTACTTATTCCTGCTATTTCCTGACTCACCTGGCAGGTAAGTAGAGGTTTTCCCTGAGTGTCACCTAACCTGGTTTTTGTGTCTTCCTGCTCTTTCTTAGTGACTGGGTTGATTTGGAAACAGAAAGGCCATTGGGATGCCGCTTGGGTAAAGCTCCTGTCAACATGTTCAGCTCAAAAGGGGGCGTGTGTAGCCACGGCCGTGTGGGCAGCATTTGCAAGGGAACCTGCAGGGGTTGCGTTCCCTCCGTGGGAGAGTCTGTGGCAGCAGAGTTTGCCAATTCCTCCATTGCTGGGTCAAGCAGGACAACTTTGAAAATGTAGACTGGGAGGCCTTCTTGGAAGGTCTTCTAAAAATGCTGTGGTTGTCTCCAGTTTTCTCAAAGCATCTGCTTCATTTTCCCTTGCCTACTGCAGGTCACCTGAGCCGGGTATTCAGAGGTGCTGATCCCAAGGTGAGTAAGGAAAGAACATTTGATGTTCCTGGTGTTTAAGAATCGTGCAGCAAGCTGTGAGCTTGGCCTGTGGCAGTAGAGTGTAGAGGGCCAGCTGAGTAGGCTGCAAGAAAATCCATTTCCATGTCTACAGCAGCAAGAGCAGAGGCATCACTGCCTATTTCCTAATTTTCCATTCCAGAGCTTTAAAAGAACTAAAAGAGAAGTTTTGCAGAGAGAATGGTGCTTCCTGATAGTAGTCAGGGGGAATATGTAATTTGGAGCAATTTGCAGTGTCCAGTTGAATCAGCCCATTAGAATTTAGGCAGAGTGACTTAGAATCCCCTTGCTCTCCAAGTTGATGATTTGTGCTTAGTAGAGCTGGTTCTAGAGCTGAAGAGAAAGAAGGTTCTAAATGAGCCTGTGTCTCATGCTCCTGTCTGTCCACAGATCACTGAAGGAAGAACAGACTCCCCTCCGGCTTCCTCTGCTCCTGGACAAGAAGCCAAAGAGGAGCCAAATGACCACAAGGCTCCAGCTGTTGTCACCCCACAGCCGGAACTTTCCCAGCCAGTAAGTGCCACTTCTGGAGGGTGCTGTCTTTAGTGCGAGGCAGAGCTGCAAGTTTCTGAGCAGCCAGCTCTTGCTGTTGGTGGCTGAGGATGATAAGTGCTGCAGTCCTGCCAGACCCAGCCATTCCCCTCAGCCAGTGACAGCTGGAAAATGGGCTTTGAGCTGCCGTGTTTAGGCCCCAGCTTGCTGGGATTCTGATAGGGGCCAGCCTGGAGCAGGAAGGTTCCCTGTCTGCAGAGGAGGGAGCATGTCAAAGGCACTGTGCTCAGCCTTGGTGGATACGTAGGGGACGCTGTGGCCTGGGGACACCTGTCCCTCTCCACAGACGTGCCAAGTACCCACAGGCACCAAGAGTCTTGATCTGAGAACACAAGCTCTTTGGGGTGGTTTGTCCCCGGGAGCTTCTTGGCTGTGCTTACCCGGGAGCATTTCAGAGACACACTGGGGATGTGGAGTTGCTGTTTGAAGACAGGGATTTTGGTGCCTTTGTTGCCAGGTTGTTCTTTTGCCTCTTCAGGCAGAGCAGGCAGTAGCAGAGCTGACAGGCACTCGGAGTCCACCTGTCTTTTGGCTTTTAAAGAGCTGCTAAGAGATGATGTGTTGTCCATGAATCTTTGGGGGGCCACTCTTCTCTTGTGTGGCAAAAGACACGTTCCCTGTCAGCTTCCGAAGAGGCTGTTGGAGCTTCAGCCCCAGATGGAGGCTGATTGTACTGCTAGTGTCACAGTGGGACAGAGTGAAGGGCAGGGAGAGGGGAATTCAATGGAGCTCTTGGGACTGAGGAGGCCAGGAGTCCCCCAGGCACTGAAAGCACAGAGCCTTGTCATCTGCAGAGATCAGCACTGGGACAGGAGGGTTACAATGGAAGCAGAGGTGGGCAGGGAAGCAGAAAGAAGTGGCTGAATGAATATGATTTGTACGCTGAAAAAGGAAAAAGCTGAGCCTGATGGCATCTCCCAGTCACTTGCTCTGCATTTGTGTGTACAGAACGTGGAGGCAGAGGCACAAGCAGAGCCGCCCAAACCTCCGAGTGACACCATGGCAGCGAGGAGGAAGAGCAGGGAAGACATCAGAAGAACTGAGGATCAATGGAAACTCCATCAGGAGAGGGGCAATCAACAAAACCATGTAAGCGGAGGAGTAGTAGCCACTCCCCTGATGGAAGGTTCTGTCTCTTGTTCTTTACGGAACTTTGGAGACAAGCTGCAGGCAGAGCTGCAGAAAACTCGGGCTAGGATCAAGGCATGGGAGAAGAGGCTGGAGGAAGAAATGGAGATTCTAGCAGAAGACCGAGCGAAAATTTGTCTCCTCCTTGAGAAGCGAGAGGCTCTACAGAAACAAGTGAGTGAATGAGCAATAGCCACTGCAGTCACCAACCTGGTGCTTTCTGCCCTTCTTGCCTTTCCCCTGCAGAGCAGCAGGGGGGTGGGGTGATGCCTCTGAGTGCCATCCTGCTCCAGTGTGTGCCACAGGCACTCTGAAGGACACGCCCTGCTCTGCTGAATCTCAGCTGCTGCCCTGCACAGTGGCACTAGTGCTTTGGCCTTTTGGCCAGCAGTCATCTGAATGCATTCCTGCTGGCCTCTTCCTGCTCTCCTTGTTTCTTGAGGTGTTCTTGCAGGGGAACACGGTGACCCAGATGGATCTGGAAAGAAGCTGTCTGTATCCCTTGTGAATCTGGTCCTCTCCCTTTCCTCACAGTCGATGACTCTTGGCTGACAGGGACAAGCTGGACTCTCTGACTGCTTTGTTCTCTTTGACTTGAGGTGGAAGTGTTGACATCTCGCCTGGCAGCCTGCAAAGATTTCCATCAAGTGACTGGCAGCAAGGAGCCCCAAGATTCCTGTGAGGCACAGAAACTGTCCCAAGCAGCAGCGCTGCCGGTTGGACACGTTCAGAAGATGCCGGAGGAAAAGAGGACTCCATGGGAGAAGGTAGAACATTTGAACAAAGAGCTGCAAGTGTGTCTGCAGCCCTTGGAAGGGGAAAAGCGTCCTTGGGAGAAAGCGGAATGGTCATTTTGGCAGTCACCCTTCAGAAAATCCACGCAAATGCATTTTGGAGAAAATGGACAATGAATCTGGCCTTGCACTCCAGTCAAACCAGCCTTTGGCTTTGAGCCATCCAGTTTGAGGAGTGGACATCAGAACAAACCCACGGCAGAGCCCTGCATGTGGCTGACAGCATCTTGCTAAGGGCTTGCACTTGAAATGGGGTCTGGGGCTAATCTCTGCCAGCCACTTTTCTTTCTGACACAAACTCCTTTGTTGTCTCAGATCTCCACAGGCTCTTCTGTTGAACCTGCAGGAGCAGCAGTGTCACCTGAAGGCACTAGTGCTGGCCAAGCTGTGCAGTGGAAGCCGGGCAGTTCGTTCATCTCCAGCACTGACAGGGCTTCTGCTCAGCAACAGGAGATGGAGGATGATGAGGATGAGTCCCTGGAGCTCCTGAGTATGTCTTGTGTCTTTCTTCTCTGAGGGACAGTGTATTGTGTGCACGTGTCAGCACAGCTGGACCCAATGATTCTCCTCCCTTTGGTGTCCCAGGAGCATTTAGGGCTCCCCACAGGAAAGGCTGTGCTCCAAGGCAGCAAGAGAGTGCTCTGGGTGTTCCCGCTGCCTCTGAGGGCAGCTTGGACGTGCCTGGGGTTTGCCTGAGCTTCCCCAGCTGCTAAAGGCAGAAGCAGGGGTTGTCCTTGCATCAGCAGAAGGCTGTGAGCTAGCAAATGATCTGGGCAAGTCCTGTGTGCTAGTGGCCAAACTGGATAGAATAGTCAGCTTCCTAAATTCTCCTTAGACTCCTGACTTCTCATCCGCCATCCGAGCAAAAAAAACCTTCACGGAAATTGATTGGTTTTGGCATTTTGTCTTTTGGTTGTGGTTTTAGTTTGGGTTTTTTCCCAGATTTTTTTGGGTAGAGGTTTTTTCTCCATCTTGAAGGAGCTCTTCTGCCCCATGAGTCTCAGTGGCGTAATTTTGATGACTGTTCCTATTTACCACTACTACATCTGCAGGTTTTTTAATGAGAAGATTATATATTTGTCAGTGAGGACTCTTTGGAAAGAACATCAGGTGACAGCAGAAACAGAGAGCAAGAGCTGGTTTTTTTGGGCCCCCAATGAAAAAAACAGATCCTTTTATTACAATCTGTATTTAATATCCTAGTTTTGTTCCTAGAAAGATAAGTCCAAGAGACACAGGCCTGGGGCATGATCAGATAAAAGTGCACTGTAGGCATTTCTCAGGAGTGAGCCTCCAGCCCCTCTGCTGTATATTCCTCAGATCCATGGCACTTTTTCCTACCTGATTCCCAGTCATTCCCATGACTGTTAGAATGCTACCCACTGGCCCAAGCCCTGCTCAGATCAGTCTCTAGAAAAACACATCAAGCCCTTTGTGATTCTACAGCACAAGTCATTGAAGCTGCTTCTTGCCCAGAGCAGCTGCCGGTCCTGTGCCCTCAGATGAGAGCTGGTGGGGCTGAGAAGAGAGCCCAGCTGACTCTCTGTCTCCCGTCACCTGTTGGCACAAAAGGGCACTGACGTGCACCTGGGTGTGTCTGCTCTCCAAGCCAATCCTGCCGTGTCCTCAGTGGGGGCACCAGCTTGGAAGGGGCTGGGTGTGGCCGTGCCTTCTTGCCATTGCTTGTCAGTGCTGGTGCCTGGGCTTTGGCAGCTTTGTGGCGGTGGCTGCCCTGGCCCTGAGGGCTGGTGTGAGTGCCGAGGCTGGAGCCTTCCTTAGCTGGGAGAGTCCCGCTGCCGGCCGGCCGCTGCAGCGCGGAGCTGCCCCGAGGCAGCAGCCCCTGCTCTGGGCCGGCTCCTGCACGGCCTGGGCTGGGCTCACAGAGGGTCAGCATCTCCTCTGGGCAGCTGTCCGTGTCCCGCCGGCACCTGAGGAGCACTGCTGTCCCTGCTGCCCTTGCCCGCTGCGGGAAGGTGGGCACGTGTGCGGGGCTGAGAGGGCGAGTGCAATGGCAGGGACTGATCCCTGCTGTCAGGGGGAGGAGAAGCAGTGTGGTTCTTCACGTGGGCCACGGGCAAGGGCGTCTTCCAGCTCAGCCTGCTCATCAAGGGTGAGGGTCCTGCTGCTGAAGGCCCCTTGGGATTGGTTAGAGCATGAGCTGCTTGGGTTTACAAAGGGAAAGGCATTCCTTTGGGAAACTGCTGCAAGGTGGGGAAGATGCCCTCCTCTCCTGGGAATGCATCTCCCTGTGCTTTGTCTGCTGTCAAGAGATCTCTTCAAAGGACTGTAGAAATCAGTGCTGGCCTGCTTGTACTGCAGAGCTGCCTGTCTTGTTGCAATTCTTGCAGTTTTTGTTGTTACGCAGCTGGCCACAAAGGACTCAGAAGGCCAGACTGTACAGCCCCAGCAGGGCTGCCTGTTGTATCTCCTGGATAGTGGGATCTCTGCTTTCAAGTGAGCATCTTGCGTTTTGTTTCCCTCAGGGCAAATGGCGAGCATGGAAAATCCCCGAAGGAAATACGTTGAAGAGGAAATTGTTGGCAGAGGGTGAGTCCAACCACAGTTACTTGTACGCAATCATGGGGCAACGATCTGCTGCTGGAATATCTGTCAAGGGTGAAGTCAGGCAAGCTGCAAACATATTCAGACACTGGGGTTAGTCTGCCCCATCTCTCAGTACCAGCCAGAATTTGGAAGTGTGGTCAGAAGGAATTGTCAGACACTTGGATTTCATTGCCAGAAACAGCAACCACCCCTTTTCGTAGCAGGCAGATAACTGTTTGAAGGAACATTTCTTCCCAAGAGTTTGCTGAAGGAAATAGTGTGATCAGGATAAAAACTGCCCAGTTTAGAAACTGAAATCCAAGACGAAAGAATCACCTGGCCTTTTGAGCTGAGGCACTAAAGCCCAGTGCTTCAGAAACAGGCCCAGTGCCCATGCACTGGAGAGGAAAATGCATCATCTGCCTTCTGGCAGAGCCCTCCTGCATGCTGCAGGTTGGAGGCATTTCCAGCAGACATCTCCTGTCTGGACTGGCTTTCACTCCAAGGTCTAAATGGCTTCTCCTTGCTTTGCTGCTGTTTTGTTTCTAGGGCTTTTGGAGAGGTTTGCAGAGCGATCGACACTGCCACAGGAGGACAGGTAAATGTCAAGAGCCCCTGCAGATTCTGCTGCTCTCCAGGGCTTTCCTCTCTCGTGTCAGCTGTGGCTGCAGCTGTGGCTAGAGCTGTGCTGCAAAGGCACAAGAAGCACAGACTGGTGCCAGCCTGCCAGCTGCATTTGGGACAGTCTTTGTCCTGCTCAGCTGCCAGAAGGAAGGCAAGGGGGGCAGCGGTTCCTTTCAGAGAAGGACGCTCTCCCTGGCTCTCAATTGCTCCAACAAAGGGGCATCTCACTGCTCTCTGGGGCTACGGCTTCAGAGTCCTGAATTCTCATTTCTGGCTGCCAGCAAATTCATCGGAATGTTCCTGGCAGTTCCTTAGCCACCTGCAGTGCTGCACTTGGGAACTGCATGTAGGGGAGAGATCTGCAAGGCATCCCTAAAAGCCCCAAGCCCTGCCTAGGTCCCGAGATGTATCCACAGAGTACCAAGGCATGCATTTCTTCCTCTGAAGTACGGACAGAGAAACAGAGAGTGTGCTCAGAGCTTTGGGGGGTGAGAGTTGACACACCATTTTTAACAAGTGGACAAGGCAAAATGTGGTCAGTGGCCACGTGTCCTGGAACTGGCCCCCAAAGGAGCAGAGAAATGAGCTGTAGGAATGTCAGTTCCTAATTACTCCTTTGTCTAATCGCAAGGCACTTTGGCAGAGCTCACCTGTGTCATTGCAAAATCACTCGCTCCATGTGTGTTGTGGTCTCATTCCACCAGCTTCTAAAGTTACTGATTTTCTGTGTCATTCTAGGTGGCCATCAAGAAAATCAATCTTCAAGGACTGAACAGGAATCAACAAGCGCTTAATGAAATCATGGTCATGAAGAAGAATAAGAGTCCCCACGTTGTGGATTATTTAGACAGGTGAGTGGTCATGGTCTCTTCCCATGAAGGTTTGTTTACATAGTAAAAGCATGCGAGGTTAAAACCCCACTTTGGACACTGGCAGAAAATAGAGCTGTTAATAATCAGTTAATTATTATTTCTCTACTCATCTCCAATGGATGGGAAGAGAGTGTATTTTGCCTGCATGTGTCTTCCCTGGCTTTCAAACACTGAGTTGGAACACTGGCCAAAAACCTGAATCAACCCTCCCATACTAAGTCAATACCTTGTAAGCTCACTGCCTCCATGTTGTCTCAGGATTGATTTTTTCAAGTTTCTTCAATGCTGATGAAGCATGCTAGAGAGGATTTCCCTTGGATTGTTGCCCCTCTTTTCCAGGGCTGGCCATGCCAGGAACACTAGGTGCTCCTTTCCAGAAATACCATGCGGGACAGGTTTTTCATCTTGGCTGATACTAAACTGTACTTTTGGCTTGCTGGCCATCTAAAATATCTCCTTTCTCACAGATGTGCTGTTCTCCTTGAGACTGCACAGACTGCAAACAATGCACAGCCTGGAGGGCATGTCTATTCCTTGAATTCTGTCCTTGTCACAAAGGGACCCGGAAACAAGAATCAAGCAAAGAAACCAATGTATGCATGTTCATCTGCATGGCCTTGTTCCCTTCTTTCAGCTACCTTGTGCTCGACGAACTCTGGCTGGTGATGGAGTACATGGATGGAGGCTCTCTGGATGATGTCATCGCTGAGGTTCGCATATGTGAACACCACGTTGCAACCATCAGTCGAGAGGTGAGGGATCCCATCTGTGCGTCCCAGGGCTTGGGCAGGATTGTCTGGGAAAGGGGCTCAGGACAGGAGCGATTCCGTGAGCCAGGCTTTGTTTCTGTGTGGCTGATATGCTCTGGGCAAGCAAGAGCATCTCAAGTGAACTGCCTGCCAGTGCCCCTGCACTCATTGGACTCTGTTCTTGTCCTCTTCTCTCCTGCTGTTGCACTTTCACTCTGGCTCTTGTATTTGCTCTTCTCCATCTTGCCTCTCTAAACTTTGGCCTGTCTGCGCTGCATTCCTTGCCTGTAAAAGCAAAGGTGGGGGTGGCACTGTTTGAAAGGAGCAGCAAAGAAGAGAGACTCATTTCTCTGAGTCCTCAGCTGGAAAGGTTAGCAGTGCAGCCAGAATGCTCTGTACTTCTGAGCACATCCAGTGCAGCAGCAGTCATCCTGGCTGGTTTGCAGGGCAGAGTCTACACCAGCAGTTGCTGTTGCTCTTTGGCAAGCTGACATGCCTTTCTTTAGAAAGGTGCTGCCCTGCCTGTGTTGTAGCAGCGTGCTCTTGCCCTCAATGGCACTGTCTTCTGCCATTACTCCCCATTCCCCTGCAGAGGGAATCTTGGAGAGCTCTTTCCTTTCTTGTGTGATGAAATCACATCACTGATTTTTGCCCTCCTGTTTCTGGTTTCTCTCTCAGTGCCTGCAAGGACTGCATTTTCTCCATTCCAACCACGTGATACACCGAGATGTGAAGAGCCTCAACATCCTCCTCAAAACGGATGGCTCTGTCAAGCTGGGTCAGTATTTTCTTGGTCAGGTGCAGCATTCCAGGGATATGTGGGCTGTGGGGCTGCTTTTGAGTGAGAGCCAGCCCCCCCAAAACGGTGCTGGTGGCAGTGCAGGGAGCCTGTTGTGAGCTGACCACGCGGTGGCAACGTGCACAGACCTATGGCAAGGATCGAGCAGTGCACAGTGGCATTGCTCTGTGTGTGTCCCTTCCAGAGGGAGGGGGCTACAAGTCTAAAGCTTCAGGGGAACAAAAGACACTGCTGGAGGCCGTGTAAAAAATGTGGGGATTTTTGAAGCAGCCAATGCCATATTTCCTTGGCTAAAGTCCTGAGGAAACAGAGCAGGGACAGTTGTCCAGGAGATTCAGCAGCACATTCTCCAACTTCAACTGGGCAATTCTTTTCCTTGCTTTCCTAATTGCACAGGATTCAAATCAAAACCTTCTTTTGCTCTCTCCACAGCTGATTTTGGCCTCTCTGCTCAACTCACCCCTGAGCAGAGTAGACGGAGCTCGGTGACCGGGACTGCTTGGTGGATGGCGCCTGAAATTGCAAAAGCTGAGTCCTATGGCCCCAAAGCAGACATCTGGTCTTTTGGAATTGTGGGCATTGAAATGGTGGAAGGAGAACCTCCTTACGGGAATAAAGGTCCTCTCTCGGTAAGGTGTAAATACTCTCTGTTCCCGCTGTCTTTCTCCCCCATCCCACGTTCTGTGTGCCATTGGACAAAATGCCATTGCCATCTGCTGGAACTACTTCCACTACGGTCCCTTTCTGAAAATGTCCCTGCAGCACATCAGCATCTGCTGGGGTTTTGGTTGCATCCATGGGGGAACTCAAGCCTTAGCCCAGGCAGACAATCTCCCTTCTCAGGCAACACTGGGCTTTGGCTTAGAAGTCCTTCCAGCTCTTTTGGCCGTGTAGATGGCCCTACTAACAGGAAACAAGCATCTTAGAGCTGCTGTTATCTTTCCTGAAATGAAGGAAAGTAACCCAAACCCAACAAAGTTTCTAAAGCAGTGGTTTGGAGAGAAGTGTACCCCCATTCTTCTCACAGGGAAACTTGCCTTAACTGAGGGATTTCCTTTCTTTACTTTTAATTACCATTGTTTTCAAGAACCAAGGAAAAAGCTTGATGACTTTTATAGCAGCTGTGCTTAAGGGACCAACAAGTGCTGCAGAGATGCTTTTCATGTCATACTCCTTGGAAATACTAGAGTGAGTTAGTAGAGCAAAGTCCCTCTTCCAACTAGCCTGTCAAGCTGGTCAGGTGAATCCTCAGAGAAGCAAAGGTGCTTTTGCTGATGTAGTTTCCACTAAGGAGGTCAGTCAATGAAATCAGCTGCCAGGGCAAGATCTGCTGGATGCTGGAAAAGCTGTGACTGCATCAGGCTTTGGGTTTTTTGTTGGTCCAGGAAAGTCATCTCTGCCTCTGTGCCACGGCAGAAACTGCCACTGCAGAGTGCAGCTGAAACAATGGGATCTGGGAGAGCAGTTCCAGATGTGAAAGAAGCAGCTGAGAGACTCGTCTTTCCTTTTTCTCCAGGCTCGATTCCTGATAGCCACCAAAGGGATCCCAAAGCTGCAGCAGCCCAAGCTTCTCTCCCCTTTGCTGCGTGACTTCCTGAGCTGCTGCCTGCAGAGAGACGAGGAGCGGCGCTGGTCTGCCAAGGAGCTGCTGCAGGTAAAATGCCAAGGGGCTGCGGGGGAAACAGTGTCCCAGGGACGGGCTCCTCCTGCACTGAAGTGCCAGGCATCAGATGAGCCTCGTCCTCCTCGCCTCCACTCTTGGTGCTGTTCAAATGAGAACAGCCAGGAATCCTAGACTGGGCTGGGCTGGCAGGGACCTGTAAGGGTCATCTGGTCCAAGTGCCCTGCAATGAGCAGGGGCGTCTTTCAAGAGATCAGGATGCTCAGACCTGAAATATTTCCAGGCCTGGGGCATTTAGCAGCTCTTGCAGTAAGCTGTGCCACTGTTGTCCCACTGTTGCTCCTTAGACCTACTCTGACTCAATCCCCTTTTCATTGAAAAAAAGATTACCCTGCCTTTGGGGCTCTTAGCTTGGAAAGTAATGGTTCATTCTTGGCTTTTTTGTTTTCCTTTGTGCAGCATCCATTTGTAACATCGGCCAAGCCTACATCCAGCCTGGTGCCACTCATCCTTACCTTTAAGAGGTGGAAGGAGTTGACAGGAATGGACCAGTCACTTAAAAACTTTTTCTTCCATCACCAGCATTGTAGTAGATTGTAGAGTAGGATTTTAGCCTAGGATTGTAGGGTAGTATTTTGGCCTAGGATTGTAAATAAAGTTTCTGAAACCTCAAGTCATTTTGAAGATTCTCCTCCTTCTGAGCCTGTGAGAATGCTCAACATTTCCTTCTGAACTGTCCATTTTTGCTTAGAGGTGGAAAGTGACATTGATGCCTTCTTTGGTACGGTTTGAAGGGGGAGTAGGCTCTTCTTTCGTCATGCTCTCCGGACCGCAGTGCCTTTGGAATATGGCCCAGGGGCTGGGTTTTACCCAGCTGTGGCACTTGTGTTTGAGGCAGAAAGGGCAGTGGCATTTGCAGGCAGAACCAAAGGACGAGTGGGGCAGCCCAAATACCCTGTGCAGATGCAGGCCTTGAGCTCTGACTCGAGAGCATTTGGGTTGCTGCCACTTGCATTTGTATCCCTAAGTGCAATCTCTTTGTCTGGGGGAGAGTTTTGCCCAAGTGAGACAGCAGAAAGATCAGGGAGGCTGCTGGGAAAGGCGCAGAGCTGGTGCAGAGCTGTCAGCGGCTGCAGGGTGAGCCCAGGCCCCGCCTTGCCCAGGCTGGAGCCCCAGCAGAGCCCTGGCAGAGCCCGGAGCAGCCTGAGCCGGGGCAGAGGCAGCTGCAAGGAGGCCCTTGGAGCTGCAAGAGGCAGCAGCCCGGCCCTGGGTGCCTCTTGGGGGCCCCGGGCGAATCCTGCGCTCTCAGAGCCCAGCTGGCAGCCGGCTGCTCCCGAGGGGAAGCGTGGCCGTGCTGGGCACAGCACAGACCGGTGGCATCGGCCGTCCGGAGCGTGCACAGGAGCAGAGAAAGGCAAACCACAGCCGAGGGCTGCAGGCCTGGCTGAGGATTGCCACCCTTGTGCCGGCTGCCCTCTAACTCCTGGCCAAGGCGAGCAGTGTGTGCAGCGCTCTGGGCACAGGGGAGGGAGCCGGGCTGCTCCGCAGGCTCCGGCACAGGGCAGCCTCCTTCAGGCACGGCGCTTCTGCTGGGGGAACCGAGGCCAGCGGCAGGCAGGGACAGCTTGTCAGGTCACATCTGCAGGAGCCGGGGCCTCACACGGCTCTGGGAGGAAGCGCCTGCAGTGCTGGAGTTGTGCACTGAGCCAGAGCAAAGGGGTGAAATGCAGAGTGTTCTGCAGAAATATTCCGGGGCGCCAGGCCAGCCTGCTTTGAGCTCTCTGGCACACAGCAAGCACTGTGCAATGCAGCCCTGAGCTGCTGGGAGAGGGGTGTTAGAAAGGAGCCAACTCTTAGATGAAATTAAATGGGGAAAAAGTCCTCAAAGCCAAAGAGAACTGTTTCTGAGGAAGGATTCACCTGAGCTGGGTGTGTATCTCCCTCTCCCAAGAGCCAAACACACACGCAACACACACACAGAAAATGCTGCTTTTTATTGCCTTTCCCAGCCCAGGGCGAACCGTGTCCCCTTTCCCTTTGGCCGGGAAATAGGAAACTTTTATTCTGTCCCCACCGCCTCCTTTTCTGTCCCCTCCCCTCTTACCCTACTTCCCTTTTGGTCTGGTCTTCACGCTGGCCCCTCTCCCAGCTCACAGCAACACCCAACAAATCAACTAGAACAAATCCAAACCCTAAATAACAACACCTAGAACCAACAACTTTCCTTCTTTCTTCTAATAACCCTTCAGCTGAAGCAAAATATTACCTCCTATCTCACTGAGAGAATCGGGCATGAGCCTGAGGCTTGTGCTTGAGCAGTGAACAGATTTGGGAGTAGAAAGGTTTCAGTCAGCAATTTGTGTTTTTCTTTCTGAATTGCTGAAGGAAAGATACAATGTGGCTTCAGTCAGCAAAAACTATTTCAAGGTGCATTGAGGAAATGCTTGTGAGCAATTCCCAGAGAAAGAAAGTGTTGAGAAAATGTTGAACTGCAACAAATCGTGGATTCCCTTCCCATTAACAGTGTTGAACCCTCTATTCCCCCAGTGCAGTGATTGATGTGTGGAAGTGGCTACCTTAGCCTTGAGAATAGAGTAGTCTTCCTAAGAATGTAGCTGGAATGAATTCAAGGGGAAAAGAGTGGTTGTAGGAGGCTCTTGGGCATCAGAGGAGAATTGCAGGAATGGGATGTTCCCCAAATGACCACCAGAGACTCTCAAGAGAGCCCTACTCTCCTGTCAGTAACTTCTGAGAAGCGATTTAAATATGTCAACTAATTTGAGGGAATGTTTAACCTGTGAGTTTCAGCACAGTAATGAGTAGGTCTTGTTTCCATGGTTACAAATGAGTAGGTGAGATTTCTGGCTGAGCACGTGTTAGGAAAGTGATTCCCCACGCACCCAGCACTGAAATAAAGTCATGCCTCCTTTCTCACACCGAGCTGGCACCAGGGATCGGAGCCCTTCTTGGTAACTTTGATTTTAGTCGCTTCTATTGAAAGGTGAAAATGAAATATTTTCCAGCTGTTCCCCTCGGGTTTACATTTCTGGGGGCCAAAGCTCTGTGCTGCAGGTGGCCCGGGTGTGTGCAGAGCAATGCAGCCTCCACAAAGCCCTTGGTTTCCCCACAAGTCATCATGATTTGTTGCCAGGTGTGCCCAGCTGTGGCAGGAGAAAGAGCCCGCAGTGCAGTGGGCGCCGTGCCCTGCCCAGCCAGGGCTCTCTGGCACAGAGGAGCAGCAGCAGCACCTTTCAACCCACTCCTGCCCTGGCCTCACCTGGGACACAGAAGCCTCTGGAAATCAGCACCACCTGGCCCCTTCCCAGCCTGGAGCAGCTCCTGCTGGTGGGCACATCCTGCACTTCTGCTGCTTCCGAACAGGAATCAAGGCACAGGGGGAGACGGACATACAGAGAAGCCCTGGGCTAGTGCAATAAATGGGCAAATGCATGGGGGAATGTGTTAGGAATCATTTCAGCTGTCATGCCAATCCTGCCTTCGCTCCTTTTCTCCCTTCACCTTTCCTGTTCTTTTCCCTCTCACATTTCCACTTCTTCCCCCTCTCGAGTCTCACAGTTTTCCTGTCATGTTTGCCTCCCAAGTTTTACTTCTTTTCCCCACCCTTTTCAGCTCCCTTTCCTCACACTTTGCCTCTCACACTTCCCCAGCTTCCCGCTTTTTCCTGCTTTTTTGTTCTCTCACGATTGTCACAATTTCCCCCTCACTTATCCTGCCCTTTTCTCCCCTCATGCTTTTCTCCTTTCCTCAGTCATTTTTCTCCAAGTTGTCTCCTCATGTTTCTCACTTTTGCCCTCGTGTTTCCCAGGCTTTCCTACTCCCATTTCTCCCACTTTTCCCCTCATGTTTATCATTCTTTCCCCCTCATGTTCCTAATACTTTTCCTCTAGCATTTTGTGCCCTTTTTTCACTCCTCTTTTCTGTCACTTTTCCCATCCAACTTCCCACGCTTTTTTTCCCCCTAATGTTTTCTGCCTTTTTCTGCCCTCTGGTTTCTCCCTCTTTTCCCCTCAGGATTCTCACAATGTTCCTCTCACATTTGCTGCCTGTTTCTCTCTCTCTGCCAGTAATTTTCTCACTCTCTTCCCCTCACATTTCCCTCCATTTTTTCCTCTATGTTTTTCAGCCTTCCTTGATCATGTTTCTTAGAATTTTCCCGTCATATGTCCTGTCTTTTCCTCCTCTCACCTTCCTCTCCTATTTTCACTCATGTCTTCACCATTTTCCCCTCAGTTTTCTCAGCCTTTCCCACTCAGGTTTCCTTCCCTTTTCCTCCCTCACACTTCCCTCCTTTTTCCACTCCCATTTCTCACACTTGTCACCTCATGTTTTCTGCCTTTTTTCCCCTCACATTTCTTAACCCACTGAGTCCTGTCAGTGACTCTTCCTCTTCAGTAGTTGATGAGCTTCTTTTCTTCTTTCCTGCAATCCCCTCCTCCAAAGAATGGGTGCCAGAGCAGCGCTCCAAGAAGCCCCTGCCCGTGTGTCTGCTGAACAGAATGGCTGTGCTCGACTTGAACAATCTCGTGAAGAACAACCTAAACTGCAGTGGACTTTCAATTCCCTCTAGTCTTCATAGTGTTCTAAAGAAATGGGTACCCTGAGGGATACACGTCGCAGGTGAGCAGCCGCTGCACCATCCGCCTCAAGCAGATCCCATCTCCGTTTTCATCACCTCACACTCACTGTGACTCCTGCCTGGACGAAACCACTTGTGATGCTGCTTGATGCTAATTGGAGTCCATGTGCACAAGAAGTGCTTTTAGCCCTCTTTCAAAAAAAAAAAAAAAAAAAAAAAAAAAAGAAGTTTTTATTTTAAAACGTTCAGTGCCTGGAGTTTCGTTCTATTTTCCCCTATTTGAATTGCCTTGACATCAAAGTACTGCCAGTTGGCGTTCCAAACTGGCTGGTCTGTGTTTGTGTGCACAGAGCAAAGGTGCCAGACCGTGTCCTTTTCCCGGGTGTCCGTTAATGTCCATTCCAACAGACACTGCAGGGGGGCTCAGCCTGCCCCACGCAGGATGGCAGCCAGAGGGCTGAGGCTGCGCCTCCTAGTGAGATCAGCCGCCCTGGCAGCCCGGCCCCAGCCGCCATCTTGTGTGTGGTTCTCCAGCCCTGGCCGCCATCTTGTGTGTGGCTCCCTCAGCCCTGGCCGCCATCTTTTGCCCTGGCCTAGTCCAGCTCTTAAGCGAATGTGTTGCTGTTGTGTCGGCAGTCAGGGTCCGCCCCAAAGACACCAACACCAGCAGGACAGGCTACAGGGAATGGCACGGGTTTGGCTCAAAGCAGCCAGTCCTGACTTGTCACTGTCCTTTATCCATGAACACGTCCCCATATGCAGCCACAGCAAATGTCCAACAGCAGCTCCATCAGCCACTTCCTCCCGCTGGCGTTGGCAGACACGCGGCAGCTGCAGCTCCTGCACTTCTGCCTCTTCCTGGGCATCTCCCTGGCTGCCCTCCTGGGCCACGGCCTGGTCACCAGCGCCGTAGCCTGCGGCCACCACCTGCACAGCCCCATGTTCTTCCTCCTGCTCAACCTGGCCCTCAGCGACCTGGGCTCCACCTGCACCACTGTCCGCAAAGCCACGCACAATTCCCTCTGGGACACCAGGACCGTCTCCTACGCAGGATGTGCTGCACTGCGGAGGATTTCGGCGAGGGAAGAATGCAATCAATCAATATGATTGGTAAAGCATTGTTCAACTTTATTGCTCATAACATCCGTTCTTATACTTTTGCCCGAAGCGTTCAGCATACTTGTCAAATTATAGTTGGTTAGCATACACTACTCATCTATACTTGATTGGCTATATCAAGCGTGAGAATGTTCCTCCTCTTGGCATGCTGAAAACTTTGTATACGTGCTTACTGCTATGCTCTATTCACCACAAGTTCTTTTATCTTTGGCCTGTGTCCGTGCTTACTGCTGTCCCAAGGACAGCTTGTCTCAGCAGCGCGTAGGCTGCTAGCACTTGGTATCGGGCCATGAGGCCTCTAATGATCCGTGGCCTTGCACTGCTAACCATTCTTCAACAATTCCCTCTTTTTTATTTTGTGCAACAAACGCAGCGGGTTGAGTAGTTACTGTTTCTGCTACGCGATACATCATCTGTTGCAAGCAGCAAAAAAAGCAAGGTACAAAAAGGACAAGCAGTAAAATAACAATCACAATATTGATTACATGTTGCAGTAGGGAGGTTATCCAAGGCCCTCGCCCGAAAGATCTTAGCCAATCTGTTAAAGCCAAGCCTGTGTCTTGCTGCAAATCACTAGTGAGTTCTTGCAACTTAGCTATTTGGGTATGAATTGACATGGAGTGATATCTCTGTACTGCCTTGTCAAACTGCCAGAGCAGTTGTAGGTTTTCTCTTGCCCTTAAGTCTTCAATTAAGTGTACCGCCTCTAACCCTGGCTGTCCAGTATCGATGTCACTCTTGCAGGGTCATTAGCAGGACGGATCCATTTACTAGGTATCCACTGGCGCCCTGTGGGGGTAAGAACACAAACATAACCTCTACCCATGTACTGAACCTCTGCGGGACCTTCCCATACTCCAGTTTTGGGATCTCGGTACATGACTTTAAACAATGGCTTAGTTGCTTCCTCCTTTACTCCCCCTGAGTGGATGACTGCAGGGGGCTCCGAGTGGTCCCCCATTACACACAGATAGTTTAATACAAATAGTGTTTTTGATAGCATGGTCTGCACATCCACCTCCTCCTTCTATTTTAACAGATAATCCTTGAGTGTTTGGTGGGCTCGCTCCACAATCGCCTGACCTGTTGGTGAATGTGGGATACCTGTGATGTGTGTCACACCCCACTTCTGTAAGAACCTTTGGATCCTGCTGCTCACATATGCAGGGCCATTGTCTGTCTTAATCTGTTCTGGCACCCCCATCACCGCAAAGCAAGTAGTTAGGTGTCGTACCACGTGGAGAGCTTTCTCTCTTGGCTGCGCTGAAGCCCAAATAAATTTACTGAAAGGATCAATTGTAACATGCACATATTTCAATCTACCAAAAGAGGATACGTGAGTTACATCCATTTGCCAGATGTGATTGGCTCCAAGGCCCTGTGGGTTTACTCCCATCCCTAGTCCAGGCCCATGCTGACTACAGAGAGGACAGGATCTGACAATACCACGGGCATCATTCAGAGATATGCGAAACTGTTTCTTTAGGCCACGCGCATTCTGGTGAAAAGTCTCATGAGCAATACGTGCCTGCTGAAATCTGTCTTGTGGTACTGCAACAGAAACCAACTGATCAGTTATGGCATTACCCTGACCCAAACCTTCTGACCATTTGTGGCTTCGAATATGCAAAATTGCAAAAGGAGCTGAGCGCAGCCAAACAGCTTGCCTCAGCTGTCTCAAAAGTTCCCATAACCTGTCATTCTTTATATCCTTTATCAATGCATCCTCAATCCGCAGCACCACCCCTACTACGCATCATGAGTCTGTGACAATATTTACACCCTGATCAGGCCAATTCATAATGATCCAAAGGACAGCCCTTAATTCTAGCGTCTGCAATGTGTCCTCAGTAGTCGCGTCCACGTGCCCTCCTCCATCCATCCAGATCAAGGCAGAGCGTTTGCTTTGTGATGTCAGGGCACGGTTGCCACGTGGTCGTGGTGATATCGCAAGGTTGCCTTGGTGCCCGGAAGGCCTCAGGGGTGTCAGAGCAGCTCTTGGGCTTGCTCGGTGCAGGAACTTGGTCCTGTGCTTGAGGCTTTTGTCAGTGGGCAGCTGCTGACTGACAGGAGACTCCTTTTAGCTAGCGTTAGAGCGCACTCTGCAAACTTGCACAGCAGTTGCCACAATGATTCGGCAACTCGCCGCTGCAGTTTTCACTGTTTATGGAGTTACTTATTCCTGCTATTTCCTGACTCACCTGGCAGGTAAGTAGAGGTTTTCCCTGAGTGTCACCTAACCTGGTTTTTGTGTCTTCCTGCTCTTTCTTAGTGACTGGGTTGATTTGGAAACAGAAAGGCCATTGGGATGCCGCTTGGGTAAAGCTCCTGTCAACATGTTCAGCTCAAAAGGGGGCGTGTGTAGCCACGGCCGTGTGGGCAGCATTTGCAAGGGAACCTGCAGGGGTTGCGTTCCCTCCGTGGGAGAGTCTGTGGCAGCAGAGTTTGCCAATTCCTCCATTGCTGGGTCAAGCAGGACAACTTTGAAAATGTAGACTGGGAGGCCTTCTTGGAAGGTCTTCTAAAAATGCTGTGGTTGTCTCCAGTTTTCTCAAAGCATCTGCTTCATTTTCCCTTGCCTACTGCAGGTCACCTGAGCCGGGTATTCAGAGGTGCTGATCCCAAGGTGAGTAAGGAAAGAACATTTGATGTTCCTGGTGTTTAAGAATCGTGCAGCAAGCTGTGAGCTTGGCCTGTGGCAGTAGAGTGTAGAGGGCCAGCTGAGTAGGCTGCAAGAAAATCCATTTCCATGTCTACAGCAGCAAGAGCAGAGGCATCACTGCCTATTTCCTAATTTTCCATTCCAGAGCTTTAAAAGAACTAAAAGAGAAGTTTTGCAGAGAGAATGGTGCTTCCTGATAGTAGTCAGGGGGAATATGTAATTTGGAGCAATTTGCAGTGTCCAGTTGAATCAGCCCATTAGAATTTAGGCAGAGTGACTTAGAATCCCCTTGCTCTCCAAGTTGATGATTTGTGCTTAGTAGAGCTGGTTCTAGAGCTGAAGAGAAAGAAGGTTCTAAATGAGCCTGTGTCTCACGCTCCTGTCTGTCCACAGATCACTGAAGGAAGAACAGACTCCCCTCCGGCTTCCTCTGCTCCTGGACAAGAAGCCAAAGAGGAGCCAAATGACCACAAGGCTCCAGCTGTTGTCACCCCACAGCCGGAACTTTCCCAGCCAGTAAGTGCCACTTCTGGAGGGTGCTGTCTTTAGTGCGAGGCAGAGCTGCAAGTTTCTGAGCAGCCAGCTCTTGCTGTTGGTGGCTGAGGATGATAAGTGCTGCAGTCCTGCCAGACCTAGCCATTCCCCTCAGCCAGTGACAGCTGGAAAATGGGCTTTGAGCTGCCGTGTTTAGGCCCCAGCTTGCTGGGATTCTGATAGGGGCCAGCCTGGAGCAGGAAGGTTCCCTGTCTGCAGAGGAGGGAGCATGTCAAAGGCACTGTGCTCAGCCTTGGTGGATACGTAGGGGACGCTGTGGCCTGGGGACACCTGTCCCTCTCCACAGACGTGCCAAGTACCCACAGGCACCAAAAGTCTTGATCTGAGAACACAAGCTCTTTGGGGTGGTTTGTCCCCGGGAGCTTCTTGGCTGTGCTTACCCGGGAGCATTTCAGAGACACACTGGGGATGTGGAGTTGCTGTTTGAAGACAGGGATTTTGGTGCCTTTGTTGCCAGGTTGTTCTTTTGCCTCTTCAGGCAGAGCAGGCAGTAGCAGAGCTGACAGGCACTCGGAGTCCACCTGTCTTTTGGCTTTTAAAGAGCTGCTAAGAGATGATGTGTTGTCCATGAATCTTTGGGGGGCCACTCTTCTCTTGTGTGGCAAAAGACACGTTCCCTGTCAGCTTCCGAAGAGGCTGTTGGAGCTTCAGCCCCAGATGGAGGCTGATTGTACTGCTAGTGTCACAGTGGGACAGAGTGAAGGGCAGGGAGAGGGGAATTCAATGGAGCTCTTGGGACTGAGGAGGCCAGGAGTCCCCCAGGCACTGAAAGCACAGAGCCTTGTCATCTGCAGAGATCAGCACTGGGACAGGAGGGTTACAATGGAAGCAGAGGTGGGCAGGGAAGCAGAAAGAAGTGGCTGAATGAATATGATTTGTACGCTGAAAAAGGAAAAAGCTGAGCCTGATGGCATCTCCCAGTCACTTGCTCTGCATTTGTGTGTACAGAACGTGGAGGCAGAGGCACAAGCAGAGCCGCCCAAACCTCCGAGTGACACCATAGCAGCAAGGAGGAAGAGCAGGGAAGACATCAGAAGAACTGAGGATCAATGGAAACTCCATCAGGAGAGGGGCAATCAACAAAACCATGTAAGCGGAGGAGTAGTAGCCACTCCCCTGATGGAAGGTTCTGTCTCTTGTTCTTTACGGAACTTTGGAGACAAGCTGCAGGCAGAGCTGCAGAAAACTCGGGCTAGGATCAAGGCATGGGAGAAGAGGCTGGAGGAAGAAATGGAGATTCTAGCAGAAGACCGAGCGAAAATTTGTCTCCTCCTTGAGAAGCGAGAGGCTCTACAGAAACAAGTGAGTGAATGAGCAATAGCCACTGCAGTCACCAACCTGGTGCTTTCTGCCCTTCGTGCCTTTCCCCTGCAGAGCAGCAGGGGGGTGGGGTGATGCCTCTGAGTGCCATCCTGCTCCAGTGTGTGCACAGACACTCTGAAGGACACTCCCTGCTCTGCTGAATCTCAGCTGCTGCCCTGCACAGTGGCACTAGTGCTTTTGCTTTTTGGCCAGCAGTCATCTGAATGCATTCCTGCTGGCCTCTTCCTGCTCTCCTTGTTTCTTGAGGTGTTCTTGCAGGGGAACACGGTGACCCAGATGGATCTGGAAAGAAGCTGTCTGTATCCCTTGTGAATCTGGTCCTCTCCCTTTCCTCACAGTCGATGACTCTTGGCTGACAGGGACAAGCTGGACTCTCTGACTGCTTTGTTCTCTTTGACTTGAGGTGGAAGTGTTGACATCTCGCCTGGCAGCCTGCAAAGATTTCCATCAAGTGACTGGCAGCAAGGAGCCCCAAGATTCCTGTGAGGCACAGAAACTGTCCCAAGCAGCAGCGCTGCCGGTTGGACACGTTCAGAAGATGCCGGAGGAAAAGAGGACTCCATGGGAGAAGGTAGAACATTTGAACAAAGAGCTGCAAGTGTGTCTGCAGCCCTTGGAAGGGGAAAAGCGTCCTTGGGAGAAAGCGGAATGGTCATTTTGGCAGTCACCCTTCAGAAAATCCACGCAAATGCATTTTGGAGAAAATGGACAATGAATCTGGCCTTGCACTCCAGTCAAACCAGCCTTTGGCTTTGAGCCATCCAGTTTGAGGAGTGGACATCAGAACAAACCCACGGCAGAGCCCTGCATGTGGCTGACAGCATCTTGCTAAGGGCTTGCACTTGAAATGGGGTCTGGGGCTAATCTCTGCCAGCCACTTTTCTTTCTGACACAAACTCCTTTGTTGTCTCAGATCTCCACAGGCTCTTCTGTTGAACCTGCAGGAGCAGCAGTGTCACCTGAAGGCACTAGTGCTGGCCAAGCTGTGCAGTGGAAGCCGGGCAGTTCGTTCATCTCCAGCACTGACAGGGCTTCTGCTCAGCAACAGGAGATGGAGGATGATGAGGATGAGTCCCTGGAGCTCCTGAGTATGTCTTGTGTCTTTCTTCTCTGAGGGACAGTGTATTGTGTGCACGTGTCAGCACAGCTGGACCCAATGATTCTCCTCCCTTTGGTGTCCCAGGAGCATTTAGGGCTCCCCACAGGAAAGGCTGTGCTCCAAGGCAGCAAGAGAGTGCTCTGGGTGTTCCCGCTGCCTCTGAGGGCAGCTTGGACGTGCCTGGGGTTTGCCTGAGCTTCCCCAGCTGCTAAAGGCAGAAGCAGGGGTTGTCCTTGCATCAGCAGAAGGCTGTGAGCTAGCAAATGATCTGGGCAAGTCCTGTGTGCTAGTGGCCAAACTGGATAGAATAGTCAGCTTCCTAAATTCTCCTTAGACTCCTGACTTCTCATCCGCCATCCGAGCAAAAAAAACCTTCACGGAAATTGATTGGTTTTGGCATTTTGTCTTTTGGTTGTGGTTTTAGTTTGGGTTTTTTCCCAGATTTTTTTGGGTAGAGGTTTTTTCTCCATCTTGAAGGAGCTCTTCTGCCCCATGAGTCTCAGTGGCGTAATTTTGATGACTGTTCCTATTTACCACTACTACATCTGCAGGTTTTTTAATGAGAAGATTATATATTTGTCAGTGAGGACTCTTTGGAAAGAACATCAGGTGACAGCAGAAACAGAGAGCAAGAGCTGGTTTTTTTGGGCCCCCAATGAAAAAAACAGATCCTTTTATTACAATCTGTATTTAATATCCTAGTTTTGTTCCTAGAAAGATAAGTCCAAGAGACACAGGCCTGGGGCATGATCAGATAAAAGTGCACTGTAGGCATTTCTCAGGAGTGAGCCTCCAGCCCCTCTGCTGTATATTCCTCAGATCCATGGCACTTTTTCCTACCTGATTCCCAGTCATTCCCATGACTGTTAGAATGCTACCCACTGGCCCAAGCCCTGCTCAGATCAGTCTCTAGAAAAACACATCAAGCCCTTTGTGATTCTACAGCACAAGTCATTGAAGCTGCTTCTTGCCCAGAGCAGCTGCCGGTCCTGTGCCCTCAGATGAGACCTGGTGGGGCTGAGAAGAGAGCCCAGCTGACTCTCTGTCTCCCGTCACCTGTTGGCACAAAAGGGCACTGACGTGCACCTGGGTGTGTCTGCTCTCCAAGCCAATCCTGCCGTGTCCTCAGTGGGGGCACCAGCTTGGAAGGGGCTGGGTGTGGCCGTGCCTTCTTGCCATTGCTTGTCAGTGCTGGTGCCTGGGCTTTGGCAGCTTTGTGGCGGTGGCTGCCCTGGCCCTGAGGGCTGGTGTGAGTGCCGAGGCTGGAGCCTTCCTTAGCTGGGAGAGTCCCGCTGCCGGCCGGCCGCTGCAGCGCGGAGCTGCCCCGAGGCAGCAGCCCCTGCTCTGGGCCGGCTCCTGCACGGCCTGGGCTGGGCTCACAGAGGGTCAGCATCTCCTCTGGGCAGCTGTCCGTGTCCCGCCGGCACCTGAGGAGCACTGCTGTCCCTGCTGCCCTTGCCCGCTGCGGGAAGGTGGGCACGTGTGCGGGGCTGAGAGGGCGAGTGCAATGGCAGGGACTGATCCCTGCTGTCAGGGGGAGGAGAAGCAGTGTGGTTCTTCACGTGGGCCACGGGCAAGGGCGTCTTCCAGCTCAGCCTGCTCATCAAGGGTGAGGGTCCTGCTGCTGAAGGCCCCTTGGGATTGGTTAGAGCATGAGCTGCTTGGGTTTACAAAGGGAAAGGCATTCCTTTGGGAAACTGCTGCAAGGTGGGGAAGATGCCCTCCTCTCCTGGGAATGCATCTCCCTGTGCTTTGTCTGCTGTCAAGAGATCTCTTCAAAGGACTGTAGAAATCAGTGCTGGCCTGCTTGTACTGCAGAGCTGCCTGTCTTGTTGCAATTCTTGCAGTTTTTGTTGTTACGCAGCTGGCCACAAAGGACTCAGAAGGCCAGACTGTACAGCCCCAGCAGGGCTGCCTGTTGTATCTCCTGGATAGTGGGATCTCTGCTTTCAAGTGAGCATCTTGCGTTTTGTTTCCCTCAGGGCAAATGGCGAGCATGGAAAATCCCCGAAGGAAATACGTTGAAGAGGAAATTGTTGGCAGAGGGTGAGTCCAACCACAGTTACTTGTACGCAATCATGGGGCAACGATCTGCTGCTGGAATATCTGTCAAGGGTGAAGTCAGGCAAGCTGCAAACATATTCAGACACTGGGGTTAGTCTGCCCCATCTCTCAGTACCAGCCAGAATTTGGAAGTGTGGTCAGAAGGAATTGTCAGACACTTGGATTTCATTGCCAGAAACAGCAACCACCCCTTTTCGTAGCAGGCAGATAACTGTTTGAAGGAACATTTCTTCCCAAGAGTTTGCTGAAGGAAATAGTGTGATCAGGATAAAAACTGCCCAGTTTAGAAACTGAAATCCAAGACGAAAGAATCACCTGGCCTTTTGAGCTGAGGCACTAAAGCCCAGTGCTTCAGAAACAGGCCCAGTGCCCATGCACTGGAGAGGAAAATGCATCATCTGCCTTCTGGCAGAGCCCTCCTGCATGCTGCAGGTTGGAGGCATTTCCAGCAGACATCTCCTGTCTGGGCTGGCTTTCACTCCAAGGTCTAAATGGCTTCTCCTTGCTTTGCTGCTGTTTTGTTTCTAGGGCTTTTGGAGAGGTTTGCAGAGCGATCGACACTGCCACAGGAGGACAGGTAAATGTCAAGAGCCCCTGCAGATTCTGCTGCTCTCCAGGGCTTTCCTCTCTCGTGTCAGCTGTGGCTGCAGCTGTGGCTAGAGCTGTGCTGCAAAGGCACAAGAAGCACAGACTGGTGCCAGCCTGCCAGCTGCATTTGGGACAGTCTTTGTCCTGCTCAGCTGCCAGAAGGAAGGCAAGGGGGGCAGCGGTTCCTTTCAGAGAAGGACGCTCTCCCTGGCTCTCAATTGCTCCAACAAAGGGGCATCTCACTGCTCTCTGGGGCTACGGCTTCAGAGTCCTGAATTCTCATTTCTGGCTGCCAGCAAATTCATCGGAATGTTCCTGGCAGTTCCTTAGCCACCTGCAGTGCTGCACTTGGGAACTGCATGTAGGGGAGAGATCTGCAAGGCATCCCTAAAAGCCCCAAGCCCTGCCTAGGTCCCGAGATGTATCCACAGAGTACCAAGGCATGCATTTCTTCCTCTGAAGTACGGACAGAGAAACAGAGAGTGTGCTCAGAGCTTTGGGGGGTGAGAGTTGACACACCATTTTTAACAAGTGGACAAGGCAAAATGTGGTCAGTGGCCACGTGTCCTGGAACTGGCCCCCAAAGGAGCAGAGAAATGAGCTGTAGGAATGTCAGTTCCTAATTACTCCTTTGTCTAATCGCAAGGCACTTTGGCAGAGCTCACCTGTGTCATTGCAAAATCACTCGCTCCATGTGTGTTGTGGTCTCATTCCACCAGCTTCTAAAGTTACTGATTTTCTGTGTCATTCTAGGTGGCCATCAAGAAAATCAATCTTCAAGGACTGAACAGGAATCAACAAGCGCTTAATGAAATCATGGTCATGAAGAAGAATAAGAGTCCCCACGTTGTGGATTATTTAGACAGGTGAGTGGTCATGGTCTCTTCCCATGAAGGTTTGTTTACATAGTAAAAGCATGCGAGGTTAAAACCCCACTTTGGACACTGGCAGAAAATAGAGCTGTTAATAATCAGTTAATTATTATTTCTCTACTCATCTCCAATGGATGGGAAGAGAGTGTATTTTGCCTGCATGTGTCTTCCCTGGCTTTCAAACACTGAGTTGGAACACTGGCCAAAAACCTGAATCAACCCTCCCATACTAAGTCAATACCTTGTAAGCTCACTGCCTCCATGTTGTCTCAGGATTGATTTTTTCAAGTTTCTTCAATGCTGATGAAGCATGCTAGAGAGGATTTCCCTTGGATTGTTGCCCCTCTTTTCCAGGGCTGGCCATGCCAGGAACACTAGGTGCTCCTTTCCAGAAATACCATGCGGGACAGGTTTTTCATCTTGGCTGATACTAAACTGTACTTTTGGCTTGCTGGCCATCTAAAATATCTCCTTTCTCACAGATGTGCTGTTCTCCTTGAGACTGCACAGACTGCAAACAATGCACAGCCTGGAGGGCATGTCTATTCCTTGAATTCTGTCCTTGTCACAAAGGGACCCGGAAACAAGAATCAAGCAAAGAAACCAATGTATGCATGTTCATCTGCATGGCCTTGTTCCCTTCTTTCAGCTACCTTGTGCTCGACGAACTCTGGCTGGTGATGGAGTACATGGATGGAGGCTCTCTGGATGATGTCATCGCTGAGGTTCGCATATGTGAACACCACGTTGCAACCATCAGTCGAGAGGTGAGGGATCCCATCTGTGCGTCCCAGGGCTTGGGCAGGATTGTCTGGGAAAGGGGCTCAGGACAGGAGCGATTCCGTGAGCCAGGCTTTGTTTCTGTGTGGCTGATATGCTCTGGGCAAGCAAGAGCATCTCAAGTGAACTGCCTGCCAGTGCCCCTGCACTCACTGGACTCTGTTCTTGTCCTCTTCTCTCCTGCTGTTGCACTTTCACTCTGGCTCTTGTATTTGCTCTTCTCCATCTTGCCTCTCTAAACTTTGGCCTGTCTGCGCTGCATTCCTTGCCTGTAAAAGCAAAGGTGGGGGTGGCACTGTTTGAAAGGAGCAGCAAAGAAGAGAGACTCATTTCTCTGAGTCCTCAGCTGGAAAGGTTAGCAGTGCAGCCAGAATGCTCTGTACTTCTGAGCACATCCAGTGCAGCAGCAGTCATCCTGGCTGGTTTGCAGGGCAGAGTCTACACCAGCAGTTGCTGTTGCTCTTTGGCAAGCTGACATGCCTTTCTTTAGAAAGGTGCTGCCCTGCCTGTGTTGTAGCAGCGTGCTCTTGCCCTCAATGGCACTGTCTTCTGCCATTACTCCCCATTCCCCTGCAGAGGGAATCTTGGAGAGCTCTTTCCTTTCTTGTGTGATGAAATCACATCACTGATTTTTGCCCTCCTGTTTCTGGTTTCTCTCTCAGTGCCTGCAAGGACTGCATTTTCTCCATTCCAACCACGTGATACACCGAGATGTGAAGAGCCTCAACATCCTCCTCAAAACGGATGGCTCTGTCAAGCTGGGTCAGTATTTTCTTGGTCAGGTGCAGCATTCCAGGGATATGTGGGCTGTGGGGCTGCTTTTGAGTGAGAGCCAGCCCCCCCAAAACGGTGCTGGTGGCAGTGCAGGGAGCCTGTTGTGAGCTGACCACGCGGTGGCAACGTGCACAGACCTATGGCAAGGATCGAGCAGTGCACAGTGGCATTGCTCTGTGTGTGTCCCTTCCAGAGGGAGGGGGCTACAAGTCTAAAGCTTCAGGGGAACAAAAGACACTGCTGGAGGCCGTGTAAAAAATGTGGGGATTTTTGAAGCAGCCAATGCCATATTTCCTTGGCTAAAGTCCTGAGGAAACAGAGCAGGGACAGTTGTCCAGGAGATTCAGCAGCACATTCTCCAACTTCAACTGGGCAATTCTTTTCCTTGCTTTCCTAATTGCACAGGATTCAAATCAAAACCTTCTTTTGCTCTCTCCACAGCTGATTTTGGCCTCTCTGCTCAACTCACCCCTGAGCAGAGTAGACGGAGCTCGGTGACCGGGACTGCTTGGTGGATGGCGCCTGAAATTGCAAAAGCTGAGTCCTATGGCCCCAAAGCAGACATCTGGTCTTTTGGAATTGTGGGCATTGAAATGGTGGAAGGAGAACCTCCTTACGGGAATAAAGGTCCTCTCTCGGTAAGGTGTAAATACTCTCTGTTCCCGCTGTCTTTCTCCCCCATCCCACGTTCTGTGTGCCATTGGACAAAATGCCATTGCCATCTGCTGGAACTACTTCCACCACGGTCCCTTTCTGAAAATGTCCCTGCAGCACATCAGCATCTGCTGGGGTTTTGGTTGCATCCATGGGGGAACTCAAGCCTTAGCCCAGGCAGACAATCTCCCTTCTCAGGCAACACTGGGCTTTGGCTTAGAAGTCCTTCCAGCTCTTTTGGCCGTGTAGATGGCCCTACTAACAGGAAACAAGCATCTTAGAGCTGCTGTTATCTTTCCTGAAATGAAGGAAAGTAACCCAAACCCAACCAAGTTTCTAAAGCAGTGGTTTGGAGAGAAGTGTACCCCCATTCTTCTCACAGGGAAACTTGCCTTAACTGAGGGATTTCCTTTCTTTACTTTTAATTACCATTGTTTTCAAGAACCAAGGAAAAAGCTTGATGACTTTTATAGCAGCTGTGCTTAAGGGACCAACAAGTGCTGCAGAGATGCTTTTCATGTCATACTCCTTGGAAATACTAGAGTGAGTTAGTAGAGCAAAGTCCCTCTTCCAACTAGCCTGTCAAGCTGGTCAGGTGAATCCTCAGAGAAGCAAAGGTGCTTTTGCTGATGTAGTTTCCACTAAGGAGGTCAGTCAATGAAATCAGCTGCCAGGGCAAGATCTGCTGGATGCTGGAAAAGCTGTGACTGCATCAGGCTTTGGGTTTTTTGTTGGTCCAGGAAAGTCATCTCTGCCTCTGTGCCACGGCAGAAACTGCCACTGCAGAGTGCAGCTGAAACAATGGGATCTGGGAGAGCAGTTCCAGATGTGAAAGAAGCAGCTGAGAGACTCGTCTTTCCTTTTTCTCCAGGCTCGATTCCTGATAGCCACCAAAGGGATCCCAAAGCTGCAGCAGCCCAAGCTTCTCTCCCCTTTGCTGCGTGACTTCCTGAGCTGCTGCCTGCAGAGAGACGAGGAGCGGCGCTGGTCTGCCAAGGAGCTGCTGCAGGTAAAATGCCAAGGGGCTGCGGGGGAAACAGTGTCCCAGGGACGGGCTCCTCCTGCACTGAAGTGCCAGGCATCAGATGAGCCTCGTCCTCCTCGCCTCCACTCTTGGTGCTGTTCAAATGAGAACAGCCAGGAATCCTAGACTGGGCTGGGCTGGCAGGGACCTGTAAGGGTCATCTGGTCCAAGTGCCCTGCAATGAGCAGGGGCGTCTTTCAAGAGATCAGGATGCTCAGACCTGAAATATTTCCAGGCCTGGGGCATTTAGCAGCTCTTGCAGTAAGCTGTGCCACTGTTGTCCCACTGTTGCTCCTTAGACCTACTCTGACTCAATCCCCTTTTCATTGAAAAAAAGATTACCCTGCCTTTGGGGCTCTTAGCTTGGAAAGTAATGGTTCATTCTTGGCTTTTTTGTTTTCCTTTGTGCAGCATCCATTTGTAACATCGGCCAAGCCTACATCCAGCCTGGTGCCACTCATCCTTACCTTTAAGAGGTGGAAGGAGTTGACAGGAATGGACCAGTCACTTAAAAACTTTTTCTTCCATCACCAGCATTGTAGTAGATTGTAGAGTAGGATTTTAGCCTAGGATTGTAGGGTAGTATTTTGGCCTAGGATTGTAAATAAAGTTTCTGAAACCTCAAGTCATTTTGAAGATTCTCCTCCTTCTGAGCCTGTGAGAATGCTCAACATTTCCTTCTGAACTGTCCATTTTTGCTTAGAGGTGGAAAGTGACATTGATGCCTTCTTTGGTACGGTTTGAAGGGGGAGTAGGCTCTTCTTTCGTCATGCTCTCCGGACCGCAGTGCCTTTGGAATATGGCCCAGGGGCTGGGTTTTACCCAGCTGTGGCACTTGTGTTTGAGGCAAAAAGGGCAGTGGCATTTGCAGGCAGAACCAAAGGACGAGTGGGGCAGCCCAAATACCCTGTGCAGATGCAGGCCTTGAGCTCTGACTCGAGAGCATTTGGGTTGCTGCCACTTGCATTTGTATCCCTAAGTGCAATCTCTTTGTCTGGGGGAGAGTTTTGCCCAAGTGAGACAGCAGAAAGATCAGGGAGGCTCCTGGGAAAGGCGCAGAGCTGGTGCAGAGCTGTCAGCGGCTGCAGGGTGAGCCCAGGCCCCGCCTTGCCCAGGCTGGAGCCCCAGCAGAGCCCTGGCAGAGCCCGGAGCAGCCTGAGCCGGGGCAGAGGCAGCTGCAAGGAGGCCCTTGGAGCTGCAAGAGGCAGCAGCCCGGCCCTGGGTGCCTCTTGGGGGCCCCGGGCGAATCCTACGCTCTCAGAGCCCAGCTGGCAGCCGGCTGCTCCCGAGGGGAAGCGTGGCCGTGCTGGGCACAGCACAGACCGGTGGCATCGGCCGTCCGGAGCGTGCACAGGAGCAGAGAAAGGCAAACCACAGCCGAGGGCTGCAGGCCTGGCTGAGGATTGCCACCCTTGTGCCGGCTGCCCTCTAACTCCTGGCCAAGGCGAGCAGTGTGTGCAGCGCTCTGGGCACAGGGGAGGGAGCCGGGCTGCTCCGCAGGCTCCGGCACAGGGCAGCCTCCTTCAGGCACGGCGCTTCTGCCGGGGGAACCGAGGCCAGCGGCAGGCAGGGACAGCTTGTCAGGTCACATCTGCAGGAGCCGGGGCCTCACACGGCTCTGGGAGGAAGCGCCTGCAGTGTTGGAGTTGTGCACTGAGCCAGAGCAAAGGGGTGAAATGCGGAGTGTTCTGCAGAAATATTCCGGGGCGCCAGGCCAGCCTGCTTTGAGCTCTCTGGCACACAGCAAGCACTGTGCAATGCAGCCCTGAGCTGCTGGGAGAGGGGTGTTAGAAAGGAGCCAACTCTTAGATGAAATTAAATGGGGAGACAAAGTCATCAAAGCCAAAGAGAACTGTTTCTTAGGAAGGATTCACCTGAGCTGGGTGTGTATCTCCCTCTCCCAAGAGCCAAACACACACACAACACACACACAGAAAATGCTGCTTTTTATTGCCTTTCCCAGCCCAGGGCGAACCGTGTCCCCTTTCCCTTTGGCCGGGAAATAGGAAACTTGTATTCTATCCCCACCGCCTCCTTTTCTGTCCCCTCCCCTCTTACCCTACTTCCCTTTTGGTCTGGTCTTCACGCTGGCCCCTCTCCCAGCTCACAGCAACACCCAACAAATCAACTAGAACAAATCCAAACCCTAAATAACAACACCTAGAACCAACAACTTTCCTTCTTTATTCTAATAACCCTTCAGCTGAAGCAAAATATTACCTCCTATCTCACTGAGAGAATCGGGCATGAGCCTGAGGCTTGTGCTTGAGCAGTGAACAGATTTGGGAGTAGAAAGGTTTCAGTAGGCAATTTGTGTTTTTCTTTCTGAATTGCTGAAGGAAAGATACAATGTGGCTTCAGTCAGCAAAAACTTTTTCAAGGTGCATTGAGGAAATGCTTGTGAGCAATTCCCAGAGAAAGAAAGTGTTGAGAAAATGTTGAACTGCAACAAATCATGGATTCCCTTCCCATTAACACTGTTGAACCCTCTATTCCCCCAGTGCAGTGATTGATGTGTGCAAGTGGCTTCCTTAGCCTTGAGAATAGAGTAGTCTTCCTAAGAATGTAGCTGGAATGCATTCAAGGGGAAAAGAGTGGTTGTAGGAGGCTCTTGAGCACCAGAGGAGAATTGCAGGAATGGGATGTTCCCCAAATGACCACCAGAGACTCTCAAGAGAGCCCTACTCTCCTGTCAGTAACTTCTGAGAAGTGATTTAAATATGTCAACTAATTTGAGGGAATGTTTAACCTGTGAGTTTCAGCACAGTAATGAGTAGGTCTTGTTTCCATGGTTACAAATGAGTAGGTGAGATTTCTGGCTGAGCACGTGTTAGGAAAGTGATTCCCCACGCACCCAGCACTGAAATAAAGTCATGCCTCCTTTCTCACACCGAGCTGGCACCAGGGATCGGAGCCCTTCTTGGTAACTTTGATTTTAGTCGCTTCTATTGAAAGGTGAAAATGAAACCTTTTCCAGCTGTTCCCCTCGGGTTTACCTTTCTGGGGGCCAAAGCTCTGTGCTGCAGGTGGCCCGGGTGTGTGCAGAGCAATGCAGCCTCCACAAAGCCCTTGGTTTCCCCACAAGTCGTCAGGATTTGTTGCCAGGTGTGCCCAGCTGTGGCAGGAGAAAGAGCCCGCAGTGCAGTGGGCGCCGTGCCCTGCCCAGCCAGGGCTCTCTGGCACAGAGGAGCAGCAGCAGCACCTTTCAACCCACTCCTGCCCTGGCCTCACCTGGGACACAGAAGCCTCTGGAAATCAGCACCACCTGGCCCCTTCCCAGCCTGGAGCAGCTCCTGCTGGTGGGCACATCCTGCACTTCTGCTGCTTCCGAACAGGAATCAAGGCACAGGGGGAGACGGACATACAGAGAAGCCCTGGGCTAGTGCAATAAATGGGCAAATGCATGGGGGAATGTGTTAGGAATCATTTCAGCTGTCATGCCAATACTGCCTTCGCTCCTTTTCTCCCTTCACGTTTCCTGTTCTTTTCCCTCTCACATTTCCACTCCTTCCCCCTCTCGAGTCTCACAGTTTTCCTGTCATGTTTGCCGCCCAAGTTTTACTTCTTTTCCCCACCCTTTTCAGCTCCCTTTCCTCACACTTTGCCTCTCACACTTCCCCAGCTTCCCGCTTTTTCCTGCTTTTTTGTTCTCTCACGATTCTCACAATTTCCCCCTCACTTATCCTGCCCTTTTCTCCCCTCATGCTTTTCTCCTTTCCTCAGTCATTTTTCTCCAAGTTGTCTCCTCATGTTTCTCACTTTTGCCCTCGTGTTTCCCAGGCTTTCCCTCTCCCATTTCTCCCACTTTTCCCCTCATGTTTATCATTCTTTTCCCCTCATGTTCCTAATACTTTTCCTCTAGCATTTTGTGCCCTTTTTTCACTCCTCTTTTCTGTCACTTTTCCCATCCAACTTCCCACGCTTTTTTTCCCCCTAATGTTTTCTGCCTTTTTCTGCCCTCTGGTTTCTCCCTCTTTTCCCCTCAGGATTCTCACAATGTTCCCCTCACATTTGCTGCCTGTTTCTCTCTCTCTGCCAGTAATTTTCTCACTCTTTTCCCCTCACATTTCCCTCCATTTTTTCCTCTATGTTTTTCAGCCTTCCTTGATCATGTTTCTTAGAATTTTCCCGTCATATGTCCTGCCTTTTCCTCCTCTCACCTTCCTCTCCTATTTTCACTCACGTCTTCACCATTTTCCCCTCAGTTTTCTCAGCCTTTCCCACTCAGGTTTCCTTCCCTTTTCCTCCCTCACACTTCCCTCCTTTTTCCACTCCCATTTCTCACACTTGTCACCTCATGTTTTCTGCCTTTTTTCCCCTCACATTTCTTAACCCACTGAGTCCTGTCAGTGACTCTTCCTCTTCAGTAGTTGATGAGCTTCTTTTCTTCTTTCCTGCAATCCCCTCCTCCAAAGAATGGGTGCCAGAGCAGCGCTCCAAGAAGCCCCTGCCCGTGTGTCTGCTGAACAGAATGGCTGTGCTCGACTTGAACAATCTCGTGAAGAACAACCTAAACTGCAGTGGACTTTCAATTCCCTCTAGTCTTCATAGTGTTCTAAAGAAATGGGTACCCTGAGGGATACACGTCGCAGGTGAGCAGCCGCTGCACCATCCGCCTCAAGCAGATCCCATCTCCGTTTTCATCACCTCACATTCACTGTGACTCCTGCCTGGACGAAACCACTTGTGATGCTGCTTGATGCTAATTGGAGTCCATGTGCACAAGAAGTGCTTTTAGCCCTCTTTCAAAAAAAAAAAAAAAAAAAAAGAAGTTTTTATTTTAAAACGTTCAATGCCTGGAGTTTTGTTCTATTTTCCCCTATTTGAATTGCCTTGACATCAAAGTACTGCCAGTTGGCGTTCCAAACTGGCTGGTCTGTGTTTGTGTGCACAGAGCAAAGGTGCCAGACCGTGTCCTTTTCCCGGGTGTCCGTTAATGTCCATTCCAACAGACACTGCAGGGGGGCTCAGCCTGCCCCACGCAGGATGGCAGCCAGAGGGCTGAGGCTGCGCCTCCTAGTGAGATCAGCCGCCCTGGCAGCCCGGCCCCAGCCGCCATCTTGTGTGTGGTTCTCCAGCCCTGGCCGCCATCTTGTGTGTGGCTCCCTCAGCCCTGGCCGCCATCTTTTGCCCTGGCCTAGTCCAGCTCTTAAGCGAATGTGTTGCTGTTGTGTCGGCAGTCAGGGTCCGCCCCAAAGACACCAACACCAGCAGGACAGGCTACAGGGAATGGCACGGGTTTGGCTCAAAGCAGCCAGTCCTGACTTGTCACTGTCCTTTATCCATGAACACGTCCCCATATGCAGCCACAGCAAATGTCCAACAGCAGCTCCATCAGCCACTTCCTCCCGCTGGCGCTGGCAGACACGCGGCAGCTGCAGCTCCTGCACTTCTGCCTCTTCCTGGGCATCTCCCTGGCTGCCCTCCTGGGCCACGGCCTGGTCACCAGCGCCGTAGCCTGCGGCCACCACCTGCACAGCCCCATGTTCTTCCTCCTGCTCAACCTGGCCCTCAGCGACCTGGGCTCCATCTGCACCACTGTCCGCAAAGCCACGCACAATTCCCTCTGGGACCCAAGGACCGTCTCCTACGCAGGATGTGCTGCACTGCGGAGGATTTCGGCGAGGGAAGAATGCAATCAATCAATATGATTGGTAAAGCATTGTTCAACTTTATTGCTCATAACATCCGTTCTTATACTTTTGCCCGAAGCGTTCAGCATACTTGTCAAATTATAGTTGGTTAGCATACACTACTCATCTATACTTGATTGGCTATATCAAGCGTGAGAATGTTCCTCCTCTTGGCATGCTGAAAACTTTGTATACGGGCTTACTGCTATGCTCTATTAAGCACAAGTTCTTTTATCTTTGGCCTGTGTCCGTGCTTACTGCTGTCCCAAGGACAGCTTGTCTCAGCAGCGCGTAGGCTGCTAGCACTTGGTATCGGGCCATAAGGCCTCTAATGATCCGTGGCCTTGCTCTGCTAACCGTTCTTCAACAATTCCCTCTTTTTTATTTCGTGCCACAAATGCAGGGTGTCGAGTAGTTACTGTTTCTGCTACGCGATACATCATCTGTTGCAAGCAGCAAAAAAAGCAAGGTACAAAAAGGACAAGCAGTAAAATAACAATCACAATATTGATTACATGTTGCAGTAGGGAGGTTATCCAAGGCCCTCGCCCGAAAGATCTTAGCCAATCTGTTAAAGCCAAGCCTGTGTCTTGCTGCAAATCACTAGTGAGTTCTTGCAACTTAGCTATTTGGGTATGAATTGACATGGAGTGATATCTCTGTACTGCCTTGTCAAACTGCCAGAGCAGTTGTAGGTTTTCTCTTGCCCTTAAGTCTTCAATTAAGTGTACCGCCTCTAACCCTGGCTGTCCAGTATCGATGTCACTCTTGCAGGGTCATTAGCAGGACGGATCCATTTACTAGGTATCCACTGGGGCCCTGTGGGGGTAAGAACACAAACATAACCTCTACCCATGTACTGAACCTCTGCGGGACCTTCCCATACTCCAGTTTTGGGATCTCGGTACATGACTTTAAACAATGGCTTAGTTGCTTCCTCCTTTACTCCCCCTGAGTGGATGACCGCAGGGGGCTCCGAGTGGTCCCCCATTACACACAGATAGTTTAATACAAATAGTGTTTTTGATAGCATGGTCTGCACATCCACCTCCTCCTTCTATTTTAACAGATAATCCTTGAGTGTTTGGTGGGCTCGCTCCACAATCGCCTGACCTGTTGGTGAATGTGGGATACCTGTGATGTGTGTCACACCCCACTTCTGTAAGAACCTTTGGATCCTGCTGCTCACATATGCAGGGCCATTGTCTGTCTTAATCTGTTCTGGCACCCCCATCACCGCAAAGCAAGTAGTTAGGTGTCGTACCACGTGGAGAGCTTTCTCTCTTGGCTGCGCTGAAGCCCAAATAAATTTACTGAAAGAATCAATTGTAACATGCACATATTTCAATCTACCAAAGGAGGATACGTGAGTTACATCCATTTGCCAGATCTGATTGGCTCCAAGGCCCTGTGGGTTTACTCCCATCCCTAGTCCAGGCCCATGCTGACTACAGAGAGGACAGGATCTGACAATACCACGGGCATCATTCAGAGATATGCGAAACTGTTTCTTTAGGCCACGCGCATTCTGGTGAAAAGTCTCATGAGCAATACGTGCCTGCTGAAATCTGTCTTGTGGTACTGCAACAGAAACCAACTGATCAGTTATGGCATTACCCTGACCCAAACCTTCTGACCATTTGTGGCTTCGAATATGCAAAATTGCAAAAGGAGCTGAGCGCAGCCAAACAGCTTGCCTCAGCTGTCTCAAAAGTTCCCATAACCTGTCATTCTTTATATCCTTTATCAATGCATCCTCAATCCGCAGCACCACCCCTACTACGCATCATGAGTCTGTGACAATATTTACACCCTGACCAGGCCAATTCATAATGATCCAAAGGACAGCCCTTAATTCTAGCGTCTGCAATGTGTCCTCAGTAGTCGCGTCCACGTGCCCTCCTCCATCCATCCAGATCAAGGCAGAGCGTTTGCTTTGTGATGTCAGGGCACGGTTGCCACGTGGTCATGGTAACATCGCAAGGTTGCCTTGGTGCCCGGAAGGCCTCAGGGGTGTCAGAGCAGCTCTTGGGCTTGCTCGGTGCAGGAACTTGGTCCTGTGCTTGAGGCTTTTGTCAGTGGGCAGCTGCTGACTGACAGGAGACTCCTTTTAGCTAGCGTTAGAGCGCACTCTGCAAACTTGCACAGCAGTTGCCACAATGATTCGGCAACTCGCCGCTGCAGTTTTCACTGTTTACGGAGTTACTTATTCCTGCTATTTCCTGACTCACCTGGCAGGTAAGTAGAGGTTTTCCCTGAGTGTCACCTAACCTGGTTTTTGTGTCTTCCTGCTCTTTCTTAGTGACTGGGTTGATTTGGAAACAGAAAGGCCATTGGGATGCCGCTTGGGTAAAGCTCCTGTCAACATGTTCAGCTCAAAAGGGGGCGTGTGTAGCCACGGCCGTGTGGGCAGCATTTGCAAGGGAACCTGCAGGGGTTGCGTTCCCTCCGTGGGAGAGTCTGTGGCAGCAGAGTTTGCCAATTCCTCCATTGCTGGGTCAAGCAGGACAACTTTGAAAATGTAGACTGGGAGGCCTTCTTGGAAGGTCTTCTAAAAATGCTGTGGTTGTCTCCAGTTTTCTCAAAGCATCTGCTTCATTTTCCCTTGCCTACTGCAGGTCACCTGAGCCGGGTATTCAGAGGTGCTGATCCCAAGGTGAGTAAGGAAAGAACATTTGATGTTCCTGGTGTTTTAGAATCGTGCGCCAAGCTGTGAGCTTGGCCTGTGGCAGTAGAGTTTAGAGGGCCAGCTGAGTAGGCTGCAAGAAAATCCATTTCCATGTCTACAGCAGCAAGAGCAGAGGCATCACTGCCTATTTCCTAATTTTCCATTCCAGAGCTTTAAAAGAACTAAAAGAGAAGTTTTGCAGAGAGAATGGTGCTTCCTGATAGTAGTCAGGGGGAATATGTAATTTGGAGCAATTTGCAGTGTCCAGTTGAATCAGCCCATTAGAATTTAGGCAGAGTGACTTAGAATCCCCTTGCTCTCCAAGTTGATGATTTGTGCTTAGTAGAGCTGGTTCTAGAGCTGAAGAGAAAGAAGGTTCTAAATGAGCCTGTGTCTCACGCTCCTCTCTGTCCACAGATCACTGAAGGAAGAACAGACTCCCCTCCGGCTTCCTCTGCTCCTGGACAAGAAGCCAAAGAGGAGCCAAATGACCACAAGGCTCCAGCTGTTGTCACCCCACAGCCGGAACTTTCCCAGCCAGTAAGTGCCACTTCTGGAGGGTGCTGTCTTTAGTGCGAGGCAGAGCTGCAAGTTTCTGAGCAGCCAGCTCTTGCTGTTGGTGGCTGAGAATGCTGAGTGCTGCAGTCCTGCCAGACCTAGCCATTCCCCTCAGCCAGTGACAGCTGGAAAATGGGCTTTGAGCTGCCGTGTTTAGGCCCCAGCTTGCTGGGATTCTGATAGGGGCCAGCCTGGAGCAGGAAGGTTCCCTGTCTGCAGAGGAGGGAGCATGTCAAAGGCACTGTGCTCAGCCTTGGTGGATACGTAGGGGACGCTGTGGCCTGGGGACACCTGTCCCTCTCCACAGACGTGCCAAGTACCCACAGGCACCAAAAGTCTTGATCTGAGAACACAAGCTCTTTGGGGTGGTTTGTCCCCGGGAGCTTCTTGGCTGTGCTTACCCGGGAGCATTTCAGAGACACACTGGGGATGTGGAGTTGCTGTTTGAAGACAGGGATTTTGGTGCCTTTGTTGCCAGGTTGTTCTTTTGCCTCTTCAGGCAGAGCAGTCAGTAGCAGAGCTGACAGGCACTCGGAGTCCACCTGTCTTTTGGCTTTTAAAGAGCTGCTAAGAGATGATGTGTTGTCCATGAATCTTTGGGGGGTCACTCTTCTCTTGTGTGGCAAAAGACACGTTCCCTGTCAGCTTCCGAAGAGGCTGTTGGAGCTTCAGACCCAGATGGAGGCTGATTGTACTGCTAGTGTCACAGTGGGACAGAGTGAAGGGCAGGGAGAGGGGAATTCAATGGAGCTCTTGGGACTGAGGAGGCCAGGAGTCCCCCAGGCACTGAAAGCACAGAGCCTTGTCATCTGCAGAGATCAGCACTGGGACAGGAGGGTTACAATGGAAGCAGAGGTGGGCAGGGAAGCAGAAAGAAGTGGCTGAATGAATATGATTTGTATGCTGAAAAAGGAAAAAGCTGAGCCTGATGGCATCTCCCAGTCACTTGCTCTGCATTTGTGTGTACAGAACGTGGAGGCAGAGGCACAAGCAGAGCCGCCCAAACCTCCGAGTGACACCATAGCAGCAAGGAGGAAGAGCAGGGAAGACATCAGAAGAACTGAGGATCAATGGAAACTCCATCAGGAGAGGGGCAATCAACAAAACCATGTAAGCGGAGGAGTAGTAGCCACTCCCCTGATGGAAGGTTCTGTCTCTTGTTCTTTACGGAACTTTGGAGACAAGCTGCAGGCAGAGCTGCAGAAAACTCGGGCTAGGATCAAGGCATGGGAGAAGAGGCTGGAGGAAGAAATGGAGATTCTAGCAGAAGACCGAGCGAAAATTTGTCTCCTCCTTGAGAAGCGAGAGGCTCTACAGAAACAAGTGAGTGAATGAGCAATAGCCACTGCAGTCACCAACCTGGTGCTTTCTGCCCTTCTTGCCTTTCCCCTGCAGAGCAGCAGGGGGGTGGGGTGATGCCTCTGAGTGCCATCCTGCTCCAGTGTGTGCCACAGGCACTCTGAAGGACACTCCCTGCTCTGCTGAATCTCAGCTGCTGCCCTGCACAGTGGCACTAGTGCTTTGGCCTTTTGGCCAGCAGTCATCTGAATGCATTCCTGCTGGCCTCTTCCTGCTCTCCTTGTTTCTTGAGGTGTTCTTGCAGGGGAACACGGTGACCCAGATGGATCTGGAAAGAAGCTGTCTGTATCCCTTGTGAATCTGGTCCTCTCCCTTTCCTCACAGTCGATGACTCTTGGCTGACAGGGACAAGCTGGACTCTCTGACTGCTTTGTTCTCTTTGACTTAAGGTGGAAGTGTTGACATCTCGCCTGGCAGCCTGCAAAGATTTCCATCAAGTGACTGGCAGCAAGGAGCCCCAAGATTCCTGTGAGGCACAGAAACTGTCCCAAGCAGCAGCGCTGCCGGTTGGACACGTTCAGAAGATGCCGGAGGAAAAGAGGACTCCATGGGAGAAGGTAGAACATTTGAACAAAGAGCTGCAAGTGTGTCTGCAGCCCTTGGAAGGGGAAAAGCGTCCTTGGGAGAAAGTGGAATGGTCATTTTGGCAGTCACCCTTCAGAAAACCCACGCAAATGCATTTTGGAGAAAATGGACAATGAATCTGGCCTTGCACTCCAGTCAAACCAGCCTTTGGCTTTGAGCCATCCAGTTTGAGGAGTGGACATCAGAACAAACCCATGGCAGAGCCCTGCATGTGGCTGACAGCATCTTGCTAAGGGCTTGCACTTGAAATGGGATCTGGGGCTAATCTCTGCCAGCCACTTTTCTTTCTGACACAAACTCCTTTGTTGTCTCAGATCTCCACAGGCTCTTCTGTTGAACCTGCAGCAGCAGCAGTGTTACCTGAAGGCACCTGTGCTGGCCAAGCTGTGCAGTGGAAGCCGGGCAGTTCGTTCATCTCCAGCACTGACAGGGCTTCTGCTCAGCAACAGGAGATGGAGGATGATGAGGATGAGTCCCTGGAGCTCCTGAGTATGTCTTGTGTCTTTCTTCTCTGAGGGACAGTGTATTGTGTGCACGTGTCAGCACAGCTGGACCCAATGATTCTCCTCCCTTTGGTGTCCCAGGAGCATTTAGGGCTCCCCACAGGAGAGGCTGTGCTCCAAGGCAGCAAGAGAGTGCTCTGGGTGTTCCCGCTGCCTCTGAGGGCAGCTTGGACGTGCCTGGGGTTTGCCTGAGCTTCCCCAGCTGCTAAAGGCAGAAGCAGGGGTTGTCCTTGCATCAGCAGAAGGCTGTGAGCTAGCAAATGATCTGGGCAAGTCCTGTGTGCTAGTGGCCAAACTGGATAGAATAGTCAGCTTCCTAAATTCTCCTTAGACTCCTGACTTCTCATCCGCCATCCGAGCAAAAAAAACCTTCACGGAAATTGATTGGTTTTGGCATTTTGTCTTTTGGTTGTGGTTTTAGTTTGGGTTTTTTCCCAGATTTTTTGGGTAGAGGTTTTTTCTCCATCTTGAAGGAGCTCTTCTGCCCCATGAGTCTCAGTGGCGTAATTTTGATGACTGTTCCTATTTACCACTACTACATCTGCAGGTTTTTTAATGAGAAGATTATATATTTGTCAGTGAGGACTCTTTGGAAAGAACATCAGGTGACAGCAGAAACAGAGAGCAAGAGCTGGTTTTTTTGTGCCCCCAATGAAAAAAACAGATCTTTTTATTACAATCTGTATTTAATATCCTAATTTTGTTCCTAGAAAGATAAGTCCAAGAGACACAGGCCTGGGGCATGATCAGATAAAAGTGCACTGTAGGCATTTCTCAGGAGTGAGCCTCCAGCCCCTCTGCTGTATATTCCTCAGATCCATGGCACTTTTTCCTACCTGATTCCCAGTCATTCCCATGGCTGTTAGAATGCTACCCACTGGCCCAAGCCCTGCTCAGATCAGTCTCTAGGAAAACAAATCAAGCCCTTTCTGATTCTACAGCACAAGTCATTGAAGCTGCTTCTTGCCCAGAGCAGCTGCCGGTCCTGTGCCCTCAGATGAGACCTGGTGGGGCTGAGAAGAGAGCCCAGCTGACTCTCTGTCTCCCGTCACCTGTTGGCACAAAAGGGCACTGACGTGCACCTGGGTGTGTCTGCTCTCCAAGCCAATCCTGCCGTGTCCTCAGTGGGGGCAGCAGCTTGGAAGGGGCTGGGTGTGGCCGTGCCTTCTTGCCATTGCTTGTCAGTGCTGGTGCCTGGGCTTTGGCAGCTTTGTGGCGGTGGCTGCCCTGGCCCTGAGGGCTGGTGTGAGTGCCGAGGCTGGAGCCTTCCTTAGCTGGGAGAGTCCCGCTGCCGGCCGGCCGCTGCAGCGCGGAGCTGCCCCGAGGCAGCAGCCCCTGCTCTGGGCCGGCTCCTGCACGGCCTGGGCTGGGCTCACAGAGGGTCAGCATCTCCTCTGGGCAGCTGTCCGTGTCCCGCCGGCACCTGAGGAGCACTGCTGTCCCTGCTGCCCTTGCCCGCTGCGGGAAGGTGGGCACGTGTGCGGGGCTGAGAGGGCGAGTGCAATGGCAGGGACTGATCCCTGCTGTCAGGGGGAGGAGAAGCAGTGTGGTTCTTCACGTGGGCCACGGGCAAGGGCGTCTTCCAGCTCAGCCTGCTCATCAAGGGTGAGGGTCCTGCTGCTGAAGGCCCCTTGGGATTGGTTAGAGCATGAGCTGCTTGGGTTTACAAAGGGAAAGGCATTCCTTTGGGAAACTGCTGCAAGGTGGGGAAGATGCCCTCCTCTCCTGGGAATGCATCTCCCTGTGCTTTGTTTGCTGTCAAGAGATCTCTTCAAAGGACTGTAGAAATCAGTGCTGGCCTGCTTGTACTGCAGAGCTGCCTGTCTTGTTGCAATTCTTGCAGTTTTTGTTGTTACGCAGCTGGCCACAAAGGACTCAGCAGGCCAGACTGTACAGCCCCAGCAGGGCTGGCTTTTGTATCTCCTGGATAGTGGGATCTCTGCTTTCAAGTGAGCATCTTGCATTTTGTTTCCCTCAGGGCAAATGGCGAGCATGGAAAATCCCCGAAGGAAATACATTGAAGAGGAAATTGTTGGCAGAGGGTGAGTCCAACCACAGTTACTTGTACGCAATCATGGGGCAACGATCTGCTGCTGGAATATCTGTCAAGGGTGAAGTCAGGCAAGCTGCAAACATATTCAGACACTGGGGTTAGTCTGCCCCATCTCTCAGTACCGGCCAGAATTTGGAAGTGTGGTCAGAAGGAATTGTCAGACACTTGGATTTCATTGCCAGAAACAGCAACCACCCCTTTTCGTAGCAGGCAGATAACTGTTTGAAGGAACATTTCTTCCCAAGAGTTTGCTGAAGGAAATAGTGTGATCAGGATAAAAACTGCCCAGTTTAGAAACTGAAATCCAAGACGAAAGAATCACCTGGCCTTTTGAGCTGAGGCACTAAAGCCCAGTGCTTCAGAAACAGGCCCAGTGCCCATGCACTGGAGAGGAAAATGCATCATCTGCCTTCTGGCAGAGCCCTTCTGCATACTGCAGGTTGGAGGCATTTCCAGCAGACATCTCCTGTCTGGGCTGGCTTTCACTCCAAGGTCTAAATGGCTTCTCCTTGCTTTGCTGCTGTTTTGTTTCTAGGGCTTTTGGAGAGGTTTGCAGAGCGATCGACACTGCCACAGGAGGACAGGTAAATGTCAAGAGCCCCTGCAGATTCTGCTGCTCTCCAGGGCTTTCCTCTCTCGTGTCAGCTGTGGCTGCAGCTGTGGCTAGAGCTGTGCTGCAAAGGCACAAGAAGCACAGACTGGTGCCAGCCTGCCAGCTGCATTTGGGACAGTCTTTGTCCTGCTCAGCTGCCAGAAGGAAGGCAAGGGGGGCAGCGGTTCCTTTCAGAGAAGGACGCTCTCCCTGGCTCTCAATTGCTCCAACAAAGGGGCATCTCACTGCTCTCTGGGGCTACGGCTTCAGAGTCCTGAATTCTCATTTCTGGCTGCCAGCAAATTCATCGGAATGTTCCTGGCAGTTCCTTAGCCACCTGCAGTGCTGCACTTGGGAACTGCATGTAGGGGAGAGATCTGCAAGGCATCCCTAAAAGCCCCAAGCCCTGCCTAGGTCCCGAGATGTATCCACAGAGTACCAAGGCATGCATTTCTTCCTCTGAAGTACGGACAGAGAAACAGAGAGTGTGCTCAGAGCTTTGGGGGGTGAGAGTTGACACACCATTTTTAACAAGTGGACAAGGCAAAATGTGGTCAGTGGCCACGTGTCCTGGAACTGGCCCCCAAAGGAGCAGAGAAATGAGCTGTAGGAATGTCAGTTCCTAATTACTCCTTTGTCTAATCGCAAGGCACTTTGGCAGAGCTCACCTGTGTCATTGCAAAATCACTCGCTCCATGTGTGTTGTGGTCTCATTCCACCAGCTTCTAAAGTTACTGATTTTCTGTGTCATTCTAGGTGGCCATCAAGAAAATCAATCTTCAAGGACCGAACAGGAATCAACAAGCGCTTAATGAAATCATGGTCATGAAGAAGAATAAGAGTCCCCACGTTGTGGATTATTTAGACAGGTGAGTGGTCATGGTCTCTTCCCATGAAGGTTTGTTTACATAGTAAAAGCATGCGAGGTTAAAACCCCACTTTGGACACTGGCAGAAAATAGAGCTGTTAATAATCAGTTAATTATTATTTCTCTACTCATCTCCAATGGATGGGAAGAGAGTGTATTTTGCCTGCATGTGTCTTCCCTGGCTTTCAAACACTGAGTTGGAACACTGGCCAAAAACCTGAATCAACCCTCCCATACTAAGTCAATACCTTGTAAGCTCACTGCTTCCATGTTGTCTCAGGATTGATTTTTTCAAGTTTCTTCAATGCTGATGAAGCATGCTAGAGAGGATTTCCCTTGGATTGTTGCCCCTCTTTTCCAGGGCTGGCCATGCCAGGAACACTAGGTGCTCCTTTCCAGAAATACCATGCGGGACAGGTTTTTCATCTTGGCTGATACTAAACTGTACTTTTGGCTTGCTGGCCATCTAAAATATCTCCTTTCTCACAGATGTGCTGTTCTCCTTGAGACTGCACAGACTGCAAACAATGCACAGCCTGGAGGGCATGTCTATTCCTTGAATTCTGTCCTTGTCACAAAGGGACCCGGAAACAAGAATCAAGCAAAGAAACCAATGTATGCATGTTCATCTGCATGGCCTTGTTCCCTTCTTTCAGCTACCTTGTGCTCGACGAACTCTGGCTGGTGATGGAGTACATGGATGGAGGCTCTCTGGATGATGTCATCGCTGAGGTTCGCATATGTGAACACCACGTTGCAACCATCAGTCGAGAGGTGAGGGATCCCATCTGTGCGTCCCAGGGCTTGGGCAGGATTGTCTGGGAAAGGGGCTCAGGACAGGAGCGATTCCGTGAGCCAGGCTTTGTTTCTGTGTGGCTGATATGCTCTGGGCAAGCAAGAGCATCTCAAGTGAACTGCCTGCCAGTGCCCCTGCACTCACTGGACTCTGTTCTTGTCCTCTTCTCTCCTGCTGTTGCACTTTCACTCTGGCTCTTGTATTTGCTCTTCTCCATCTTGCCTCTCTAAACTTTGGCCTGTCTGCGCTGCATTCCTTGCCTGTAAAAGCAAAGGTGGGGGTGGCACTGTTTGAAAGGAGCAGCAAAGAAGAGAGACTCATTTCTCTGAGTCCTCAGCTGGAAAGGTTAGCAGTGCAGCCAGAATGCTCTGTACTTCTGAGCACATCCAGTGCAGCAGCAGTCATCCTGGCTGGTTTGCAGGGCAGAGTCTACACCAGCAGTTGCTGTTGCTCTTTGGCAAGCTGATATGCCTTTCTTTAGAAAGGTGCTGCCCTGCCTGTGTTGTAGCAGCGTGCTCTTGCCCTCAATGGCACTGTCTTCTGCCATTACTCCCCATTCCCCTGCAGAGGGAATCTTGGAGAGCTCTTTCCTTTCTTGTGTGATGAAATCACATCACTGATTTTTGCCCTCCTGTTTCTGGTTTCTCTCTCAGTGCCTGCAAGGACTGCATTTTCTCCATTCCAACCACGTGATACACCGAGATGTGAAGAGCCTCAACATCCTCCTCAAAACGGATGGCTCTGTCAAGCTGGGTCAGTATTTTCTTGGTCAGGTGCAGCGTTCCAGGGATATGTGGGCTGTGGGGCTGCTTTTGAGTGAGAGCCAGCCCCCCCAAAACGGTGCTGGTGGCAGTGCAGGGAGCCTGTTGTGAGCTGACCACGCGGTGGCAACGTGCACAGACCTATGGCAAGGATCGAGCAGTGCACAGTGGCATTGCTCTGTGTGTGTCCCTTCCAGAGGGAGGGGGCTACAAGTCTAAAGCTTCAGGGGAACAAAAGACACTGCTGGAGGCCGTGTAAAAAATGTGGGGATTTTTGAAGCAGCCAATGCCATATTTCCTTGGCTAAAGTCCTGAGGAAACAGAGCAGGGACAGTTGTCCAGGAGATTCAGCAGCACATTCTCCAACTTCAACTGGGCAATTCTTTTCCTTGCTTTCCTAATTGCACAGGATTCAAATCAAAACCTTCTTTTGCTCTCTCCCCAGCTGATTTTGGCCTCTCTGCTCAACTCACCCCTGAGCAGAGTAGACGGAGCTCGGTGACCGGGACTGCTTGGTGGATGGCGCCTGAAATTGCAAAAGCTGAGTCCTATGGCCCCAAAGCAGACATCTGGTCTTTTGGAATTGTGGGCATTGAAATGGTGGAAGGAGAACCTCCTTACGGGAATAAAGGTCCTCTCTCGGTAAGGTGTAAATACTCTCTGATCCCGCTGTCTTTCTCCCCCATCCCACGTTCTGTGTGCCATTGGACAAAATGCCATTGCCATCTGCTGGAACTACTTCCACCACGGTCCCTTTCTGAAAATGTCCCTGCAGCACATCAGCATCTGCTGGGGTTTTGGTTGCATCCATGGGGGAACTCAAGCCTTAGCCCAGGCAGACAATCTCCCTTCTCAGGCAACACTGGGCTTTGGCTTAGAAATCCTTCCAGCTCTTTTGGCCGTGTAGATGGCCCTACTAACAGGAAACAAGCATCTTAGAGCTGCTGTTATCTTTCCTGAAATGAAGGAAAGTAACCCAAACCCAACAAAGTTTCTAAAGCAGTGGTTTGGAGAGAAGTGTACCCCCATTCTTCTCACAGGGAAACTTGCCTTAACTGAGGGATTTCCTTTCTTTACTTTTAATTACCATTGTTTTCAAGAACCAAGGAAAAAGCTTGATGACTTTTATAGCAGCTGTGCTTAAGGGACCAACAAGTGCTGCAGAGATGCTTTTCATGTCATACTCCTTGGAAATACTAGAGTGAGTTAGTAGAGCAAAGTCCCTCTTCCAACTAGCCTGTCAAGCTGGTCAGGTGAATCCTCAGAGAAGCAAAGGTGCTTTTGCTGATGTAGTTTCCACTAAGGAGGTCAGTCAATGAAATCAGCTGCCAGGGCAAGATCTGCTGGATGCTGGAAAAGCTGTGACTGCATCAGGCTTTGGGTTTTTTGTTGGTCCAGGAAAGTCATCTCTGCCTCTGTGCCACGGCAGAAACTGCCACTGCAGAGTGCAGCTGAAACAATGGGATCTGGGAGAGCAGTTCCAGATGTGAAAGAAGCAGCTGAGAGACTCGTCTTTCCTTTTTCTCCAGGCTCGATTCCTGATAGCCACCAAAGGGATCCCAAAGCTGCAGCAGCCCAAGCTTCTCTCCCCTTTGCTGCGTGACTTCCTGAGCTGCTGCCTGCAGAGAGACGAGGAGCGGCGCTGGTCTGCCAAGGAGCTGCTGCAGGTAAAATGCCAAGGGGCTGCAGGGGAAACAGTGTCCCAGGGACGGGCTCCTCCTGCACTGAAGTGCCAGGCATCAGATGAGCCTCGTCCTCCTCGCCTCCACTCTTGGTGCTGTTCAAATGAGAACAGCCAGGAATCCTAGACTGGGCTGGGCTGGCAGGGACCTGTAAGGGTCATCTGGTCCAAGTGCCCTGCAATGAGCAGGGGCGTCTTTCAAGAGATCAGGATGCTCAGACCTGAAATATTTCCAGGCCTGGGGCATTTAGCAGCTCTTGCAGTAAGCTGTGCCACTGTTGTCCCACTGTTGCTCCTTAGACCTACTCTGACTCAATCCCCTTTTCATTGAAAAAAAGATTACCCTGCCTTTGGGGCTCTTAGCTTGGAAAGTAATGGTTCATTCTTGGCTTTTTTGTTTTCCTTTGTGCAGCATCCATTTGTAACATCGGCCAAGCCTACATCCAGCCTGGTGCCACTCATCCTTACCTTTAAGAGGTGGAAGGAGTTGACAGGAATGGACCAGTCACTTAAAAACTTTTTCTTCCATCACCAGCATTGTAGTAGATTGTAGAGTAGGATTTTAGCCTAGGATTGTAGGGTAGTATTTTGGCCTAGGATTGTAAATAAAGTTTCTGAAACCTCAAGTCATTTTGAAGATTGTCCTCCTTCTGAGCCTGTGAGAATGCTCAACATTTCCTTCTGAACTGTCCATTTTTGCTTAGAGGTGGAAAGTGACATTGATGCCTTCTTTGGTACGGTTTGAAGGGGGAGTAGGCTCTTCTTTCGTCATGCTCTCCGGACCGCAGTGCCTTTGGAATATGGCCCAGGGGCTGGGTTTTACCCAGCTGTGGCACTTGTGTTTGAGGCAGAAAGGGCAGTGGCATTTGCAGGCAGAACCAAAGGACGAGTGGGGCAGCCCAAATACCCTGTGCAGATGCAGGCCTTGAGCTCTGACTCGAGAGCATTTGGGTTGCTGCCACTTGCATTTGTATCCCTAAGTGCAATCTCTTTGTCTGGGGGAGAGTTTTGCCCAAGTGAGACAGCAGAAAGATCAGGGAGGCTCCTGGGAAAGGCGCAGGGCTGGTGCAGAGCTGTCAGCGGCTGCAGGGTGAGCCCAGGCCCCGCCTTGCCCAGGCTGGAGCCCCAGCAGAGCCCTGGCAGAGCCCGGAGCAGCCTGAGCCTGGGCAGAGGCAGCTGCAAGGAGGCCCTTGGAGCTGCAAGAGGCAGCAGCCCGGCCCTGGGTGCCTCTTGGGGGCCCCGGGCGAATCCTGCGCTCTCAGAGCCCAGCTGGCAGCCGGCTGCTCCCGAGGGGAAGCGTGGCCGTGCTGGGCACAGCACAGACCGGTGGCATCGGCCGTCCGGAGCGTGCACAGGAGCAGAGAAAGGCAAACCACAGCCGAGGGCTGCAGGCCTGGCTGAGGATTGCCACCCTTGTGCCGGCTGCCCTCTAACTCCTGGCCAAGGCGAGCAGTGTGTGCAGCGCTCTGGGCACAGGGGAGGGAGCCGGGCTGCTCCGCAGGCTCCGGCACAGGGCAGCCTCCTTCAGGCACGGCGCTTCTGCCGGGGGAACCGAGGCCAGTGGCAGGCAGGGACAGCTTGTCAGGTCACATCTGCAGGAGCCGGGGCCTCACACGGCTCTGGGAGGAAGCGCCTGCAGTGCTGGAGTTGTGCACTGAGCCAGAGCAAAGGGGTGAAATGCGGAGTGTTCTGCAGAAATATTCCGGGGCGCCAGGCCAGCCTGCTTTGTGCTCTCTGGCACACAGCAAGCTCTGCGCAATACAGCCCTGAGCTGCTGGGAGAGGGGTGTTAGAAAGGAGCCAACTCTTAGATGAAATTAAATGGGGAGACAAAGTCATCAAAGCCAAAGAGAACTGTTTCTTAGGAAGGATTCACCTGAGCTGGGTTTGTATCTCCCTCTCCCAAGAGCCAAACACACACACAACACACACACAGAAAATGCTGCTTTTTATTGCCTTTCCCAGCCCAGGGCGAACCATGTCCCCTTTCCCTTTGGCCGGGAAATAGGAAACTTTTATTCTGCCCCCACCGCCTCCTTTTCTGTCCCCTCCCCTCTTACCCTACTTCCCTTTTGGTCTGGTCTTCACGCTGGCCCCTCTCCCAGCTCACAGCAACACCCAACAAATCAACTAGAACAAATCCAAACCCTAAATAACAACACCTAGAACCAACAACTTTCCTTCTTTCTTCTAATAACCCTTCAGCTGAAGCAAAATATTACCTCCTATCTCACTGAGAGAATCGGGCATGAGCCTGAGGCTTGTGCTTGAGCAGTGAACAGATTTGGGAGTAGAAAGGTTTCAGTAGGCAATTTGTGTTTTTCTTTCTGAATTGCTGAAGGAAAGATACAATGTGGCTTCAGTCAGCAAAAACTATTTCAAGGTGCATTGAGGAAATGCTTCTGAGCAATTCCCAGAGAAAGAAAGTGTTGAGAAAATGTTGAACTGCAACAAATCATGGATTCCCTTCCCATTAACTGTGTTGAACCCTCTATTCCCCCAGTGCAGTGATTGATGTGTGCAAGTGGCTTCCTTAGCCTTGAGAATAGAGTAGTCTTCCTAAGAATGTAGCTGGAATGAATTCAAGGGGAAAAGAGTGGTTGTAGGAGGCTCTTGAGCACCAGAGGAGAATTGCAGGAATGGGATGTTCCCCAAATGACCACCAGAGACTCTCAAGAGAGCCCTACTCTCCTGTCAGTAACTTCTGAGAAGTGATTTAAATATGTCAACTAATTTGAGGGAATGTTTAACCTGTGAGTTTCAGCACAGTAATGAGTAGGTCTTGTTTCCATGGTTACAAATGAGTAGGTGAGATTTCTGGCTGAGCACGTGTTAGGAAAGTGATTCCCCACGCACCCAGCACTGAAATAAAGTCATGCCTCCTTTCTCACACCGAGCTGGCACCAGGGATCGGAGCCCTTCTTGGTAACTTTGATTTTAGTCGCTTCTATTGAAAGGTGAAAATGAAACCTTTTCCAGCTGTTCCCCTCGGGTTTACATTTCTGGGGGCCAAAGCTCTGTGCTGCAGGTGGCCCAGGTGTGTGCAGAGCAATGCAGCCTCCACAAAGCCCTTGGTTTCCCCACAAGTCATCAGGATTTGTTGCCAGGTGTGCCCAGCTGTGGCAGGAGAAAGAGCCCGCAGTGCAGTGGGCGCCGTGCCCTGCCCAGCCAGGGCTCTCTGGCACAGAGGAGCAGCAGCAGCACCTTTCAACCCACTCCTGCCCTGGCCTCACCTGGGACACAGAAGCCTCTGGAAATCAGCACCACCTGGCCCCTTCCAAGCCTGGAGCAGCTCCTGCTGGTGGGCACATCCTGCACTTCTACTACTTCCGAACAGGAATCAAGGCACAGGGGGAGACGGACATACAGAGAAGCCCTGGGCTAGTGCAATAAATGGGCAAATGCATGGGGGAATGTGTTAGGAATCATTTCAGCTGTCATGCCAATACTGCCTTCGCTCCTTTTCTCCCTTCACGTTTCCTGTTCTTTTCCCTCTCACATTTCCACTCCTTCCCCCTCTCGAGTCTCACAGTTTTCCTGTCATGTTTGCCGCCCAAGTTTTACTTCTTTTCCCCACCCATTTCAGCTCCCTTTCCTCACACTTTGCCTCTCGCACTTCCCCAGCTTCCCGCTTTTTCCTGCTTTTTTGTTCTCTCACGATTCTCACAATTTCCCCCTCACTTACCCTGCCCTTTTCTCCCCTCATGCTTTTCTCCTTTCCTCAGTCATTTTTCTCCAAGTTGTCTCCTCATGTTTCTCACTTTTGCCCTCGTGTTTCCCAGGCTTTCCCTCTCCCATTTCTCCCACTTTTCCCCTCATGTTTATCATTCTTTCCCCCTCATGTTCCTAATACTTTTCCTCTAGCATTTTGTGCCCTTTTTTCACTCCTGTTTTCTGTCACTTTTCCTATCCAACTTCCCACGCTTTTTTTCCCCCTAATGTTTTCTGCCTTTTTCTGCCCTCTGGTTTCTCCCTCTTTTCCCCTCAGGATTCTCACAATGTTCCCCTCACATTTGCTGCCTGTTTCTCTCTCTCTGCCAGTAATTTTCTCACTCTTTTCCCCTCACATTTCCCTCCATTTTTTCCTCTATGTTTTTCAGCCTTCCTTGATCATGTTTCTTAGAATTTTCCCGTCATATGTCCTGCCTTTTCCTCCTCTCACCTTCCTCTCCTATTTTCACTCACGTCTTCACCATTTTCCCCTCAGTTTTCTCAGCCTTTCCCACTCAGGTTTCCTTCCCTTTTCCTCCCTCACACTTCCCTCCTTTTTCCACTCCCATTTCTCACACTTGTCACCTCATGTTTTCTGCCTTTTTTCCCCTCACATTTCTTAACCCACTGAGTCCTGTCAGTGACTCTTCCTCTTCAGTAGTTGATGAGCTTCTTTTCTTCTTTCCTGCAATCCCCTCCTCCAAAGAATGGGTGCCAGAGCAGCGCTCCAAGAAGCCCCTGCCCGTGTGTCTGCTGAACAGAATGGCTGTGCTCGACTTGAACAATCTCGTGAAGAACAACCTAAACTGCAGTGGACTTTCAATTCCCTCTAGTCTTCATAGTGTTCTAAAGAAATGGGTACCCTGAGGGATACACGTCGCAGGTGAGCAGCCGCTGCACCATCCGCCTCAAGCAGATCCCATCTCCGTTTTCATCACCTCACACTCACTGTGACTCCTGCCTGGATGAAACCACTTGTGATGCTGCTTGATGCTAATTGGAGTCCATGTGCACAAGAAGTGCTTTTAGCCCTCTTTCAAAAAAAAAAAAAAAAAAAAAAAAAAAAGAAGTTTTTATTTTAAAACGTTCAATGCCTGGAGTTTTGTTCTATTTTCCCCTATTTGAATTGCCTTGACATCAAAGTACTGCCAGTTGGCGTTCCAAACTGGCTGGTCTGTGTTTGTGTGCACAGAGCAAAGGTGCCAGACCGTGTCCTTTTCCCGGGTGTCCGTTAATGTCCATTCCAACAGACACTGCAGGGGGGCTCAGCCTGCCCCACGCAGGATGGCAGCCAGAGGGCTGAGGCTGCGCCTCCTAGTGAGATCAGCCGCCCTGGCAGCCCGGCCCCAGCCGCCATCTTGTGTGTGGTTCTCCAGCCCTGGCCGCCATCTTGTGTGTGGCTCCCTCAGCCCTGGCCGCCATCTTTTGCACTGACCTAGTCCAGCTCTTAAGCGAATGTGTTGCTGTTGTGTCGGCAGTCAGGGTCCGCCCCAAAGACACCAACACCAGCAGGACAGGCTACAGGGAATGGCACGGGTTTGGCTCAAAGCAGCCAGTCCTGACTTGTCACTGTCCTTTATCCATGAACACGTCCCCATATGCAGCCACAGCAAATGTCCAACAGCAGCTCCATCAGCCACTTCCTCCCGCTGGCGCTGGCAGACACGCGGCAGCTGCAGCTCCTGCACTTCTGCCTCTTCCTGGGCATCTCCCTGGCTGCCCTCCTGGGCCACGGCCTGGTCACCAGCGCCGTAGCCTGCGGCCACCACCTGCACAGCCCCATGTTCTTCCTCCTGCTCAACCTGGCCCTCAGCGACCTGGGCTCCATCTGCACCACTGTCCGCAAAGCCACGCACAATTCCCTCTGGGACACCAGGACCGTCTCCTACGCAGGATGTGCTGCACTGCGGAGGATTTCGGCGAGGGAAGAATGCAATCAATCAATATGATTGCTAAAGCATTGTTCAACTTTATTGCTCATAACATCCGTTCTTATACTTTTGCCCGAAGCGTTCAGCATACTTGTCAAATTATAGTTGGTTAGCATACACTACTCATCTATACTTGATTGGCTATATCAAGCGTGAGAATGTTCCTCCTCTTGGCATGCTGAAAACTTTGTATACGTGCTTACTGCTATGCTCTATTAAGCACAAGTTCTTTTATCTTTGGCCTGTGTCCGTGCTTACTGCTGTCCCAAGGACAGCTTGTCTCAGCAGCGCGTAGGCTGCTAGCACTTGGTATCGGGCCATGAGGCCTCTAATGATCCGTGGCCTTGCTCTGCTAACCGTTCTTCAACAATTCCCTCTTTTTTATTTTGTGCAACAAACGCAGCGGGTTGAGTAGTTACTGTTTCTGCTACGCGATACATCATCTGTTGCAAGCAGCAAAAAAAGCAAGGTACAAAAAGGACAAGCAGTAAAATAACAATCACAATATTGATTACATGTTGCAGTAGGGAGGTTATCCAAGGCCCTCGCCCGAAAGATCTTAGCCAATCTGTTAAAGCCAAGCCTGTGTCTTGCTGCAAATCACTAGTGAGTTCTTGCAACTTAGCTATTTGGGTATGAATTGACATGGAGTGATATCTCTGTACTGCCTTGTCAAACTGCCAGAGCAGTTGTAGGTTTTCTCTTGCCCTTAAGTCTTCAATTAAGTGTACCGCCTCTAACCCTGGCTGTCCAGTATCGATGTCACTCTTGCAGGGTCATTAGCAGGACGGATCCATTTACTAGGTATCCACTGGGGCCCTGTGGGGGTAAGAACACAAACATAACCTCTACCCATGTACTGAACCTCTGCGGGACCTTCCCATACTCCAGTTTTGGGATCTCGGTACATGACTTTAAACAATGGCTTAGTTGCTTCCTCCTTTACTCCCCCTGAGTGGATGACCGCAGGGGGCTCCGAGTGGTCCCCCATTACACACAGATAGTTTAATACAAATAGTGTTTTTGATAGCATGGTCTGCACATCCACCTCCTCCTTCTATTTTAACAGATAATCCTTGAGTGTTTGGTGGGCTCGCTCCACAATCGCCTGACCTGTTGGTGAATGTGGGATACCTGTGATGTGTGTCACACCCCACTTCTGTAAGAACCTTTGGATCCTGCTGCTCACATATGCAGGGCCATTGTCTGTCTTAATCTGTTCTGGCACCCCCATCACCGCAAAGCAAGTAGTTAGGTGTCGTACCACGTGGAGAGCTTTCTCTCTTGGCTGCGCTGAAGCCCAAATAAATTTACTGAAAGAATCAATTGTAACATGCACATATTTCAATCTACCAAAGGAGGATACGTGAGTTACATCCATTTGCCAGATCTGATTGGCTCCAAGGCCCTGTGGGTTTACTCCCATCCCTAGTCCAGGCCCATGCTGACTACAGAGAGGACAGGATCTGACAATACCACGGGCATCATTCAGAGATATGCGAAACTGTTTCTTTAGGCCACGCGCATTCTGGTGAAAAGTCTCATGAGCAATACGTGCCTGCTGAAATCTGTCTTGTGGTACTGCAACAGAAACCAACTGATCAGTTATGGCATTACCCTGACCCAAACCTTCTGACCATTTGTGGCTTCGAATATGCAAAATTGCAAAAGGAGCTGAGCGCAGCCAAACAGCTTGCCTCAGCTGTCTCAAAAGTTCCCATAACCTGTCATTCTTTATATCCTTTATCAATGCATCCTCAATCCGCAGCACCACCCCTACTACGCATCATGAGTCTGTGACAATATTTACACCCTGACCAGGCCAATTCATAATGATCCAAAGGACAGCCCTTAATTCTAGCGTCTGCAATGTGTCCTCAGTAGTCGCGTCCACGTGCCCTCCTCCATCCATCCAGATCAAGGCAGAGCGTTTGCTTTGTGATGTCAGGGCACGGTTGCCACGTGGTCATGGTGACATCGCAAGGTTGCCTTGGTGCCCGGAAGGCCTCAGGGGTGTCAGAGCAGCTCTTGGGCTTGCTCGGTGCAGGAACTTGGTCCTGTGCTTGAGGCTTTTGTCAGTGGGCAGCTGCTGACTGACAGGAGACTCCTTTTAGCTAGCGTTAGAGCGCACTCTGCAAACTTGCACAGCAGTTGCCACAATGATTCGGCAACTCGCCGCTGCAGTTTTCACTGTTTATGGAGTTACTTATTCCTGCTATTTCCTGACTCACCTGGCAGGTAAGTAGAGGTTTTCCCTGAGTGTCACCTAACCTGGTTTTTGTGTCTTCCTGCTCTTTCTTAGTGACTGGGTTGATTTGGAAACAGAAAGGCCATTGGGATGCCGCTTGGGTAAAGCTCCTGTCAACATGTTCAGCTCAAAAGGGGGCGTGTGTAGCCACGGCCGTGTGGGCAGCATTTGCAAGGGAACCTGCAGGGGTTGCGTTCCCTCCGTGGGAGAGTCTGTGGCAGCAGAGTTTGCCAATTCCTCCATTGCTGGGTCAAGCAGGACAACTTTGAAAATGTAGACTGGGAGGCCTTCTTGGAAGGTCTTCTAAAAATGCTGTGGTTGTCTCCAGTTTTCTCAAAGCATCTGCTTCATTTTCCCTTGCCTACTGCAGGTCACCTGAGCCGGGTATTCAGAGGTGCTGATCCCAAGGTGAGTAAGGAAAGAACATTTGATGTTCCTGGTGTTTAAGAATCGTGCAGCAAGCTGTGAGCTTGGCCTGTGGCAGTAGAGTGTAGAGGGCCAGCTGAGTAGGCTGCAAGAAAATCCATTTCCATGTCTACAGCAGCAAGAGCAGAGGCATCACTGCCTATTTCCTAATTTTCCATTCCAGAGCTTTAAAAGAACTAAAAGAGAAGTTTTGCAGAGAGAATGGTGCTTCCTGATAGTAGTCAGGGGGAATATGTAATTTGGAGCAATTTGCAGTGTCCAGTTGAATCAGCCCATTAGAATTTAGGCAGAGTGACTTAGAATCCCCTTGCTCTCCAAGTTGATGATTTGTGCTTAGTAGAGCTGGTTCTAGAGCTGAAGAGAAAGAAGGTTCTAAATGAGCCTGTGTCTCACGCTCCTGTCTGTCCACAGATCACTGAAGGAAGAACAGACTCCCCTCCGGCTTCCTCTGCTCCTGGACAAGAAGCCGAAGAGGAGCCAAATGACCACAAGGCTCCAGCTGTTGTCACCCCACAGCCGGAACTTTCCCAGCCAGTAAGTGCCACTTCTGGAGGGTGCTGTCTTTAGTGCGAGGCAGAGCTGCAAGTTTCTGAGCAGCCAGCTCTTGCTGTTGGTGGCTGAGGATGATAAGTGCTGCAGTCCTGCCAGACCTAGCCATTCCCCTCAGCCAGTGACAGCTGGAAAATGGGCTTTGAGCTGCCGTGTTTAGGCCCCAGCTTGCTGGGATTCTGATAGGGGCCAGCCTGGAGCAGGAAGGTTCCCTGTCTGCAGAGGAGGGAGCATGTCAAAGGCACTGTGCTCAGCCTTGGTGGATACGTAGGGGACGCTGTGGCCTGGGGACACCTGTCCCTCTCCACAGACGTGCCAAGTACCCACAGGCACCAAAAGTCTTGATCTGAGAACACAAGCTCTTTGGGGTGGTTTGTCCCCGGGAGCTTCTTGGCTGTGCTTACCCGGGAGCATTTCAGAGACACACTGGGGATGTGGAGTTGCTGTTTGAAGACAGGGATTTTGGTGCCTTTGTTGCCAGGTTGTTCTTTTGCCTCTTCAGGCAGAGCAGGCAGTAGCAGAGCTGACAGGCACTCGGAGTCCACCTGTCTTTTGGCTTTTAAGGAGCTGCTAAGAGATGATGTGTTGTCCATGAATCTTTGGGGGGTCACTCTTCTCTTGTGTGGCAAAAGACACGTTCCCTGTCAGCTTCCGAAGAGGCTGTTGGAGCTTCAGCCCCAGATGGAGGCTGATTGTACTGCTAGTGTCACAGTGGGACAGAGTGAAGGGCAGGGAGAGGGGAATTCAATGGAGCTCTTGGGACTGAGGAGGCCAGGAGTCCCCCAGGCACTGAAAGCACAGAGCCTTGTCATCTGCAGAGATCAGCACTGGGACAGGAGGGTTACAATGGAAGCAGAGGTGGGCAGGGAAGCAGAAAGAAGTGGCTGAATGAATATGATTTGTATGCTGAAAAAGGAAAAAGCTGAGCCTGATGGCATCTCCCACTCACTTGCTCTGCATTTGTGTGTACAGAACGTGGAGGCAGAGGCACAAGCAGAGCCGCCCAAACCTCCGAGTGACACCATAGCAGCAAGGAGGAAGAGCAGGGAAGACATCAGGAGAACTGAGGATCAATGGAAACTCCATCAGGAGAGGGGCAATCAACAAAACCATGTAAGCGGAGGAGTAGTAGCCACTCCCCTGATGGAAGGTTCTGTCTCCTGTTCTTTACGGAACTTTGGAGACAAGTTGGAGGCAGAGCTGCAGAAAACTCGGGCTAGGATCAAGGCATGGGAGAAGAGGCTGGAGGAAGAAATGGAGATTCTAGCAGAATGCCGAGCGAAAATTTGTCTCCTCCTTGAGAAGCGAGAGGCTCTACAGAAACAAGTGAGTGAATGAGCAATAGCCACTGCAGTCACCAACCTGGTGCTTTCTGCCCTTCTTGCCTTTCCCCTGCAGAGCAGCAGGGGGGTGGGGTGATGCCTCTGAGTGCCGTCCTGCTCCAGTGTGTGTCACAGGCACTCTGAAGGACACTCCCTGCTCTGCTGAATCTCAGCTGCTGCCCTGCACAGTGGCACTAGTGCTTTGGCCTTTTGGCCAGCAGTCATCTGAATGCATTCCTGCTGGCCTCTTCCTGCTCTCCTTGTTTCTTGAGGTGTTCTTGCAGGGGAACACGGTGACCCAGATGGATCTGGAAAGAAGCTGTCTGTATCCCTTGTGAATCTGGTCCTCTCCCTTTCCTCACAGTCGATGACTCTTGGCTGACAGGGACAAGCTGGACTCTCTGACTGCTTTGTTCTCTTTGACTTAAGGTGGAAGTGTTGACATCTCGCCTGGCAGCCTGCAAAGATTTCCATCAAGTGACTGGCAGCAAGGAGCCCCAAGATTCCTGTGAGGCACAGAAACTGTCCCAAGCAGCAGCGCTGCCGGTTGGACACGTTCAGAAGATGCCGGAGGAAAAGAGGACTCCATGGGAGAAGGTAGAACATTTGAACAAAGAGCTGCAAGTGTGTCTGCAGCCCTTGGAAGGGGAAAAGCGTCCTTGGGAGAAAGCGGAATGGTCATTTTGGCAGTCACCCTTCAGAAAATCCATGCAAATGCATTTTGGAGAAAATGGACAATGAATCTGGCCTTGCACTCCAGTCAAACCAGCCTTTGGCTTTGAGCCATCCAGTTTGAGGAGTGGACATCAGAACAAACCCATGGCAGAGCCCTGCATGTGGCTGACAGCATCTTGCTAAGGGCTTGCACTTGAAATGGGATCTGGGGCTAATCTCTGCCAGCCACTTTTCTTTCTGACACAAACTCCTTTGTTGTCTCAGATCTCCACAGGCTCTTCTGTTGAACCTGCAGCAGCAGCAGTGTTACCTGAAGGCACCTGTGCTGGCCAAGCTGTGCAGTGGAAGCCGGGCAGTTCGTTCATCTCCAGCACTGACAGGGCTTCTGCTCAGCAACAGGAGATGGAGGATGATGAGGATGAGTCCCTGGAGCTCCTGAGTATGTCTTGTGTCTTTCTTCTCTGAGGGACAGTGTATGGTGTGAACGTGTCAGCACAGCTGGACCCAATGATTCTCCTCCCTTTGGTGTCCCAGGAGCATTTAGGGCTCCCCACAGGAGAGGCTGTGCTCCAAGGCAGCAAGAGAGTGCTCTGGGTGTTCCCGCTGCCTCTGAGGACAGCTTGGACGTGCCTGGGGTTTGCCTGAGCTTCCCCAGCTGCTAAAGGCAGAAGCAGGGGTTGTCCTTGCATCAGCAGAAGGCTGTGAGCTAGCAAATGATCTGGGCAAGTCCTGTGTGCTAGTGGCCAAACTGGATAGAATAGTCAGCTTCCTAAATTCTCCTTAGACTCCTGACTTCTCATCTGCCATCCGAGCAAAAAAAACCTTCACGGAAATTGATTGGTTTTGGCATTTTGTCTTTTGGTTGTGGTTTTAGTTTGGGTTTTTTCCCAGATTTTTTTGGGTAGAGGTTTTTTCTCCATCTTGAAGGAGCTCTTCTGCCCCATGAGTCTCAGTGGCGTAATTTTGATGACTGTTCCTATTTACCACTACTACATCTGCAGGTTTTTTAATGAGAAGATTATATATTTGTCAGTGAGGACTCTTTGGAAAGAACATCAGGTGACAGCAGAAACAGAGAGCAAGAGCTGGTTTTTTTGTGCCCCCAATGAAAAAAACAGATCCTTTTATTACAATCTGTATTTAATATCCTAGTTTTGTTCCTAGAAAGATAAGTCCAAGAGACACAGGCCTGGGGCATGATCAGATAAAAGTGCACTGTAGGCATTTCTCAGGAGTGAGCCTCCAGCCCCTCTGCTGTATATTCCTCAGATCCATGGCACTTTTTCCTACCTGATTCCCAGTCATTCCCATGACTGTTAGAATGCTACCCACTGGCCCAAGCCCTGCTCAGATCAGTCTCTAGGAAAACACATCAAGCCCTTTGTGATTCTACAGCACAAGTCATTGAAGCTGCTTCTTGCCCAGAGCAGCTGCCGGTCCTGTGCCCTCAGATAAGAGCTGGTGGGGCTGAGAAGAGAGCCCAGCTGACTCTCTGTCTCCCGTCACCTGTTGGCACAAAAGGGCACTGATGTGCACCTGGGTGTGTCTGCTCTCCAAGCCAATCCTGCCGTGTCCTCAGTGGGGGCACCAGCTTGGAAGGGGCTGGGTGTGGCCGTGCCTTCTTGCCATTGCTTGTCAGTGCTGGTGCCTGGGCTTTGGCAGCTTTGTGGCGGTGGCTGCCCTGGCCCTGAGGGCTGGTGTGAGCGCCGAGGCTGGAGCCTTCCTTAGCTGGGAGAGTCCCGCTGCCGGCCGGCCGCTGCAGCGCGGAGCTGCCCCGAGGCAGCAGCCCCTGCTCTGGGCCGGCTCCTGCACGGCCTGGGCTGGGCTCACAGAGGGTCAGCATCTCCTCTGGGCAGCTGTCCGTGTCCCGCCGGCACCTGAGGAGCACTGCTGTCCCTGCTGCCCTTGCCCGCTGCGGGAAGGTGGGCACGTGTGCGGGGCTGAGAGGGCGAGTGCAATGGCAGGGACTGATCCCTGCTGTCAGGGGGAGGAGAAGCAGTGTGGTTCTTCACGTGGGCCACGGGCAAGGGCGTCTTCCAGCTCAGCCTGCTCATCAAGGGTGAGGGTCCTGCTGCTGAAGGCCCCTTGGGATTGGTTAGAGCATGAGCTGCTTGGGTTTACAAAGGGAAAGGCATTCCTTTGGGAAACTGCTGCAAGGTGGGGAAGATGCCCTCCTCTCCTGGGAATGCATCTCCCTGTGCTTTGTTTGCTGTCAAGAGATCTCTTCAAAGGACTGTAGAAATCAGTGCTGGCCTGCTTGTACTGCAGAGCTGCCTGTCTTGTTGCAATTCTTGCAGTTTTTGTTGTTACGCAGCTGGCCACAAAGGACTCAGAAGGCCAGACTGTACAGCCCCAGCAGGGCTGGCTTTTGTATCTCCTGGATAGTGGGATCTCTGCTTTCAAGTAAGCATCTTGCATTTTGTTTCCCTCAGGGCAAATGGCGAGCATGGAAAATCCCCGAAGGAAATACATTGAAGAGGAAATTGTTGGCAGAGGGTGAGTCCAACCACAGTTACTTGTACGCAATCATGGGGCAACGATCTGCTGCTGGAATATCTGTCAAGGGTGAAGTCAGGCAAGCTGCAAACATATTCAGACACTGGGGTTAGTCTGCCCCATCTCTCAGTACCAGCCAGAATTTGGAAGTGTGGTCAGAAGGAATTGTCAGACACTTGGATTTCATTGCCAGAAACAGCAACCACCCCTTTTCGTAGCAGGCAGATAACTGTTTGAAGGAACATTTCTTCCCAAGAGTTTGCTGAAGGAAATAGTGTGATCAGGATAAAAACTGCCCAGTTTAGAAACTGAAATCCAAGACGAAAGAATCACCTGGCCTTTTGAGCTGAGGCACTAAAGCCCAGTGCTTCAGAAACAGGCCCAGTGCCCATGCACTGGAGAGGAAAATGCATCATCTGCCTTCTGGCAGAGCCCTCCTGCATGCTGCAGGTTGGAGGCATTTCCAGCAGACATCTCCTGTCTGGACTGGCTTTCACTCCAAGGTCTAAATGGCTTCTCCTTGCTTTGCTGCTGTTTTGTTTCTAGGGCTTTTGGAGAGGTTTGCAGAGCGATCGACACTGCCACAGGAGGACAGGTAAATGTCAAGAGCCCCTGCAGATTCTGCTGCTCTCCAGGGCTTTCCTCTCTCGTGTCAGCTGTGGCTGCAGCTGTGGCTAGAGCTGTGCTGCAAAGGCACAAGAAGCACAGACTGGTGCCAGCCTGCCAGCTGCATTTGGGACAGTCTTTGTCCTGCTCAGCTGCCAGAAGGAAGGCAAGGGGGGCAGCGGTTCCTTTCAGAGAAGGACGCTCTCCCTGGCTCTCAATTGCTCCAACAAAGGGGCATCTCACTGCTCTCTGGGGCTACGGCTTCAGAGTCCTGAATTCTCATTTCTGGCTGCCAGCAAATTCATCGGAATGTTCCTGGCAGTTCCTTAGCCACCTGCAGTGCTGCACTTGGGAACTGCATGTAGGGGAGAGATCTGCAAGGCATCCCTAAAAGCCCCAAGCCCTGCCTAGGTCCCGAGATGTATCCACAGAGTACCAAGGCACGCATTTCTTCCTCTGAAGTACGGACAGAGAAACAGAGAGTGTGCTCAGAGCTTTGGGGGGTGAGAGTTGACACACCATTTTTAACAAGTGGACAAGGCAAAATGTGGTCAGTGGCCACGTGTCCTGGAACTGGCCCCCAAAGGAGCAGAGAAATGAGCTGTAGGAATGTCAGTTCCTAATTACTCCTTTGTCTAATCGCAAGGCACTTTGGCAGAGCTCACCTGTGTCATTGCAAAATCACTCGCTCCATGTGTGTTGTGGTCTCATTCCACCAGCTTCTAAAGTTACTGATTTTCTGTGTCATTCTAGGTGGCCATCAAGAAAATCAATCTTCAAGGACCGAACAGGAATCAACAAGCGCTTAATGAAATCATGGTCATGAAGAAGAATAAGAGTCCCCACGTTGTGGATTATTTAGACAGGTGAGTGGTCATGGTCTCTTCCCATGAAGGTTTGTTTACATAGTAAAAGCATGCGAGGTTAAAACCCCACTTTGGACACTGGCAGAAAATAGAGCTGTTAATAATCAGTTAATTATTATTTCTCTACTCATCTCCAATGGATGGGAAGAGAGTGTATTTTGCCTGCATGTGTCTTCCCTGGCTTTCAAACACTGAGTTGGAACACTGGCCAAAAACCTGAATCAACCCTCCCATACTAAGTCAATACCTTGTAAGCTCACTGCCTCCATGTTGTCTCAGGATTGATTTTTTCAAGTTTCTTCAATGCTGATGAAGCATGCTAGAGAGGATTTCCCTTGGATTGTTGCCCCTCTTTTCCAGGGCTGGCCATGCCAGGAACACTAGGTGCTCCTTTCCAGAAATACCATGCGGGACAGGTTTTTCATCTTGGCTGATACTAAACTGTACTTTTGGCTTGCTGGCCATCTAAAATATCTCCTTTCTCACAGATGTGCTGTTCTCCTTGAGACTGCACAGACTGCAAACAATGCACAGCCTGGAGGGCATGTCTATTCCTTGAATTCTGTCCTTGTCACAAAGGGACCCGGAAACAAGAATCAAGCAAAGAAACCAATGTATGCATGTTCATCTGCATGGCCTTGTTCCCTTCTTTCAGCTACCTTGTGCTCGACGAACTCTGGCTGGTGATGGAGTACATGGATGGAGGCTCTCTGGATGATGTCATCGCTGAGGTTCGCATATGTGAACACCACGTTGCAACCATCAGTCGAGAGGTGAGGGATCCCATCTGTGCGTCCCAGGGCTTGGGCAGGATTGTCTGGGAAAGGGGCTCAGGACAGGAGCGATTCCGTGAGCCAGGCTTTGTTTCTGTGTGGCTGATATGCTCTGGGCAAGCAAGAGCATCTCAAGTGAACTGCCTGCCAGTGCCCCTGCACTCACTGGACTCTGTTCTTGTCCTCTTCTCTCCTGCTGTTGCACTTTCACTCTGGCTCTTGTATTTGCTCTTCTCCATCTTGCCTCTCTAAACTTTGGCCTGTCTGCGCTGCATTCCTTGCCTGTAAAAGCAAAGGTGGGGGTGGCACTGTTTGAAAGGAGCAGCAAAGAAGAGAGACTCATTTCTCTGAGTCCTCAGCTGGAAAGGTTAGCAGTGCAGCCAGAATGCTCTGTACTTCTGAGCACATCCAGTGCAGCAGCAGTCATCCTGGCTGGTTTGCAGGGCAGAGTCTACACCAGCAGTTGCTGTTGCTCTTTGGCAAGCTGATATGCCTTTCTTTAGAAAGGTGCTGCCCTGCCTGTGTTGTAGCAGCGTGCTCTTGCCCTCAATGGCACTGTCTTCTGCCATTACTCCCCATTCCCCCGCAGAGGGAATCTTGGAGAGCTCTTTCCTTTCTTGTGTGATGAAATCACATCACTGATTTTTGCCCTCCTGTTTCTGGTTTCTCTCTCAGTGCCTGCAAGGACTGCATTTTCTCCATTCCAACCATGTGATACACCGAGATGTGAAGAGCCTCAACATCCTCCTCAAAACGGATGGCTCTGTCAAGCTGGGTCAGTATTTTCTTGGTCAGGTGCAGCATTCCAGGGATATGTGGGCTGTGGGGCTGCTTTTGAGTGAGAGCCAGCCCCCCCAAAACGGTGCTGGTGGCAGTGCAGGGAGCCTGTTGTGAGCTGACCACGCGGTGGCAACGTGCACAGACCTATGGCAAGGATCGAGCCGTCCACAGTGGCATTGCTCTGTGTGTGTCCCTTCCAGAGGGAGGGGGCTACAAGTCTAAAGCTTCAGGGGAACAAAAGACACTGCTGGAGGCCGTGTAAAAAATGTGGGGATTTTTGAAGCAGCCAATGCCATATTTCCTTGGCTAAAGTCCTGAGGAAACAGAGCAGGGACAGTTGTCCAGGAGATTCAGCAGCACATTCTCCAACTTCAACTGGGCAATTCTTTTCCTTGCTTTCCTAATTGCACAGGATTCAAATCAAAACCTTCTTTTGCTCTCTCCCCAGCTGATTTTGGCCTCTCTGCTCAACTCACCCCTGAGCAGAGTAGACGGAGCTCGGTGACCGGGACTGCTTGGTGGATGGCGCCTGAAATTGCAAAAGCTGAGTCCTATGGCCCCAAAGCAGACATCTGGTCTTTTGGAATTGTGGGCATTGAAATGGTGGAAGGAGAACCTCCTTACGGGAATAAAGGTCCTCTCTCGGTAAGGTGTAAATACTCTCTGTTCCCGCTGTCTTTCTCCCCCATCCCACGTTCTGTGTGCCATTGGACAAAATGCCATTGCCATCTGCTGGAACTACTTCCACCACGGTCCCTTTCTGAAAATGTCCCTGCAGCACATCAGCATCTGCTGGGGTTTTGGTTGCATCCGTGGGGGAACTCAAGCCTTTGCCCAGGCAGACAATCTCCCTTCTCAGGCAACACTGGGCTTTGGCTTAGAAGTCCTTCCAGCTCTTTTGGCCGTGTAGATGGCCCTACTAACAGGAAACAAGCATCTTAGAGCTGCTGTTATCTTTCCTGAAATGAAGGAAAGTAACCCAAACCCAACAAAGTTTCTAAAGCAGTGGTTTGGAGAGAAGTGTACCCCCATTCTTCTCACAGGGAAACTTGCCTTAACTGAGGGATTTCCTTTCTTTACTTTTAATTACCATTGTTTTCAAGAACCAAGGAAAAAGCTTGATGACTTTTATAGCAGCTGTGCTTAAGGGACCAACAAGTGCTGCAGAGATGCTTTTCATGTCATACTCCTTGGAAATACTAGAGTGAGTTAGTAGAGCAAAGTCCCTCTTCCAACTAGCCTGTCAAGCTGGTCAGGTGAATCCTCAGAGAAGCAAAGGTGCTTTTGCTGATGTAGTTTCCACTAAGGAGGTCAGTCAATGAAATCAGCTGCCAGGGCAAGATCTGCTGGATGCTGGAAAAGCTGTGACTGCATCAGGCTTTGGGTTTTTTGTTGGTCCAGGAAAGTCATCTCTGCCTCTGTGCCACGGCAGAAACTGCCACTGCAGAGTGCAGCTGAAACAATGGGATCTGGGAGAGCAGTTCCAGATGTGAAAGAAGCAGCTGAGAGACTCGTCTTTCCTTTTTCTCCAGGCTCGATTCCTGATAGCCACCAAAGGGATCCCAAAGCTGCAGCAGCCCAAGCTTCTCTCCCCTTTGCTGCGTGACTTCCTGAGCTGCTGCCTGCAGAGAGACGAGGAGCGGCGCTGGTCTGCCAAGGAGCTGCTGCAGGTAAAATGCCAAGGGGCTGCGGGGGAAACAGTGTCCCAGGGACGGGCTCCTCCTGCACTGAAGTGCCAGGCATCAGATGAGCCTCGTCCTCCTCGCCTCCACTCTTGGTGCTGTTCAAATGAGAACAGCCAGGAATCCTAGACTGGGCTGGGCTGGCAGGGACCTGTAAGGGTCATCTGGTCCAAGTGCCCTGCAATGAGCAGGGGCGTCTTTCAAGAGATCAGGATGCTCAGACCTGAAATATTTCCAGGCCTGGGGCATTTAGCAGCTCTTGCAGTAAGCTGTGCCACTGTTGTCCCACTGTTGCTCCTTAGACCTACTCTGACTCAATCCCCTTTTCATTGAAAAAAAGATTACCCTGCCTTTGGGGCTCTTAGCTTGGAAAGTAATGGTTCATTCTTGGCTTTTTTGTTTTCCTTTGTGCAGCATCCATTTGTAACATCGGCCAAGCCTACATCCAGCCTGGTGCCACTCATCCTTACCTTTAAGAGGTGGAAGGAGTTGACAGGAATGGACCAGTCACTTAAAAACTTTTTCTTCCATCACCAGCATTGTAGTAGATTGTAGAGTAGGATTTTAGCCTAGGATTGTAGGGTAGTATTTTGGCCTAGGATTGTAAATAAAGTTTCTGAAACCTCAAGTCATTTTGAAGATTCTCCTCCTTCTGAGCCTGTGAGAATGCTCAACATTTCCTTCTGAACTGTCCATTTTTGCTTAGAGGTGGAAAGTGACATTGATGCCTTCTTTGGTACGGTTTGAAGGGGGAGTAGGCTCTTCTTTCGTCATGCTCTCCGGACCGCAGTGCCTTTGGAATATGGCCCAGGGGCTGGGTTTTACCCAGCTGTGGCACTTGTGTTTGAGGCAGAAAGGGCAGTGGCATTTGCAGGCAGAACCAAAGGACGAGTGGGGCAGCCCAAATACCCTGTGCAGATGCAGGCCTTGAGCTCTGACTCGAGAGCATTTGGGTTGCTGCCACTTGCATTTGTATCCCTAAGTGCAATCTCTTTGTCTGGGGGAGAGTTTTGCCCAAGTGAGACAGCAGAAAGATCAGGGAGGCTCCTGGGAAAGGCGCAGAGCTGGTGCAGAGCTGTCAGCGGCTGCAGGGTGAGCCCAGGCCCCGCCTTGCCCAGGCTGGAGCCCCAGCAGAGCCCTGGCAGAGCCCGGAGCAGCCTGAGCCGGGGCAGAGGCAGCTGCAAGGAGGCCCTTGGAGCTGCAAGAGGCAGCAGCCCGGCCCTGGGTGCCTCTTGGGGGCCCCGGGCGAATCCTGCGCTCTCAGAGCCCAGCTGGCAGCCGGCTGCTCCCGAGGGGAAGCGTGGCCGTGCTGGGCACAGCACAGACCGGTGGCATCGGCCGTCCGGAGCGTGCACAGGAGCAGAGAAAGGCAAACCACAGCCGAGGGCTGCAGGCCTGGCTGAGGATTGCCACCCTTGTGCCGGCTGCCCTCTAACTCCTGGCCAAGGCGAGCAGTGTGTGCAGCGCTCTGGGCACAGGGGAGGGAGCCGGGCTGCTCCGCAGGCTCCGGCACAGGGCAGCCTCCTTCAGGCACGGCGCTTCTGCTGGGGGAACCGAGGCCAGCGGCAGGCAGGGACAGCTTGTCAGGTCACATCTGCAGGAGCCGGGGCCTCACACAGCTCTGGGAGGAAGCGCCTGCAGTGCTGGAGTTGTGCACTGAGCCAGAGCAAAGGGGTGAAATGCGGAGTGTTCTGCAGAAATATTCCGGGGCGCCAGGCCAGCCTGCTTTGAGCTCTCTGGCACACAGCAAGCACTGTGCAATGCAGCCCTGAGCTGCTGGGAGAGGGGTGTTAGAAAGGAGCCAACTCTTAGATGAAATTAAATGGGGAAAAAGTCCTCAAAGCCAAAGAGAACTGTTTCTGAGGAAGGATTCACCTGAGCTGGGTGTGTATCTCCCTCTCCCAAGAGCCAAACACACACACAACACACACACAGAAAATGCTGCTTTTTACTGCCTTTCCCAGCCCAGGGCGAACCGTGTCCCCTTTCCCTTTGGCCGGGAAATAGGAAACTTGTATTCTGTCCCCACCGTCTCCTTTTCTGTCCCCTCCCCTCTTCTCCTACTTCCCTTTTGTTTTGGTCTTCATGCTGGCCCCTCTCCCAGCTCACAGCAACACCCAACAAATCAACTAGAACCAATCCAAACCCTAAATAACAACCCCAAGAACCAACAGCTTTCGTTCTTTCTTCCAATAACCCTGCAGCTGCAGCAAAATATTACCTCCTATCTCACTGAGGGAATCGGGCATGAGCCTGTGGCTCGTGCTTGAGCAGTGAACTGATTTGGAAGGGAGCAGAAGGGTTTCAGTAGGCAGTTTGTGTTTTTCTTCTGAATTGATGAAGGAAAGACACACTCTGGCTTCAGTCAGCAAAAACATTTTCAAGGTGCATTGAGGACATGCTTGTGAGCAATTCCCAGAGAAGGCAGGTTTTGAGAAAATGTTGAACTGTAACAAATTGTGAATTCCCTTTGCATTAACAGAGTGTTGAGCCCTCTATTCCTCCGGAGCAGTGATTGATGTGTGCAAGTGGCTACCTTAGCCTTGAGAATAGAGTAGTCTTCCTAAGAATGTAGCTGGAATGAATTCAAGGGGAAAAGAGTGGTTGTAGGAGGCTCTTGGGCATCAGAGGAGAATTGCAGGAATGGGATGTTCCCCAAATGACCACCAGACACTCTCAAGAGAGCCCTACTCTCCTGTCAGTAACTTCTGAGAAGCGATTTAAATATGTCAACTAATTTGAGGGAATGTTTAACCTGTGAGTTTCAGCACAGTAATGAGTAGGTCTTGTTTCCATGGTTACAAATGAGTAGGTGAGATTTCTGGCTGAGCACGTGTTAGGAAAGTGATTCCCCACGCACCCAGTACTGAAATAAAGTCATGTCTCCTTTCTCACACCGAGCTGGCACCAGGGATCGGAGCCCTTCTTGGTAACTTTGATTTTAGTCGCTTCTATTGAAAGGTGAAAATGAAACCTTTTCCAGCTGTTCCCCTCGGGTTTACATTTCTGGGGGCCAAAGCTCTGTGCTGCAGGTGGCCCGGGTGTGTGCAGAGCAATGCAGCCTCCACAAAGCCCTTGGTTTCCCCACAAGTCATCAGGATTTGTTGCCAGGTGTGCCCAGCTGTGGCAGGAGAAAGAGCCCGCAGTGCAGTGGGCGCCGTGCCCTGCCCAGCCAGGGCTCTCTGGCACAGAGGAGCAGCAGCAGCACCTTTCAACCCACTCCTGCCCTGGCCTCACCTGGGACACAGAAGCCTCTGGAAATCAGCACCACCTGGCCCCTTCCCAGCCTGGAGCAGCTCCTGCTGGTGGGCACATCCTGCACTTCTACTGCTTCCGAACAGGAATCAAGGCACAGGGGGAGACGGACATACAGAGAAGCCCTGGGCTAGTGCAATAAATGGGCAAATGCATGGGGGAATGTGTTAGGAATCATTTCAGCTGTCATGCCAATACTGCCTTCGCTCCTTTTCTCCCTTCACGTTTCCTGTTCTTTTCCCTCTCACATTTCCACTCCTTCCCCCTCTCGAGTCTCACAGTTTTCCTGTCATGTTTGCCGCCCAAGTTTTACTTCTTTTCCCCGCTCTTTTCAGCTCCCTTTCCTCACACTTTGCCTCTCGCACTTCCCCAGCTTCCCGCTTTTTCCTGCTTTTTTGTTCTCTCACGATTCTCACAATTTCCCCCTCACTTATCCTGCCCTTTTCTCCCCTCATGCTTTTCTCCTTTCCTCAGTCATTTTTCTCCAAGTTGTCTCCTCATGTTTCTCACTTTTGCCCTCGTGTTTCCCAGGCTTTCCCTCTCCCATTTCTCCCACTTTTCCCCTCATGTTTATCATTCTTTCCCCCTCATGTTCCTAATACTTTTCCTCTAGCATTTTCTGCCCTTTTTTCACTCCTCTTTTCTGTCACTTTTCCCATCCAACTTCCCACGCTTTTTTTCCCCCTAATGTTTTCTGCCTTTTTCTGCCCTCTGGTTTCTCCCTCTTTTCCCCTCAGGATTCTCACAATGTTCCCCTCACATTTGCTGCCTGTTTCTCTCTCTCTGCCAGTAATTTTCTCACTCTTTTCCCCTCACATTTCCCTCCATTTTTTCCTCTATGTTTTTCAGCCTTCCTTGATCATGTTTCTTAGAATTTTCCCGTCATATGTCCTGCCTTTTCCTCCTCTCACCTTCCTCTCCTATTTTCACTCACGTCTTCACCATTTTCCCCTCAGTTTTCTCAGCCTTTCCCACTCAGGTTTCCTTCCCTTTTCCTCCCTCACACTTCCCTCCTTTTTCCACTCCCATTTCTCACACTTGTCACCTCATGTTTTCTGCCTTTTTTCCCCTCACATTTCTTAACCCACTGAGTCCTGTCAGTGACTCTTCCTCTTCAGTAGTTGATGAGCTTCTTTTCTTCTTTCCTGCAATCCCCTCCTCCAAAGAATGGGTGCCAGAGCAGCGCTCCAAGAAGCCCCTGCCCGTGTGTCTGCTGAACAGAATGGCTGTGCTCGACTTGAACAATCTCGTGAAGAACAACCTAAACTGCAGTGGACTTTCAATTCCCTCTAGTCTTCATAGTGTTCTAAAGAAATGGGTACCCTGAGGGATACACGTCGCAGGTGAGCAGCCGCTGCACCATCCGCCTCAAGCAGATCCCATCTCCGTTTTCATCACCTCACATTCACTGTGACTCCTGCCTGGACGAAACCACTTGTGATGCTGCTTGATGCTAATTGGAGTCCATGTGCACAAGAAGTGCTTTTAGCCCTCTTTCAAAAAAAAAAAAAAAAAAAAAGAAGTTTTTATTTTAAAACGTTCAATGCCTGGAGTTTTGTTCTATTTTCCCCTATTTGAATTGCCTTGACATCAAAGTACTGCCAGTTGGCGTTCCAAACTGGCTGGTCTGTGTTTGTGTGCACAGAGCAAAGGTGCCAGACCGTGTCCTTTTCCCGGGTGTCCGTTAATGTCCATTCCAACAGACACTGCAGGGGGGCTCAGCCTGCCCCACGCAGGATGGCAGCCAGAGGGCTGAGGCTGCGCCTCCTAGTGAGATCAGCCGCCCTGGCAGCCCGGCCCCAGCCGCCATCTTGTGTGTGGTTCTCCAGCCCTGGCCGCCATCTTGTGTGTGGCTCCCTCAGCCCTGGCCGCCATCTTTTGCCCTGGCCTAGTCCAGCTCTTAAGCGAATGTGTTGCTGTTGTGTCGGCAGTCAGGGTCCGCCCCAAAGACACCAACACCAGCAGGACAGGCTACAGGGAATGGCACGGGTTTGGCTCAAAGCAGCCAGTCCTGACTTGTCACTGTCCTTTATCCATGAACACGTCCCCATATGCAGCCACAGCAAATGTCCAACAGCAGCTCCATCAGCCACTTCCTCCCGCTGGCGCTGGCAGACACGCGGCAGCTGCAGCTCCTGCACTTCTGCCTCTTCCTGGGCATCTCCCTGGCTGCCCTCCTGGGCCACGGCCTGGTCACCAGCGCCGTAGCCTGCGGCCACCACCTGCACAGCCCCATGTTCTTCCTCCTGCTCAACCTGGCCCTCAGCGACCTGGGCTCCATCTGCACCACTGTCCGCAAAGCCATGCACAATTCCCTCTGGGACACCAGGACCGTCTCCTACGCAGGATGTGCTGCACTGCGGAGGATTTCGGCGAGGGAAGAATGCAATCAATCAATATGATTGGTAAAGCATTGTTCAACTTTATTGCTCATAACATCCGTTCTTATACTTTTGCCCGAAGCGTTCAGCATACTTGTCAAATTATAGTTGGTTAGCATACACTACTCATCTATACTTGATTGGCTATATCAAGCGTGAGAATGTTCCTCCTCTTGGCATGCTGAAAACTTTGTATACGTGCTTACTGCTATGCTCTATTAAGCACAAGTTCTTTTATCTTTGGCCTGTGTCCGTGCTTACTGCTGTCCCAAGGACAGCTTGTCTCAGCAGCGCGTAGGCTGCTAGCACTTGGTATCGGGCCATAAGGCCTCTAATGATCCGTGGCCTTGCTCTGCTAACCGTTCTTCAACAATTCCCTCTTTTTTATTTCGTGCCACAAATGCAGGGTGTCGAGTAGTTACTGTTTCTGCTACGCGATACATCATCTGTTGCAAGCAGCAAAAAAAGCAAGGTACAAAAAGGACAAGCAGTAAAATAACAATCACAATATTGATTACATGTTGCAGTAGGGCGGTTATCCAAGGCCCTCGCCCGAAAGATCTTAGCCAATCTGTTAAAGCCAAGCCTGTGTCTTGCTGCAAATCACTAGTGAGTTCTTGCAACTTAGCTATTTGGGTATGAATTGACATGGAGTGATATCTCTGTACTGCCTTGTCAAACTGCCAGAGCAGTTGTAGGTTTTCTCTTGCCCTTAAGTCTTCAATTAAGTGTACCGCCTCTAACCCTGGCTGTCCAGTATCGATGTCACTCTTGCAGGGTCATTAGCAGGACGGATCCATTTACTAGGTATCCACTGGGGCCCTGTGGGGGTAAGAACACAAACATAACCTCTACCCATGTACTGAACCTCTGCGGGACCTTCCCATACTCCAGTTTTGGGATCTCGGTACATGACTTTAAACAATGGCTTAGTTGCTTCCTCCTTTACTCCCCCTGAGTGGATGACCGCAGGGGGCTCCGAGTGGTCCCCCATTACACACAGATAGTTTAATACAAATAGTGTTTTTGATAGCATGGTCTGCACATCCACCTCCTCCTTCTATTTTAACAGATAATCCTTGAGTGTTTGGTGGGCTCGCTCCACAATCGCCTGACCTGTTGGTGAATGTGGGATACCTGTGATGTGTGTCACACCCCACTTCTGTAAGAACCTTTGGATCCTGCTGCTCACATATGCAGGGCCATTGTCTGTCTTAATCTGTTCTGGCACCCCCATCACCGCAAAGCAAGTAGTTAGGTGTCGTACCACGTGGAGAGCTTTCTCTCTTGGCTGCGCTGAAGCCCAAATAAATTTACTGAAAGAATCAATTGTAACATGCACATATTTCAATCTACCAAAGGAGGATACGTGAGTTACATCCATTTGCCAGATCTGATTGGCTCCAAGGCCCTGTGGGTTTACTCCCATCCCTAGTCCAGGCCCATGCTGACTACAGAGAGGACAGGATCTGACAATACCACGGGCATCATTCAGAGATATGCGAAACTGTTTCTTTAGGCCACGCGCATTCTGGTGAAAAGTCTCATGAGCAATACGTGCCTGCTGAAATCTGTCTTGTGGTACTGCAACAGAAACCAACTGATCAGTTATGGCATTACCCTGACCCAAACCTTCTGACCATTTGTGGCTTCGAATATGCAAAATTGCAAAAGGAGCTGAGCGCAGCCAAACAGCTTGCCTCAGCTGTCTCAAAAGTTCCCATAACCTGTCATTCTTTATATCCTTTATCAATGCATCCTCAATCCGCAGCACCACCCCTACTACGCATCATGAGTCTGTGACAATATTTACACCCTGACCAGGCCAATTCATAATGATCCAAAGGACAGCCCTTAATTCTAGCGTCTGCAATGTGTCCTCAGTAGTCGCGTCCACGTGCCCTCCTCCATCCATCCAGATCAAGGCAGAGCGTTTGCTTTGTGATGTCAGGGCACGGTTGCCACGTGGTCATGGTAACATCGCAAGGTTGCCTTGGTGCCCGGAAGGCCTCAGGGGTGTCAGAGCAGCTCTTGGGCTTGCTCGGTGCAGGAACTTGGTCCTGTGCTTGAGGCTTTTGTCAGTGGGCAGCTGCTGACTGACAGGAGACTCCTTTTAGCTAGCGTTAGAGCGCACTCTGCAAACTTGCACAGCAGTTGCCACAATGATTCGGCAACTCGCCGCTGCAGTTTTCACTGTTTATGGAGTTACTTATTCCTGCTATTTCCTGACTCACCTGGCAGGTAAGTAGAGGTTTTCCCTGAGTGTCACCTAACCTGGTTTTTGTGTCTTCCTGCTCTTTCTTAGTGACTGGGTTGATTTGGAAACAGAAAGGCCATTGGGATGCCGCTTGGGTAAAGCTCCTGTCAACATGTTCAGCTCAAAAGGGGGCGTGTGTAGCCACGGCCGTGTGGGCAGCATTTGCAAGGGAACCTGCAGGGGTTGCGTTCCCTCCGTGGGAGAGTCTGTGGCAGCAGAGTTTGCCAATTCCTCCATTGCTGGGTCAAGCAGGACAACTTTGAAAATGTAGACTGGGAGGCCTTCTTGGAAGGTCTTCTAAAAATGCTGTGGTTGTCTCCAGTTTTCTCAAAGCATCTGCTTCATTTTCCCTTGCCTACTGCAGGTCACCTGAGCCGGGTATTCAGAGGTGCTGATCCCAAGGTGAGTAAGGAAAGAACATTTGATGTTCCTGGTGTTTTAGAATCGTGCGCCAAGCTGTGAGCTTGGCCTGTGGCAGTAGAGTTTAGAGGGCCAGCTGAGTAGGCTGCAAGAAAATCCATTTCCATGTCTACAGCAGCAAGAGCAGAGGCATCACTGCCTATTTCCTAATTTTCCATTCCAGAGCTTTAAAAGAACTAAAAGAGAAGTTTTGCAGAGAGAATGGTGCTTCCTGATAGTAGTCAGGGGGAATATGTAATTTGGAGCAATTTGCAGTGTCCAGTTGAATCAGCCCATTAGAATTTAGGCAGAGTGACTTAGAATCCCCTTGCTCTCCAAGTTGATGATTTGTGCTTAGTAGAGCTGGTTCTAGAGCTGAAGAGAAAGAAGGTTCTAAATGAGCCTGTGTCTCACGCTCCTGTCTGTCCACAGATCACTGAAGGAAGAACAGACTCCCCTCCGGCTTCCTCTGCTCCTGGACAAGAAGCCGAAGAGGAGCCAAATGACCACAAGGCTCCAGCTGTTGTCACCCCACAGCCGGAACTTTCCCAGCCAGTAAGTGCCACTTCTGGAGGGTGCTGTCTTTAGTGCGAGGCAGAGCTGCAAGTTTCTGAGCAGCCAGCTCTTGCTGTTGGTGGCTGAGAATGCTGAGTGCTGCAGTCCTGCCAGACCTAGCCATTCCCCTCAGCCAGTGACAGCTGGAAAATGGGCTTTGAGCTGCCGTGTTTAGGCCCCAGCTTGCTGGGATTCTGATAGGGGCCAGCCTGGAGCAGGAAGGTTCCCTGTCTGCAGAGGAGGGAGCATGTCAAAGGCACTGTGCTCAGCCTTGGTGGATACGTAGGGGACGCTGTGGCCTGGGGACACCTGTCCCTCTCCACAGACGTGCCAAGTACCCACAGGCACCAAAAGTCTTGATCTGAGAACACAAGCTCTTTGGGGTGGTTTGTCCCCGGGAGCTTCTTGGCTGTGCTTACCCGGGAGCATTTCAGAGACACACTGGGGATGTGGAGTTGCTGTTTGAAGACAGGGATTTTGGTGCCTTTGTTGCCAGGTTGTTCTTTTGCCTCTTCAGGCAGAGCAGTCAGTAGCAGAGCTGACAGGCACTCGGAGTCCACCTGTCTTTTGGCTTTTAAAGAGCTGCTAAGAGATGATGTGTTGTCCATGAATCTTTGGGGGGTCACTCTTCTCTTGTGTGGCAAAAGACACGTTCCCTGTCAGCTTCCGAAGAGGCTGTTGGAGCTTCAGCCCCAGATGGAGGCTGATTGTACTGCTAGTGTCACAGTGGGACAGAGTGAAGGGCAGGGAGAGGGGAATTCAATGGAGCTCTTGGGACTGAGGAGGCCAGGAGTCCCCCAGGCACTGAAAGCACAGAGCCTTGTCATCTGCAGAGATCAGCACTGGGACAGGAGGGTTACAATGGAAGCAGAGGTGGGCAGGGAAGCAGAAAGAAGTGGCTGAATGAATATGATTTGTATGCTGAAAAAGGAAAAAGCTGAGCCTGATGGCATCTCCCAGTCACTTGCTCTGCATTTGTGTGTACAGAACGTGGAGGCAGAGGCACAAGCAGAGCCGCCCAAACCTCCGAGTGACACCATAGCAGCAAGGAGGAAGAGCAGGGAAGACATCAGAAGAACTGAGGATCAATGGAAACTCCATCAGGAGAGGGGCAATCAACAAAACCTTGTAAGCGGAGGAGTAGTAGCCACTCCCCTGATGGAAGGTTCTGTCTCTTGTTCTTTACGGAACTTTGGAGACAAGCTGCAGGCAGAGCTGCAGAAAACTCGGGCTAGGATCAAGGCATGGGAGAAGAGGCTGGAGGAAGAAATGGAGATTCTAGCAGAAGACCGAGCGAAAATTTGTCTCCTCCTTGAGAAGCGAGAGGCTCTACAGAAACAAGTGAGTGAATGAGCAATAGCCACTGCAGTCACCAACCTGGTGCTTTCTGCCCTTCTTGCCTTTCCCCTGCAGAGCAGCAGGGGGGTGGGGTGATGCCTCTGAGTGCCATCCTGCTCCAGTGTGTGCCACAGGCACTCTGAAGGACACTCCCTGCTCTGCTGAATCTCAGCTGCTGCCCTGCACAGTGGCACTAGTGCTTTGGCCTTTTGGCCAGCAGTCATCTGAATGCATTCCTGCTGGCCTCTTCCTGCTCTCCTTGTTTCTTGAGGTGTTCTTGCAGGGGAACACGGTGACCCAGATGGATCTGGAAAGAAGCTGTCTGTATCCCTTGTGAATCTGGTCCTCTCCCTTTCCTCACAGTCGATGACTCTTGGCTGACAGGGACAAGCTGGACTCTCTGACTGCTTTGTTCTCTTTGACTTAAGGTGGAAGTGTTGACATCTCGCCTGGCAGCCTGCAAAGATTTCCATCAAGTGACTGGCAGCAAGGAGCCCCAAGATTCCTGTGAGGCACAGAAACTGTCCCAAGCAGCAGCGCTGCCGGTTGGACACGTTCAGAAGATGCCGGAGGAAAAGAGGACTCCATGGGAGAAGGTAGAACATTTGAACAAAGAGCTGCAAGTGTGTCTGCAGCGCTTGGAAGGGGAAAAGCGTCCTTGGGAGAAAGTGGAATGGTCATTTTGGCAGTCACCCTTCAGAAAACCCACGCAAATGCATTTTGGAGAAAATGGACAATGAATCTGGCCTTGCACTCCAGTCAAACCAGCCTTTGGCTTTGAGCCATCCAGTTTGAGGAGTGGACATCAGAACAAACCCATGGCAGAGCCCTGCATGTGGCTGACAGCATCTTGCTAAGGGCTTGCACTTGAAATGGGATCTGGGGCTAATCTCTGCCAGCCACTTTTCTTTCTGACACAAACTCCTTTGTTGTCTCAGATCTCCACAGGCTCTTCTGTTGAACCTGCAGCAGCAGCAGTGTTACCTGAAGGCACCTGTGCTGGCCAAGCTGTGCAGTGGAAGCCGGGCAGTTCGTTCATCTCCAGCACTGACAGGGCTTCTGCTCAGCAACAGGAGATGGAGGATGATGAGGATGAGTCCCTGGAGCTCCTGAGTATGTCTTGTGTCTTTCTTCTCTGAGGGACAGTGTATTGTGTGCACGTGTCAGCACAGCTGGACCCAATGATTCTCCTCCCTTTGGTGTCCCAGGAGCATTTAGGGCTCCCCACAGGAGAGGCTGTGCTCCAAGGCAGCAAGAGAGTGCTCTGGGTGTTCCCGCTGCCTCTGAGGGCAGCTTGGACGTGCCTGGGGTTTGCCTGAGCTTCCCCAGCTGCTAAAGGCAGAAGCAGGGGTTGTCCTTGCATCAGCAGAAGGCTGTGAGCTAGCAAATGATCTGGGCAAGTCCTGTGTGCTAGTGGCCAAACTGGATAGAATAGTCAGCTTCCTAAATTCTCCTTAGACTCCTGACTTCTCATCCGCCATCCGAGCAAAAAAAACCTTCACGGAAATTGATTGGTTTTGGCATTTTGTCTTTTGGTTGTGGTTTTAGTTTGGGTTTTTTCCCAGATTTTTTGGGTAGAGGTTTTTTCTCCATCTTGAAGGAGCTCTTCTGCCCCATGAGTCTCAGTGGCGTAATTTTGATGACTGTTCCTATTTACCACTACTACATCTGCAGGTTTTTTAATGAGAAGATTATATATTTGTCAGTGAGGACTCTTTGGAAAGAACATCAGGTGACAGCAGAAACAGAGAGCAAGAGCTGGTTTTTTTGTGCCCCCAATGAAAAAAACAGATCTTTTTATTACAATCTGTATTTAATATCCTAGTTTTGTTCCTAGAAAGATAAGTCCAAGAGACACAGGCCTGGGGCATGATCAGATAAAAGTGCACTGTAGGCATTTCTCAGGAGTGAGCCTCCAGCCCCTCTGCTGTATATTCCTCAGATCCATGGCACTTTTTCCTACCTGATTCCCAGTCATTCCCATGGCTGTTAGAATGCTACCCACTGGCCCAAGCCCTGCTCACATCAGTCTCTAGGAAAACAAATCAAGCCCTTTGTGATTCTACAGCACAAGTCATTGAAGCTGCTTCTTGCCCAGAGCAGCTGCCGGTCCTGTGCCCTCAGATGAGACCTGGTGGGGCTGAGAAGAGAGCCCAGCTGACTCTCTGTCTCCCGTCACCTGTTGGCACAAAAGGGCACTGACGTGCACCTGGGTGTGTCTGCTCTCCAAGCCAATCCTGCCGTGTCCTCAGTGGGGGCAGCAGCTTGGAAGGGGCTGGGTGTGGCCGTGCCTTCTTGCCATTGCTTGTCAGTGCTGGTGCCTGGGCTTTGGCAGCTTTGTGGCGGTGGCTGCCCTGGCCCTGAGGGCTGGTGTGAGTGCCGAGGCTGGAGCCTTCCTTAGCTGGGAGAGTCCCGCTGCCGGCCGGCCGCTGCAGCGCGGAGCTGCCCCGAGGCAGCAGCCCCTGCTCTGGGCCGGCTCCTGCACGGCCTGGGCTGGGCTCACAGAGGGTCAGCATCTCCTCTGGGCAGCTGTCCGTGTCCCGCCGGCACCTGAGGAGCACTGCTGTCCCTGCTGCCCTTGCCCGCTGCGGGAAGGTGGGCACGTGTGCGGGGCTGAGAGGGCGAGTGCAATGGCAGGGACTGATCCCTGCTGTCAGGGGGAGGAGAAGCAGTGTGGTTCTTCACGTGGGCCACGGGCAAGGGCGTCTTCCAGCTCAGCCTGCTCATCAAGGGTGAGGGTCCTGCTGCTGAAGGCCCCTTGGGATTGGTTAGAGCATGAGCTGCTTGGGTTTACAAAGGGAAAGGCATTCCTTTGGGAAACTGCTGCAAGGTGGGGAAGATGCCCTCCTCTCCTGGGAATGCATCTCCCTGTGCTTTGTTTGCTGTCAAGAGATCTCTTCAAAGGACTGTAGAAATCAGTGCTGGCCTGCTTGTACTGCAGAGCTGCCTGTCTTGTTGCAATTCTTGCAGTTTTTGTTGTTACGCAGCTGGCCACAAAGGACTCAGCAGGCCAGACTGTACAGCCCCAGCAGGGCTGGCTTTTGTATCTCCTGGATAGTGGGATCTCTGCTTTCAAGTGAGCATCTTGCATTTTGTTTCCCTCAGGGCAAATGGCGAGCATGGAAAATCCCCGAAGGAAATACATTGAAGAGGAAATTGTTGGCAGAGGGTGAGTCCAACCACAGTTACTTGTACGCAATCATGGGGCAACGATCTGCTGCTGGAATATCTGTCAAGGGTGAAGTCAGGCAAGCTGCAAACATATTCAGACACTGGGGTTAGTCTGCCCCATCTCTCAGTACCGGCCAGAATTTGGAAGTGTGGTCAGAAGGAATTGTCAGACACTTGGATTTCATTGCCAGAAACAGCAACCACCCCTTTTCGTAGCAGGCAGATAACTGTTTGAAGGAACATTTCTTCCCAAGAGTTTGCTGAAGGAAATAGTGTGATCAGGATAAAAACTGCCCAGTTTAGAAACTGAAATCCAAGACGAAAGAATCACCTGGCCTTTTGAGCTGAGGCACTAAAGCCCAGTGCTTCAGAAACAGGCCCAGTGCCCATGCACTGGAGAGGAAAATGCATCATCTGCCTTCTGGCAGAGCCCTTCTGCATACTGCAGGTTGGAGGCATTTCCAGCAGACATCTCCTGTCTGGGCTGGCTTTCACTCCAAGGTCTAAATGGCTTCTCCTTGCTTTGCTGCTGTTTTGTTTCTAGGGCTTTTGGAGAGGTTTGCAGAGCGATCGACACTGCCACAGGAGGACAGGTAAATGTCAAGAGCCCCTGCAGATTCTGCTGCTCTCCAGGGCTTTCCTCTCTCGTGTCAGCTGTGGCTGCAGCTGTGGCTAGAGCTGTGCTGCAAAGGCACAAGAAGCACAGACTGGTGCCAGCCTGCCAGCTGCATTTGGGACAGTCTTTGTCCTGCTCAGCTGCCAGAAGGAAGGCAAGGGGGGCAGCGGTTCCTTTCAGAGAAGGACGCTCTCCCTGGCTCTCAATTGCTCCAACAAAGGGGCATCTCACTGCTCTCTGGGGCTACGGCTTCAGAGTCCTGAATTCTCATTTCTGGCTGCCAGCAAATTCATCGGAATGTTCCTGGCAGTTCCTTAGCCACCTGCAGTGCTGCACTTGGGAACTGCATGTAGGGGAGAGATCTGCAAGGCATCCCTAAAAGCCCCAAGCCCTGCCTAGGTCCCGAGATGTATCCACAGAGTACCAAGGCATGCATTTCTTCCTCTGAAGTACGGACAGAGAAACAGAGAGTGTGCTCAGAGCTTTGGGGGGTGAGAGTTGACACACCATTTTTAACAAGTGGACAAGGCAAAATGTGGTCAGTGGCCACGTGTCCTGGAACTGGCCCCCAAAGGAGCAGAGAAATGAGCTGTAGGAATGTCAGTTCCTAATTACTCCTTTGTCTAATCGCAAGGCACTTTGGCAGAGCTCACCTGTGTCATTGCAAAATCACTCGCTCCATGTGTGTTGTGGTCTCATTCCACCAGCTTCTAAAGTTACTGATTTTCTGTGTCATTCTAGGTGGCCATCAAGAAAATCAATCTTCAAGGACCGAACAGGAATCAACAAGCGCTTAATGAAATCATGGTCATGAAGAAGAATAAGAGTCCCCACGTTGTGGATTATTTAGACAGGTGAGTGGTCATGGTCTCTTCCCATGAAGGTTTGTTTACATAGTAAAAGCATGCGAGGTTAAAACCCCACTTTGGACACTGGCAGAAAATAGAGCTGTTAATAATCAGTTAATTATTATTTCTCTACTCATCTCCAATGGATGGGAAGAGAGTGTATTTTGCCTGCATGTGTCTTCCCTGGCTTTCAAACACTGAGTTGGAACACTGGCCAAAAACCTGAATCAACCCTCCCATACTAAGTCAATACCTTGTAAGCTCACTGCTTCCATGTTGTCTCAGGATTGATTTTTTCAAGTTTCTTCAATGCTGATGAAGCATGCTAGAGAGGATTTCCCTTGGATTGTTGCCCCTCTTTTCCAGGGCTGGCCATGCCAGGAACACTAGGTGCTCCTTTCCAGAAATACCATGCGGGACAGGTTTTTCATCTTGGCTGATACTAAACTGTACTTTTGGCTTGCTGGCCATCTAAAATATCTCCTTTCTCACAGATGTGCTGTTCTCCTTGAGACTGCACAGACTGCAAACAATGCACAGCCTGGAGGGCATGTCTATTCCTTGAATTCTGTCCTTGTCACAAAGGGACCCGGAAACAAGAATCAAGCAAAGAAACCAATGTATGCATGTTCATCTGCATGGCCTTGTTCCCTTCTTTCAGCTACCTTGTGCTCGACGAACTCTGGCTGGTGATGGAGTACATGGATGGAGGCTCTCTGGATGATGTCATCGCTGAGGTTCGCATATGTGAACACCACGTTGCAACCATCAGTCGAGAGGTGAGGGATCCCATCTGTGCGTCCCAGGGCTTGGGCAGGATTGTCTGGGAAAGGGGCTCAGGACAGGAGCGATTCCGTGAGCCAGGCTTTGTTTCTGTGTGGCTGATATGCTCTGGGCAAGCAAGAGCATCTCAAGTGAACTGCCTGCCAGTGCCCCTGCACTCACTGGACTCTGTTCTTGTCCTCTTCTCTCCTGCTGTTGCACTTTCACTCTGGCTCTTGTATTTGCTCTTCTCCATCTTGCCTCTCTAAACTTTGGCCTGTCTGCGCTGCATTCCTTGCCTGTAAAAGCAAAGGTGGGGGTGGCACTGTTTGAAAGGAGCAGCAAAGAAGAGAGACTCATTTCTCTGAGTCCTCAGCTGGAAAGGTTAGCAGTGCAGCCAGAATGCTCTGTACTTCTGAGCACATCCAGTGCAGCAGCAGTCATCCTGGCTGGTTTGCAGGGCAGAGTCTACACCAGCAGTTGCTGTTGCTCTTTGGCAAGCTGATATGCCTTTCTTTAGAAAGGTGCTGCCCTGCCTGTGTTGTAGCAGCGTGCTCTTGCCCTCAATGGCACTGTCTTCTGCCATTACTCCCCATTCCCCTGCAGAGGGAATCTTGGAGAGCTCTTTCCTTTCTTGTGTGATGAAATCACATCACTGATTTTTGCCCTCCTGTTTCTGGTTTCTCTCTCAGTGCCTGCAAGGACTGCATTTTCTCCATTCCAACCACGTGATACACCGAGATGTGAAGAGCCTCAACATCCTCCTCAAAACGGATGGCTCTGTCAAGCTGGGTCAGTATTTTCTTGGTCAGGTGCAGCGTTCCAGGGATATGTGGGCTGTGGGGCTGCTTTTGAGTGAGAGCCAGCCCCCCCAAAACGGTGCTGGTGGCAGTGCAGGGAGCCTGTTGTGAGCTGACCACGCGGTGGCAACGTGCACAGACCTATGGCAAGGATCGAGCAGTGCACAGTGGCATTGCTCTGTGTGTGTCCCTTCCAGAGGGAGGGGGCTACAAGTCTAAAGCTTCAGGGGAACAAAAGACACTGCTGGAGGCCGTGTAAAAAATGTGGGGATTTTTGAAGCAGCCAATGCCATATTTCCTTGGCTAAAGTCCTGAGGAAACAGAGCAGGGACAGTTGTCCAGGAGATTCAGCAGCACATTCTCCAACTTCAACTGGGCAATTCTTTTCCTTGCTTTCCTAATTGCACAGGATTCAAATCAAAACCTTCTTTTGCTCTCTCCCCAGCTGATTTTGGCCTCTCTGCTCAACTCACCCCTGAGCAGAGTAGACGGAGCTCGGTGACCGGGACTGCTTGGTGGATGGCGCCTGAAATTGCAAAAGCTGAGTCCTATGGCCCCAAAGCAGACATCTGGTCTTTTGGAATTGTGGGCATTGAAATGGTGGAAGGAGAACCTCCTTACGGGAATAAAGGTCCTCTCTCGGTAAGGTGTAAATACTCTCTGATCCCGCTGTCTTTCTCCCCCATCCCACGTTCTGTGTGCCATTGGACAAAATGCCATTGCCATCTGCTGGAACTACTTCCACCACGGTCCCTTTCTGAAAATGTCCCTGCAGCACATCAGCATCTGCTGGGGTTTTGGTTGCATCCATGGGGGAACTCAAGCCTTAGCCCAGGCAGACAATCTCCCTTCTCAGGCAACACTGGGCTTTGGCTTAGAAATCCTTACAGCTCTTTTGGCCGTGTAGATGGCCCTACTAACAGGAAACAAGCATCTTAGAGCTGCTGTTATCTTTCCTGAAATGAAGGAAAGTAACCCAAACCCAACAAAGTTTCTAAAGCAGTGGTTTGGAGAGAAGTGTACCCCCATTCTTCTCACAGGGAAACTTGCCTTAACTGAGGGATTTCCTTTCTTTACTTTTAATTACCATTGTTTTCAAGAACCAAGGAAAAAGCTTGATGACTTTTATAGCAGCTGTGCTTAAGGGACCAACAAGTGCTGCAGAGATGCTTTTCATGTCATACTCCTTGGAAATACTAGAGTGAGTTAGTAGAGCAAAGTCCCTCTTCCAACTAGCCTGTCAAGCTGGTCAGGTGAATCCTCAGAGAAGCAAAGGTGCTTTTGCTGATGTAGTTTCCACTAAGGAGGTCAGTCAATGAAATCAGCTGCCAGGGCAAGATCTGCTGGATGCTGGAAAAGCTGTGACTGCATCAGGCTTTGGGTTTTTTGTTGGTCCAGGAAAGTCATCTCTGCCTCTGTGCCACGGCAGAAACTGCCACTGCAGAGTGCAGCTGAAACAATGGGATCTGGGAGAGCAGTTCCAGATGTGAAAGAAGCAGCTGAGAGACTCGTCTTTCCTTTTTCTCCAGGCTCGATTCCTGATAGCCACCAAAGGGATCCCAAAGCTGCAGCAGCCCAAGCTTCTCTCCCCTTTGCTGCGTGACTTCCTGAGCTGCTGCCTGCAGAGAGACGAGGAGCGGCGCTGGTCTGCCAAGGAGCTGCTGCAGGTAAAATGCCAAGGGGCTGCGGGGGAAACAGTGTCCCAGGGACGGGCTCCTCCTGCACTGAAGTGCCAGGCATCAGATGAGCCTCGTCCTCCTCGCCTCCACTCTTGGTGCTGTTCAAATGAGAACAGCCAGGAATCCTAGACTGGGCTGGGCTGGCAGGGACCTGTAAGGGTCATCTGGTCCAAGTGCCCTGCAATGAGCAGGGGCGTCTTTCAAGAGATCAGGATGCTCAGACCTGAAATATTTCCAGGCCTGGGGCATTTAGCAGCTCTTGCAGTAAGCTGTGCCACTGTTGTCCCACTGTTGCTCCTTAGACCTACTCTGACTCAATCCCCTTTTCATTGAAAAAAAGATTACCCTGCCTTTGGGGCTCTTAGCTTGGAAAGTAATGGTTCATTCTTGGCTTTTTTGTTTTCCTTTGTGCAGCATCCATTTGTAACATCGGCCAAGCCTACATCCAGCCTGGTGCCACTCATCCTTACCTTTAAGAGGTGGAAGGAGTTGACAGGAATGGACCAGTCACTTAAAAACTTTTTCTTCCATCACCAGCATTGTAGTAGATTGTAGAGTAGGATTTTAGCCTAGGATTGTAGGGTAGTATTTTGGCCTAGGATTGTAAATAAAGTTTCTGAAACCTCAAGTCATTTTGAAGATTCTCCTCCTTCTGAGCCTGTGAGAATGCTCAACATTTCCTTCTGAACTGTCCATTTTTGCTTAGAGGTGGAAAGTGACATTGATGCCTTCTTTGGTACGGTTTGAAGGGGGAGTAGGCTCTTCTTTCGTCATGCTCTCCGGACCGCAGTGCCTTTGGAATATGGCCCAGGGGCTGGGTTTTACCCAGCTGTGGCACTTGTGTTTGAGGCAGAAAGGGCAGTGGCATTTGCAGGCAGAACCAAAGGACGAGTGGGGCAGCCCAAATACCCTGTGCAGATGCAGGCCTTGAGCTCTGACTCGAGAGCATTTGGGTTGCTGCCACTTGCATTTGTATCCCTAAGTGCAATCTCTTTGTCTGGGGGAGAGTTTTGCCCAAGTGAGACAGCAGAAAGATCAGGGAGGCTCCTGGGAAAGGCGCAGAGCTGGTGCAGAGCTGTCAGCGGCTGCAGGGTGAGCCCAGGCCCCGCCTTGCCCAGGCTGGAGCCCCAGCAGAGCCCTGGCAGAGCCCGGAGCAGCCTGAGCCTGGGCAGAGGCAGCTGCAAGGAGGCCCTTGGAGCTGCAAGAGGCAGCAGCCCGGCCCTGGGTGCCTCTTGGGGGCCCCGGGCGAATCCTGCGCTCTCAGAGCCCAGCTGGCAGCCGGCTGCTCCCGAGGGGAAGCGTGGCCGTGCTGGGCACAGCACAGACCGGTGGCATCGGCCGTCCGGAGCGTGCACAGGAGCAGAGAAAGGCAAACCACAGCCGAGGGCTGCAGGCCTGGCTGAGGATTGCCACCCTTGTGCCGGCTGCCCTCTAACTCCTGGCCAAGGCGAGCAGTGTGTGCAGCGCTCTGGGCACAGGGGAGGGAGCCGGGCTGCTCCGCAGGCTCCGGCACAGGGCAGCCTCCTTCAGGCACGGCGCTTCTGCCGGGGGAACCGAGGCCAGCGGCAGGCAGGGACAGCTTGTCAGGTCACATCTGCAGGAGCCGGGGCCTCACACGGCTCTGGGAGGAAGCGCCTGCAGTGCTGGAGTTGTGCACTGAGCCAGAGCAAAGGGGTGAAATGCGGAGTGTTCTGCAGAAATATTCCGGGGCGCCAGGCCAGCCTGCTTTGTGCTCTCTGGCACACAGCAAGCTCTGCGCAATACAGCCCTGAGCTGCTGGGAGAGGGGTGTTAGAAAGGAGCCAACTCTTAGATGAAATTAAATGGGGAGACAAAGTCATCAAAGCCAAAGAGAACTGTTTCTTAGGAAGGATTCACCTGAGCTGGGTTTGTATCTCCCTCTCCCAAGAGCCAAACACACACACAACACACACACAGAAAATGCTGCTTTTTATTGCCTTTCCCAGCCCAGGGCGAACCATGTCCCCTTTCCCTTTGGCCGGGAAATAGGAAACTTTTATTCTGCCCCCACCGCCTCCTTTTCTGTCCCCTCCCCTCTTACCCTACTTCCCTTTTGGTCTGGTCTTCACGCTGGCCCCTCTCCCAGCTCACAGCAACACCCAACAAATCAACTAGAACAAATCCAAACCCTAAATAACAACACCTAGAACCAACAACTTTCCTTCTTTCTTCTAATAACCCTTCAGCTGAAGCAAAATATTACCTCCTATCTCACTGAGAGAATCGGGCATGAGCCTGAGGCTTGTGCTTGAGCAGTGAACAGATTTGGGAGTAGAAAGGTTTCAGTAGGCAATTTGTGTTTTTCTTTCTGAATTGCTGAAGGAAAGATACAATGTGGCTTCAGTCAGCAAAAACTATTTCAAGGTGCATTGAGGAAATGCTTCTGAGCAATTCCCAGAGAAAGAAAGTGTTGAGAAAATGTTGAACTGCAACAAATCATGGATTCCCTTCCCATTAACTGTGTTGAACCCTCTATTCCCCCAGTGCAGTGATTGATGTGTGCAAGTGGCTTCCTTAGCCTTGAGAATAGAGTAGTCTTCCTAAGAATGTAGCTGGAATGCATTCAAGGGGAAAAGAGTGGTTGTAGGAGGCTCTTGAGCACCAGAGGAGAATTGCAGGAATGGGATGTTCCCCAAATGACCACCAGAGACTCTCAAGAGAGCCCTACTCTCCTGTCAGTAACTTCTGAGAAGTGATTTAAATATGTCAACTAATTTGAGGGAATGTTTAACCTGTGAGTTTCAGCACAGTAATGAGTAGGTCTTGTTTCCATGGTTACAAATGAGTAGGTGAGATTTCTGGCTGAGCACGTGTTAGGAAAGTGATTCCCCACGCACCCAGCACTGAAATAAAGTCATGCCTCCTTTCTCACACCGAGCTGGCACCAGGGATCGGAGCCCTTCTTGGTAACTTTGATTTTAGTCGCTTCTATTGAAAGGTGAAAATGAAACCTTTTCCAGCTGTTCCCCTCGGGTTTACATTTCTGGGGGCCAAAGCTCTGTGCTGCAGGTGGCCCAGGTGTGTGCAGAGCAATGCAGCCTCCACAAAGCCCTTGGTTTCCCCACAAGTCATCAGGATTTGTTGCCAGGTGTGCCCAGCTGTGGCAGGAGAAAGAGCCCGCAGTGCAGTGGGCGCCGTGCCCTGCCCAGCCAGGGCTCTCTGGCACAGAGGAGCAGCAGCAGCACCTTTCAACCCACTCCTGCCCTGGCCTCACCTGGGACACAGAAGCCTCTGGAAATCAGCACCACCTGGCCCCTTCCAAGCCTGGAGCAGCTCCTGCTGGTGGGCACATCCTGCACTTCTACTACTTCCGAACAGGAATCAAGGCACAGGGGGAGACGGACATACAGAGAAGCCCTGGGCTAGTGCAATAAATGGGCAAATGCATGGGGGAATGTGTTAGGAATCATTTCAGCTGTCATGCCAATACTGCCTTCGCTCCTTTTCTCCCTTCACGTTTCCTGTTCTTTTCCCTCTCACATTTCCACTCCTTCCCCCTCTCGAGTCTCACAGTTTTCCTGTCATGTTTGCCGCCCAAGTTTTACTTCTTTTCCCCACCCATTTCAGCTCCCTTTCCTCACACTTTGCCTCTCGCACTTCCCCAGCTTCCCGCTTTTTCCTGCTTTTTTTTCTCTCACGATTCTCACAATTTCCCCCTCACTTATCCTGCCCTTTTCTCCCCTCATGCTTTTCTCCTTTCCTCAGTCATTTTTCTCCAAGTTGTCTCCTCATGTTTCTCACTTTTGCCCTCGTGTTTCCCAGGCTTTCCCTCTCCCATTTCTCCCACTTTTCCCCTCATGTTTATCATTCTTTCCCCCTCATGTTCCTAATACTTTTCCTCTAGCATTTTGTGCCCTTTTTTCACTCCTGTTTTCTGTCACTTTTCCTATCCAACTTCCCACGCTTTTTTCCCCCCTAATGTTTTCTGCCTTTTTCTGCCCTCTGGTTTCTCCCTCTTTTCCCCTCAGGATTCTCACAATGTTCCCCTCACATTTGCTGCCTGTTTCTCTCTCTCTGCCAGTAATTTTCTCACTCTTTTCCCCTCACATTTCCCTCCATTTTTTCCTCTATGTTTTTCAGCCTTCCTTGATCATGTTTCTTAGAATTTTCCCGTCATATGTCCTGCCTTTTCCTCCTCTCACCTTCCTCTCCTATTTTCACTCACGTCTTCACCATTTTCCCCTCAGTTTTCTCAGCCTTTCCCACTCAGGTTTCCTTCCCTTTTCCTCCCTCACACTTCCCTCCTTTTTCCACTCCCATTTCTCACACTTGTCACCTCATGTTTTCTGCCTTTTTTCCCCTCACATTTCTTAACCCACTGAGTCCTGTCAGTGACTCTTCCTCTTCAGTAGTTGATGAGCTTCTTTTCTTCTTTCCTGCAATCCCCTCCTCCAAAGAATGGGTGCCAGAGCAGCGCTCCAAGAAGCCCCTGCCCGTGTGTCTGCTGAACAGAATGGCTGTGCTCGACTTGAACAATCTCGTGAAGAACAACCTAAACTGCAGTGGACTTTCAATTCCCTCTAGTCTTCATAGTGTTCTAAAGAAATGGGTACCCTGAGGGATACACGTCGCAGGTGAGCAGCCGCTGCACCATCCGCCTCAAGCAGATCCCATCTCCGTTTTCATCACCTCACACTCACTGTGACTCCTGCCTGGATGAAACCACTTGTGATGCTGCTTGATGCTAATTGGAGTCCATGTGCACAAGAAGTGCTTTTAGCCCTCTTTCAAAAAAAAAAAAAAAAAAAAAAAAAAAGAAGTTTTTATTTTAAAACGTTCAATGCCTGGAGTTTTGTTCTATTTTCCCCTATTTGAATTGCCTTGACATCAAAGTACTGCCAGTTGGCGTTCCAAACTGGCTGGTCTGTGTTTGTGTGCACAGAGCAAAGGTGCCAGACCGTGTCCTTTTCCCGGGTGTCCGTTAATGTCCATTCCAACAGACACTGCAGGGGGGCTCAGCCTGCCCCACGCAGGATGGCAGCCAGAGGGCTGAGGCTGCGCCTCCTAGTGAGATCAGCCGCCCTGGCAGCCCGGCCCCAGCCGCCATCTTGTGTGTGGTTCTCCAGCCCTGGCCGCCATCTTGTGTGTGGCTCCCTCAGCCCTGGCCGCCATCTTTTGCACTGACCTAGTCCAGCTCTTAAGCGAATGTGTTGCTGTTGTGTCGGCAGTCAGGGTCCGCCCCAAAGACACCAACACCAGCAGGACAGGCTACAGGGAATGGCACGGGTTTGGCTCAAAGCAGCCAGTCCTGACTTGTCACTGTCCTTTATCCATGAACACGTCCCCATATGCAGCCACAGCAAATGTCCAACAGCAGCTCCATCAGCCACTTCCTCCCGCTGGCGCTGGCAGACACGCGGCAGCTGCAGCTCCTGCACTTCTGCCTCTTCCTGGGCATCTCCCTGGCTGCCCTCCTGGGCCACGGCCTGGTCACCAGCGCCGTAGCCTGCGGCCACCACCTGCACAGCCCCATGTTCTTCCTCCTGCTCAACCTGGCCCTCAGCGACCTGGGCTCCATCTGCACCACTGTCCGCAAAGCCACGCACAATTCCCTCTGGGACACCAGGACCGTCTCCTACGCAGGATGTGCTGCACTGCGGAGGATTTCGGCGAGGGAAGAATGCAATCAATCAATATGATTGCTAAAGCATTGTTCAACTTTATTGCTCATAACATCCGTTCTTATACTTTTGCCCGAAGCGTTCAGCATACTTGTCAAATTATAGTTGGTTAGCATACACTACTCATCTATACTTGATTGGCTATATCAAGCGTGAGAATGTTCCTCCTCTTGGCATGCTGAAAACTTTGTATACGTGCTTACTGCTATGCTCTATTAAGCACAAGTTCTTTTATCTTTGGCCTGTGTCCGTGCTTACTGCTGTCCCAAGGACAGCTTGTCTCAGCAGCGCGTAGGCTGCTAGCACTTGGTATCGGGCCATGAGGCCTCTAATGATCCGTGGCCTTGCTCTGCTAACCGTTCTTCAACAATTCCCTCTTTTTTATTTTGTGCAACAAACGCAGCGGGTTGAGTAGTTACTGTTTCTGCTACGCGATACATCATCTGTTGCAAGCAGCAAAAAAAGCAAGGTACAAAAAGGACAAGCAGTAAAATAACAATCACAATATTGATTACATGTTGCAGTAGGGAGGTTATCCAAGGCCCTAGCCCGAAAGATCTTAGCCAATCTGTTAAAGCCAAGCCTGTGTCTTGCTGCAAATCACTAGTGAGTTCTTGCAACTTAGCTATTTGGGTATGAATTGACATGGAGTGATATCTCTGTACTGCCTTGTCAAACTGCCAGAGCAGTTGTAGGTTTTCTCTTGCCCTTAAGTCTTCAATTAAGTGTACCGCCTCTAACCCTGGCTGTCCAGTATCGATGTCACTCTTGCAGGGTCATTAGCAGGACGGATCCATTTACTAGGTATCCACTGGGGCCCTGTGGGGGTAAGAACACAAACATAACCTCTACCCATGTACTGAACCTCTGCGGGACCTTCCCATACTCCAGTTTTGGGATCTCGGTACATGACTTTAAACAATGGCTTAGTTGCTTCCTCCTTTACTCCCCCTGAGTGGATGACCGCAGGGGGCTCCGAGTGGTCCCCCATTACACACAGATAGTTTAATACAAATAGTGTTTTTGATAGCATGGTCTGCACATCCACCTCCTCCTTCTATTTTAACAGATAATCCTTGAGTGTTTGGTGGGCTCGCTCCACAATCGCCTGACCTGTTGGTGAATGTGGGATACCTGTGATGTGTGTCACACCCCACTTCTGTAAGAACCTTTGGATCCTGCTGCTCACATATGCAGGGCCATTGTCTGTCTTAATCTGTTCTGGCACCCCCATCACCGCAAAGCAAGTAGTTAGGTGTCGTACCACGTGGAGAGCTTTCTCTCTTGGCTGCGCTGAAGCCCAAATAAATTTACTGAAAGAATCAATTGTAACATGCACATATTTCAATCTACCAAAGGAGGATACGTGAGTTACATCCATTTGCCAGATCTGATTGGCTCCAAGGCCCTGTGGGTTTACTCCCATCCCTAGTCCAGGCCCATGCTGACTACAGAGAGGACAGGATCTGACAATACCACGGGCATCATTCAGAGATATGCGAAACTGTTTCTTTAGGCCACGCGCATTCTGGTGAAAAGTCTCATGAGCAATACGTGCCTGCTGAAATCTGTCTTGTGGTACTGCAACAGAAACCAACTGATCAGTTATGGCATTACCCTGACCCAAACCTTCTGACCATTTGTGGCTTCGAATATGCAAAATTGCAAAAGGAGCTGAGCGCAGCCAAACAGCTTGCCTCAGCTGTCTCAAAAGTTCCCATAACCTGTCATTCTTTATATCCTTTATCAATGCATCCTCAATCCGCAGCACCACCCCTACTACGCATCATGAGTCTGTGACAATATTTACACCCTGACCAGGCCAATTCATAATGATCCAAAGGACAGCCCTTAATTCTAGCGTCTGCAATGTGTCCTCAGTAGTCGCGTCCACGTGCCCTCCTCCATCCATCCAGATCAAGGCAGAGCGTTTGCTTTGTGATGTCAGGGCACGGTTGCCACGTGGTCATGGTGACATCGCAAGGTTGCCTTGGTGCCCGGAAGGCCTCAGGGGTGTCAGAGCAGCTCTTGGGCTTGCTCGGTGCAGGAACTTGGTCCTGTGCTTGAGGCTTTTGTCAGTGGGCAGCTGCTGACTGACAGGAGACTCCTTTTAGCTAGCGTTAGAGCGCACTCTGCAAACTTGCACAGCAGTTGCCACAATGATTCGGCAACTCGCCGCTGCAGTTTTCACTGTTTATGGAGTTACTTATTCCTGCTATTTCCTGACTCACCTGGCAGGTAAGTAGAGGTTTTCCCTGAGTGTCACCTAACCTGGTTTTTGTGTCTTCCTGCTCTTTCTTAGTGACTGGGTTGATTTGGAAACAGAAAGGCCATTGGGATGCCGCTTGGGTAAAGCTCCTGTCAACATGTTCAGCTCAAAAGGGGGCGTGTGTAGCCACGGCCGTGCGGGCAGCATTTGCAAGGGAACCTGCAGGGGTTGCGTTCCCTCCGTGGGAGAGTCTGTGGCAGCAGAGTTTGCCAATTCCTCCATTGCTGGGTCAAGCAGGACAACTTTGAAAATGTAGACTGGGAGGCCTTCTTGGAAGGTCTTCTAAAAATGCTGTGGTTGTCTCCAGTTTTCTCAAAGCATCTGCTTCATTTTCCCTTGCCTACTGCAGGTCACCTGAGCCGGGTATTCAGAGGTGCTGATCCCAAGGTGAGTAAGGAAAGAACATTTGATGTTCCTGGTGTTTAAGAATCGTGCAGCAAGCTGTGAGCTTGGCCTGTGGCAGTAGAGTGTAGAGGGCCAGCTGAGTAGGCTGCAAGAAAATCCATTTCCATGTCTACAGCAGCAAGAGCAGAGGCATCACTGCCTATTTCCTAATTTTCCATTCCAGAGCTTTAAAAGAACTAAAAGAGAAGTTTTGCAGAGAGAATGGTGCTTCCTGATAGTAGTCAGGGGGAATATGTAATTTGGAGCAATTTGCAGTGTCCAGTTGAATCAGCCCATTAGAATTTAGGCAGAGTGACTTAGAATCCCCTTGCTCTCCAAGTTGATGATTTGTGCTTAGTAGAGCTGGTTCTAGAGCTGAAGAGAAAGAAGGTTCTAAATGAGCCTGTGTCTCACGCTCCTGTCTGTCCACAGATCACTGAAGGAAGAACAGACTCCCCTCCGGCTTCCTCTGCTCCTGGACAAGAAGCCGAAGAGGAGCCAAATGACCACAAGGCTCCAGCTGTTGTCACCCCACAGCCGGAACTTTCCCAGACAGTAAGTGCCACTTCTGGAGGGTGCTGTCTTTAGTGCGAGGCAGAGCTGCAAGTTTCTGAGCAGCCAGCTCTTGCTGTTGGTGGCTGAGGATGATAAGTGCTGCAGTCCTGCCAGACCTAGCCGTTCCCCTCAGCCAGTGACAGCTGGAAAATGGGCTTTGAGCTGCCGTGTTTAGGCCCCAGCTTGCTGGGATTCTGATAGGGGCCAGCCTGGAGCAGGAAGGTTCCCTGTCTGCAGAGGAGGGAGCATGTCAAAGGCACTGTGCTCAGCCTTGGTGGATACGTAGGGGACGCTGTGGCCTGGGGACACCTGTCCCTCTCCACAGACGTGCCAAGTACCCACAGGCACCAAAAGTCTTGATCTGAGAACACAAGCTCTTTGGGGTGGTTTGTCCCCGGGAGCTTCTTGGCTGTGCTTACCCGGGAGCATTTCAGAGACACACTGGGGATGTGGAGTTGCTGTTTGAAGATAGGGATTTTGGTGCCTTTGTTGCCAGGTTGTTCTTTTGCCTCTTCAGGCAGAGCAGTCAGTAGCAGAGCTGACAGGCACTCGGAGTCCACCTGTCTTTTGGCTTTTAAAGAGCTGCTAAGAGATGATGTGTTGTCCATGAATCTTTGGGGGGTCACTCTTCTCTTGTGTGGCAAAAGACACGTTCCCTGTCAGCTTCCGAAGAGGCTGTTGGAGCTTCAGCCCCAGATGGAGGCTGATTGTACTGCTAGTGTCACAGTGGGACAGAGTGAAGGGCAGGGAGAGGGGAATTCAATGGAGCTCTTGGGACTGAGGAGGCCAGGAGTCCCCCAGGCACTGAAAGCACAGAGCCTTGTCATCTGCAGAGATCAGCACTGGGACAGGAGGGTTACAATGGAAGCAGAGGTGGGCAGGGAAGCAGAAAGAAGTGGCTGAATGAATATGATTTGTATGCTGAAAAAGGAAAAAGCTGAGCCTGATGGCATCTCCCAGTCACTTGCTCTGCATTTGTGTGTACAGAACGTGGAGGCAGAGGCACAAGCAGAGCCGCCCAAACCTCCGAGTGACACCATAGCAGCAAGGAGGAAGAGCAGGGAAGACATCAGGAGAACTGAGGATCAATGGAAACTCCATCAGGAGAGGGGCAATCAACAAAACCATGTAAGCGGAGGAGTAGTAGCCACTCCCCTGATGGAAGGTTCTGTCTCCTGTTCTTTACGGAACTTTGGAGACAAGTTGGAGGCAGAGCTGCAGAAAACTCGGGCTAGGATCAAGGCATGGGAGAAGAGGCTGGAGGAAGAAATGGAGATTCTAGCAGAATGCCGAGCGAAAATTTGTCTCCTCCTTGAGAAGCGAGAGGCTCTACAGAAACAAGTGAGTGAATGAGCAATAGCCACTGCAGTCACCAACCTGGTGCTTTCTGCCCTTCTTGCCTTTCCCCTGCAGAGCAGCAGGGGGGTGGGGTGATGCCTCTGAGTGCCGTCCTGCTCCAGTGTGTGTCACAGGCACTCTGAAGGACACTCCCTGCTCTGCTGAATCTCAGCTGCTGCCCTGCACAGTGGCACTAGTGCTTTGGCCTTTTGGCCAGCAGTCATCTGAATGCATTCCTGCTGGCCTCTTCCTGCTCTCCTTGTTTCTTGAGGTGTTCTTGCAGGGGAACACGGTGACCCAGATGGATCTGGAAAGAAGCTGTCTGTATCCCTTGTGAATCTGGTCCTCTCCCTTTCCTCACAGTCGATGACTCTTGGCTGACAGGGACAAGCTGGACTCTCTGACTGCTTTGTTCTCTTTGACTTAAGGTGGAAGTGTTGACATCTCGCCTGGCAGCCTGCAAAGATTTCCATCAAGTGACTGGCAGCAAGGAGCCCCAAGATTCCTGTGAGGCACAGAAACTGTCCCAAGCAGCAGCGCTGCCGGTTGGACACGTTCAGAAGATGCCGGAGGAAAAGAGGACTCCATGGGAGAAGGTAGAACATTTGAACAAAGAGCTGCAAGTGTGTCTGCAGCCCTTGGAAGGGGAAAAGCGTCCTTGGGAGAAAGCGGAATGGTCATTTTGGCAGTCACCCTTCAGAAAATCCATGCAAATGCATTTTGGAGAAAATGGACAATGAATCTGGCCTTGCACTCCAGTCAAACCAGCCTTTGGCTTTGAGCCATCCAGTTTGAGGAGTGGACATCAGAACAAACCCATGGCAGAGCCCTGCATGTGGCTGACAGCATCTTGCTAAGGGCTTGCACTTGAAATGGGATCTGGGGCTAATCTCTGCCAGCCACTTTTCTTTCTGACACAAACTCCTTTGTTGTCTCAGATCTCCACAGGCTCTTCTGTTGAACCTGCAGCAGCAGCAGTGTTACCTGAAGGCACCTGTGCTGGCCAAGCTGTGCAGTGGAAGCCGGGCAGTTCGTTCATCTCCAGCACTGACAGGGCTTCTGCTCAGCAACAGGAGATGGAGGATGATGAGGATGAGTCCCTGGAGCTCCTGAGTATGTCTTGTGTCTTTCTTCTCTGAGGGACAGTGTATGGTGTGAACGTGTCAGCACAGCTGGACCCAATGATTCTCCTCCCTTTGGTGTCCCAGGAGCATTTAGGGCTCCCCACAGGAGAGGCTGTGCTCCAAGGCAGCAAGAGAGTGCTCTGGGTGTTCCCGCTGCCTCTGAGGACAGCTTGGACGTGCCTGGGGTTTGCCTGAGCTTCCCCAGCTGCTAAAGGCAGAAGCAGGGGTTGTCCTTGCATCAGCAGAAGGCTGTGAGCTAGCAAATGATCTGGGCAAGTCCTGTGTGCTAGTGGCCAAACTGGATAGAATAGTCAGCTTCCTAAATTCTCCTTAGACTCCTGACTTCTCATCCGCCATCCGAGCAAAAAAAACCTTCACGGAAATTGATTGGTTTTGGCATTTTGTCTTTTGGTTGTGGTTTTAGTTTGGGTTTTTTCCCAGATTTTTTTGGGTAGAGGTTTTTTCTCCATCTTGAAGGAGCTCTTCTGCCCCATGAGTCTCAGTGGCGTAATTTTGATGACTGTTCCTATTTACCACTACTACATCTGCAGGTTTTTTAATGAGAAGATTATATATTTGTCAGTGAGGACTCTTTGGAAAGAACATCAGGTGACAGCAGAAACAGACAGCAAGAGCTGGTTTTTTTGTGCCCCCAATGAAAAAAACAGATCCTTTTATTACAATCTGTATTTAATATCCTAGTTTTGTTCCTAGAAAGATAAGTCCAAGAGACACAGGCCTGGGGCATGATCAGATAAAAGTGCACTGTAGGCATTTCTCAGGAGTGAGCCTCCAGCCCCTCTGCTGTATATTCCTCAGATCCATGGCACTTTTTCCTACCTGATTCCCAGTCATTCCCATGACTGTTAGAATGCTACCCACTGGCCCAAGCCCTGCTCAGATCAGTCTCTAGGAAAACAAATCAAGCCCTTTGTGATTCTACAGCACAAGTCATTGAAGCTGCTTCTTGCCCAGAGCAGCTGCTGGTCCTGTGCCCTCAGATGAGAGCTGGTGGGGCTGAGAAGAGAGCCCAGCTGACTCTCTGTCTCCCGTCACCTGTTGGCACAAAAGGGCACTGACGTGCACCTGGGTGTGTCTGCTCTCCAAGCCAATCCTGCCTTGTCCTCAGTGGGGGCACCAGCTTGGAAGGGGCTGGGTGTGGCCGTGCCTTCTTGCCATTGCTTGTCAGTGCTGGTGCCTGGGCTTTGGCAGCTTTGTGGCGGTGGCTGCCCTGGCCCTGAGGGCTGGTGTGAGCGCCGAGGCTGGAGCCTTCCTTAGCTGGGAGAGTCCCGCTGCCGGCCGGCCGCTGCAGCGCGGAGCTGCCCCGAGGCAGCAGCCCCTGCTCTGGGCCGGCTCCTGCACGGCCTGGGCTGGGCTCACAGAGGGTCAGCATCTCCTCTGGGCAGCTGTCCGTGTCCCGCCGGCACCTGAGGAGCACTGCTGTCCCTGCTGCCCTTGCCCGCTGCGGGAAGGTGGGCACGTGTGCGGGGCTGAGAGGGCGAGTGCAATGGCAGGGACTGATCCCTGCTGTCAGGGGGAGGAGAAGCAGTGTGGTTCTTCACGTGGGCCACGGGCAAGGGCGTCTTCCAGCTCAGCCTGCTCATCAAGGGTGAGGGTCCTGCTGCTGAAGGCCCCTTGGGATTGGTTAGAGCATGAGCTGCTTGGGTTTACAAAGGGAAAGGCATTCCTTTGGGAAACTGCTGCAAGGTGGGGAAGATGCCCTCCTCTCCTGGGAATGCATCTCCCTGTGCTTTGTTTGCTGTCAAGAGATCTCTTCAAAGGACTGTAGAAATCAGTGCTGGCCTGCTTGTACTGCAGAGCTGCCTGTCTTGTTGCAATTCTTGCAGTTTTTGTTGTTACGCAGCTGGCCACAAAGGACTCAGAAGGCCAGACTGTACAGCCCCAGCAGGGCTGGCTTTTGTATCTCCTGGATAGTGGGATCTCTGCTTTCAAGTAAGCATCTTGCATTTTGTTTCCCTCAGGGCAAATGGCGAGCATGGAAAATCCCCGAAGGAAATACATTGAAGAGGAAATTGTTGGCAGAGGGTGAGTCCAACCACAGTTACTTGTACGCAATCATGGGGCAACGATCTGCTGCTGGAATATCTGTCAAGGGTGAAGTCAGGCAAGCTGCAAACATATTCAGACACTGGGGTTAGTCTGCCCCATCTCTCAGTACCAGCCAGAATTTGGAAGTGTGGTCAGAAGGAATTGTCAGACACTTGGATTTCATTGCCAGAAACAGCAACCACCCCTTTTCGTAGCAGGCAGATAACTGTTTGAAGGAACATTTCTTCCCAAGAGTTTGCTGAAGGAAATAGTGTGATCAGGATAAAAACTGCCCAGTTTAGAAACTGAAATCCAAGACGAAAGAATCACCTGGCCTTTTGAGCTGAGGCACTAAAGCCCAGTGCTTCAGAAACAGGCCCAGTGCCCATGCACTGGAGAGGAAAATGCATCATCTGCCTTCTGGCAGAGCCCTCCTGCATGCTGCAGGTTGGAGGCATTTCCAGCAGACATCTCCTGTCTGGACTGGCTTTCACTCCAAGGTCTAAATGGCTTCTCCTTGCTTTGCTGCTGTTTTGTTTCTAGGGCTTTTGGAGAGGTTTGCAGAGCGATCGACACTGCCACAGGAGGACAGGTAAATGTCAAGAGCCCCTGCAGATTCTGCTGCTCTCCAGGGCTTTCCTCTCTCGTGTCAGCTGTGGCTGCAGCTGTGGCTAGAGCTGTGCTGCAAAGGCACAAGAAGCACAGACTGGTGCCAGCCTGCCAGCTGCATTTGGGACAGTCTTTGTCCTGCTCAGCTGCCAGAAGGAAGGCAAGGGGGGCAGCGGTTCCTTTCAGAGAAGGACGCTCTCCCTGGCTCTCAATTGCTCCAACAAAGGTGCTGCCTTGGAGCATCTCACTGCTCTCTGGGGCTACGGCTTCAGAGTCCTGAATTCTCATTTCTGGCTGCCAGCAAATTCATCGGAATGTTCCTGGCAGTTCCTTAGCCACCTGCAGTGCTGCACTTGGGAACTGCATGTAGGGGAGAGATCTGCAAGGCATCCCTAAAAGCCCCAAGCCCTGCCTAGGTCCCGAGATGTATCCACAGAGTACCAAGGCATGCATTTCTTCCTCTGAAGTACGGACAGAGAAACAGAGAGTGTGCTCAGAGCTTTGGGGGGTGAGAGTTGACACACCATTTTTAACAAGTGGACAAGGCAAAATGTGGTCAGTGGCCACGTGTCCTGGAACTGGCCCCCAAAGGAGCAGAGAAATGAGCTGTAGGAATGTCAGTTCCTAATTACTCCTTTGTCTAATCGCAAGGCACTTTGGCAGAGCTCACCTGTGTCATTGCAAAATCACTCGCTCCATGTGTGTTGTGGTCTCATTCCACCAGCTTCTAAAGTTACTGATTTTCTGTGTCATTCTAGGTGGCCATCAAGAAAATCAATCTTCAAGGACTGAATAGGAATCAACAAGCGCTTAATGAAATCATGGTCATGAAGAAGAATAAGAGTCCCCACGTTGTGGATTATTTAGACAGGTGAGTGGTCATGGTCTCTTCCCATGAAGGTTTGTTTACATAGTAAAAGCATGCGAGGTTAAAACCCCACTTTGGACACTGGCAGAAAATAGAGCTGTTAATAATCAGTTAATTATTATTTCTCTACTCATCTCCAATGGATGGGAAGAGAGTGTATTTTGCCTGCATGTGTCTTCCCTGGCTTTCAAACACTGAGTTGGAACACTGGCCAAAAACCTGAATCAACCCTCCCATACTAAGTCAATACCTTGTAAGCTCCCTGCCTCCATGTTGTCTCAGGACTGATTTTTTCAAGTTTCTTCAATGCTGATGAAGCATGCTAGAGAGGATTTCCCTTGGATTGTTGCCCCTCTTTTCCAGGGCTGGCCATGCCAGGAACACTAGGTGCTCCTTTCCAGAAATACCATGCGGGACAGGTTTTTCATCTTGGCTGATACTAAACTGTACTTTTGGCTTGCTGGCCATCTAAAATATCTCCTTTCTCACAGATGTGCTGTTCTCCTTGAGACTGCACAGACTGCAAACAATGCACAGCCTGGAGGGCATGTCTATTCCTTGAATTCTGTCCTTGTCACAAAGGGACCCGGAAACAAGAATCAAGCAAAGAAACCAATGTATGCATGTTCATCTGCATGGCCTTGTTCCCTTCTTTCAGCTACCTTGTGCTCGACGAACTCTGGCTGGTGATGGAGTACATGGATGGAGGCTCTCTGGATGATGTCATCGCTGAGGTTCGCATATGTGAACACCACGTTGCAACCATCAGTCGAGAGGTGAGGGATCCCATCTGTGCGTCCCAGGGCTTGGGCAGGATTGTCTGGGAAAGGGGCTCAGGACAGGAGCGATTCCGTGAGCCAGGCTTTGTTTCTGTGTGGCTGATATGCTCTGGGCAAGCAAGAGCATCTCAAGTGAACTGCCTGCCAGTGCCCCTGCACTCACTGGACTCTGTTCTTGTCCTCTTCTCTCCCGCTGTTGCACTTTCACTCTGGCTCTTGTATTTGCTCTTCTCCATCTTGCCTCTCTAAACTTTGGCCTGTCTGCGCTGCATTCCTTGCCTGTAAAAGCAAAGGTGGGGGTGGCACTGTTTGAAAGGAGCAGCAAAGAAGAGAGACTCATTTCTCTGAGTCCTCAGCTGGAAAGGTTAGCAGTGCAGCCAGAATGCTCTGTACTTCTGAGCACATCCAGTGCAGCAGTAGTCATCCTGGCTGGTTTGCAGGGCAGAGTCTACACCAGCAGTTGCTGTTGCTCTTTGGCAAGCTGATATGCCTTTCTTTAGAAAGGTGCTGCCCTGCCTGTGTTGTAGCAGCGTGCTCTTGCCCTCAATGGCACTGTCTTCTGCCATTACTCCCCATTCCCCTGCAGAGGGAATCTTGGAGAGCTCTTTCCTTTCTTGTGTGATGAAATCACATCACTGATTTTTGCCCTCCTGTTTCTGGTTTCTCTCTCAGTGCCTGCAAGGACTGCATTTTCTCCATTCCAACCACGTGATACACCGAGATGTGAAGAGCCTCAACATCCTCCTCAAAACGGATGGCTCTGTCAAGCTGGGTCAGTATTTTCTTGGTCAGGTGCAGCATTCCAGGGATATGTGGGCTGTGGGGCTGCTTTTGAGTGAGAGCCAGCCCCCCCAAAACGGTGCTGGTGGCAGTGCAGGGAGCCTGTTGTGAGCTGACCACGCGGTGGCAACGTGCACAGACCTATGGCAAGGATCGAGCCGTCCACAGTGGCATTGCTCTGTGTGTGTCCCTTCCAGAGGGAGGGGGCTACAAGTCTAAAGCTTCAGGGGAACAAAAGACACTGCTGGAGGCCGTGTAAAAAATGTGGGGATTTTTGAAGCAGCCAATGCCATATTTCCTTGGCTAAAGTCCTGAGAAAACAGAGCAGGGACAGTTGTCCAGGAGATTCAGCAGCACATTCTCCAACTTCAACTGGGCAATTCTTTTCCTTGCTTTCCTAATTGCACAGGATTCAAATCAAAACCTTCTTTTGCTCTCTCCCCAGCTGATTTTGGCCTCTCTGCTCAACTCACCCCTGAGCAGAGTAGACGGAGCTCGGTGACCGGGACTGCTTGGTGGATGGCGCCTGAAATTGCAAAAGCTGAGTCCTATGGCCCCAAAGCAGACATCTGGTCTTTTGGAATTGTGGGCATTGAAATGGTGGAAGGAGAACCTCCTTACGGGAATAAAGGTCCTCTCTCGGTAAGGTGTAAATACTCTCTGATCCCGCTGTCTTTCTCCCCCATCCCACGTTCTGTGTGCCATTGGACAAAATGCCATTGCCATCTGCTGGAACTACTTCCACCACGGTCCCTTTCTGAAAATGTCCCTGCAGCACATCAGCATCTGCTGGGGTTTTGGTTGCATCCATGGGGGAACTCAAGCCTTAGCCCAGGCAGACAATCTCCCTTCTCAGGCAACACTGGGCTTTGGCTTAGAAGTCCTTCCAGCTCTTTTGGCCGTGTAGATGGCCCTACTAACAGGAAACAAGCATCTTAGAGCTGCTGTTATCTTTCCTGAAATGAAGGAAAGTAACCCAAACCCAACAAAGTTTCTAAAGCAGTGGTTTGGAGAGAAGTGTACCCCCATTCTTCTCACAGGGAAACTTGCCTTAACTGAGGGATTTCCTTTCTTTACTTTTAATTACCATTGTTTTCAAGAACCAAGGAAAAAGCTTGATGACTTTTATAGCAGCTGTGCTTAAGGGACCAACAAGTGCTGCAGAGATGCTTTTCATGTCATACTCCTTGGAAATACTAGAGTGAGTTAGTAGAGCAAAGTCCCTCTTCCAACTAGCCTGTCAAGCTGGTCAGGTGAATCCTCAGAGAAGCAAAGGTGCTTTTGCTGATGTAGTTTCCACTAAGGAGGTCAGTCAATGAAATCAGCTGCCAGGGCAAGATCTGCTGGATGCTGGAAAAGCTGTGACTGCATCAGGCTTTGGGTTTTTTGTTGGTCCAGGAAAGTCATCTCTTCCTCTGTGCCACGGCAGAAACTGCCACTGCAGAGTGCAGCTGAAACAATGGGATCTGGGAGAGCAGTTCCAGATGTGAAAGAAGCAGCTGAGAGACTCGTCTTTCCTTTTTCTCCAGGCTCGATTCCTGATAGCCACCAAAGGGATCCCAAAGCTGCAGCAGCCCAAGCTTCTCTCCCCTTTGCTGCGTGACTTCCTGAGCTGCTGCCTGCAGAGAGACGAGGAGCGGCGCTGGTCTGCCAAGGAGCTGCTGCAGGTAAAATGCCAAGGGGCTGCAGGGGAAACAGTGTCCCAGGGACGGGCTCCTCCTGCACTGAAGTGCCAGGCATCAGATGAGCCTCGTCCTCCTCGCCTCCACTCTTGGTGCTGTTCAAATGAGAACAGCCAGGAATCCTAGACTGGGCTGGGCTGGCAGGGACCTGTAAGGGTCATCTGGTCCAAGTGCCCTGCAATGAGCAGGGGCGTCTTTCAAGAGATCAGGATGCTCAGACCTGAAATATTTCCAAGCCTGGGGCATTTAGCAGCTCTTGCAGTAAGCTGTGCCACTGTTGTCCCACTGTTGCTCCTTAGACCTACTCTGACTCAATCCCCTTTTCATTGAAAAAAAGATTACCCTGCCTTTGGGGCTCTTAGCTTGGAAAGTAATGGTTCATTCTTGGCTTTTTTGTTTTCCTTTGTGCAGCATCCATTTGTAACATCGGCCAAGCCTACATCCAGCCTGGTGCCACTCATCCTTACCTTTAAGAGGTGGAAGGAGTTGACAGGAATGGACCAGTCACTTAAAAACTTTTTCTTCCATCACCAGCATTGTAGTAGATTGTAGAGTAGGATTTTAGCCTAGGATTGTAGGGTAGTATTTTGGCCTAGGATTGTAAATAAAGTTTCTGAAACCTCAAGTCATTTTGAAGATTGTCCTCCTTCTGAGCCTGTGAGAATGCTCAACATTTCCTTCTGAACTGTCCATTTTTGCTTAGAGGTGGAAAGTGACATTGATGCCCTCTTTGGTACGGTTTGAAGGGGGAGTAGGCTCTTCTTTCGTCATGCTCTCCGGACCGCAGTGCCTTTGGAATATGGCCCAGGGGCTGGGTTTTACCCAGCTGTGGCACTTGTGTTTGAGGCAGAAAGGGCAGTGGCATTTGCAGGCAGAACCAAAGGACGAGTGGGGCAGCCCAAATACCCTGTGCAGATGCAGGCCTTGAGCTCTGACTCGAGAGCATTTGGGTTGCTGCCACTTGCATTTGTATCCCTAAGTGCAATCTCTTTGTCTGGGGGAGAGTTTTGCCCAAGTGAGACAGCAGAAAGATCAGGGAGGCTGCTGGGAAAGGCGCAGAGCTGGTGCAGAGCTGTCAGCGGCTGCAGGGTGAGCCCAGGCCCTGCCTTGCCCAGGCTGGAGCCCCAGCAGAGCCCTGGCAGAGCCCGGAGCAGCCTGAGCCGGGGCAGAGGCAGCTGCAAGGAGGCCCTTGGAGCTGCAAGAGGCAGCAGCCCGGCCCTGGGTGCCTCTTGGGGGCCCCGGGCGAATCCTGCGCTCTCAGAGCCCAGCTGGCAGCCGGCTGCTCCCGAGGGGAAGCGTGGCCGTGCTGGGCACAGCACAGCCCGGTGGCATCGGCCGTCCGGAGCGTGCACAGGAGCAGAGAAAGGCAAACCACAGCCGAGGGCTGCAGGCCTGGCTGAGGATTGCCACCCTTGTGCCGGCTGCCCTCTAACTCCTGGCCAAGGCGAGCAGTGTGTGCAGCGCTCTGGGCACAGGGGAGGGAGCCGGGCTGCTCCGCAGGCTCCGGCACAGGGCAGCCTCCTTCAGGCACGGCGCTTCTGCCAGGGGAACCGAGGCCAGCGGCAGGCAGGGACAGCTTGTCAGGTCACATCTGCAGGAGCCGGGGCCTCACACGGCTCTGGGAGGAAGCGCCTGCAGTGCTGGAGTTGTGCACTGAGCCAGAGCAAAGGGGTGAAATGCAGAGTGTTCTGCAGAAATATTCCGGGGCGCCAGGCCAGCCTGCTTTGAGCTCTCTGGCACACAGCAAGCACTGTGCAATGCAGCCCTGAGCTGCTGGGAGAGGTGTGTTAGAAAGGAGCCAACTCTTAGATGAAATTAAATGGGGAGACAAAGTCATCAAAGCCAAAGAGAACTGTTTCTGAGGAAGGATTCACCTGAGCTGGGTGTGTATCTCCCTCTCCCAAGAGCCAAACACACACACAACACACACACAGAAAATGCTGCTTTTTACTGCCTTTCCCAGCCCAGGGCGAACCGTGTCCCCTTTCCCTTTGGCCGGGAAATAGGAAACTTGTATTCTGTCCCCACCGTCTCCTTTTCTGTCCCCTCCCCTCTTCTCCTACTTCCCTTTTGTTTTGGTCTTCATGCTGGCCCCTCTCCCAGCTCACAGCAACACCCAACAAATCAACTAGAACCAATCCAAACCCTAAATAACAACCCCAAGAACCAACAGCTTTCGTTCTTTCTTCCAATAATCCTGCAGCTGCAGCAAAATATTACCTCCTATCTCACTGAGGGAATCGGGCATGAGCCTGTGGCTCGTGCTTGAGCAGTGAAGTGATTTGGAAGGGAGCAGAAGGGTTTCAGTAGGCAGTTTGTGTTTTTCTTCTGAATTGCTGAAGGAAAGACACACTCTGGCTTCAGTCAGCAAAAACATTTTCAAGGTGCATTGAGGACATGCTTGTGAGCAATTCCCAGAGAAGGCAGGTTTTGAGAAAATGTTGAACTGCAACAAATCGTGGATTCCCTTCCCATTAACAGTGTTGAACCCTCTATTCCCCCAGTGCAGTGATTGATGTGTGCAAGTGGCTACCTTAGCCTTGAGAATAGAGTAGTCTTCCTAAGAATGTAGCTGGAATGAATTCAAGGGGAAAAGAGTGGTTGTAGGAGGCTCTTGGGCATCAGAGGAGAATTGCAGGAATGGGATGTTCCCCAAATGACCACCAGAGACTCTCAAGAGAGCCCTACTCTCCTGTCAGTAACTTCTGAGAAGCGATTTAAATATGTCAACTAATTTGAGGGAATGTTTAACCTGTGAGTTTCAGCACAGTAATGAGTAGGTCTTGTTTCCATGGTTACAAATGAGTAGGTTAGATTTCTGGCTGAGCACGTGTTAGGAAAGTGATTCCCCACGCACCCAGCACTGAAATAAAGTCATGTCTCCTTTCTCACACCGAGCTGGCACCAGGGATCGGAGCCCTTCTTGGTAACTTTGATTTTAGTCGCTTCTATTGAAAGGTGAAAATGAAACCTTTTCCAGCTGTTCCCCTCGGGTTTACATTTCTGGGGGCCAAAGCTCTGTGCTGCAGGTGGCCCGGGTGTGTGCAGAGCAATGCAGCCTCCACAAAGCCCTTGGTTTCCCCACAAGTCGTCATGATTTGTTGCCAGGTGTGCCCAGCTGTGGCAGGAGAAAGAGCCCGCAGTGCAGTGGGCGCCGTGCCCTGCCCAGCCAGGGCTCTCTGGCACAGAGGAGCAGCAGCAGCACCTTTCAACCCACTCCTGCCCTGGCCTCACCTGGGACACAGAAGCCTCTGGAAATCAGCACCACCTGGCCCCTTCCAAGCCTGGAGCAGCTCCTGCTGGTGGGCACATCCTGCACTTCTACTGCTTCCGAACAGGAATCAAGGCACAGGGGGAGACGGACATACAGAGAAGCCCTGGGCTAGTGCAATAAATGGGCAAATGCATGGGGGAATGTGTTAGGAATCATTTCAGCTGTCATGCCAATACTGCCTTCGCTCCTTTTCTCCCTTCACGTTTCCTGTTCTTTTCCCTCTCACATTTCCACTCCTTCCCCCTCTCGAGTCTCACAGTTTTCCTGTCATGTTTGCCGCCCAAGTTTTACTTCTTTTCCCCACCCTTTTCAGCTCCCTTTCCTCACACTTTGCCTCTCACACTTCCCCAGCTTCCCGCTTTTCCCTGCTTTTTTGTTCTCTCACGATTCTCACAATTTCCCCCTCACTTATCCTGCCCTTTTCTCCCCTCATGCTTTTCTCCTTTCCTCAGTCATTTTTCTCCAAGTTGTCTCCTCATGTTTCTCACTTTTGCCCTCGTGTTTCCCAGGCTTTCCCTCTCCCATTTCTCCCACTTTTCCCCTCATGTTTATCATTCTTTCCCCCTCATGTTCCTAATACTTTTCCTCTAGCATTTTCTGCCCTTTTTTCACTCCTGTTTTCTGTCACTTTTCCCATCCAACTTCCCACGCTTTTTTTCCCCCTAATGTTTTCTGCCTTTTTCTGCCCTCTGGTTTCTCCCTCTTTTCCCCTCAGGATTCTCACAATGTTCCCCTCACATTTGCTGCCTGTTTCTCTCTCTCTGCCAGTAATTTTCTCACTCTTTTCCCCTCACATTTCCCTCCATTTTTTCCTCTATGTTTTTCAGCCTTCCTTGATCATGTTTCTTAGAATTTTCCCGTCATATGTCCTGCCTTTTCCTCCTCTCACCTTCCTCTCCTATTTTCACTCACGTCTTCACCATTTCCCCCTCAGTTTTCTCAGCCTTTCCCACTCAGGTTTCCTTCCCTTTTCCTCCCTCACACTTCCCTCCTTTTTCCACTCCCATTTCTCACACTTGTCACCTCATGTTTTCTGCCTTTTTTCCCCTCACATTTCTTAACCCACTGAGTCCTGTCAGTGACTCTTCCTCTTCAGTAGTTGATGAGCTTCTTTTCTTCTTTCCTGCAATCCCCTCCTCCAAAGAATGGGTGCCAGAGCAGCGCTCCAAGAAGCCCCTGCCCGTGTGTCTGCTGAACAGAATGGCTGTGCTCGACTTGAACAATCTCGTGAAGAACAACCTAAACTGCAGTGGACTTTCAATTCCCTCTAGTCTTCATAGTGTTCTAAAGAAATGGGTACCCTGAGGGATACACGTCGCAGGTGAGCAGCCGCTGCACCATCCGCCTCAAGCAGATCCCATCTCCGTTTTCATCACCTCACATTCACTGTGACTCCTGCCTGGACGAAACCACTTGTGATGCTGCTTGATGCTAATTGGAGTCCATGTGCACAAGAAGTGCTTTTAGCCCTCTTTCAAAAAAAAAAAAAAAAAAAAGAAGTTTTTATTTTAAAACGTTCAATGCCTGGAGTTTCGTTCTATTTTCCCCTATTTGAATTGCCTTGACATCAAAGTACTGCCAGTTGGCGTTCCAAACTGGCTGGTCTGTGTTTGTGTGCACAGAGCAAAGGTGCCAGACCGTGTCCTTTTCCCGGGTGTCCGTTAATGTCCATTCCAACAGACACTGCAGGGGGGCTCAGCCTGCCCCACGCAGGATGGCAGCCAGAGGGCTGAGGCTGCGCCTCCTAGTGAGATCAGCCGCCCTGGCAGCCCGGCCCCAGCCGCCATCTTGTGTGTGGTTCTCCAGCCCTGGCCGCCATCTTGTGTGTGGCTCCCTCAGCCCTGGCCGCCATCTTTTGCCCTGACCTAGTCCAGCTCTTAAGCGAATGTGTTGCTGTTGTGTCGGCAGTCAGGGTCCGCCCCAAAGACACCAACACCAGCAGGACAGGCTACAGGGAATGGCACGGGTTTGGCTCAAAGCAGCCAGTCCTGACTTGTCACTGTCCTTTATCCATGAACACGTCCCCATATGCAGCCACAGCAAATGTCCAACAGCAGCTCCATCAGCCACTTCCTCCCGCTGGCGCTGGCAGACACGCGGCAGCTGCAGCTCCTGCACTTCTGCCTCTTCCTGGGCATCTCCCTGGCTGCCCTCCTGGGCCACGGCCTGGTCACCAGCGCCGTAGCCTGCGGCCACCACCTGCACAGCCCCATGTTCTTCCTCCTGCTCAACCTGGCCCTCAGCGGCCTGGGCTCCATCTGCACCACTGTCCGCAAAGCCATGCACAATTCCCTCTGGGACACCAGGACCGTCTCCTACGCAGGATGTGCTGCACTGCGGAGGATTTCGGCGAGGGAAGAATGCAATCAATCAATATGATTGGTAAAGCATTGTTCATCTTTATTGCTCATAACATCCGTTCTTATACTTTTGCCCGAAGCGTTCAGCATACTTGTCAAATTATAGTTGGTTAGCATACACTACTCATCTATACTTGATTGGCTATATCAAGCGTGAGAATGTTCCTCCTCTTGGCATGCTGAAAACTTTGTATACGTGCTTACTGCTATGCTCTATTCACCACAAGTTCTTTTATCTTTGGCCTGTGTCCGTGCTTACTGCTGTCCCAAGGACAGCTTGTCTCAGCAGCGCGTAGGCTGCTAGCACTTGGTATCGGGCCATAAGGCCTCTAATGATCCGTGGCCTTGCACTGCTAACCGTTCTTCAACAATTCCCTCTTTTTTATTTTGTGCCACAAATGCAGGGTGTCGAGTAGTTACTGTTTCTGCTACGCGATACATCATCTGTTGCAAGCAGCAAAAAAAGCAAGGTACAAAAAGGACAAGCAGTAAAATAACAATCACAATATTGATTACATGTTGGAGTAGGGCGGTTATCCAAGGCCCTCGCCCGAAAGATCTTAGCCAATCTGTTAAAGCCAAGCCTGTGTCTTGCTGCAAATCACTAGTGAGTTCTTGCAACTTAGCTATTTGGGTATGAATTGACATGGAGTGATATCTCTGTACTGCCTTGTCAAACTGCCAGAGCAGTTGTAGGTTTTCTCTTGCCCTTAAGTCTTCAATTAAGTGTACCGCCTCTAACCCTGGCTGTCCAGTATCGATGTCACTCTTGCAGGGTCATTAGCAGGACGGATCCATTTACTAGGTATCCATTGGGGCCCTGTGGGGGTAAGAACACAAACATAACCTCTACCCATGTACTGAACCTCTGCGGGACCTTCCCATACTCCAGTTTTGGGATCTCGGTACATGACTTTAAACAATGGCTTAGTTGCTTCCTCCTTTACTCCCCCTGAGTGGATGACCGCAGGGGGCTCCGAGTGGTCCCCCATTACACACAGATAGTTTAATACAAATAGTGTTTTTGATAGCATGGTCTGCACATCCACCTCCTCCTTCTATTTTAACAGATAATCCTTGAGTGTTTGGTGGGCTCGCTCCACAATCGCCTGACCTGTTGGTGAATGTGGGATACCTGTGATGTATGTCACACCCCACTTCTGTAAGAACCTTTGGATCCTGCTGCTCACATATGCAGGGCCATTGTCTGTCTTAATCTGTTCTGGCACCCCCATCACCGCAAAGCAAGTAGTTAGGTGTCGTACCACGTGGAGAGCTTTCTCTCTTGGCTGCGCTGAAGCCCAAATAAATTTACTGAAAGGATCAATTGTAACATGCACATATTTCAATCTACCAAAGGAGGATACGTGAGTTACATCCATTTGCCAGATCTGATTGGCTCCAAGGCCCTGTGGGTTTACTCCCATCCCTAGTCCAGGCCCATGCTGACTACAGAGAGGACAGGATCTGACAATACCACGGGCATCATTCAGAGATATGCGAAACTGTTTCTTTAGGCCACGCGCATTCTGGTGAAAAGTCTCATGAGCAATACGTGCCTGCTGAAATCTGTCTTGTGGTACTGCAACAGAAACCAACTGATCAGTTATGGCATTACCCTGACCCAAACCTTCTGACCATTTGTGGCTTCGAATATGCAAAATTGCAAAAGGAGCTGAGCGCAGCCAAACAGCTTGCCTCAGCTGTCTCAAAAGTTCCCATAACCTGTCATTCTTTATATCCTTTATCAATGCATCCTCAATCCGCAGCACCACCCCTACTACGCATCATGAGTCTGTGACAATATTTACACCCTGACCAGGCCAATTCATAATGATCCAAAGGACAGCCCTTAATTCTAGTGTCTGCAATGTGTCCTCAGTAGTCGCGTCCACGTGCCCTCCTCCATCCATCCAGATCAAGGCAGAGCGTTTGCTTTGTGATGTCAGGGCACGGTTGCCACGTGGTCGTGGTGATATCGCAAGGTTGCCTTGGTGCCCGGAAGGCCTCAGGGGTGTCAGAGCAGCTCTTGGGCTTGCTCGGTGCAGGAACTTGGTCCTGTGCTTGAGGCTTTTGTCAGTGGGCAGCTGCTGACTGACAGGAGACTCCTTTTAGCTAGCGTTAGAGCGCACTCTGCAAACTTGCACAGCAGTTGCCACAATGATTCGGCAACTCGCCGCTGCAGTTTTCACTGTTTATGGAGTTACTTATTCCTGCTATTTCCTGACTCACCTGGCAGGTAAGTAGAGGTTTTCCCTGAGTGTCACCTAACCTGGTTTTTGTGTCTTCCTGCTCTTTCTTAGTGACTGGGTTGATTTGGAAACAGAAAGGCCATTGGGATGCCGCTTGGGTAAAGCTCCTGTCAACATGTTCAGCTCAAAAGGGGGCGTGTGTAGCCACGGCCGTGTGGGCAGCATTTGCAAGGGAACCTGCAGGGGTTGCGTTCCCTCCGTGGGAGAGTCTGTGGCAGCAGAGTTTGCCAATTCCTCCATTGCTGGGTCAAGCAGGACAACTTTGAAAATGTAGACTGGGAGGCCTTCTTGGAAGGTCTTCTAAAAATGCTGTGGTTGTCTCCAGTTTTCTCAAAGCATCTGCTTCATTTTCCCTTGCCTACTGCAGGTCACCTGAGCCGGGTATTCAGAGGTGCTGATCCCAAGGTGAGTAAGAAAAGAACATTTGATGTTCCTGGTGTTTAAGAATCGTGCAGCAAGCTGTGAGCTTGGCCTGTGGCAGTAGAGTGTAGAGGGCCAGCTGAGTAGGCTGCAAGAAAATCCATTTCCATGTCTGCAGCAGTAAGAGCAGAGGCATCACTGCCTATTTCCTAATTTTCCATTCCAGAGCTTTAAAAGAACTAAAAGAGAAGTTTTGCAGAGAGAATGGTGCTTCCTGATAGTAGTCAGGGGGAATATGTAATTTGGAGCAATTTGCAGTGTCCAGTTGAATCAGCCCATTAGAATTTAGGCAGAGTGACTTAGAATCCCCTTGCTCTCCAAGTTGATGATTTGTGCTTAGTAGAGCTGGTTCTAGAGCTGAAGAGAAAGAAGGTTCTAAATGAGCCTGTGTCTCACGCTCCTGTCTGTCCACAGATCACTGAAGGAAGAACAGACTCCCCTCCGGCTTCCTCTGCTCCTGGACAAGAAGCCGAAGAGGAGCCAAATGACCACAAGGCTCCAGCTGTTGTCACCCCACAGCCGGAACTTTCCCAGCCAGTAAGTGCCACTTCTGGAGGGTGCTGTCTTTAGTGCGAGGCAGAGCTGCAAGTTTCTGAGCAGCCAGCTCTTGCTGTTGGTGGCTGAGGATGATAAGTGCTGCAGTCCTGCCAGACCTAGCCATTCCCCTCAGCCAGTGACAGCTGGAAAATGGGCTTTGAGCTGCCGTGTTTAGGCCCCAGCTTGCTGGGATTCTGATAGGGGCCAGCCTGGAGCAGGAAGGTTCCCTGTCTGCAGAGGAGGGAGCATGTCAAAGGCACTGTGCTCAGCCTTGGTGGATACGTAGGGGACGCTGTGGCCTGGGGACACCTGTCCCTCTCCACAGACGTGCCAAGTACCCACAGGCACCAAAAGTCTTGATCTGAGAACACAAGCTCTTTGGGGTGGTTTGTCCCCGGGAGCTTCTTGGCTGTGCTTACCCGGGAGCATTTCAGAGACACACTGGGGATGTGGAGTTGCTGTTTGAAGACAGGGATTTTGGTGCCTTTGTTGCCAGGTTGTTCTTTTGCCTCTTCAGGCAGAGCAGGCAGTAGCAGAGCTGACAGGCACTCGGAGTCCACCTGTCTTTTGGCTTGTAAAGAGCTGCTAAGAGATGATGTGTTGTCCATGAATCTTTGGGGGGCCACTCTTCTCTTGTGTGGCAAAAGACACGTTCCCTGTCAGCTTCCGAAGAGGCTGTTGGAGCTTCAGACCCAGATGGAGGCTGATTGTACTGCTAGTGTCACAGTGGGACAGAGTGAAGGGCAGGGAGAGGGGAATTCAATGGAGCTCTTGGGACTGAGGAGGCCAGGAGTCCCCCAGGCACTGAAAGCACAGAGCCTTGTCATCTGCAGAGATCAGCACTGGGACAGGAGGGTTACAATGGAAGCAGAGGTGGGCAGGGAAGCAGAAAGAAGTGGCTGAATGAATATGATTTGTACGCTGAAAAAGGAAAAAGCTGAGCCTGATGGCATCTCCCAGTCACTTGCTCTGCATTTGTGTGTACAGAACGTGGAGGCAGAGGCACAAGCAGAGCCGCCCAAACCTCCGAGTGACACCATGGCAGCAAGGAGGAAGAGCAGGGAAGACATCAGAAGAACTGAGGATCAATGGAAACTCCATCAGGAGAGGGGCAATCAACAAAACCATGTAAGCGGAGGAGTAGTAGCCACTCCCCTGATGGAAGGTTCTGTCTCCTGTTCTTTACGGAACTTTGGAGACAAGCTGCAGGCAGAGCTGCAGAAAACTCGGGCTAGGATCAAGGCATGGGAGAAGAGGCTGGAGGAAGAAATGGAGATTCTAGCAGAAGACCGAGCGAAAATTTGTCTCCTCCTTGAGAAGCGAGAGGCTCTACAGAAACAAGTGAGTGAATGAGCAATAGCCACTGCAGTCACCAACCTGGTGCTTTCTGCCCTTCTTGCCTTTCCCCTGCAGAGCAGCAGGGGGGTGGGGTGATGCCTCTGAGTGCCATCCTGCTCCAGTGTGTGCCACAGGCACTCTGAAGGACACTCCCTGCTCTGCTGAATCTCAGCTGCTGCCCTGCACAGTGGCACTAGTGCTTTGGCCTTTTGGCCAGCAGTCATCTGAATGCATTCCTGCTGGCCTCTTCCTGCTCTCCTTGTTTCTTGAGGTGTTCTTGCAGGGGAACACGGTGACCCAGATGGATCTGGAAAGAAGCTGTCTGTATCCCTTGTGAATCTGGTCCTCTCCCTTTCCTCACAGTCGATGACTCTTGGCTGACAGGGACAAGCTGGACTCTCTGACTGCTTTGTTCTCTTTGACTTAAGGTGGAAGTGTTGACATCTCGCCTGGCAGCCTGCAAAGATTTCCATCAAGTGACTGGCAGCAAGGAGCCCCAAGATTCCTGTGAGGCACAGAAACTGTCCCAAGCAGCAGCGCTGCCGGTTGGACACGTTCAGAAGATGCCGGAGGAAAAGAGGACTCCATGGGAGAAGGTAGAACATTTGAACAAAGAGCTGCAAGTGTGTCTGCAGCCCTTGGAAGGGGAAAAGCGTCCTTGGGAGAAAGCGGAATGGTCATTTTGGCAGTCACCCTTCAGAAAATCCATGCAAATGCATTTTGGAGAAAATGGACAATGAATCTGGCCTTGCACTCCAGTCAAACCAGCCTTTGGCTTTGAGCCATCCAGTTTGAGGAGTGGACATCAGAACAAACCCATGGCAGAGCCCTGCATGTGGCTGACAGCATCTTGCTAAGGGCTTGCACTTGAAATGGGATCTGGGGCTAATCTCTGCCAGCCACTTTTCTTTCTGACACAAACTCCTTTGTTGTCTCAGATCTCCACAGGCTCTTCTGTTGAACCTGCAGCAGCAGCAGTGTTACCTGAAGGCACCTGTGCTGGCCAAGCTGTGCAGTGGAAGCCGGGCAGTTCGTTCATCTCCAGCACTGACAGGGCTTCTGCTCAGCAACAGGAGATGGAGGATGATGAGGATGAGTCCCTGGAGCTCCTGAGTATGTCTTGTGTCTTTCTTCTCTGAGGGACAGTGTATGGTGTGAACGTGCCAGCACAGCTGGACCCAATGATCCTCCTCACTTTGGTGTCCCAGGAGCATTTAGGGCTCCCCACAGGAGAGGCTGTGCTCCAAGGCAGCAAGAGAGTGCTCTGGGTGTTCCCGCTGCCTCTGAGGGCAGCTTGGACGTGCCTGGGGTTTGCCTGAGCTTCCCCAGCTGCTAAAGGCAGAAGCAGGGGTTGTCCTTGCATCAGCAGAAGGCTGTGAGCTAGCAAATGATCTGGGCAAGTCCTGTGTGCTAGTGGCCAAACTGGATAGAATAGTCAGCTTCCTAAATTCTCCTTAGACTCCTGACTTCTCATCCGCCATCCGAGCAAAAAAAACCTTCACGGAAATTGATTGGTTTTGGCATTTTGTCTTTTGGTTGTGGTTTTAGTTTGGGTTTTTTCCCAGATTTTTTTGGGTAGAGGTTTTTTCTCCATCTTGAAGGAGCTCTTCTGCCCCATGAGTCTCAGTGGCGTAATTTTGATGACTGTTCCTATTTACCACTACTACATCTGCAGGTTTTTTAATGAGAAGATTATATATTTGTCAGTGAGGACTCTTTGGAAAGAACATCAGGTGACAGCAGAAACAGAGAGCAAGAGCTGGTTTTTTTGTGCCCCCAATGAAAAAAACAGATCCTTTTATTACAATCTGTATTTAATATCCTAGTTTTGTTCCTAGAAAGATAAGTCCAAGAGACACAGGCCTGGGGCATGATCAGATAAAAGTGCACTGTAGGCATTTCTCAGGAGTGAGCCTCCAGCCCCTCTGCTGTATATTCCTCAGATCCATGGCACTTTTTCCTACCTGATTCCCAGTCATTCCCATGACTGTTAGAATGCTACCCACTGGCCCAAGCCCTGCTCAGATCAGTCTCTAGGAAAACAAAACAAGCCCTTTGTGATTCTACAGCACAAGTCATTGAAGCTGCTTCTTGCCCAGAGCAGCTGCCGGTCCTGTGCCCTCAGATGAGACCTGGTGGGGCTGAGAAGAGAGCCCAGCTGACTCTCTGTCTCCCGTCACCTGTTGGCACAAAAGGGCACTGACGTGCACCTGGGTGTGTCTGCTCTCCAAGCCAATCCTGCCGTGTCCTCAGTGGGGGCAGCAGCTTGGAAGGGGCTGGGTGTGGCCGTGCCTTCTTGCCATTGCTTGTCAGTGCTGGTGCCTGGGCTTTGGCGGCTTTGTGGCGGTGGCTGCCCTGGCCCTGAGGGCTGGTGTGAGCGCCGAGGCTGGAGCCTTCCTTAGCTGGGAGAGTCCCGCTGCCGGCCGGCCGCTGCAGCGCGGAGCTGCCCCGAGGCAGCAGCCCCTGCTCTGGGCCGGCTCCTGCACGGCCTGGGCTGGGCTCACAGAGGGTCAGCATCTCCTCTGGGCAGCTGTCCGTGTCCCGCCGGCACCTGAGGAGCACTGCTGTCCCTGCTGCCCTTGCCCGCTGCGGGAAGGTGGGCACGTGTGCGGGGCTGAGAGGGCGAGTGCAATGGCAGGGACTGATCCCTGCTGTCAGGGGGAGGAGAAGCAGTGTGGTTCTTCACGTGGGCCACGGGCAAGGGCGTCTTCCAGCTCAGCCTGCTCATCAAGGGTGAGGGTCCTGCTGCTGAAGGCCCCTTGGGATTGGTTAGAGCATGAGCTGCTTGGGTTTACAAAGGGAAAGGCATTCCTTTGGCAAACTGCTGCAAGGTGGGGAAGATGCCCTCCTCTCCTGGGAATGCATCTCCCTGTGCTTTGTTTGCTGTCAAGAGATCTCTTCAAAGGACTGTAGAAATCAGTGCTGGCCTGCTTGTACGGCAGAGCTGCCTGTCTTGTTGCAATTCTTGCAGTTTTTGTTGTTACGCAGCTGGCCACAAAGGACTCAGAAGGCCAGACTGTACAGCCCCAGCAGGGCTGGCTTTTGTATCTCCTGGATAGTGGGATCTCTGCTTTCAAGTGAGCATCTTGCATTTTGTTTCCCTCAGGGCAAATGGCGAGCATGGAAAATCCCCGAAGGAAATACATTGAAGAGGAAATTGTTGGCAGAGGGTGAGTCCAACCACAGTTACTTGTACACAATCATGGGGCAACGATCTGCTGCTGGAATATCTGTCAAGGGTGAAGTCAGGCAAGCTGCAAACATATTCAGACACTGGGGTTAGTCTGCCCCATCTCTCAGTACCGGCCAGAATTTGGAAGTGTGGTCAGAAGGAATTGTCAGACACTTGGATTTCATTGCCAGAAACAGCAACCACCCCTTTTTGTAGCAGGCAGATAACTGTTTGAAGGAACATTTCTTCCCAAGAGTTTGCTGAAGGAAATAGTGTGATCAGGATAAAAACTGCCCAGTTTAGAAACTGAAATCCAAGACGAAAGAATCACCTGGCCTTTTGAGCTGAGGCACTAAAGCCCAGTGCTTCAGAAACAGGCCCAGTGCCCATGCACTGGAGAGGAAAATGCATCATCTGCCTTCTGGCAGAGCCCTCCTGCATGCTGCAGGTTGGAGGCATTTCCAGCAGACATCTCCTGTCTGGGCTGGCTTTCACTCCAAGGTCTAAATGGCTTCTCCTTGCTTTGCTGCTGTTTTGTTTCTAGGGCTTTTGGAGAGGTTTGCAGAGCGATCGACACTGCCACAGGAGGACAGGTAAATGTCAAGAGCCCCTGCAGATTCTGCTGCTCTCCAGGGCTTTCCTCTCTCGTGTCAGCTGTGGCTGCAGCTGTGGCTAGAGCTGTGCTGCAAAGGCACAAGAAGCACAGACTGGTGCCAGCCTGCCAGCTGCATTTGGGACAGTCTTTGTCCTGCTCAGCTGCCAGAAGGAAGGCAAGGGGGGCAGCGGTTCCTTTCAGAGAAGGACGCTCTCCCTGGCTCTCAATTGCTCCAACAAAGGGGCATCTCACTGCTCTCTGGGGCTACGGCTTCAGAGTCCTGAATTCTCATTTCTGGCTGCCAGCAAATTCATCGGAATGTTCCTGGCAGTTCCTTAGCCACCTGCAGTGCTGCACTTGGGAACTGCATGTAGGGGAGAGATCTGCAAGGCATCCCTAAAAGCCCCAAGCCCTGCCTAGGTCCCGAGATGTATCCACAGAGTACCAAGGCACGCATTTCTTCCTCTGAAGTACGGACAGAGAAACAGAGAGTGTGCTCAGAGCTTTGGGGGGTGAGAGTTGACACACCATTTTTAACAAGTGGACAAGGCAAAATGTGGTCAGTGGCCACGTGTCCTGGAACTGGCCCCCAAAGGAGCAGAGAAATGAGCTGTAGGAATGTCAGTTCCTAATTACTCCTTTGTCTAATCACAAGGCACTTTGGCAGAGCTCACCTGTGTCATTGCAAAATCACTCGCTCCATGTGTGTTGTGGTCTCATTCCACCAGCTTCTAAAGTTACTGATTTTCTGTGTCATTCTAGGTGGCCATCAAGAAAATCAATCTTCAAGGACCGAACAGGAATCAACAAGCGCTTAATGAAATCATGGTCATGAAGAAGAATAAGAGTCCCCACGTTGTGGATTATTTAGACAGGTGAGTGGTCATGGTCTCTTCCCATGAAGGTTTGTTTACATAGTAAAAGCATGCGAGGTTAAAACCCCACTTTGGACACTGGCAGAAAATAGAGCTGTTAATAATCAGTTAATTATTATTTCTCTACTCATCTCCAATGGATGGGAAGAGAGTGTATTTTGCCTGCATGTGTCTTCCCTGGCTTTCAAACACTGAGTTGGAACACTGGCCAAAAACCTGAATCAACCCTCCCATACTAAGTCAATACCTTGTAAGCTCACTGCCTCCATGTTGTCTCAGGATTGATTTTTTCAAGTTTCTTCAATGCTGATGAAGCATGCTAGAGAGGATTTCCCTTGGATTGTTGCCCCTCTTTTCCAGGGCTGGCCATGCCAGGAACACTAGGTGCTCCTTTCCAGAAATACCATGCGGGACAGGTTTTTCATCTTGGCTGATACTAAACTGTACTTTTGGCTTGCTGGCCATCTAAAATATCTCCTTTCTCACAGATGTGCTGTTCTCCTTGAGACTGCACAGACTGCAAACAATGCACAGCCTGGAGGGCATGTCTATTCCTTGAATTCTGTCCTTGTCACAAAGGGACCCGGAAACAAGAATCAAGCAAAGAAACCAATGTATGCATGTTCATCTGCATGGCCTTGTTCCCTTCTTTCAGCTACCTTGTGCTCGACGAACTCTGGCTGGTGATGGAGTACATGGATGGAGGCTCTCTGGATGATGTCATCGCTGAGGTTCGCATATGTGAACACCACGTTGCAACCATCAGTCGAGAGGTGAGGGATCCCATCTGTGCGTCCCAGGGCTTGGGCAGGATTGTCTGGGAAAGGGGCTCAGGACAGGAGCGATTCCGTGAGCCAGGCTTTGTTTCTGTGTGGCTGATATGCTCTGGGCAAGCAAGAGCATCTCAAGTGAACTGCCTGCCAGTGCCCCTGCACTCACTGGACTCTGTTCTTGTCCTCTTCTCTCCTGCTGTTGCACTTTCACTCTGGCTCTTGTATTTGCTCTTCTCCATCTTGCCTCTCTAAACTTTGGCCTGTCTGCGCTGCATTCCTTGCCTGTAAAAGCAAAGGTGGGGGTGGCACTGTTTGAAAGGAGCAGCAAAGAAGAGAGACTCATTTCTCTGAGTCCTCAGCTGGAAAGGTTAGCAGTGCAGCCAGAATGCTCTGTACTTCTGAGCACATGCACTGCAGCAGCAGTCATCCTGGCTGGTTTGCAGGGCAGAGTCTACACCAGCAGTTGCTGTTGCTCTTTGGCAAGCTGACATGCCTTTCTTTAGAAAGGTGCTGCCCTGCCTGTGTTGTAGCAGCGTGCTCTTGCCCTCAATGGCACTGTCTTCTGCCATTACTCCCCATTCCCCTGCAGAGGGAATCTTGGAGAGCTCTTTCCTTTCTTGTGTGATGAAATCACATCACTGATTTTTGCCCTCCTGTTTCTGGTTTCTCTCTCAGTGCCTGCAAGGACTGCATTTTCTCCATTCCAACCACGTGATACACCGAGATGTGAAGAGCCTCAACATCCTCCTCAAAACGGATGGCTCTGTCAAGCTGGGTCAGTATTTTCTTGGTCAGGTGCAGCATTCCAGGGATATGTGGGCTGTGGGGCTGCTTTTGAGTGAGAGCCAGCCCCCCCAAAACGGTGCTGGTGGCAGTGCAGGGAGCCTGTTGTGAGCTGACCACGCGGTGGCAATGTGCACAGACCTATGGCAAGGATCGAGCAGTGCACAGTGGCATTGCTCTGTGCGTGTCCCTTCCAGAGGGAGGGGGCTACAAGTCTAAAGCTTCAGGGGAACAAAAGACACTGCTGGAGGCCGTGTAAAAAATGTGGGGATTTTTGAAGCAGCCAATGCCATATTTCCTTGGCTAAAGTCCTGAGGAAACAGAGCAGGGAGAGTTGTCCAGGAGATTCAGCAGCACATTCTCCAACTTCAACTGGGCAATTCTTTTCCTTGCGTTCCTAATTGCACAGGATTCAAATCAAAACCTTCTTTTGCTCTCTCCCCAGCTGATTTTGGCCTCTCTGCTCAACTCACCCCTGAGCAGAGTAGACGGAGCTCGGTGACCGGGACTGCTTGGTGGATGGCGCCTGAAATTGCAAAAGCTGAGTCCTATGGCCCCAAAGCAGACATCTGGTCTTTTGGAATTGTGGGCATTGAAATGGTGGAAGGAGAACCTCCTTACGGGAATAAAGGTCCTCTCTCGGTAAGGTGTAAATACTCTCTGATCCCGCTGTCTTTCTCCCCCATCCCACGTTCTGTGTGCCATTGGACAAAATGCCATTGCCATCTGCTGGAACTACTTCCACCACGGTCCCTTTCTGAAAATGTCCCTGCAGCACATCAGCATCTGCTGGGGTTTTGGTTGCATCCATGGGGGAACTCAAGCCTTAGCCCAGGCAGACAATCTCCCTTCTCAGGCAACACTGGGCTTTGGCTTAGAAGTCCTTCCAGCTCTTTTGGCCGTGTAGATGGCCCTACTAACAGGAAACAAGCATCTTAGAGCTGCTGTTATCTTTCCTGAAATGAAGGAAAGTAACCCAAACCCAACAAAGTTTCTAAAGCAGTGGTTTGGAGAGAAGTGTACCCCCATTCTTCTCACAGGGAAACTTGCCTTAACTGAGGGATTTCCTTTCTTTACTTTTAATTACCATTGTTTTCAAGAACCAAGGAAAAAGCTTGATGACTTTTATAGCAGCTGTGCTTAAGGGACCAACAAGTGCTGCAGAGATGCTTTTCATGTCATACTCCTTGGAAATACTAGAGTGAGTTAGTAGAGCAAAGTCCCTCTTCCAACTAGCCTGTCAAGCTGGTCAGGTGAATCCTCAGAGAAGCAAAGGTGCTTTTGCTGATGTAGTTTCCACTAAGGAGGTCAGTCAATGAAATCAGCTGCCAGGGCAAGATCTGCTGGATGCTGGAAAAGCTGTGACTGCATCAGGCTTTGGGTTTTTTGTTGGTCCAGGAAAGTCATCTCTTCCTCTGTGCCACGGCAGAAACTGCCACTGCAGAGTGCAGCTGAAACAATGGGATCTGGGAGAGCAGTTCCAGATGTGAAAGAAGCAGCTGAGAGACTCGTCTTTCCTTTTTCTCCAGGCTCGATTCCTGATAGCCACCAAAGGGATCCCAAAGCTGCAGCAGCCCAAGCTTCTCTCCCCTTTGCTGCGTGACTTCCTGAGCTGCTGCCTGCAGAGAGACGAGGAGCGGCGCTGGTCTGCCAAGGAGCTGCTGCAGGTAAAATGCCAAGGGGCTGCAGGGGAAACAGTGTCCCAAGGGACGGGCTCCTCCTGCAATGAACTGCCAGGCATCAGATGAGACTCGTCCTCCTCGCCTCCACTCTTGGTGCTGTTCAAATGAGAACAGCCAGGAATCCTAGACTGGGCTGGGCTGGCAGGGACCTGTAAGGGTCATCTGGTCCAAGTGCCCTGCAATGAGCAGGGGCGTCTTTCAAGAGATCAGGATGCTCAGACCTGAAATATTTCCAGGCCTGGGGCATTTAGCAGCTCTTGCAGTAAGCTGTGCCACTGTTGTCCCACTGTTGCTCCTTAGACCTACTCTGACTCAATCCCCTTTTCATTGAAAAAAAGATTACCCTGCCTTTGGGGCTCTTAGCTTGGAAAGTAATGGTTCATTCTTGGCTTTTTTGTTTTCCTTTGTGCAGCATCCATTTGTAACATCGGCCAAGCCTACATCCAGCCTGGTGCCACTCATCCTTACCTTTAAGAGGTGGAAGGAGTTGACAGGAATGGACCAGTCACTTAAAAACTTTTTCTTCCATCACCAGCATTGTAGTAGATTGTAGAGTAGGATTTTAGCCTAGGATTGTAGGGTAGTATTTTGGCCTAGGATTGTAAATAAAGTTTCTGAAACCTCAAGTCATTTTGAAGATTGTCCTCCTTCTGAGCCTGTGAGAATGCTCAACATTTCCTTCTGAACTGTCCATTTTTGCTTAGAGGTGGAAAGTGACATTGATGCCTTCTTTGGTACGGTTTGAAGGGGGAGTAGGCTCTTCTTTCGTCATGCTCTCCGGACCGCAGTGCCTTTGGAATATGGCCCAGGGGCTGGGTTTTACCCAGCTGTGGCACTTGTGTTTGAGGCAGAAAGGGCAGTGGCATTTGCAGGCAGAACCAAAGGACGAGTGGGGCAGCCCAAATACCCTGTGCAGATGCAGGCCTTGAGCTCTGACTCGAGAGCATTTGGGTTGCTGCCACTTGCATTTGTATCCCCAAGTGCAATCTCTTTGTCTGGGGGAGAGTTTTGCCCGAGTGAGACAGCAGAAAGATCAGGGAGGCTCCTGGGAAAGGCGCAGAGCTGGTGCAGAGCTGTCAGCGGCTGCAGGGTGAGCCCAGGCCCCGCCTTGCCCAGGCTGGAGCCCCAGCAGAGCCCTGGCAGAGCCCGGAGCAGCCTGAGCCGGGGCAGAGGCAGCTGCAAGGAGGCCCTTGGAGCTGCAAGAGGCAGCAGCCCGGCCCTGGGTGCCTCTTGGGGGCCCCGGGCGAATCCTGCGCTCTCAGAGCCCAGCTGGCAGCCGGCTGCTCCCGAGGGGAAGCGTGGCTGTGCTGGGCATAGCACAGACCGGTGGCATCGGCCGTCCGGAGCGTGCACAGGAGCAGAGAAAGGCAAACCACAGCCGAGGGCTGCAGGCCTGGCTGAGGATTGCCACCCTTGTGCCGGCTGCCCTCTAACTCCTGGCCAAGGCGAGCAGTGTGTGCAGCGCTCTGGGCACAGGGGAGGGAGCCGGGCTGCTCCGCAGGCTCCGGCACAGGGCAGCCTCCTTCAGGCACGGCGCTTCTGCCGGGGGAACCGAGGCCAGCGGCAGGCAGGGACAGCTTGTCAGGTCACATCTGCAGGAGCCGGGGCCTCACACGGCTCTGGGAGGAAGCGCCTGCAGTGCTGGAGTTGTGCACTGAGCCAGAGCAAAGGGGTGAAATGCAGAGTGTTCTGCAGAAATATTCCGGGGCGCCAGGCCAGCCTGCTTTGAGCTCTCTGGCACACAGCAAGCACTGTGCAATGCAGCCCTGAGCTGCTGGGAGAGGGGTGTTAGAAAGGAGCCAACTCTTAGATGAAATTAAATGGGGAAAAAGTCCTCAAAGCCAAAGAGAACTGTTTCTGAGGAAGGATTCACCTGAGCTGGGTGTGTATCTCCCTCTCCCAAGAGCCAAACACACACACAACACACACACAGAAAATGCTGCTTTTTACTGCCTTTCCCAGCCCAGGGCGAACCGTGTCCCCTTTCCCTTTGGCCGGGAAATAGGAAACTTGTATTCTGTCCCCACCGCCTCCTTTTCTGTCCCCTCCCCTCTTACCCTACTTCCCTTTTGGTCTGGTCTTCACGCTGGCCCCTCTCCCAGCTCACAGCAACACCCAACAAATCAACTAGAACAAATCCAAACCCTAAATAACAACACCTAGAACCAACAACTTTCCTTCTTTCTTCTAATAACCCTTCAGCTGAAGCAAAATATTACCTCCTATCTCACTGAGGGAATCGGGTATGAGCCTGAGGCTTGTGCTTGAGCAGTGAACAGATTTGGGAGTAGAAAGGTTTCAGTCAGCAATTTGTGTTTTTCTTTCTGAATTGCTGAAGGAAAGATACAATGTGGCTTCAGTCAGCAAAAACTATTTCAAGGTGCATTGAGGACATGCTTGTGAGCAATTCCCAGAGAAAGAAAGTGTTGAGAAAATGTTGAACTGCAACAAATCGTGGATTCCCTTCCCATTAACAGTGTTGCACCCTCTATTCCCCCAGTGCAGTGATTGATGTGTGGAAGTGGCTACCTTAGCCTTGAGAATAGAGTAGTCTTCCTAAGAATGTAGCTGGAATGAATTCAAGGGGAAAAGAGTGGTTGTAGGAGGCTCTTGGGCATCAGAGGAGAATTGCAGGAATGGGATGTTCCCCAAATGACCACCAGAGACTCTCAAGAGAGCCCTACTCTCCTGTCAGTAACTTCTGAGAAGCGGTTTAAATATGTCAACTAATTTGAGGGAATGTTTAACCTGTGAGTTTCAGCACAGTAATGAGTAGGTCTTGTTTCCATGGTTACAAATGAGTAGGTGAGATTTCTGGCTGAGCACGTGTTAGGAAAGTGATTCCCCACGCACCCAGCACTGAAATAAAGTCATGTCTCCTTTCTCACACCGAGCTGGCACCAGGGATCGGAGCCCTTCTTGGTAACTTTGATTTTAGTTGCTTCTATTGAAAGGTGAAAATGAAACCTTTTCCAGCTGTTCCCCTCGGGTTTACATTTCCGGGGGCCAAAGCTCTGTGCTGCAGGTGGCCCGGGTGTGTGCAGAGCAATGCAGCCTCCACAAAGCCCTTGGTTTCCCCACAAGTCGTCATGATTTGTTGCCAGGTGTGCCCAGCTGTGGCAGGAGAAAGAGCCCGCAGTGCAATGGGCGCCGTGCCCTGCCCAGCCAGGGCTCTCTGGCACAGAGGAGCAGCAGCAGCACCTTTCAACCCACTCCTGCCCTGGCCTCACCTGGGACACAGAAGCCTCTGGAAATCAGCACCACCTGGCCCCTTCCCAGCCTGGAGCAGCTCCTGCTGGTGGGCACATCCTGCACTTCTACTGCTTCCGAACAGGAATCAAGGCACAGGGGGAGACGGACATACAGAGAAGCCCTGGGCTAGTGCAATAAATGGGCAAATGCATGGGGGAATGTGTTAGGAATCATTTCAGCTGTCATGCCAATACTGCCTTCGCTCCTTTTCTCCCTTCACGTTTCCTGTTCTTTTCCCTCTCACATTTCCACTCCTTCCCCCTCTCGAGTCTCACAGTTTTCCTGTCATGTTTGCCGCCCAAGTTTTACTTCTTTTCCCCACCCTTTTCAGCTCCCTTTCCTCACACTTTGCCTCTCGCACTTCCCCAGCTTCCCGCTTTTTCCTGCTTTTTTGTTCTCTCACGATTCTCACAATTTCCCCCTCACTTACCCTGCCCTTTTCTCCCCTCATGCTTTTCTCCTTTCCTCAGTCATTTTTCTCCAAGTTGTCTCCTCATGTTTCTCACTTTTGCCCTCGTGTTTCCCAGGCTTTCCCTCTCCCATTTCTCCCACTTTTCCCCTCATGTTTATCATTCTTTCCCCCTCATGTTCCTAATACTTTTCCTCTAGCATTTTCTGCCCTTTTTTCACTCCTGTTTTCTGTCACTTTTCCCATCCAACTTCCCACGCTTTTTTTCCCCCTAATGTTTTCTGCCTTTTTCTGCCCTCTGGTTTCTCCCTCTTTTCCCCTCAGGATTCTCACAATGTTCCCCTCACATTTGCTGCCTGTTTCTCTCTCTCTGCCAGTAATTTTCTCACTCTTTTCCCCTCACATTTCCCTCCATTTTTTCCTCTATGTTTTTCAGCCTTCCTTGATCATGTTTCTTAGAATTTTCCCGTCATATGTCCTGCCTTTTCCTCCTCTCACCTTCCTCTCCTATTTTCACTCACGTCTTCACCATTTTCCCCTCAGTTTTCTCAGCCTTTCCCACTCAGGTTTCCTTCCCTTTTCCTCCCTCACACTTCCCTCCTTTTTCCACTCCCATTTCTCACACTTGTCACCTCATGTTTTCTGCCTTTTTTCCCCTCACATTTCTTAACCCACTGAGTCCTGTCAGTGACTCTTCCTCTTCAGTAGTTGATGAGCTTCTTTTCTTCTTTCCTGCAATCCCCTCCTCCAAAGAATGGGTGCCAGAGCAGCGCTCCAAGAAGCCCCTGCCCGTGTGTCTGCTGAACAGAATGGCTGTGCTCGACTTGAACAATCTCGTGAAGAACAACCTAAACTGCAGTGGACTTTCAATTCCCTCTAGTCTTCATAGTGTTCTAAAGAAATGGGTACCCTGAGGGATACACGTCGCAGGTGAGCAGCCGCTGCACCATCCGCCTCAAGCAGATCCCATCTCCGTTTTCATCACCTCACACTCACTGTGACTCCTGCCTGGACGAAACCACTTGTGATGCTGCTTGATGCTAATTGGAGTCCATGTGCACAAGAAGTGCTTTTAGCCCTCTTTCAAAAAAAAAAAAAAAAAAAAAAAAAAGAAGTTTTTATTTTAAAACGTTCAATGCCTGGAGTTTCGTTCTATTTTCCCCTATTTGAATTGCCTTGACATCAAAGTACTGCCAGTTGGCGTTCCAAACTGGCTGGTCTGTGTTTGTGTGCACAGAGCAAAGGTGCCAGACCGTGTCCTTTTCCCGGGTGTCCGTTAATGTCCATTCCAACAGACACTGCAGGGGGGCTCAGCCTGCCCCACGCAGGATGGCAGCCAGAGGGCTGAGGCTGCGCCTCCTAGTGAGATCAGCCGCCCTGGCAGCCCGGCCCCAGCCGCCATCTTGTGTGTGGTTCTCCAGCCCTGGCCGCCATCTTGTGTGTGGCTCCCTCAGCCCTGGCCGCCATCTTTTGCCCTGACCTAGTCCAGCTCTTAAGCGAATGTGTTGCTGTTGTGTCGGCAGTCAGGGTCCGCCCCAAAGACACCAACACCAGCAGGACAGGCTACAGGGAATGGCACGGGTTTGGCTCAAAGCAGCCAGTCCTGACTTGTCACTGTCCTTTATCCATGAACACGTCCCCATATGCAGCCACAGCAAATGTCCAACAGCAGCTCCATCAGCCACTTCCTCCCGCTGGCGCTGGCAGACACGCGGCAGCTGCAGCTCCTGCACTTCTGCCTCTTCCTGGGCATCTCCCTGGCTGCCCTCCTGGGCCACGGCCTGGTCACCAGCGCTGTAGCCTGCGGCCACCACCTGCACAGCCCCATGTTCTTCCTCCTGCTCAACCTGGCCCTCAGCGACCTGGGCTCCATCTGCACCACTGTCCGCAAAGCCACGCACAATTCCCTCTGGGACACCAGGACCGTCTCCTGCGCAGGATGTGCTGCACTGCGGAGGATTTCGGCGAGGGAAGAATGCAATCAATCAATATGATTGGTAAAGCATTGTTCAACTTTATTGCTCATAACATCCGTTCTTATACTTTTGCCCGAAGCGTTCAGCATACTTGTCAAATTATAGTTGGTTAGCATACACTACTCATCTATACTTGATTGGCTATATCAAGCGTGAGAATGTTCCTCCTCTTGGCATGCTGAAAACTTTGTATACGTGCTTACTGCTATGCTCTATTCACCACAAGTTCTTTTATCTTTGGCCTGTGTCCGTGCTTACTGCTGTCCCAAGGACAGCTTGTCTCAGCAGCGCGTAGGCTGCTAGCACTTGGTATCGGGCCATAAGGCCTCTAATGATCCGTGGCCTTGCTCTGCTAACCATTCTTCAACAATTCCCTCTTTTTTATTTTGTGCAACAAACGCAGCGGGTTGAGTAGTTACTGTTTCTGCTACGCGATACATCATCTGTTGCAAGCAGCAAAAAAAGCAAGGTACAAAAAGGACAAGCAGTAAAATAACAATCACAATATTGATTACATGTTGCAGTAGGGAGGTTATCCAAGGCCCTCGCCCGAAAGATCTTAGCCAATCTGTTAAAGCCAAGCCTGTGTCTTGCTGCAAATCACTAGTGAGTTCTTGCAACTTAGCTATTTGGGTATGAATTGACATGGAGTGATATCTCTGTACTGCCTTGTCAAACTGCCAGAGCAGTTGTAGGTTTTCTCTTGCCCTTAAGTCTTCAATTAAGTGTACCGCCTCTAACCCTGGCTGTCCAGTATCGATGTCACTCTTGCAGGGTCATTAGCAGGACGGATCCATTTACTAGGTATCCACTGGGGCCCTGTGGGGGTAAGAACACAAACATAACCTCTACCCATGTACTGAACCTCTGCGGGACCTTCCCATACTCCAGTTTTGGGATCTCGGTACATGACTTTAAACAATGGCTTAGTTGCTTCCTCCTTTACTCCCCCTGAGTGGATGACCACAGGGGGCTCCGAGTGGTCCCCCATTACACACAGATAGTTTAATACAAATAGTGTTTTTGATAGCATGGTCTGCACATCCACCTCCTCCTTCTATTTTAACAGATAATCCTTGAGTGTTTGGTGGGCTCGCTCCACAATCGCCTGACCTGTTGGTGAATGTGGGATACCTGTGATGTGTGTCACACCCCACTTCTGTAAGAACCTTTGGATCCTGCTGCTCACATATGCAGGGCCATTGTCTGTCTTAATCTGTTCTGGCACCCCCATCACCGCAAAGCAAGTAGTTAGGTGTCGTACCACGTGGAGAGCTTTCTCTCTTGGCTGCGCTGAAGCCCAAATAAATTTACTGAAAGGATCAATTGTAACATGCACATATTTCAATCTACCAAAGGAGGATACGTGAGTTACATCCATTTGCCAGATCTGATTGGCTCCAAGGCCCTGTGGGTTTACTCCCATCCCTAGTCCAGGCCCATGCTGACTACAGAGAGGACAGGATCTGACAATACCACGGGCATCATTCAGAGATATGCGAAACTGTTTCTTTAGGCCTCGCGCATTCTGGTGAAAAGTCTCATGAGCAATACGTGCCTGCTGAAATCTGTCTTGTGGTACTGCAACAGAAACCAACTGATCAGTTATGGCATTACCCTGACCCAAACCTTCTGACCATTTGTGGCTTCGAATATGCAAAATTGCAAAAGGAGCTGAGCGCAGCCAAACAGCTTGCCTCAGCTGTCTCAAAAGTTCCCATAACCTGTCATTCTTTATATCCTTTATCAATGCATCCTCAATCCGCAGCACCACCCCTACTACGCATCATGAGTCTGTGACAATATTTACACCCTGACCAGGCCAATTCATAATGATCCAAAGGACAGCCCTTAATTCTAGCGTCTGCAATGTGTCCTCAGTAGTCGCGTCCACGTGCCCTCCTCCATCCATCCAGATCAAGGCAGAGCGTTTGCTTTGTGATGTCAGGGCACGGTTGCCACGTGGTCATGGTGACATCGCAAGGTTGCCTTGGTGCCCGGAAGGCCTCAGGGGTGTCAGAGCAGCTCTTGGGCTTGCTCGGTGCAGGAACTTGGTCCTGTGCTTGAGGCTTTTGTCAGTGGGCAGCTGCTGACTGACAGGAGACTCCTTTTAGCTAGCGTTAGAGCGCACTCTGCAAACTTGCACAGCAGTTGCCACAATGATTCGGCAACTCGCCGCTGCAGTTTTCACTGTTTACGGAGTTACTTATTCCTGCTATTTCCTGACTCACCTGGCAGGTAAGTAGAGGTTTTCCCTGAGTGTCACCTAACCTGGTTTTTGTGTCTTCCTGCTCTTTCTTAGTGACTGGGTTGATTTGGAAACAGAAAGGCCATTGGGATGCCGCTTGGGTAAAGCTCCTGTCAACATGTTCAGCTCAAAAGGGGGCGTGTGTAGCCACGGCCGTGTGGGCAGCATTTGCAAGGGAACCTGCAGGGGTTGCGTTCCCTCCGTGGGAGAGTCTGTGGCAGCAGAGTTTGCCAATTCCTCCATTGCTGGGTCAAGCAGGACAACTTTGAAAATGTAGACTGGGAGGCCTTCTTGGAAGGTCTTCTAAAAATGCTGTGGTTGTCTCCAGTTTTCTCAAAGCATCTGCTTCATTTTCCCTTGCCTACTGCAGGTCACCTGAGCCGGGTATTCAGAGGTGCTGATCCCAAGGTGAGTAAGGAAAGAACATTTGATGTTCCTGGTGTTTAAGAATCGTGCAGCAAGCTGTGAGCTTGGCCTGTGGCAGTAGAGTGTAGAGGGCCAGCTGAGTAGGCTGCAAGAAAATCCATTTCCATGTCTACAGCAGCAAGAGCAGAGGCATCACTGCCTATTTCCTAATTTTCCATTCCAGAGCTTTAAAAGAACTAAAAGAGAAGTTTTGCAGAGAGAATGGTGCTTCCTGATAGTAGTCAGGGGGAATATGTAATTTGGAGCAATTTGCAGTGTCCAGTTGAATCAGCCCATTAGAATTTAGGCAGAGTGACTTAGAATCCCCTTGCTCTCCAAGTTGATGATTTGTGCTTAGTAGAGCTGGTTCTAGAGCTGAAGAGAAAGAAGGTTCTAAATGAGCCTGTGTCTCACGCTCCTGTCTGTCCACAGATCACTGAAGGAAGAACAGACTCCCCTCCGGCTTCCTCTGCTCCTGGACAAGAAGCCGAAGAGGAGCCAAATGACCACAAGGCTCCAGCTGTTGTCACCCCACAGCCGGAACTTTCCCAGACAGTAAGTGCCACTTCTGGAGGGTGCTGTCTTTAGTGCGAGGCAGAGCTGCAAGTTTCTGAGCAGCCAGCTCTTGCTGTTGGTGGCTGAGGATGATAAGTGCTGCAGTCCTGCCAGACCTAGCCATTCCCCTCAGCCAGTGACAGCTGGAAAATGGGCTTTGAGCTGCCGTGTTTAGGCCCCAGCTTGCTGGGATTCTGATAGGGGCCAGCCTGGAGCAGGAAGGTTCCCTGTCTGCAGAGGAGGGAGCATGTCAAAGGCACTGTGCTCAGCCTTGGTGGATACGTAGGGGACGCTGTGGCCTGGGGACACCTGTCCCTCTCCACAGACGTGCCAAGTACCCACAGGCACCAAAAGTCTTGATCTGAGAACACAAGCTCTTTGGGGTGGTTTGTCCCCGGGAGCTTCTTGGCTGTGCTTACCCGGGAGCATTTCAGAGACACACTGGGGATGTGGAGTTGCTGTTTGAAGACAGGGATTTTGGTGCCTTTGTTGCCAGGTTGTTCTTTTGCCTCTTCAGGCAGAGCAGGCAGTAGCAGAGCTGACAGGCACTCGGAGTCCACCTGTCTTTTGGCTTGTAAAGAGCTGCTAAGAGATGATGTGTTGTCCATGAATCTTTGGGGGGCCACTCTTCTCTTGTGTGGCAAAAGACACGTTCCCTGTCAGCTTCCGAAGAGGCTGTTGGAGCTTCAGACCCAGATGGAGGCTGATTGTACTGCTAGTGTCACAGTGGGACAGAGTGAAGGGCAGGGAGAGGGGAATTCAATGGAGCTCTTGGGACTGAGGAGGCCAGGAGTCCCCCAGGCACTGAAAGCACAGAGCCTTGTCATCTGCAGAGATCAGCACTGGGACAGGAGGGTTACAATGGAAGCAGAGGTGGGCAGGGAAGCAGAAAGAAGTGGCTGAATGAATATGATTTGTACGCTGAAAAAGGAAAAAGCTGAGCCTGATGGCATCTCCCAGTCACTTGCTCTGCATTTGTGTGTACAGAACGTGGAGGCAGAGGCACAAGCAGAGCCGCCCAAACCTCCGAGTGACACCATGGCAGCAAGGAGGAAGAGCAGGGAAGACATCAGAAGAACTGAGGATCAATGGAAACTCCATCAGGAGAGGGGCAATCAACAAAACCATGTAAGCGGAGGAGTAGTAGCCACTCCCCTGATGGAAGGTTCTGTCTCCTGTTCTTTACGGAACTTTGGAGACAAGTTGGAGGCAGAGCTGCAGAAAACTCGGGCTAGGATCAAGGCATGGGAGAAGAGGCTGGAGGAAGAAATGGAGATTCTAGCAGAAGACCGAGCGAAAATTTGTCTCCTCCTTGAGAAGCGAGAGGCTCTACAGAAACAAGTGAGTGAATGAGCAATAGCCACTGCAGTCACCAACCTGGTGCTTTCTGCCCTTCGTGCCTTTCCCCTGCAGAGCAGCAGGGGGGTGGGGTGATGCCTCTGAGTGCCATCCTGCTCCAGTGTGTGCCACAGGCACTCTGAAGGACACTCCCTGCTCTGCTGAATCTCAGCTGCTGCCCTGCACAGTGGCACTAGTGCTTTGGCCTTTTGGCCAGCAGTCATCTGAATGCATTCCTGCTGGCCTCTTCCTGCTCTCCTTGTTTCTTGAGGTGTTCTTGCAGGGGAACACGGTGACCCAGATGGATCTGGAAAGAAGCTGTCTGTATCCCTTGTGAATCTGGTCCTCTCCCTTTCCTCACAGTCGATGACTCTTGGCTGACAGGGACAAGCTGGACTCTCTGACTGCTTTGTTCTCTTTGACTTAAGGTGGAAGTGTTGACATCTCGCCTGGCAGCCTGCAAAGATTTCCATCAAGTGACTGGCAGCAAGGAGCCCCAAGATTCCTGTGAGGCACAGAAACTGTCCCAAGCAGCAGCGCTGCCGGTTGGACACGTTCAGAAGATGCCGGAGGAAAAGAGGACTCCATGGGAGAAGGTAGAACATTTGAACAAAGAGCTGCAAGTGTGTCTGCAGCCCTTGGAAGGGGAAAAGCGTCCTTGGGAGAAAGCGGAATGGTCATTTTGGCAGTCACCCTTCAGAAAATCCATGCAAATGCATTTTGGAGAAAATGGACAATGAATCTGGCCTTGCACTCCAGTCAAACCAGCCTTTGGCTTTGAGCCATCCAGTTTGAGGAGTGGACATCAGAACAAACCCATGGCAGAGCCCTGCATGTGGCTGACAGCATCTTGCTAAGGGCTTGCACTTGAAATGGGATCTGGGGCTAATCTCTGCCAGCCACTTTTCTTTCTGACACAAACTCCTTTGTTGTCTCAGATCTCCACAGGCTCTTCTGTTGAACCTGCAGCAGCAGCAGTGTTACCTGAAGGCACCTGTGCTGGCCAAGCTGTGCAGTGGAAGCCGGGCAGTTCGTTCATCTCCAGCACTGACAGGGCTTCTGCTCAGCAACAGGAGATGGAGGATGATCAGGATGAGTCCCTGGAGCTCCTGAGTATGTCTTGTGTCTTTCTTCTCTGAGGGACAGTGTATTGTGTGCACGTGTCAGCACAGCTGGACCCAATGATTCTCCTCCCTTTGGTGTCCCAGGAGCATTTAGGGCTCCCCACAGGAGAGGCTGTGCTCCAAGGCAGCAAGAGAGTGCTCTGGGTGTTCCCGCTGCCTCTGAGGGCAGCTTGGACGTGCCTGGGGTTTGCCTGAGCTTCCCCAGCTGCTAAAGGCAGAAGCAAGGGTTGTCCTTGCATCAGCAGAAGGCTGTGAGCTAGCAAATGATCTGGGCAAGTCCTGTGTGCTAGTGGCCAAACTGGATAGAATAGTCAGCTTCCTAAATTCTCCTTAGACTCCTGACTTCTCATCCGCCATCCGAGCAAAAAAAACCTTCACGGAAATTGATTGGTTTTGGCATTTTGTCTTTTGGTTGTGGTTTTAGTTTGGGTTTTTTCCCAGATTTTTTTGGGTAGAGGTTTTTTCTCCATCTTGAAGGAGCTCTTCTGCCCCATGAGTCTCAGTGGCGTAATTTTGATGACTGTTCCTATTTACCACTACTACATCTGCAGGTTTTTTAATGAGAAGATTATATATTTGTCAGTGAGGACTCTTTGGAAAGAACATCAGGTGACAGCAGAAACAGAGAGCAAGAGCTGGTTTTTTTGGGCCCCCAATGAAAAAAACAGATCCTTTTATTACAATCTGTATTTAATATCCTAGTTTTGTTCCTAGAAAGATAAGTCCAAGAGACACAGGCCTGGGGCATGATCAGATAAAAGTGCACTGTAGGCATTTCTCAGGAGTGAGCCTCCAGCCCCTCTGCTGTATATTCCTCAGATCCATGACACTTTTTCCTACCTGATTCCCAGTCATTCCCATGACTGTTAGAATGCTACCCACTGGCCCAAGCCCTGCTCAGATCAGTCTCTAGGAAAACAAATCAAGCCCTTTGTGATTCTACAGCACAAGTCATTGAAGCTGCTTCTTGCCCAGAGCAGCTGCCGGTCCTGTGCCCTCAGATGAGAGCTGGTGGGGCTGAGAACAGAGCCCAGCTGACTCTCTGTCTCCCGTCACCTGTTGGCACAAAAGGGCACTGACGTGCACCTGGGTGTGTCTGCTCTCCAAGCCAATCCTGCCGTGTCCTCAGTGGGGGCAGCAGCTTGGAAGGGGCTGGGTGTGGCCGTGCCTTCTTGCCATTGCTTGTCAGTGCTGGTGCCTGGGCTTTGGCAGCTTTGTGGCGGTGGCTGCCCTGGCCCTGAGGGCTGGTGTGAGTGCCGAGGCTGGAGCCTTCCTTAGCTGGGAGAGTCCCGCTGCCGGCCGGCCGCTGCAGCGCGGAGCTGCCCCGAGGCAGCAGCCCCTGCTCTGGGCCGGCTCCTGCACGGCCTGGGCTGGGCTCACAGAGGGTCAGCATCTCCTCTGGGCAGCTGTCCGTGTCCCGCCGGCACCTGAGGAGCACTGCTGTCCCTGCTGCCCTTGCCCGCTGCGGGAAGGTGGGCACGTGTGCGGGGCTGAGAGGGCGAGTGCAATGGCAGGGACTGATCCCTGCTGTCAGGGGGAGGAGAAGCAGTGTGGTTCTTCACGTGGGCCACGGGCAAGGGCGTCTTCCAGCTCAGCCTGCTCCTCAAGGGTGAGGGTCCTGCTGCTGAAGGCCCCTTGGGATTGGTTAGAGCATGAGCTGCTTGGGTTTACAAAGGGAAAGGCATTCCTTTGGGAAACTGCTGCAAGGTGGGGAAGATGCCCTCCTCTCCTGGGAATGCATCTCCCTGTGCTTTGTTTGCTGTCAAGAGATCTCTTCAAAGGACTGTAGAAATCAGTGCTGGCCTGCTTGTACTGCAGAGCTGCCTGTCTTGTTGCAATTCTTGCAGTTTTTGTTGTTACGCAGCTGGCCACAAAGGACTCAGAAGGCCAGACTGTACAGCCCCAGCAGGGCTGGCTTTTGTATCTCCTGGATAGTGGGATCTCTGCTTTCAAGTGAGCATCTTGCATTTTGTTTCCCTCAGGGCAAATGGCGAGCATGGAAAATCCCCGAAGGAAATACATTGAAGAGGAAATTGTTGGCAGAGGGTGAGTCCAACCACAGTTACTTGTACGCAATCATGGGGCAACGATCTGCTGCTGGAATATCTGTCAAGGGTGAAGTCAGGCAAGCTGCAAACATATTCAGACACTGGGGTTAGTCTGCCCCATCTCTCAGTACCAGCCAGAATTTGGAAGTGTGGTCAGAAGGAATTGTCAGACACTTGGATTTCATTGCCAGAAACAGCAACCACCCCTTTTCGTAGCAGGCAGATAACTGTTTGAAGGAACATTTCTTCCCAAGAGTTTGCTGAAGGAAATAGTGTGATCAGGATAAAAACTGCCCAGTTTAGAAACTGAAATCCAAGACGAAAGAATCACCTGGCCTTTTGAGCTGAGGCACTAAAGCCCAGTGCTTCAGAAACAGGCCCAGTGCCCATGCACTGGAGAGAAAAATGCATCATCTGCCTTCTGGCAGAGCCCTCCTGCATGCTGCAGGTTGGAGGCATTTCCAGCAGACATCTCCTGTCTGGGCTGGCTTTCACTCCAAGGTCTAAATGGCTTCTCCTTGCTTTGCTGCTGTTTTGTTTCTAGGGCTTTTGGAGAGGTTTGCAGAGCGATCGACACTGCTACAGGAGGACAGGTAAATGTCAAGAGCCCCTGCAGATTCTGCTGCTCTCCAGGGCTTTCCTCTCTCGTGTCAGCTGTGGCTGCAGCTGTGGCTAGAGCTGTGCTGCAAAGGCACAAGAAGCACAGACTGGTGCCAGCCTGCCAGCTGCATTTGGGACAGTCTTTGTCCTGCTCAGCTGCCAGAAGGAAGGCAAGGGGGGCAGCGGTTCCTTTCAGAGAAGGACGCTCTCCCTGGCTCTCAATTGCTCCAACAAAGGGGCATCTCACTGCTCTCTGGGGCTACGGCTTCAGAGTCCTGAATTCTCATTTCTGGCTGCCAGCAAATTCATCGGAATGTTCCTGGCAGTTCCTTAGCCACCTGCAGTGCTGCACTTGGGAACTGCATGTAGGGGAGAGATCTGCAAGGCATCCCTAAAAGCCCCAAGCCCTGCCTAGGTCCCGAGATGTATCCACAGAGTACCAAGGCACGCATTTCTTCCTCTGAAGTACGGACAGAGAAACAGAGAGTGTGCTCAGAGCTTTGGGGGGTGAGAGTTGACACACCATTTTTAACAAGTGGACAAGGCAAAATGTGGTCAGTGGCCACGTGTCCTGGAACTGGCCCCCAAAGGAGCAGAGAAATGAGCTGTAGGAATGTCAGTTCCTAATTACTCCTTTGTCTAATCACAAGGCACTTTGGCAGAGCTCACCTGTGTCATTGCAAAATCACTCGCTCCATGTGTGTTGTGGTCTCATTCCACCAGCTTCTAAAGTTACTGATTTTCTGTGTCATTCTAGGTGGCCATCAAGAAAATCAATCTTCAAGGACCGAACAGGAATCAACAAGCGCTTAATGAAATCATGGTCATGAAGAAGAATAAGAGTCCCCACGTTGTGGATTATTTAGACAGGTGAGTGGTCATGGTCTCTTCCCATGAAGGTTTGTTTACATAGTAAAAGCATGCGAGGTTAAAACCCCACTTTGGACACTGGCAGAAAATAGAGCTGTTAATAATCAGTTAATTATTATTTCTCTACTCATCTCCAATGGATGGGAAGAGAGTGTATTTTGCCTGCATGTGTCTTCCCTGGCTTTCAAACACTGAGTTGGAACACTGGCTAAAAACCTGAATCAACCCTCCCATACTAAGTCAATACCTTGTAAGCTCACTGCCTCCATGTTGTCTCAGGATTGATTTTTTCAAGTTTCTTCAATGCTGATGAAGCATGCTAGAGAGGATTTCCCTTGGATTGTTGCCCCTCTTTTCCAGGGCTGGCCATGCCAGGAACACTAGGTGCTCCTTTCCAGAAATACCATGCGGGACAGGTTTTTCATCTTGGCTGATACTAAACTGTACTTTTGGCTTGCTGGCCATCTAAAATATCTCCTTTCTCACAGATGTGCTGTTCTCCTTGAGACTGCACAGACTGCAAACAATGCACAGCCTGGAGGGCATGTCTATTCCTTGAATTCTGTCCTTGTCACAAAGGGACCCGGAAACAAGAATCAAGCAAAGAAACCAATGTATGCATGTTCATCTGCATGGCCTTGTTCCCTTCTTTCAGCTACCTTGTGCTCGACGAACTCTGGCTGGTGATGGAGTACATGGATGGAGGCTCTCTGGATGATGTCATCGCTGAGGTTCGCATATGTGAACACCACGTTGCAACCATCAGTCGAGAGGTGAGGGATCCCATCTGTGCGTCCCAGGGCTTGGGCAGGATTGTCTGGGAAAGGGGCTCAGGACAGGAGCGATTCCGTGAGCCAGGCTTTGTTTCTGTGTGGCTGATATGCTCTGGGCAAGCAAGAGCATCTCAAGTGAACTGCCTGCCAGTGCCCCTGCACTCACTGGACTCTGTTCTTGTCCTCTTCTCTCCTGCTGTTGCACTTTCACTCTGGCTCTTGTATTTGCTCTTCTCCATCTTGCCTCTCTAAACTTTGGCCTGTCTGCGCTGCATTCCTTGCCTGTAAAAGCAAAGGTGGGGGTGGCACTGTTTGAAAGGAGCAGCAAAGAAGAGAGACTCATTTCTCTGAGTCCTCAGCTGGAAAGGTTAGCAGTGCAGCCAGAATGCTCTGTACTTCTGAGCACATCCAGTGCAGCAGCAGTCATCCTGGCTGGTTTGCAGGGCAGAGTCTACACCAGCAGTTGCTGTTGCTCTTTGGCAAGCTGACATGCCTTTCTTTAGAAAGGTGCTGCCCTGCCTGTGTTGTAGCAGCGTGCTCTTGCCCTCAATGGCACTGTCTTCTGCCATTACTCCCCATTCCCCTGCAGAGGGAATCTTGGAGAGCTCTTTCCTTTCTTGTGTGATGAAATCACATCACTGATTTTTGCCCTCCTGTTTCTGGTTTCTCTCTCAGTGCCTGCAAGGACTGCATTTTCTCCATTCCAACCACGTGATACACCGAGATGTGAAGAGCCTCAACATCCTCCTCAAAACGGATGGCTCTGTCAAGCTGGGTCAGTATTTTCTTGGTCAGGTGCAGCATTCCAGGGATATGTGGGCTGTGGGGCTGCTTTTGAGTGAGAGCCAGCCCCCCCAAAACGGTGCTGGTGGCAGTGCAGGGAGCCTGTTGTGAGCTGACCACGCGGTGGCAACGTGCACAGACCTATGGCAAGGATCGAGCCGTCCACAGTGGCATTGCTCTGTGTGTGTCCCTTCCAGAGGGAGGGGGCTACAAGTCTAAAGCTTCAGGGGAACAAAAGACACTGCTGGAGGCCGTGTAAAAAATGTGGGGATTTTTGAAGCAGCCAATGCCATATTTCCTTGGCTAAAGTCCTGAGGAAACAGAGCAGGGACAGGAGATTCAGCAGCACATTCTCCAACTTCAACTGGGCAATTCTTTTCCTTGCTTTCCTAATTGCACAGGATTCAAATCAAAACCTTCTTTTGCTCTCTCCCCAGCTGATTTTGGCCTCTCTGCTCAACTCACCCCTGAGCAGAGTAGACGGAGCTCGGTGACCGGGACTGCTTGGTGGATGGCGCCTGAAATTGCAAAAGCTGAGTCCTATGGCCCCAAAGCAGACATCTGGTCTTTTGGAATTGTGGGCATTGAAATGGTGGAAGGAGAACCTCCTTACGGGAATAAAGGTCCTCTCTCGGTAAGGTGTAAATACTCTCTGTTCCCGCTGTCTTTCTCCCCCATCCCACGTTCTGTGTGCCATTGGACAAAATGCCATTGCCATCTGCTGGAACTACTTCCACCACGGTCCCTTTCTGAAAATGTCCCTGCAGCACATCAGCATCTGCTGGGGTTTTGGTTGCATCCATGGGGGAACTCAAGCCTTAGCCCAGGCAGACAATCTCCCTTCTCAGGCAACACTGGGCTTTGGCTTAGAAGTCGTTCCAGCTCTTTTGGCCGTGTAGATGGCCCTACTAACAGGAAACAAGCGTCTTAGAGCTGCTGTTATCTTTCCTGAAATGAAGGAAAGTAACCCAAACCCAACCAAGTTTCTAAAGCAGTGGTTTGGAGAGAAGTGTACCCCCATTCTTCTCACAGGGAAACTTGCCTTAACTGAGGGATTTCCTTTCTTTACTTTTAATTACCATTGTTTTCAAGAACCAAGGAAAAAGCTTGATGACTTTTATAGCAGCTGTGCTTAAGGGACCAACAAGTGCTGCAGAGATGCTTTTCATGTCATACTCCTTGGAAATACTAGAGTGAGTTAGTAGAGCAAAGTCCCTCTTCCAACTAGCCTGTCAAGCTGGTCAGGTGAATCCTCAGAGAAGCAAAGGTGCTTTTGCTGATGTAGTTTCCACTAAGGAGGTCAGTCAATGAAATCAGCTGCCAGGGCAAGATCTGCTGGATGCTGGAAAAGCTGTGACTGCATCAGGCTTTGGGTTTTTTGTTGGTCCAGGAAAGTCATCTCTGCCTCTGTGCCACGGCAGAAACTGCCACTGCAGAGTGCAGCTGAAACAATGGGATCTGGGAGAGCAGTTCCAGATGTGAAAGAAGCAGCTGAGAGACTCGTCTTTCCTTTTTCTCCAGGCTCGATTCCTGATAGCCACCAAAGGGATCCCAAAGCTGCAGCAGCCCAAGCTTCTCTCCCCTTTGCTGCGTGACTTCCTGAGCTGCTGCCTGCAGAGAGACGAGGAGCGGCGCTGGTCTGCCAAGGAGCTGCTGCAGGTAAAATGCCAAGGGGCTGCAGGGGAAACAGTGTCCCAGGGACGGGCTCCTCCTGCACTGAAGTGCCAGGCATCAGATGAGCCTCGTCCTCCTCGCCTCCACTCTTGGTGCTGTTCAAATGAGAACAGCCAGGAATCCTAGACTGGGCTGGGCTGGCAGGGACCTGTAAGGGTCATCTGGTCCAAGTGCCCTGCAATGAGCAGGGGCGTCTTTCAAGAGATCAGGATGCTCAGACCTGAAATATTTCCAGGCCTGGGGCATTTAGCAGCTCTTGCAGTAAGCTGTGCCACTGTTGTCCCACTGTTGCTCCTTAGACCTACTCTGACTCAATCCCCTTTTCATTGAAAAAAAGATTACCCTGCCTTTGGGGCTCTTAGCTTGGAAAGTAATGGTTCATTCTTGGCTTTTTTGTTTTCCTTTGTGCAGCATCCATTTGTAACATCGGCCAAGCCTACATCCAGCCTGGTGCCACTCATCCTTACCTTTAAGAGGTGGAAGGAGTTGACAGGAATGGACCAGTCACTTAAAAACTTTTTCTTCCATCACCAGCATTGTAGTAGATTGTAGAGTAGGATTTTAGCCTAGGATTGTAGGGTAGTATTTTGGCCTAGGATTGTAAATAAAGTTTCTGAAACCTCAAGTCATTTTGAAGATTGTCCTCCTTCTGAGCCTGTGAGAATGCTCAACATTTCCTTCTGAACTGTCCATTTTTGCTTAGAGGTGGAAAGTGACATTGATGCCTTCTTTGGTACGGTTTGAAGGGGGAGTAGGCTCTTCTTTCGTCATGCTCTCCGGACCGCAGTGCCTTTGGAATATGGCCCAGGGGCTGGGTTTTACCCAGCTGTGGCACTTGTGTTTGAGGCAGAAAGGGCAGTGGCATTTGCAGGCAGAACCAAAGGACGAGTGGGGCAGCCCAAATACCCTGTGCAGATGCAGGCCTTGAGCTCTGACTCGAGAGCATTTGGGTTGCTGCCACTTGCATTTGTATCCCTAAGTGCAATCTCTTTGTCTGGGGGAGAGTTTTGCCCAAGTGAGACAGCAGAAAGATCAGGGAGGCTGCTGGGAAAGGCGCAGAGCTGGTGCAGAGCTGTCAGCGGCTGCAGGGTGAGCCCAGGCCCCGCCTTGCCCAGGCTGGAGCCCCAGCAGAGCCCTGGCAGAGCCCGGAGCAGCCTGAGCCGGGGCAGAGGCAGCTGCAAGGAGGCCCTTGGAGCTGCAAGAGGCAGCAGCCCGGCCCTGGGTGCCTCTTGGGGGCCCCGGGCGAATCCTGCGCTCTCAGAGCCCAGCTGGCAGCCGGCTGCTCCCGAGGGGAAGCGTGGCCGTGCTGGGCACGGCACAGACCGGTGGCATCGGCCGTCCGGAGCGTGCACAGGAGCAGAGAAAGGCAAACCACAGCCGAGGGCTGCAGGCCTGGCTGAGGATTGCCACCCTTGTGCCGGCTGCCCTCTAACTCCTGGCCAAGGCGAGCAGTGTGTGCAGCGCTCTGGGCACAGGGGAGGGAGCTGGGCTGCTCCGCAGGCTCCGGCACAGGGCAGCCTCCTTCAGGCACGGCGCTTCTGCCGGGGGAACCGAGGCCAGCGGCAGGCAGGGACAGCTTGTCAGGTCACATCTGCAGGAGCCGGGGCCTCACACGGCTCTGGGAGGAAGCGCCTGCAGTGCTGGAGTTGTGCACTGAGCCAGAGCAAAGGGGTGAAATGCGGAGTGTTCTGCAGAAATATTCCGGGGCGCCAGGCCAGCCTGCTTTGAGCTCTCTGGCACACAGCAAGCACTGTGCAATGCAGCCCTGAGCTGCTGGGAGAGGGGTGTTAGAAAGGAGCCAACTCTTAGATGAAATTAAATGGGGAGACAAAGTCATCAAAGCCAAAGAGAACTGTTTCTTGGGAAGGATTCACCTGAGCTGGGTGTGTATCTCCCTCTCCCAAGAGCCAAACACACACACAACACACACACAGAAAATGCTGCTTTTTACTGCCTTTCCCAGCCCAGGGCGAACCGTGTCCCCTTTCCCTTTGGCCGGGAAATAGGAAACTTGTATTCTGTCCCCACCGTCTCCTTTTCTGTCCCCTCCCCTCTTCTCCTACTTCCCTTTTGTTTTGGTCTTCATGCTGGACCCTCTCCCAGCTCACAGCAACACCCAACAAATCAACTAGAACCAATCCAAACCCTAAATAACAACCCCAAGAACCAACAGCTTTCGTTCTTTCTTCCAATAACCCTGCAGCTGCAGCAAAATATTACCTCCTATCTCACTGAGGGAATCGGGCATGAGCCTGTGGCTCGTGCTTGAGCAGTGAACTGATTTGGAAGGGAGCAGAAGGGTTTCAGTAGGCAGTTTGTGTTTTTCTTCTGAATTGCTGAAGGAAAGACACACTCTGGCTTCAGTCAGCAAAAACATTTTCAAGGTGCATTGAGGACATGCTTGTGAGCAATTCCCAGAGAAGGCAGGTTTTGAGAAAATGTTGAACTGTAACAAATTGTGAATTCCCTTTGCATTAACAGAGTGTTGAGCCCTCTATTCCTCCGGAGCAGTGATTGATGTGTGCAAGTGGCTACCTTAGCCTTGAGAATAGAGTAGTCTTCCTAAGAATGTAGCTGGAATGAATTCAAGGGGAAAAGAGTGGTTGTAGGAGGCTCTTGGGCATCAGAGGAGAATTGCAGGAATGGGATGTTCCCCAAATGACCACCAGAGACTCTCAAGAGAGCCCTACTCTCCTGTCAGTAACTTCTGAGAAGCGATTTAAATATGTCAACTAATTTGAGGGAATGTTTAGCCTGTGAGTTTCAGCACAGTAATGAGTAGGTCTTGTTTCCATGGTTACAAATGAGTAGGTGAGATTTCTGGCTGAGCACGTGTTAGGAAAGTGATTCCCCACGCACCCAGCACTGAAATAAAGTCATGCCTCCTTTCTCACACCGAGCTGGCACCAGGGATCGGAGCCCTTCTTGGTAACTTTGATTTTAGTCGCTTCTATTGAAAGGTGAAAATGAAACCTTTTCCAGCTGTTCCCCTCGGGTTTACATTTCTGGGGGCCAAAGCTCTGTGCTGCAGGTGGCCCGGGTGTGTGCAGAGCAATGCAGCCTCCACAAAGCCCTTGGTTTCCCCACAAGTCATCAGGATTTGTTGCCAGGTGTGCCCAGCTGTGGCAGGAGAAAGAGCCCGCAGTGCAGTGGGCGCCGTGCCCTGCCCAGCCAGGGCTCTCTGGCACAGAGGAGCAGCAGCAGCACCTTTCAACCCACTCCTGCCCTGGCCTCACCTGGGACACAGAAGCCTCTGGAAATCAGCACCACCTGGCCCCTTCCAAGCCTGGAGCAGCTCCTGCTGGTGGGCACATCCTGCACTTCTACTGCTTCCGAACAGGAATCAAGGCACAGGGGGAGACGGACATACAGAGAAGCCCTGGGCTAGTGCAATAAATGGGCAAATGCATGGGGGAATGTGTTAGGAATCATTTCAGCTGTCATGCCAATACTGCCTTCGCTCCTTTTCTCCCTTCACGTTTCCTGTTCTTTTCCCTCTCACATTTCCATTCCTTCCCCCTCTCGAGTCTCACAGTTTTCCTGTCATGTTTGCCACCCAAGTTTTACTTCTTTTCCCCACCCTTTTCAGCTCCCTTTCCTCACACTTTGCCTCTCACACTTCCCCAGCTTCCCGCTTTTTCCTGCTTTTTTGTTCTCTCACGATTCTCACAATTTCCCCCTCACTTATCCTGCCCTTTTCTCCCCTCATGCTTTTCTCCTTTCCTCAGTCATTTTTCTCCAAGTTGTCTCCTCATGTTTCTCACTTTTGCCCTCGTGTTTCCCAGGCTTTCCCTCTCCCATTTCTCCCACTTTTCCCCTCATGTTTATCATTCTTTCCCCCTCATGTTCCTAATACTTTTCCTCTAGCATTTTCTGCCCTTTTTTCACTCCTGTTTTCTGTCACTTTTCCCATCCAACTTCCCACGCTTTTTTTCCCCCTAATGTTTTCTGCCTTTTTCTGCCCTCTGGTTTCTCCCTCTTTTCCCCTCAGGATTCTCACAATGTTCCCCTCACATTTGCTGCCTGTTTCTCTCTCTCTGCCAGTAATTTTCTCACTCTTTTCCCCTCACATTTCCCTCCATTTTTTCCTCTATGTTTTTCAGCCTTCCTTGATCATGTTTCTTAGAATTTTCCCGTCATATGTCCTGCCTTTTCCTCCTCTCACCTTCCTCTCCTATTTTCACTCACGTCTTCACCATTTTCCCCTCAGTTTTCTCAGCCTTTCCCACTCAGGTTTCCTTCCCTTTTCCTCCCTCACACTTCCCTCCTTTTTCCACTCCCATTTCTCACACTTGTCACCTCATGTTTTCTGCCTTTTTTCCCCTCACATTTCTTAACCCACTGAGTCCTGTCAGTGACTCTTCCTCTTCAGTAGTTGATGAGCTTCTTTTCTTCTTTCCTGCAATCCCCTCCTCCAAAGAATGGGTGCCAGAGCAGCGCTCCAAGAAGCCCCTGCCCGTGTGTCTGCTGAACAGAATGGCTGTGCTCGACTTGAACAATCTCGTGAAGAACAACCTAAACTGCAGTGGACTTTCAATTCCCTCTAGTCTTCATAGTGTTCTAAAGAAATGGGTACCCTGAGGGATACACGTCGCAGGTGAGCAGCCGCTGCACCATCCGCCTCAAGCAGATCCCATCTCCGTTTTCATCACCTCACACTCACTGTGACTCCTGCCTGGACGAAACCACTTGTGATGCTGCTTGATGCTAATTGGAGTCCATGTGCACAAGAAGTGCTTTTAGCCCTCTTTCAAAAAAAAAAAAAAAAAAAAAAAAAAAGAAGTTTTTATTTTAAAACGTTCAATGCCTGGAGTTTCGTTCTATTTTCCCCTATTTGAATTGCCTTGACATCAAAGTACTGCCAGTTGGCGTTCCAAACTGGCTGGTCTGTGTTTGTGTGCACAGAGCAAAGGTGCCAGACCGTGTCCTTTTCCCGGGTGTCCGTTAATGTCCATTCCAACAGACACTGCAGGGGGGCTCAGCCTGCCCCACGCAGGATGGCAGCCAGAGGGCTGAGGCTGCGCCTCCTAGTGAGATCAGCCGCCCTGGCAGCCCGGCCCCAGCCGCCATCTTGTGTGTGGTTCTCCAGCCCTGGCCGCCATCTTGTGTGTGGCTCCCTCAGCCCTGGCCGCCATCTTTTGCACTGACCTAGTCCAGCTCTTAAGCGAATGTGTTGCTGTTGTGTCGGCAGTCAGGGTCCGCCCCAAAGACACCAACACCAGCAGGACAGGCTACAGGGAATGGCACGGGTTTGGCTCAAAGCAGCCAGTCCTGACTTGTCACTGTCCTTTATCCATGAACACGTCCCCATATGCAGCCACAGCAAATGTCCAACAGCAGCTCCATCAGCCACTTCCTCCCGCTGGCGCTGGCAGACACGCGGCAGCTGCAGCTCCTGCACTTCTGCCTCTTCCTGGGCATCTCCCTGGCTGCCCTCCTGGGCCACGGCCTGGTCACCAGCGCCGTAGCCTGCGGCCACCACCTGCACAGCCCCATGTTCTTCCTCCTGCTCAACCTGGCCCTCAGCGACCTGGGCTCCATCTGCACCACTGTCCGCAAAGCCACGCACAATTCCCTCTGGGACACCAGGACCGTCTCCTACGCAGGATGTGCTGCACTGCGGAGGATTTCGGCGAGGGAAGAATGCAATCAATCAATATGATTGGTAAAGCATTGTTCAACTTTATTGCTCATAACATCCGTTCTTATACTTTTGCCCGAAGCGTTCAGCATACTTGTCAAATTATAGTTGGTTAGCATACACTACTCATCTATACTTGATTGGTTATATCAAGCGTGAGAATGTTCCTCCTCTTGGCATGCAGAAAACTTTGTATACGTGCTTACTGCTATGCTCTATTCACCACAAGTTCTTTTATCTTTGGCCTGTGTCCGTGCTTACTGCTGTCCCAAGGACAGCTTGTCTCAGCAGCGCGTAGGCTGCTAGCACTTGGTATCGGGCCATGAGGCCTCTAATGATCCGTGGCCTTGCACTGCTAACCATTCTTCAACAATTCCCTCTTTTTTATTTTGTGCAACAAACGCAGCGGGTTGAGTAGTTACTGTTTCTGCTACGCGATACATCATCTGTTGCCAGCAGCGAATAAAGCAAGATACAAAAAGGACAAGCAGTAAAATAACAATCACAATATTGATTACATGTTGCAGTAGGGAGGTTATCCAAGGTCCTCGCCCGAAAGATCTTAGCCAATCTGTTAAAGCCAAGCCTGTGTCTTGCTGCAAATCACTAGTGAGTTCTTGCAACTTAGCTATTTGGGTATGAATTGACATGGAGTGATCAGAAAGTTCATACAACACATTTTTGTTTTTGTTTTAGTTTTTTGGGGGCTTTGGGGTTTTTTTTTTTGCTTGGTTAGTTTCTGAGGTTTTTTGTTTGGTTTGGTTTTGGTTTAGTTGGTTTTTGTTTTGATTATGTTGGTTTTATAAGAAAGAAAAAGCATGCTGTGATAAGACTGTGAGATTTTTTTTTCCTGGGTTCATTTCTTGCTTTGGGAAGCACTGCCTTTTTAACAATATTTGCAAAAGAGGTTCAGGGATACACTGAAACACACTCTAAAATACTACAGAGATAAGCAGGGATCCACCATCCCTGTGCCCTGGATTCCTATCCCTCATTCCCACTCCTGGAAATGCTTTTGGTAACAATAAAACATGTTGAACTCTTTTTTGTACTCGCTGACACCACTGCTAAATCCCAAGAAGAAATAAAAGATTTGCAGCTTGCTTGGATTTACATCCAAAAGAAACAAAAGGCACAAGACTGGGAAAGGGTGAAAAGTCCTCCACAAAAGCAGTCATGCTTTGCAATGTCCAAATGAAGGAAGACACACAGATATTTTCAGGAAGACCAAATGTAGAATGGAAACACTTGGAGATGGGCAAAAATAACAGAAAAGTGAGCAACCTGAAACTCCTGGCATGCCCAGAGACCTCCTGACACCACGTCAGCCTTAAAACAGAGCTACTGCTGCTCACAGAATAACCATTCGAGGGAGGCTATTTGGAATTATTTCACATAATTTCAGTTCCCAAAGGGGCTATAAAGCACTATTGGTAGTCATCTGTACTACAGTCATTGATCTTAACTTTAATTATTATTAATGCAAAAATATTTATGAACCAAAGCTATTCCCTTCCATTTCTCTGTCCCTTTCAAACTGCTAAGAGCTGGATAACTAAGCGAAGGAGTGCCCTCTGGGAAGTCAGCGGTGATTGCCTCATCCTCAAATGGGAAATTGGAAATTCAGAGTAGGGCAAGAAGTTTAACTCCAGCTATTGAACAGCTGCCATAAAAGAAAGAGTTAAGTAGACAAGGGCACTTGTGTGGAGAAGAGGCAGCTGAAGAAAAGGTAAAAACCAGACAGCTGTGAATGCAGGCACTGGACAGAAAGCAATGATTCTTTTTTAGAAGAATATGGAAACATCAAACTAAACCAGCAGAATGAAGACCAGGATTCCTCGCAATGTGCAATGGGGACACTTTTGGACAATCCTATGTCCCAGGTGCACAGTTAGGGACTCTTCCAGAGCCAAAAGACTAGACTGGAAATCTCCTTAACTGGATTTAGCACACGCCTGCAGCTTCATTGTGTTCAGAGGAACACTCACCGTAAAGGTAAAATCCCCAGGAAGCCACACACAGCACACTGTGGAACAAGCAATTTCCTCTTAACCCATTTTAGTTCCTTTGCCAAGACCCAAAAACAGAAGAATGCCAGCAACGTGGATTTTTCCCCTGATATACCTAATCTTTCTATCAATTAAATGTATTCCCAAATCTTTTCATGGACGGGTTTTAATTATTACTTCTACCACTTAAAAAAATAGTCTCAATAATTTCCTTAAAAATCGCTGAAGCAAGGCACCGTTCAAATGAAGGATACAATTAAATGGGGCTATTGATAAAAATTTTCTCCATATTCAGAATTTTCTCTGTGGTTTACATGCATTAGCAAAAGCAGTATCAACTGTTCCCTGCCAGAGTAGCTGAGCATCTTCCTGCTACTAATTCAGGACACATATCTCAGCCATTACCCACGGAATGCAGTGATTAGGCAGCTTTCCAGTAAACAGTCCTTAAAACAGTTCATAAAAATGCCATTTAGAAAAAGGTTGGTTTCCTGCTCGAGAATTTGGTAAGATGTTGCAATTACTGCTTAGGGATATATTTCAAGTCCGCCAAGTGAGTTAAATTCCATTTCCACACACGCTATCATAGCATTTGCAGGTTAAAATGCCATAAAGTAGTTCTTACATACTGATAAGATGCAATTAATTTGGGTGCTGCTTTTTTAGAAACACACACTTAGAAAATCCTAAAAACTTGCAATGAAAAAAGTGAAAATATCCATAAAACAGGCCACAAAAGGCAGATTCTCAAGTAGAAATCTAGTGGCATTGTCTGAATCACAACTTGCCCAGATAAAAAACTGCTCCTAGTAATGGAGAGAAAACAGCATCACAATCTATATATTCTTTTGACATCCCACCTGAGGTAAGACCCCTAGTTCAAAGGTCCCAGAATAACCAGAAACAGTCAGTTTTACAGGTTACAAGGAAATCAAAGAAATACTCAAATTTTGGCACAGTAAATCCTAAACTTAGAGCATCAGTTTGTTATCCATAAATGGAAAGCATTTAGCTTGTTTTAACAACTTCCTAAAAAAAACAAGATTCAATTGCAACATTTATTACCTAAAAGTGTTCTGGTCAAAATAAAAATGAAACTCAAAATTATGAACCCTTTTGATGATAATAGCTGATACTTCTTAAGCAATAAACTCTTGCTCTCTCCTGTTTTTATTTCCTCAAAAAAGCAACATAAACTAAAACAATGTAATCTCATGTGTTCAGGCTCCATATTTGTTGTTTTGAGAAAAGGCTTTATAACAGCTTCATTGAAGGCTCTTTAAGAAACTAAATCTTTCTGGTTTAATAGAGTGACAAGGTGTATATGAGGGCATCAAATGAAAAGGAAAATGAGCTGTCACAATAAAGTACTACTGAAAGCCTCAGCACAAACTGCATGACAAGCTAAAAGAAAAAGAATTATTTTCTTCCTTTTGCTTTAACCAAAGTCCTAACACTTAGGACCTGCAAACCACTGCCATTTTAGAGCCAATCTGTATTTTAAGTGGATGTAATTAGCCCTAGCAAACGCAGCAAAAATTGAAATGTTCTCAAATTGGTCTTAGCATGTGCATTAATCCATCCACACCACATCAGATGTATCTTGTAGTTGATAATATTTTACATGCTTACAATAATTACTGTAATTCAGAACCTTGACACCCATTTTCCTAAGATAAATCAACGTAACAAAAATTATTCAACCTCCCTTTTCTTCTAAGGGTAAATGCAAAGCAGTTTGAAGCTCACTGTAGGTTGAAATTTTAATCCAAGGGTTGATGGTCTGCAACAAGATTACAGTCTCTTCAATGTCAAAAGTTAACAGAGGAGTGGAGTCTATTTCAAATGACTGGCTCTAAACATCTCATAATTACATTAGATAAATTACACTTCACACATAATTGCAACAAGGTTTTGCCTTATTAGGCACCGGTCTGAAATACTTGGCAGTTTCACAGTGAAACACTATTCCTGTTGATGCATTTGGATGAGGTCCTTACCCTTCTACCATCACAGTCAGGGATCTGCCACTGGCATAAAATTCCAGATGGAAAATGCCAGCAATCCTAACTACTTCACAAAACAATAGGTAAGGAGGCAAATTGATTAATATGCTGTTCTTATCCCCTTTCAACTGACAGAAGTTTTGCATGCTTAAAAAAAACAGTCTGGTTTTTCCATGACATCATTCGGCTTGAATACTAATGCTTTTCCTTAATGCAACTACATGTACATGGATGTACAACTTCTTTTTTCACAGAAGCAACGCCCAACTTTACATGTTTTTCTTTACTCTGTTTCCCCTGATTATAATTCTAAGATCCTTTCTGATTTTTATGCCATTTCCCTGTCTTAATTCTTCAGTGTTGTTAAATGAAGTGCCCCTCTCCATTCTGTGAAGATAGAGTGATTTACAGCAGCTGAAAATCAGGGGATTGTCCAGTAATTACAGCTTTTTTCAGTAAAGTAGTAGTATTGGATTCATTAACAGTGTTTGGATTCATTAGCAATTAAAGTTTATTTCACTGAACAACAAGTACAAAGCTGGGTCAAGCTCCCTTGTTAGGCTTTGACACTTCCTTCAGGAAGACTACAATTCAACCCAGGGTTTCATTTTCTGTTTGGCTGCTTGTAAAATACAAGGCATCTTGAAAATGATACTTCTATTTAGGGCTCTTACTATGGACCTTACAGGCACTGTAAACGTGGAGTGGCTTTGTCTTAAACAGCCTAATCCTGCCCATTCCACAGAACAGACATTTGGAGTACAGCGACGATGGGAGCATGAAAACGCAGCATTAACAACTTCTTCATTGCAAAGAGTAAGCACAATCCAAGTCTTGCTGTTTCCTTGGTAAGACCATAAGAAGTGAGGCAGGGAAAGTGAATGTTTTGGGCTTGCAACCCATTTTCCTTGAGGTGGGACATCTGCTGATTGCAAGGGGTTTCAGTTTGGAACTGAAGGCATGCTTTTTACACCGCTGCCATTAGACAGATTCTATCTGACACCCTACTTCAAAATTAAAACAGCAGGCAAGTGGGTAAATAGGAGCAAAAATTGAAATTTTCAGTACTTGCTCACACCTTATTTTCAGATATTCTCCAAAATAGGGAGCAGCACCAGTGAAAAGCACGTTTGCATCAACAGGGCCTGGATCGACTATCCCAGTTGACACAACCACTAACCCACAGATGACGTGAGAGGTTTCACAGCACAGTGTTTAAAATTCAAGCAGCAGAAGCCCTTCCACCAGAATTTCACCCTGCTTTGGGAACAGATCTTCTGTCTGTATCATTAATTTCTTTGTTTTCCAATTGAGTTGCCGTGCAGCAAGTATTGCAGCATCACTAAAGAAACAGAGCTGGAGCACAGAGCAGCTCAACTGAGTGAACTTGCAGCTCAAACCATCAGAAACACCAAGAAAAAAAAAGGCTGGGCCAGCTTTCTCAGCAGCCTGGTTGTGGCACTCAGACCTGAAATTACTCACTGCAAGTGTTCTCTCTAGGGTCTGACAGGACTTACATATATTGGAATATATATAACAAAATGATAAGGCAGCTTCAAAGAGTGACTCACAGAAAACCGGTGCTGGAGCACTCAGAATTCATAAGGGACTTTAACCACAGTCACAACCCTCAGTTATTTGGTTGGCCTCCTTTATTCCTTTATTCTTGGGCTTTTCTTCCAGCTTTCTATCAACTGTGATATAAAATCATACTAATTAATCCAAATAAGCACATGTGCTATGTATTTCTTTCAAGATGGGATAACTACATACTCATCATTCCTGAAAACAAGCCCACAGTAACCAAAACCGGTCAAAGCAGCACTGTTGTTATAAATTATAGCCCACAGCCATGGGTGTTCCTTGATGGAAGAAGAAGAAATATCAACCCAACCTCCTGGTCTGCTATGAGAACACTTGTTGTAAACCATGTTTTTCCAGTGTTCTATTTCAACTACATAGATCAGTATCCAATAGAGAGCTCCTTAAGTCACAGACAAACCCACAAAAACTGCTTAAGACCAACATTCCACAAAAACATGACAAAAAAATTCAAAGCAACCTTAGAGTAGAGAAAATGCAGATTTAATAGGAGCTTAACATTAAGAATCCCATCCTCAAAATAATGCAAATTGATTTTAAAGTGGATTTAGGTTTTTAAATATTAAGAGCATAAAATTGAAGAATTAATTGAATTTACTGTCGGTTCAACATTGCTAATGTAAATGATAGATAACTGTATCGGGTCATTCTTGACTAAATGAAGCGCTATCTACCATTATTACATGACTAAAGGCTTTAAAAAACTCTGTTGTTAAATGCAATCAACTTTAAATTAAACTATGTGCATTCAGTCAGTGTCTTAAGCAATGATGAGGCAGAGATACCTTAAGGTGGTAGTAGGGATTTAGACCTCCACAACTTCTGATGTGAAATTTAAATAAGTTAGAATTTGGAAAAGCAAATTAACCTGTACTGCATTTTGCCCACAAAGCTCTTCCTTCCATTTTGATTTACCACTGGTCTCCACTCATTAGATCAAAGCTCACAAAGTATTTTTGAGACCAACCAGCACTTTCAGCCCAATTGAAAAGTCACTGAAGGCAATGAAAATTTCTTCTGTCAGCTTCAGTAAGGCCTTCTACAATCTCAGTACTCAGAAGCTACAAGGAGTAGGACTGAGAGGGTCTGACCAACTTTGCTGAGGATATCACTTGGCAATCAAACATCATTGGAAAAAATCAGAGATTACTATTTATATTGCTTCAGCACAGCCACTGCTGTTCTGAGATTACCTGCTGCACAATGGAAAAAGCAAAAAAAAGGATGTGAAAATACATATACCGACACCTGACTTATACACGTCAGTATTCATCAATTAAAAGAGCCTGTGATGACTTCTCCAAACTGTCACTGGGGAATGACAAGCAACAGTCATTTCAGCCAAACTGGTACTCACATATCCTCTTGGCTGTGGGAATTCTGGGTCACACCCATTTCTTTTACCATTTTTTTCCTGCAATGTAACTGAAAGTGACATTGACATTTGTCCCTTGGAAAAGTTACTGTTATCCTCCTTGTTGACAGGATTATTCTACTGCCTGATGTTTTGTTTATTTTCTAAGCAATTGCCAATCATATTGTCTGTGCCTGTCATCAGTCTACACGTTGACTGGTATCTACGCATCACACTGGAAGATCAGAATCCTTAAAAGACACTTTCCTTCTCAACTCTTGAAAAGACATTCACAACACCGCCAGTAGAATCTGAAGATGCCAGCTATTAGGAGACAGAATTGACCACAATTTACTCAAAGTGCACCATCACACCTCCTACTAAGAAGATTTTAAGAACTGGAAGGTCTGTTCTTGTGGGAAATCCGCAGCGGGAGAAATGTGCACTCAATATGAGTGATCGGCAAATCTCGTTTATTGATAATTCATACAATGCTTTTATAATAACACTAATAAGCTCATGCATATTTCAAAAGTTAAGCTCAGGATTGGTGCTCAGACTAAAAGTCAGCTACGCCTCTTTCTACATTTCTTTGTGGTTACACAGTTTGAGTAAGTTTTTGTTTTACCGTGCTTCTCCCTCATATCTTTCAGCTACAAGGTCTTGTTATCGTATCCCAGCTGTGCTCAAGGACATGCGAAGCTTGCTGCCTTGCTGGTTCTCATGAGAGTGCCTGTGTGCTCAGCAAAGCTCCCTCATGTCTACGTGACCTTTTGCAGCTAGCCAGTTATCAATCACACTCTCCACACAGAAACTTTCTCCCTCAGAAATGCCCACGATGAAGGAGAAAGGCATGCGTGGCATTGTGTTTGTTTCCAGCTGTCATCGCTGCGTAGCCCTAATCTTGGCATTCAGGTGGCCTGAGACGCTCTGAAGATGGTGTATTTAAACGATTATAATGCAACAACATTGTTTTCAGTCTTATTCTCATAACTGAAGTCTCCTTTATGTGTTACTGCACACTGGCTTACTTGAGACAAGCAACCAGGTTACCTGGGTGGGTTGGTTTTGGTTTTGGTTTGTTTGGTTTGGTTTCTTTTGTCAGAACCTTAAACTGTAGGTCTCTGGCAAGTCTTGTTCCGTTCTGCAAGCAAAACATGTTTTGTGCAAAAAAAAATAGGAGCAGGAGTCTGCCAGCTCCAGCTAGGAAGTAGTGAGCCTGGGTTCAGGGAAGTATTGGATCTCTTGGTTCATTTTAGGAGATAATGTCAAATCATTGTGGGGAAGGGTTAATCTAAAGAGTTACTAAACAAAGCAAGGCCTGACACACTTGCATCTATTACAAACAGGAATGACGGCACTGAGTTTGGTGGGTCTGTTTATCAGAAGGTTACTAATAAGGTTGAGACATCAGTCAATCTTGCATGGACTGCTGGCAGTAACAACACACGTTTTGGTATTGCTGGAAAGTACCAAATGGATGAGAGGACTTCCGTTGTGGTAAGAATTTTGTTACAGAAATGAGTATTTCAAGCTCCCCTAAATACTGAAAATTTGTAATGAAGCAGTTGCTTGAACTAGTTACTGAGGAAGTATGGTAGATTGCGAACTGTGGCTTCTGTTGTGGTTCAAATTTAAATTGGGACCTCACACATCGTACTTGTGAACTTATGGAGGAAAAGAAATCTTAAATATAATTTTGTCCATAGTGAAATAGTCTGACTAGTGTGCTTGGAATAGCATGCTACTGTGCTGAAAAATGTCTTTCAAAAGACAATGAAAGTGTCCTTTTAATTCTTAAATCCATAATGTAAAACCATATTATAATTACAATGGTGGAAGTTTACCTGAGCTTACAGCCTTCTCCTAACAGTAAGTTAACCGTTGAAAGTTAGCTGACGTGTGTGTTTTAAGACCAAGAACTGAAGTAGCAAGGATTTATGTTTCAAAACAACAATTAGTTCCAGGACCACTGAACCAAAATTGAAAATGAGAAATACTGTTGTTAAGAGCTCAAAACTTAGTAATGCAAAAAGGGGATTGCATATTCATGTATTTCTTGCTCATTAGAAGAAAAAAGAAAATCACTCCTGAGTGATGTGAACAAGACAGGCTCTGAGGGAGTGCAGTAAGTAGCTCTTTAAAAGATATAAAGACATAATAGAGGAGGCAGTGAAAAACAGCATGGCATTCTGTGAAGGCAGAATTTGCACCATTCGCTTAAGCTGAACACTCCTGAGAAAAGGAAAAGATTGGAACATGCTTCTAAGAGAGGTTGGTCTCCAAGTAGCTCAAGAGTGTTAATGCACAGGCCACCTTCTCAGGGGACTGGGATACTTCTGTATGAATACTTACACAGTTTATAAATACTGTGATTTTTTTTTCCTATAGGCTAAAGTGAACAATGCCAGCCTCACTGGAATTGGTTACACTCATGCCCTTCGACCTGGTACGCAGTTCTCACTGGTAGCAGCAAATGGTGTTAAGTACTACACTATGGTTTAATTCACTGTCATCTTAAGAACAGACTAGATGAACAAAGGAGCTAGAAGTCTACGTAGACTCAGAGAACTAAAGGATGTCTATGGATGCAAGTTTCTGTGGCAACTAAGCCACATTAGTGAGGTCAAGGACCTGAGGAAGAGCACTGTACTGGGATGTCAGTGTATGATGGTTCTCGTGACTTGCTTTTGTAGGTGTAAAGCTGACCCTCTCAGGCTTGACTGATGGCAAGAATTTCAGTGCTGGAGGTCACAAAATTGGGCTGGGATTTGAGCTGGAAGCCTAACACAGCTTTAAGTAAAACAACTGGTGGTGCTCTGGAAGATGAAGGAAAAGTGTACCCGGTGCATTTCAGCCTTAATATTACTCGGAAATTTGAAGAAGTGTGAACTTTTTACTCTGCCCAAGAATGACTTTAACCCAATGCTGAAGTCCAGAGTGTGCCAGCACAACAAAGGAAGACACTTGAAGGCATGCATGGAAGTTGTGATGTTTGTGCCACATTTCAGTTTCCTGTATTTTAAATCTGTTCCAAAAAACCCAAAAGAAAATCCAACCTCTCCCCATTATTGTATTGCATTTTGCATGTCCTATACTTCACAGCCTTTTATAAAAGGAGGTCTCTGTGTTGTAGTGGAAATTTGGGGTTAGAACAGAATGAAATAAATTGGTCACAGTCAGAACACAAGGTTGGTGTGTGTTGACTCTCACCAAGGTTCCATCCAGCTGGGGTTTTGGTCTTTTTTTCATCTTTTCATGCAACTTTAAGCATGGTTAATAGATAATCTGAAAATGCTTTGTTACACGATACCTGTACACTGAAGATTTCCTTCTTTGGTTTCTAGGCTAACATTCTTACACCTCTCATGTTTTAGAGACCTGCACAGTGAAAGCAGCTTTTTCCATTATAGTGTTATTGAGCGCATCAACAAGAGCAAACCAAAAGTTTACATGTTTTAGATAATTTTGTTCCCATACAGGAAACAAGTATTAGGTAAGTACAACCATTACACTTAAAGAAAAAAAGTGCAAATCAGCAAAGTTAAGCAATTAAGTTCACAGTTCATTAGGAAGGTGACATCTACCAGTGACTGGGTATACCTTGTCCATTGTTCATTAGAAAGCCTAAAATGCAGCAAATCAGCCACAGGCAATGCCCAAGGGAAGACGTATCAGGACAGAGATCTGCTGTCCTAAGGCACAATTAAGAACATTCTCCAAGCAGTTAGAACAGGCATTCCCTAATGTATCTTTGTGAAAAAGTGTCTGAGAAGTGGATACTAAAAGCTAAGCCATATGTATCACATAAGCAGTTGGTGACAGTAGAAGGCAGTTGATATTCCCTTCTCAGAGGCAGCAGCTTTTCACAGTTGGCTTCCCAAAGCAGCATGGCTTCAGAGGCAACCAGAGTGATTCTACATCTGGGTTTGTTCTGGATTGTTTGTTTCTTCTACCTGAAGCTGCAGCCAGCTCCAGTCTAGAGGCGAAAGAATAAATGAAATTCAACACCAGGCTACAGTTGAGCTTTTTCTAAAATAAAGGCAAAGTGTGTTAAGAGGTATAAAAAATTTACTGGGAACAAGTTGGTCAATTTCATGATGAGCCACGTGACTGCTGTCAAGGAAACAACCTACTTGCACTCTCCAGTATTTTACTCTCTCTTCAATATTCTGCATTGTTAAATTAAGGATCCCTGACACCCGCTCATCCCAAATTTGTGTGCAGTTTTGCAGTAGTTTTGTACAACAGCCAAGTGCTTTGCCCCATCCTTTACTGTTTAGCGCAGCAAGTTCCCAGCATGTGGCTCCCAGTTTTGGCAAGCAGAGTAAGTCAGGCGGCAGATTATGAGGGAACCGGTGCTTCCTATCTCTGTGCATCTCCTACTCTCCCCCTTGGCCATGAGTAAAATGCAGATTTCATTCAGCTGTGTTAGTGGTGGCAAAGTTGCACATTCAGAACTTCGAAGCCAGGCACTTCCTTAGTCCATTTACAGAAGAGTGAATACATTACCAAGAAACTCTGCTCTTGATCCTTCATTGTGTCATGCATCACATTTTCTAGTTGGCTACAAAGTTTCCCAGATTCCAGCAGCAGCTCCTCACTGAAAGGGGCAATTATTACACTATTAATTTCTGTGGCAGTTTAAAGAGATGCTGCCTCTATCATTAAGAAATACTTCTGGCAGATACGCTGCAGAACACTGAAGTTAGTCAGGTCATAGGCTTGTAATTCATACTGCAACTTGAAAAGTTGGTGGCAGCCCCTGATTTACCAAATGGGGGAAAGGAAATGTATTCCAAGATGGAACTGGGTTCTTATTAGGTGGAACCACTGTTGCTAGAGGAAAAGCTGAGAAGCCTATAAACTTAAGGATGGGGCAACAGGCAAAAACAAAACCAAGGTCTTTCATTCCAAGTGGTAACCCAGTTCATTTAAGCAAGCCGGAACTACGCATGCAGCAGTCTCAATGACACAGCTCAGCTACTGTGACCTTACATGACAATACTTCAACAGTTCTTGCTGGCAGTGTACTTCCAAGCGAGCCCAACCATCTCAGATTAAAGGAAGAAAACCAAAAACCACTTTTGTTACTGAGGCTGGGGGAAGTGAAGCCATACATGATACCAAATTTTCATATGGAAGATCTGAAAGCCCCAGGAAGTCTTAACTACCAAGTAAACTAAGGTTGCTGACAATGCAAGCTGAACACAAAGTGTAAAATATGAGAAACCCTGTGTGCCATTATTGCACAAAGCAGGAAACCTAGCTTTGTAGTGGTGGCATTAGCAGCCGAAGAACTCCAGACTTTGCCTCAGCTTTTTCTTACAGATTCTGATAAATTGAATGTTCCAGAAGGGACTTGCAGCAGCAGTTGACCTGAGCTACCAAGACGGGATGTGTTCACGCTCTCTGGACTGCCAGTAACAGGACCACGCACTTTACTCTGATGAAAACACAAAATATTCAGAGTGCAATTGTTCCCGCTAGTTTTCAGCAGCCGGGAATATGAGGCAACCTGGAACTTGGCTTTCATACTGATTCAAAATAAAGAAAAGAACCATAGGATACACTCAATTTACTATTGTTTCAGTAGCCTGTGCTACAAACCATATTCTCAGGTTAAAGGGGAGTTCTTATTTTACTTACACAAGCAATTTTCAGCAAGTTCCACAGTTCTTTCTGTCGTTTCTCCTGAAGCCTAACAACTGTTTCTTCATCTTCACTCATCAGATTCATCACTTTCTCCACTCTGGGGAACAATTCCAATGCCTTCTGTTTGCAAACTACAGTTTTACTATTAAAAAAATAAAAACTAATCAGATCACACATGGGCCACTGCAGTAGGAGAACAGTTCTGAAGTTAATTATTTTCTGTTAACACTGCAAGATCTCAATAGCCATATGCAATGAGTTTTAAACCTTCTCTTGCTGGAAGAGAAAATACCTTCTCTCAACTCTGAATAAAATGTACAAAGCTCACCTGAGCTGAGCATAAATGACTCAAACTTTTTTTTCAAAGGTCTGGATTGCCTGTAGAAGCAGTCGTACTATTTCCTGGCTGTCACCGCCTGTCCTCTGATCTGGAATGAGAGCCAATATTACACAGAAAGGTCGGTTTATAGGACAGAGTGAGAAGATTCTTAGCCGCTCATTTCCACTACTGCTTTAATCCTGAAACAGCCAAAGTTCAGGATATGCGAGTTTGAGTGGGATGAATTACACTGAATTTTAGCCACCTTCTTCAAAATTTAAAGAACTTGAAAAGGAGAGTTGGGACTGTATCAAAGGAACAGTCGTGTCTTTCATCCTTTCTACCCAGAAAGGTTGTTTGTTGCTTGTGGCAACAGCCTGCTCTGAGAAGAGCTCCAGAGGAGTTTCGAGAACAGCTCACAAAGCACCAAGAAAGGAAGGCTGGCCTAGTGTGAAACTGACTCCCTGACTTCCCTCTCGAAAAAAGGCAATCCAGGAGAGCCCATGTGCTGCTAGTGTCTGGGCAGGCCTAGAAGTCAGATAGTTTTCTCAATGATCCTTACTACACCTCCAAAGTTACGCACAAAGCAAGCTGACCTTGAGCTAAAGCGTCTTTTACCTCTTGGCTTCTCTCTGAGTCTTTGGTACAGCTCTCTGGCTTGTTCTTCTCTAGAAGAAAAAAAGCAGGAAAGAAAAGGATTTCCAAAGAACCAAAACATGCAACAAATAGTTTGAGAACTCAAATCTTTTCTATACCTGTCTGCCATTTCAGAACAATGACAGATGAGTCAAAAAACATCTTTAGTGTTAAAGTGCTCCCAGTCCCCCACAATTTGGGTGGAAGAAACAGCCCTTTCACTGTCCTCTAGCGAGTAAGCTTAGCCAGAAACACTCCTGCATCTGAAGCTCAAGGTAGTTCAACTCACAAATCCTCCAGTGTTCCTCCTTGTTTACGACCTAGCGGGCTTCTCTGCAGGTCCACGGTGTCTGTCTGCAGGGCCATCATCCTCTTCACCACCTGCTCCACATCATCTTCCTGAAAGCAGGGTAGAACATAAGCAACACAACAGTCTCATACCTAGAGACACTACCACTCACACTCAAACTGGTTCTTCCTTTCTCATTCTTATTTCTAAACAAACCAACAAGATGCAAACAGCAGCCTTGGCCAAAGACAAACAAGTCGTTTCAATTCAAGGAAATTCCAAGACGTTTCTGGGGCTTCGCCAAGATCTCCCGTTTCCCCCTAAGCCTTACAACAGAACGAGCTTCATGTAGTACTAATAATGCACAAAAATTGTGCCACACAAACCAAGGCAATGTGAAATCTGACATCAGTGCAGATACAAGGGGCTTCTATTTAAGGCAGGGACAATGAAGCTAAAGGGGGAGGAGGGGAGAGATAACAAAAACAAACCTCTTTATGACTAGCAGTTAGATTTAGAAACATACCCGCCCACAAAGTTCCACAGCTTGCTCCATCTCTTTCCAGGCAAACAGCAGCTTCTCAGAAGCTAGAGGAATCAAAGAAGAGTGACTGGCTTTCTCAGGTTCACAGAGAAGGAGGCAGGTGTTTTTGTGAGGATAAGAGTCATGAAAAGACCCGTTTGCCAGATGCTATACTCACTAATTCCAAACTCAATCTGCTCTTTATACTTTTCCAGGTCAATTTGGATGCTTGTTTTAAAGAAGTCCAGCTTTGCTTCCAGCTGCTGAGAAAGGGAGGCCATAGAATCCTTCATCTTCCAGAGGGTACTATTGTAACGCAACAGATTCATCCTGCAAGGACAAGAAGGTCCTATTAGCCTCTGAAAGTAGAAATCCACCAGGCTTTCATTTACATCCAAAACAGATACTTGAGACAGCGGTGAGGACAAATGCAGTTGTGCCAAAGGGCTAACTCTCCACTTTTCATGAATTGCATACAGCTCCAATCACGGGCTTTCCCATTCCAACAGGGTCCCATTTCTGTCTTCCCTTCCACCAGCGCACAAAGACAGAGATAAGTATTGTGGAGAAACGGCCACCGTACATGGCTGCTCGCTGCCCCTGCTGAAGCCGATTACAGTCCTCTTTCAGCATCCGCATCGTGTGCCAGATCTGACCCCACACTTTCCGCAACTGGAAAAAGTGGAGATCCTTCTTTGGATCCTGAACTGAAAACAGAGGAGGTGGGAGAAAGGGAAATGGACATATCAGCGTGAAGCAGGAATAGTGTGTTATCACAAAACAGACCAAAACATTGCTCCTTTGAGGGGCATGCTACTGCCTGCAAAGCCTAGAGCTGGATAACCCCTGGGCAGCTCCCCTAGCATGTCAAAATCAAACACCTCCCTTTTTTAGTTATTCTGATAAACTGAATGAATGACAGTCCATTTTCCTGCTTCTTCAGTCCCAATACGCAAAAGCTCCCTCTACTCTTTGTGCACGATACAGACCACAAAACACAGACGCCCCTCTCAACACTGACCCCGCCCCGCCCTTCATATTCATGCCAGAGGAGTCCTTACGGATGCAGCCAACACTTTCTGGATGAGGACGCAAGGCCACCTGAGCCTCAGGAAACTTGCTTGTTATCAAAGAGGAAGAGAAGGTCTGTGTCTGCTGCTGCAGTATCATTCACCTGCAGAAGACAAAAGACCCAACCAGGTTTTCTTGGGAAGAGCAAGCCTTGCTAACACCACAAACAGAAGAGTCCTCCTCAACCAAACACAGAGCACCAAAGGCAACAGGCTGCCTACGCTACAGTGGCTGTTAGGTCTGTGAGGTTACCATGACAAAAGCATGCCACAACAGCAGGGAGTGCTCTGATCCCAAAGCGAGTGCAGTGACTTCTGATTCACTCAAACTTAAGAAAGGGAATACTGAGACTCACCTTGCCATCAGCTGTATGTTTAGTGACCAACTTCTGAGAAAACAATTCAAGTCCTGCTTCCTGCAGTAGTTCCTGGTCCTGTTCTGGAATTCCTGTATCTGACTGAATCCTGGCCTTCACACTCTGCAGAGTCTCTTCCTCTGTCACAGGGTAGGTGTGCACAGTTCCCGTAACCATGTTCAAAACGTGAAGCAACTACCAGAAGAGTAGCGTGGCATGAGAAAGGCTGAAGATACATTGGTCATCTTAGAGCAGAGATTGAGGGACCTAAAAAATGACCACCAAGAAACTGTTCAAAGCACTTGGCAGAATCAAGAAGTCACTTTACAGCTACTTCCTAACATTATGGCAAAGTTCTTGTCCTCCATCAAGTGGAAGAGAGGCCACATGGCAGTTAAATACCTGTAGAATCCTCTCTCAGAATATGGAACCAAGCATGCACAGAAGCTCTCCACTACTCCCAACAAGCTCAGGGAGTATTTGTCCTCAAAGAAGCAAGAGGAAAGCACCTGCCACTAACGGTCAGGAGACAGTTCTATGAGTTTCTGCCTCACTCTTCCTCCTAAGTCTAGGATTCAGAGGCTCAGGAAACTGCTCTCTGGAAAACTTTTTAGGCTAATACAGACATATTGCTTACCTTCAAGTTCAAAATGTCATCCAATGCTTTGAAACACCCATTGGGTCCATAGGTAGGATCTGTACCTCTCTGACGTGGGTGCCACATTAACATGAGTTGCGGCCATTTCTCCAGCCTCCCAGACAAAACACTGAGCAACAAAAACCAGGAGATCAGAAAAGGTGAAAGGGCATTTGCAGTAACAATATGGCCTGTTCTGTGTGGGAGGACTGACAAAACTGCCCCCCTCCTTCTCCCTCCAGCGCTCCACCTCTCCCCATCACAAACGCAGCGTTTAGAAGGCAGAAACCAAGACTACACAAGTCTGACAAGCGACAGTAGTACTGCCTGTGTCACGCACTCAATGTATTCACAGATTAACACAGTAAGGCATATAACACAAACTTGGTCCTTTTGCAGAAGAATCAGTTTATCTCAGCACAGCAATTTCTAGTACTCACCTGTTTAGACTGTTGGGGCAGGGCAAACTGCTAGAAAACTTGACTTCTCCGGATAAGTCTTCTGAAACAACAATATCCAGCTCACTCTTCTGACGCACTTTTGTATGCCTAATGTAAGCGAGTACAATGGTGAAAAAATTGCCCGCCTTTCCCAGCCTGCATGCTAGTAGGCTCTTAAAAGCTACTCTTGACATATAATACAGATGCCACTTTGGTTTCTGTTACCTGCCCTGCAGGAGTCAGCCCTTATCCCATAGAGCAAGTATCAGGAATGCTGAACTTGCTCAGGTGAGTCAAGCCCCTGTGAAAGGGGTCACTTTCCAAAAGGGCAAGAAACATAGGGATATTATCCTCAGAATCAAGGGACCACACTTCTGCTTCCTAAAAACAAGAAAGTCACATCATGCCCACTTACCACCCAGCCACGGTTCACTCACCATTGCACTGGCTGCCAGTTGGGTAGGAATGGTCGGAAGCCTGCAATGCACTCAAAGGCAAGCGTGCCAAAGCTCCAGGAATCCACTGTCACCGTATACTTCTGCTGTTCCAGCAGCTCTGGAGCCTGATACAGTTTACACGCGTGAGACAAAGCCAGATGGCTTTGGCCAGAAAGCTCTTAGCTTTCTCTATCCCTTAACATCTCATTAACATTTGTACAAATAATTAAAGACATTACTGAACGCTGCCTCTCACGTGCTTTAAGACCTTCCTGGAGTGAGTAGCATAGGTTACTGGCACTCCTGCTTATTTATAACAGATGCAGGTAGCACAAAACCCAGTCTCAGCAAAACCCAGCGTCAGCAAAAAAGCAGTCACCTTTGCTAGCTTCAGCACCACAAACGCACCCCATACCGTGCAAGTACCTAATCCCAGCCCAAAGCTTGGTAACAGTTAATTCTATCCCACTAGAAAGCAGTAGCTGCTCTTCTAGCTGAATTCCTTTCTTACCAAGTACTGCAGAGTCCCAACAAAGGATGTGCACAGGCTCCCCTGATCCAACTCCTTAGCATAACCAAGGTCAATGATTTTGTGTATTAACTGAAACACACAACAGAGAATAAGAATGCCAGACTGAAGTCCTGTTAAAAGCACATCATACAGCAGAAAGAAAAGGTCTGGCTCTTCAAAGCTATGCAGGAAAGGTGCCAGTGAAGAGATAGAAGCAGAAATGGGAGGCTACTGTAGATTTCTAAAACCACAATGAATTTGAAGGTGTTGTAGCACACTTAGCAGTTACGCCTCTAGCTCCTTCCGATCTTTGGTCAATCAGTACAGTCTGCTTCTTTCCTTAATAGTTGAAAGTCAAAATGTCAGGTGTTAACAGACGTCTAATACAACGTCTCACCTCAGCTGCACACAGAATACTATGTGACAGTGACCTGAGACAGGTGTTATCCTGGGCTGAGTGCTCTTGCAGAGGGACCATGTAACTACATGAAGCACATGCAGGTTCCTTGTAAGTTTACTTGTCTGTGCAGGTAGAGACGACTGCTTCCTGCTTACCCTTTGCTCTCCTTGCTGCAGCACAATGTTCTCTGGCTTCAAGTCTCTATGGGTGATCCTGTTCTCATGAAGGTATCTGAGAGCAGAAGCTGAGACAGAAAAAGCCAGTTGTTAGAGTTAAGTAACAGTACCGAGCATGAGCTCAGTAAGGATTCATCTATTCTATCTAGTAATAAGCATGGCTTTCACATCAGACCTTGTACAATCAAACATACAATGAAACACTGAGTGTAAGGGGTAAAGTCAGCATCATAGAACTCTGGACACAAATTGAGTTCTCTCTCTGGATGTTCCCTCACATCCTTCCTGTAAACTGTAGTAATGCTGGCTAGCTTCCAGTAGGCAAGAACCTCCCCAGACTCCCAACACTTTTGGGAGATGATCAAGATCATAAAAGGTCAGTCTGAAATGGAGTCACTAAGGTCACTACTGTATATTTGGAGAGTGGACTCAGGACTAAAAGGGTTTCCATAGTTCAGACAACTGAAGGTACTGCCACCACTTACCAAAGTCAGATAACAAGATAAGAATAACTTCTTCCCGCAAGCCACAGCAATTCTCCAGCTGGTCCAGGTACTGCAAGTAAGGAACACAGAATGTAGTCTTTCCCTTCTCTATCCCGAGTGAACTCCAGAGTTCCACAAATTCTCAGGGATGCAAAAAGTTTCAGCAACAGCAATTAAATTCTCCAGAAGCACAAAACTCTATGGACTGTGACCTGCGGTAGCAGCAATTACAGCTTTGTGCCTTGGTTTAATTGCATGGGAAAGAAGATGAAAGAAGTCACTGTCATCCCGTTTTCATCCTTCTATTTGTTCCATCCCTCTTTGCCTGACAGTATCAACTCCAATCTGAGGCCTAAGGTCTGTGTTTTAGCTACGGGCAGATTATAGCAAAGGTCAGAAAAGCCTTAGGATTAGAACTACCATGTGTTATCTCTTCCTATGACAGACAAGAGTTAATCACTTTCAGGAAGGGTACAGCCTACAGATGCACCTACCCCACAATGGTCTTGGCCATACTCAAATACTCTTGCACGTCCCCTACACTTGCCCTCATTCTCTGTGTGCAAACTCCTCACAGTGTCACTTGCACCTAAAAAAATACAAAGCACTTAAGTCTTCAAAAGCTGAACATAATACCAAGGACCAAGTCACCAACACTTGTTGACGCCATGACTAAAAATAGGAAACATCAGGGTATGAAAGCAAAGGTTTGAAGGGAAAACTTCAGTAGAAAACCTAGGATCAGATCAGAAGGTGATCCATTCCTAGGTTACCATCCTAGGGGCCCCACCTTGCGGAGGTCTCCACCTTGGCAGTACTCCATGGCCAACAATGGCAAGTCATTTGGTGCGAGCTTCTGCATCCCTTCAGGGACATCGCGGGCAGCCACCACATTGGGCTGGTTCAGTCTGTAGAACAAAAATTAGGCAAGTATACATGATGTTCTGAAACTGCTATACGCTTTCATGTGCTCGTGGTCACCACGCAAAGCCCAACATGGTCACAAATGCTTTGAGAAATTGAGTCAGTGAATTCTAAAGGTTTCCATCTTTCACGGATCTAGACTCATTTCAACTCCTGGCACTTCATACGGAAGACAGTGTGTTTCTTCAACATGTACGCATTACAGATCTGTCTAGAAGGTACAGCAATGAGCCCTGCACAGGAGTGCAAGGGAGTCTGTTGCTACCGTCCAGAAAAGACCCAAACTGCAATGAGACTGCTGCAGCCGAAAATGTTAATCCAACACCCCAAGGGACTGCCGCAGCACAGACGTTAAGTCAGGCAAAGCGGCGGCTCTCGGTAGCAGCGTTGTTGTAGCGCTGAGGGCACAGCAGACGAGCCGAAGACGGCAGTGTGAGACCCAAGAGTCTCACACAGCACAAGGCGAAGCTTTCTTAGGCGTGAACTGCCACGCACTTGCCGCCGCAGCCGACTGGGCACCTCCCGGAAGAGAAATCCTTGGCGGCCGGCGGCCGAAAGCCTCTCCCCCCCATTTCCCTCAGCGCACCCGTCAGATCCGCGCTCCAGGGCCGTCTTGGCCAAGCGTCCCGGGGCACTGCCGCCACACCGCGCAGCGAGCCCTCCGCCCGGCCCGGCCGCAAGCGGGCACCGGGCTCGGCCCGGCGCCGCCGCCTCCCCGCCTCACCTCTTCATGATCTGTATTTCCAGCGCCCAGCGCTCGCGGCTGCGCGGGCTCAGCTCCTGCCGGCACTGCTCGATGGCCGCCTGCTCGCCGGTTTCCTGCGGACGCGGCAAGGGCTGGGCTAAGTGCGGGTCCCGAGTCGGGGCGCCGCGGGCCCGGCCGCCTCCTGCCTTGTTGTGCCAACGGATGACGTTGCCGAAGCTGCCGGTGCCGAGGCGCTCCCGCATCTCCCAGGGCCCGCAGGTCAGCGCCTGCAGCGCGGGCGGGCGACTCACGGCGGGCCCGGCTCCGCTCCGCGGGACCTGCGCTTCCGGCTCCGGCGCGACTGCCCGCCCGCCCGCCCTTAAAGGGGCCGCGCGGGGCCGGCGCTGGGCCCGGTCACGGCCGCCCCGGCGAGGAGCGCAGGAGCCGCCATCTTCGTGGCCGCCATACCGCGTGAAGTCATGGGCTCGGAATGACAGGAGAGTACAGCTCGTGGGCTGCGTAAGTAAAATTGCAGAGTTGCCGTCTTCTTCCCACAGCATCTCCCAAACTTGCCAATCCGGGATGCGCCATTTGCGTTTCCCGCCGCACCGCCCGAACCAAAGCGCTCTTCTGGGCATTACACCGGGTTTGGATAGTTCTTCCTCCTGGCCTGGCTTGGCGTGAGGCGCTTTAATGCCACTGCAAAGACACGCAACGGTACAGGGATGGAAAATACACTCCAAGACCTACCGCAACTCCAGTCGCCTGCACTGGACCTGCCAAAGCCACCGAGCACAGAGGGTCCCGTCTGGGTGACATGGGGCGGCTGTGGGATGTCATGATGTCACACTTCGTCACTGACATTAAACAGTCTTGCTGAAATTATCCCGAGGATCAGCTTAGAGAAAAGCCAGTAGGTGGTGCTTGAGAGAGCAGACACTTTTATTGCTGGTTTTCCTAAAATATGTTAAGCCCTACAAATGGCACCACACTCCGTAGACAATTATGGTTGTCCTTAAGCTGTGAAAAGTCAGAAAAATAATTTTTGAAATCTTCCCCCACGGCCATTAGTTTGTTAACATCTTTAATCTAGGCTGTTATCTTTAAAAATAAAATAAATTAGCCCCTGTTCACTCAGCAGTGTTTAATCTCAGCAACTGGAAGTCCTTTCTGGATAGGGTCAAATGCAGCTACACTTAAATCAGATTTATGGCAGTAATGTTATCACCAGCACCATGACTCTTGGGGAAATACATTTGATAATCTTGACATAGATCTCCGTGCAGAGAAGAGCTAAACATATAGAGTACGCAGTGTTTCATCTTTACCATTATGCAAAATAACCAGTGCCGTGCTTTCCAAAGGAGGACTCCATACAGCTGCTTCCTGAAAATGAAGTCACTCACATACTAGTTCTTATGCCTTACACTAAATTCTGTCAGGAGCCTGACTGCTAGTGACTCAGTCCCAAGTAGGTAGGACACATTCATCGCTGTAACAATTGCACCACTGACTGTTTTCATAACAGTGCCCAAAGATCAGCTCTAAAACTAATCATCGCATTTGTCTGCCACACTTTGATAACTGAATACCTCGTGACCACACCCCAGTGAGTAGATCTCAGTTTTCTAGGATGAGTAGCATCAGTGAACATTTAGCTCTGGTCCTCAACATGCTGTTCCTTATTTATATCTAAAGTTCATTAGAAGTTTTGTTCATTTAACTTGCAAGCTCCCCTGACTGTTTCTTCTCCCATGGCTCTGTTCAGGGCATGCTTTGCTCTACATGCGGGTCAGGGCCTCTCTGCCAAACATCTTAATTAGGAGTACAGCACACTACACTCGTGCATGAAACAGGAGTTTCTCGTTATTACTACTAAGTCGACATACTGCAGACTTCTGATTATATTAGAAAATAATACAGCTGTGCATTCATTCACTCACACACCCAGAAGCATAATGGGACAGGACAGTTCACTGTAAGAGACAAGTACTATTCTGTCATTGAACAGTAAGGTATTCAGTGGGGAAAAAAAATTGTTACGAAGGCTGAATCTGCTCTCTGACTGGAAAAGAGAGAGAACAAAACAAACTGGCCGTAAAATCCAGCAGCATGCCAGCAAGGAGCTTTCCTCCCGTCCCTCACAGGCTCCCCCCCAGCCAGCCGCCTGCCTGGACCATCCCCTAGATGCTCGGGAAGGGGTGGGATGTGGACAGCACGCCCCACGGCCCAGGGAGTCTCCACCCCCTCGAGTGGCGCTACAAGTAGGACAGAGATCAGAGCAGAGACGCAGGAAACACAAACCCAGCCTGGTCTGGAAAGCAAATCATCAAGAGAATACAGAAGAGAAGAAGCAAAAAGGTAGGCACTATTCTGCACCTGTTTCAAAACTGGCATTTCCTGTTTTCAACATGACTGGCATTGTCATTAAGTACTATTAAATATTATTATTTAATAAATCCCACTGAAGCACCATGATAGTTAACTAACTGAGCTATTGCCTTCCAGTTTTTGAAGAGATTCATAGTGTGGGTAAAGCTGCTAACTTTCAGTAGTTTCAGGAAAGCTGAAGCTTTCCAGGGAGAGGGCTGACAGCCTTGGGCTCTGACCAGTTAAGCAAGGAGGAGTCCCCCGCACAAAGGACATTAGCAGAAGAACTTAAAGGGAGAGTTGTTGACCAATATCTTGATGGTAAGGTAAGGAGACACAGAGAACTAGCTGCAAAAGGAGAATTTATCTGATCTTCCCAGGAGATCAGACTATGCCTTTCACTCCAGGTTCCAAAGCATGATAATGGAGGGACAGGGAGGAGGAGGAGGATGGGTCATCTTCAGTTCTCCCTAAATATGCTTCTCCTTAAATGTGGCCAAACCCACAGGAAATACCGAGAATGACTCCAAAAACAAAGACTTTGAAATACTCATTTCATCCAATGTCCTAAAAGACTACAGCATCTTGCTTTTGTTTCCTTTTGGGTTTTTAGCTCTTTCCCCCCAAAACAGAGGTCTGTTTGTTATATTTTTAAGGAGAAATAGTTCAATTGTGCTATTCATCTGCTCAGTTCAGAAAGGGGATGCAGAAACACTTTATCCAGAAGGCAGTCAGTTGCTTCAACTAAGTCAAGATAGCTGATCATCACCAAGAAAGCTATTAGTGCTATAGATTCAGAAACAATGTATGTTGGAATGGATGCATTGTGTCATTGGGAGGAAGGAGAGCTACTTTTAATATCTACATCTATAGATGTCACACTTAGGGACATGGTCTGGTGGATTTGGCAATGTTAGTTTTAAGTTGGACTCAATGCTCATAAAGGTCTTTTCCAACCTAAATGATTTTATGATTAAGAACTTTTTGTTCACACTTGATAAGTTACAGCTCTTTTTTTAGGTCTTACTCCACATTAGTAAGATAATGCACACATCATTACTGCTTAGAAAGGCTGTTAGTAATAATAAGGTTAATACGTGGGATTTTAAGCATTCCCGTTGATGATGCTTCAGCAAAAAGAGACAAATGTAGGGAATCGCACATTGTTATGTCCTAATGTACTTGAAAGTGTAGAATCAAAATGGCAGAACATTGCATCTAGGTCTTTGACTTATTGTCTAGTATTTTTGATGTAAAGGAAGTACAGCCTGAGATCAGAAGGCGCACGTGTTTATGAGAGCCCTGCCAGATGCGCATTGCTTGCAGGTTTCTACTTGGAGCTTTGTAAATACACTTTTCAAACAGACATAAAATTCCAATTTGACGAGGCTTATCATTCAAGACATTCCAATTGGCTGGCTTAAGTTGTACCTTCCCAAAACTGAAAATAAACATAGGGTAACATCTGTTACCAGTTTTCCATGCATAGTGGGACAGCAGCCATCAGTGGATGGACAGGTATCCCACGGGGAGCTGGGGAGAGGTGGGGGAAAGGCTGCAGCATTATAAGCTAAGATAGCCTGAAGAGGGGCAACAGAAATCCATGGAAGGCAGGGTGTGGCATCTGATGCAAAAAAACTTTAGAGAGACTATCTACAGCATTTGCAGTATAAACACATGCTGTGTAAGGCTAGAATCTACTTGTACAGATGAATATATGAGATAAACTTGATTAAGCCATGCAGGTGCTTTTAAAATAGAGACTCCTCATATCAGTCTTCCAGGCAAAGAAAAAATAAAAAGACATTCAACTACCCCCTGAAAATGGTCTGCAGTTTCCTGCTGGTTTCAGGTAGCTAAGATTTCTTCCAAGATATCAGTTAGGCCAGGGGGGAAAAAAAAAATCACTGGTGTTGCCTTGTTTTGGGGGCATCTTAGCAGATACCTCAGAAATAAGATCTCAAAAGTTCTTTACCGAGCTTCCCAGGCAGAAATTCTAACCAGGCAGCTCAACTCAGATCTAAGTAGTTTCACTGAACAAAGCTTTCTTTGAAAGCGTCTTAGCTACCGGAATCTTGTTTCTAACAGTTTTAAGAACTTCAAGCCTTCTCTACAGATAACAACAAAGATCACCAGTGATACCAACAATTAGCAAGTTAAAACATTGCCACTGTGGGATTCAGAACACAAGCCTGCATAGCTGTAATAATGAGCCACAGCTGCGGGGAGTAAGGATACTATAACACAGGGTTACAGCAGAAACCAACCGACTGGACAGCGGTTCAGATCATTCACTTCGGCTTTGGGAACGCTGCTGGTTTAGTTCAGATGCAATTGAAGTTAATGTCCATTTGGGAATCGCTTGTACCACTTTTTTTTAAAAAGGCTCACTATGCAGTGTTTCCTAAGAGGTGAAAAATGACTTGAAAGTATATAAAAAGTGTCTTGTGAAATCTATGGACCAATACAAGTCACTGAGAGATGCTCCGAATTTTAAGGATTTTATCGTCAAGATGTGACCTAAAGATAAAGCATGGAGTAATTAAGGTTCTCGGAAGATGTTCTTGTGAATCTTTTCAGTCTGACTTGCAACTTAAGTCCCTTCTTTTTGCAGCCTAATGATGAGAAATCACATCCTAAATTATCCTGCTGTACTTCTGGTTCTGCTTCAGAAACTGGATTATTTATACCTTTCCTTTGAACAAATTTTAAAACAAACAAACAAACAAACAGACAAACAAAAAAGCCCCAATGACAAGACTACTAAAAACCCAGAGTCTTTCTCCATATTAGCCCTGAATCCAAATTTATGACTCATCTATCATACTCCAGTTTCACCAGCTGTTATTCAGCTGCCTTCTTTGGCTTTATATAAACAGAGTCTGAGCTCATGATTTCTGGAAGTAGTAGTTTTTTCAAATAATTGAGTTAGCTTTCTGCATATAACATAGATGATAAAAAGGTGATAGTGTGGGCAACGGTGCCTGAATATTATTTCAAGTATTTGGAACTTCAGGGCAATCCTAGAGACTGGACATTAAAATCTATCTTCTTGCCTGTATCTTGTGCCTGCTACTTTATCTTGCTCCCAGCTCTTGGTTTGTATAGGAGGTGTTATATTTTAAAAGGAAGAGAGAAAATGGACTTGTGGTGCAGGACTTGTTCAAAGCAGGCAGGGTCCACCACATCTACATGACACCTTACAATCTTCCACTAGGGATCAATGAAGGTTCTCTCCCAAGAGTACTGATAGACGAGTCAGACTATGTAAATCGATTTGGAGAAAGCAGAAACTCTTCTTGGTGGATTGAAGAGGGCTTTGAAGTGTAAAGCTGCAGAAGAGATTAGAGGGAATAATGTATAGTTGTGACTGCATAGAAGTGACATACAGAAAGATGCTGCAACAAATAAATGAGGCTATCAGAAAAAAGCTAGCCTGCCAGACCATTGCCATAACTCTGCCTTTTTAGCAAAGGCGTATGATACTAGTAAAAACTAAAGGCTTAGTTGGGAAGGATCAGTAGAAATATTGAAAATAAGTCCTCACCTATCATCAAGCAAAATCATTTTGCCTACACATTCTCTACACAAGAGAGAATCTTCACTCTCACCCAAAGTAGCAGTCTACAAGAAATGCAGATCCTCTTAAACCACTGTTAACACAAACTGACCCTTCAGCAGACCCTCTGCAAGAGATCTCTTACGTAGGTGTCAGTAATCAGAATCTCAATTAACGCGTTTAAATCACCATTACACTGCATCATCAGATAAGCCCATCTCTGTAATAGTGCACATGGTACTACTGTTGGCATCCTACAATTTAGGGAAAAAGTACTTGGAATTTACTTCTGTATTATTCCCCAGGAAGCACTCTCTCAGTTTCCTCCAGATGTAAATGAGTGCGCTTTAGCTTATCAAGTTTCTAAGTTTATCGAGTAAAAGCACATCTGGATCCAGCCTGGCAGTCTCCCTAGGAAGACCAGGACAGTTAGACCAGACAGCTGAGAAGTGATGGGTTGAAAAAATGTATAAAAAGAATTCTCATCATTTAAAACTTTTATTTAAAGTTACACCTTGAACTGCATTCACACTGTAAACTTCCTTTGTTCAGCATCCTATTTTTTGTCTCTATAGATAATTTGATATTTAGAGCTGATGTGAAAAACACTCAGAATGGAAGGCAAGCTCCCATGTCTCCTTGTGCTGGTAGGAGCAATCATGACTGCCCAGTGCCAGGTAAGAGGCTAATGCATCAAATAATTCTCTTGCCATCTTCCTGTATTTTCAGCAGCATTTCTTTGCCATTGGCTGCAGCTGTCTGCATCAGGCAGAATGAGAATCTGCTTAGCTCACTACAAACCAGAGGAAGAAAAATGTTACAAAGTAGTCTATCATTGTGGATGTGTTATGTGTTATCCTGGCTCGTTTTCATTTCAAGACTTGCAAGTAAACAAGTCTTCTCCGGGTATTCTTGGTGTATCTGTTCACTGTCACCTTTCACTGTTAATAAGAACTCCATTGTAACCAGCCTTCCGTTTTCTATGGTCATCATCTTCATCACTATTCTCACTTAAAACTGCATGTCAGTGGTTCCCTTGTCCCCTCACTTTAAGCCTCACATCACACACAGCTTGAGTAAATGCTACACAATTCCAGAATGTTTACTCCCTTTCTCAAAAAACTGCTATCCCACCTTTCCTCCTTCTTATCTTCTTTCTCTTGTGGCCTAATCAAAGAAGCTTTCTAAATTGGTTTCCTCCATTAAACTTTATCCAAAATATTTCATTTAACTGGCTGCAAGAGACATATCTCTTAAAGATAATCAAGCTACAAAGTCTCCTGGGGAAACTGCATGTCAGTGAGCAAAAGTAACTGCTTGTTGACTGTACCTACCTTGGAAATTATTTGCTTGAACCTCCTTCAAATAGCAGAAAGCTGGCAAGCTTTAGTTAACATTTGCAACACCCCAAGAACACATAATGACTTCACACACAATGTGAGTACAGCATATCCCAAATTCACCTCACTCAGATGACAAGCAATCACCTGGTAATCTGTGGAACAAAATGATTTACAATTCTTAGGAACCCATACCGAGGTACTAGAGGCACTTTTCACTGTACTGTCTGACAAGAGGGCAGACAATTCCTCAGAGCTTCCTGATTTACATGCCCTTAAGAAAAGGACTGACTCTTTGAAGGTACTTGTTCTCTCATCTTTTTTAAGAGAGCAGTTACTCACAGAATTAACCTTCTTTGCTTGCAGGGCTTACACATGCGTTTCAAACGAGGAGCCAGATCTAGAGGTAAGCCAGGCTAACTAAAACCATGTTAGCTGGAGCATTATGAACATGGGAGGGGAAAGCAAATCATGCTGAGGAAACAGAGCCTGAGAGCTTTTTGTCATGGTTATGTGGATGAGAGATTCAGAAGGCAAAATACCAGAGCGTTAATACCATCCACAACAAAGTTTTCCCCTCCCTCTGCTCTTCTTGAAAGAAAGAGAGACGAGTCAATAGTGGAACAGTACATTTGGCAGCACAGCAGCGAGAGAGATGGGACAGTTGTGGTCTGAGAAGGAAAAAGGGCAACCCATTAGACAGATGCTCCCATCACAGATGCTTTTCTCCTGGAAATAGAAGGGAGTCCTTTTGCTCAGCCAGGTCTTTTCCCTGAACTAAAAGAGCATTTCCTTTCTCCGATTACAGCCATTTGCACAGATAATTCATCTGCAGAAATTTACCAATACAGGGGGACCTGGCTGAGGCTTTCAGGGAGCAGAATCGAATACTGTAGGTGTGGCAGTGGTTGGAGTCACTGCCACACTGTGCCTGTCAGAGGTAAGTATGACAAAGAAAAAGGAAATGGTGAGAGCTTGTCCATCTAATCATCCACTGTCAGGGCCAGAGTTACTGCACAGAAAATTTGTCTGGGAATAGAAGATGATAGAAAAGAAAATACCAGTATACACTGTCATGGGCGGGACTAAGTGGGAGTGGGCATGGAGCTGAGAAAGTCTGACAGAATATGTGGAGAGAATGAAAGAGAAAAAATTGAAGCGCTACACAAAAAGGCTGTAAGCACATGGCAATAACAGGTGGGTAGGGAAAAACAGAACAGGCTGAAAGAGACTGACAGGAAAATGAAAGGTGTATATACATTTCCAGCTTCTTGCTTCTGTGAAATCTAACAGTATTTCCTGGCTTTTGCTTATTCCACAGCCTGCACCAGAAATAAATGCCACAATGGGGGCCAGTGTTCACAGGCATATTATTCCCCACAGCTCTTCATCTGCCAGTGCCACCAAGGTTTCTCAGGGAAGCAGTGTGAAATAGGTGAGTATACCGCATCAACTGCTGTGAACAATGCTGTTGGGGTTAGCTATGCAGTACACAAGGATGAGATACCCAGAAGCTCCTGCTGTAGGCTAGGCTCTCTAGTAAGTTGTCTTTTTTTATTCTAAAGCTAATACTACAAAGAACTTTTAAGCACATCTTGGTTGTTCTAGGTGTCTCTTAATAAAACTCTAAATTTTGTAACTGAAGACCTTCATATACACTTACAGACTGCCTGACAGGGCATTTTCACTGACTTACTAGACAAGACATTTGAGAGCCAAGTTTAAACAGGGCAGAGACTGGGGAAACTGTCAGGGAAAAGAATTGGTATGCTGTCCTTAGATTTTCAGATCTTACCTTGTTTTCAGATACTGAAGTTAAATGCTACAAAGACACTGGAGTAACATATAGGGGTATCTGGAGCACGGCAGAGAGTGGAACTGAATGTTTAAATTGGAATAGCAATGGCCTGGTGGACTGGTTCTCTCCACAAACAGAGAAGCTTCTGCAGCACGAAAAGTGCTTCTCTTAGCCTGGGAAGCGAGAAAGCGCCTGTTCTCTGCGCCTAGTGCAGTCAGTGGTTCAACGCTGCAAGCAGGCTGGGAACAGCGGCTGGGCGCCGTTTCTGAGCTCTCCACAAGCAGAGAAGCTTCTGCAGCACGGAAAGTGCGTCTCCTAGCCTGGGAAGCGAGAAAGCGCCTGTTCGCCGCGACTAGTAACTAATAACTAGGACTAGTTCCATTGACGCATGCCACACGAGTTTCTTCACCTTACATAGCTTTCATTTCTACTTATGAATGCAATTGACTTTCCCTGCTGTTACTAGTTTTCCTCAGATTTTTAGTCCAGAGGGACTTTTATCCAAAAGGTCCAGGGACAAATAAGCACCAGAGTTTAACTTAACTGTGTTTTCCTTCATTTCCACTGTGCTTAAAATTCAAGACTTAAATAAAACTGAAAACACTCCTTCTGCAGTATCCTATACGTAGAATTTGAAAGTTTAAGTAAACTTTAGCATTCCAAGTAACAAGAACTTCCTGTGATCCCCATTTTAATGACGGAGAAGTGGAGCCTCCTCACAATTTCACAGGAGAGCTGGCAAAACCAGGAATGGGTGTCATAATTTCGATCTTTAACCACAGGCATATATTATTTGCTAGATAATATTTTTCTTACGTTGTCTCTGAATTCTGCACATCGTACCGCTCAATGCTGTTCTGATTAGTAAGACGAGCTGCTTTTCAACCTACTTTGTAACTGTATTTGCCTGAGCTCCCTCCTCTTACTGCATTCTTATGGTGCAAATGGTGTAAGTCGTTAACCTTCTATTACTGTATTCTGTCTCAGTTGTGCTTTTGATGATTACTTGCATCGTGCACTGGGAACGTGTGGGCACGAGGAACTGTGTGGTCTCCGTACTATGGCTGCCTCTTCTTACTGACATCTCTTGACAGACAGTTTTTCTGGCTGGAAGCTTTGATTCTCAAATAATATGCTAATAGTTAATTATGCTGTCTTCTGATTGTGATGGAACGTGAACAACTGTATTAATAACTAAAATGGGCTTTTTCTTCTCCATGTGTAGTGGTTTGGAAGCAAAACAAATGAGAGGCTCCAAGTCAGAGATACAATTTAATAGGAAAAAAAAAAGGAAAGAAAGTAAACTAAAATAGATGCAATAATACAAAAGACCACTGACAGAGTCAGAATACAACCTGAGCGGAGTGATGGAAGCAGTCCAGATGAGGTGGTCTTCCTGAAGCAGTGATCCTGTAGAAAGGTCTGGTAGCTCGGGTCCTCTGGGAATCCAGTGGGTAAGCGCCCCTCTGGTGTTCAGAGTCTCAGCTTATATCCAGGCTGGAATGCTTGGTTCCTCCCTCTGGGCGGAGCATCTCACAATGGGATGGTGAGTCATGTGATAAGGCCTGATGGGCCCATTAACAGGAGGTAGTCCAGGAGGGGGTTATCTGTGAGCTGTGTAGCAAAGGTGCTGATGGGCCATTAACAGAAGATAAGCCAGAGTGGAGGAGGCAGGGAGCACTGCCTCACCTGGTTTCAACAGTTCATGAAGATGGTGATAGAATATACTTCAACCCAGGACAAAATTTTAAAGCCCCAAAATCCCCTAAATTCACCCCAAAATTTCCACCCAAAATCCCAAAAATTCACCCCAAAATTCCCACTAAAAATTGGGATTTTTAGAGCCCCAAAATCCCTAAAAATTCACCCCAAAATTTCCCCCCAAAATGCCAAAAATCACCCCAAAATTCCCACTAAAAATAGGAACTTTTAGAGCCCCAAAATCCCCCAAAATTCACCCAAAATGCCCCAAAAATGACCCCAAAGATTCCCACTAAAAATCGGGATTTCAGAGCCCCAAAATCCCAGAACATGACCCCAAAATCCCGACTGAAAACTGAGATGTTTTTAAGCCCCCAAATCCCCCAAATTCACCCCAAAATTCCCACCCAAAATCCCCCAAAATTCCCATTAAAATTGAAATTTTTAGAGCCCAAAAATCCCCAGAATTCACTCCAAAATTTCCTGCTTAAAGTGGGAATTTTTAAAGCCCCAAAATCCCAAAAATTCACCCCCCACAACTGAGATTTTTAAAGCCCCAAAATCCCCCAAATTCACCCCAAAATTCCCACCTAAAATCCCTCAAAAAACCCCAAAATTCCCACTAAAAATTGGAATTTTTAAAGCCCCCAAATCGCCTAAAGTCACCAAAAATTTGGAATTTTTAAAGCCCCAAAATCCCCTAAATTCACCCCAAAATTTCCACCCAAAATCCCAAAAATTTACTCTAAAATTTCTCCACCAAAAATTGAGATTTTTAAAGCCCAAAAATCCCCTAAATTCAGCCCAAAATTTCCACCCAAAATCCCAAAAATTTACTCCAAAATTCCCCCCCAAAACTGAGATTTTTAAAGCCCAAAAATCCCCTAAATTCACCCCAAAATTTCCACCCAAAATCCCTAAAAATGACCCCAAAATTTCCACTGAAAACTGAAATTTTTTAAGCCTCAAAATCCCTCAAATTTACCCCAAAATTCCCCCCAAAAATTGGGATTTTTAGAGCCCCAAAAGTCCCAAAAATTCACCCAAAAATTGGAATTTTTAAAGCCCCAAAATCCCCAAAATTCACCCCAAAATTTCCACCCAAAATTCCAAAAATTTACTCCAAAATTCCCACTAAAAATTTGGATTTTTAAAGCCCCTAAATCCCCCAAAATTTACCCCAAAATTCCCTCAAAAATTGGGATTTTCAGAGCCCCAAAATCCCTAAAAATTCACCCCAAAATTCCCACCCCAAATCCCCCCAAAAAACCCCAAAATCCCCTCTAAAAATTGGAACTTTTAGAGCCCCAAAATCCCCCAAAACTCACCCATAATGCCCCAAAAACGACCCCAAAAATTCCCATTAAAAATCGGGATTTCAGAGCCCCAAAATCCCAGAAAATGACCCGAAAATCCCGACTGAAAAATGGGATTTTTAGAAGCCTCAAAATCCCCCAAATTCACCCCAAAATTTCCACCCAAAATGCCAAAAATCACCCCAAAATTCCCCCTCCAAATTTGGAATTTTTAGAGCCCCAAAAATCCCAAAAATTCACCCCAGAATTTCCACCCAATATCCCAAAAAATGACCCCAAAATTTCCACTGAAAACTGAAATTTTTTAAGCCTCAAAATCCCTCAAATTTACCCCAAAATTCACCCCCAAAATTGGGATTTTTAGAGCCCCAAGAATCCCAAAAATTCACCCAAAAATTCGAATTTTTGAAGCCTCAAAATCCCCAAAATTCACCCCAAAATTTCCACCCAAAATCCCAAAAATTTACTCCAAAAATTCCCACTAAAAATTTGGATTTTTAAAGCACCCAAATACCCAACATTCACCCCAAAATTTCCCTCAAAAATTGGGATTTTCAGAGCCCCCAAATCCCTCCAAAAAACCCCAAAATCCCCACTAAAAATTGGAACATTTAGAGCCCCAAAATCCCCCAAAAGTCACCCAAAATGACCCCAAAATGACCCCAAAAATTCCCATTAAAAATCAGGATTTCAGAGCCCCCAAATCCCAAAAAATGACCCCAAAATTCCGACTGAAAAATGGGATTTTTAGAAGCCCCAAAATCCCCCAAGTTCACCCCAAAATTCCCACCCAAAATCCCCCCATTAAAACCCAAAATTCCCACTAAAAATTGGGATTTTCAGAGCCCCAAAATCCCCAAAAATTCACCCAAAATGCCCCAAAAATGACCCCAAAAATTCCCACTAAAAATCGAGATTTCAGAGCCCCAAAATCCCAAAAAATGACCCCAAAATCCCGACTGAAAACTAAGATTTTTTAATCCCCAAAATCCCTTAAATTCACCCCAAAAATCCCACTCAGATTTCCCACTAAAATTGAGATTTTTTAGAGCCCCAAAAATCCCCAAAATTCACCCCAAAATTTCCTGCTGAAAGTGGGAATTTTTAAAGCCCCAAAATCCCCAAAATTCCCCCCAAAATTCCCACCTACAATCCCTCAAAAAAACCCCAAAATTCCCACCAAAAATTGCAATTTTTAGAGCCCCAAAAATCCCAAAAATTCACCCAGAATTTGGAATTTTTAAAGTCCCAAAATCCCCTAAATTCACCCCAAAACTTCCACCCAAAATCCCCTAAATTCACCCCAAAATTCCCACTAAAAATTGGAACTTTTAGAGCCCCAAAATCCCCCAAAATTCACCCAAAATGCCCCAAAAATGACCCCAAAAATTCCCATTAAAAATCGGGATTTCAGAGCCCCAAAATCCCAAAAAATGACCCAAATTTTCGCCCCAAAAATCAGGATTTCAGAGCCCCAAAATCCCAAAAAATGACCCCAAAATTCTGATTGAAAAATGGGATTTTTGAAGCCCCAAAATTACCCAAATTCACCCCAAAATTCCCACCCAAAATCCCCCAAAATTCTCACTAAAATTGAGATTTTTGGAGGCCCCAAATCCCCAAAAATGACCCCAAAATTCCCACTAAAAATTGGAATTTTTAGGAGCCCCAAAATCCCCAAAATTCACCCAAAAATTGGAATTTTTGAAGTCCCAAAACCCCCCAAATTCACCCCAAAATTCCCACTAAAAATTTGGATTTTTAAAGCCCCAAAATCCCCCAAATTCACCCAAAATTCCGACTGAAAATTGGGATTCTTGATGCCCCAAAATCCCCAAAATTCTCCCCAAAAATCCCAAAAAACCCCCAAACCCCCTCCCAGTACAAACCAGTACAAACCAGTAAAGAAAAACCCCAAACCAGTATAAACCAGTACAAACCAGTCACCCCAAATCCCTTCCCAGTTCATCCCACTTCATCCCAGTGACCCCTAAACCCTGTCCCAGTACAAACCAGTAAGGAAAACCCCCAAACCAGTACAAACCAGTATAACCCATGACGGGATACACCGAGGCGCAGAGCGGCACCACGGGGCATGACGGGATACACCGAGGCGCAAAGCGGCGCCGTGGGGCATGACGGGATACACCGAGGCGCAAAGCGGCGCGGAGCATGATGGGATACACCGAGGCGCAAAGCGGCGCCGGGGGAATGACGGGATACACCGAGGCGCAGAGCGGCACCGCAGGGCATGACGGGATACACCAAGGCGCAAAGCGCCTCAGGGCATGACGGGATACACCGAGGCGCAAAGAAGCGCGGGGCCCGATGGGATACACCGAGGCGCAAAGCGGCGCCGCGGGGAATGACGGGATACACCGAGGCCCCAAATGACCCCAAAATGGTCCCGAATTTCCCCCCAAAAAAATCTGCCCCAAATTTCCCCAAAAATCCCCAAAATTCCCCTCAAATTTCCCAAAAAAATCTAAAAAAATTCCCAAAATTTCCTCAAAAGTCCCAAAAAATTACCAAATTTTACCAAAATCCCCCCCAAAATTCCCAAAATTTCTTCAAAAATCCCCCAAAATTCTTCAAAATTCCTCAAATATCTCTCCCAAAATTGTCCCCAAATCCCCCCAAAATCGACCAAAATTCTCCCAAAAACAGCCCACAAAAATTCCCAAAATTTCCTCAAAAATTCCCCAAATTTTACCAAAATCCAAAAAAAATTCCCAAAATTTTGTCAAAAATCCCCCCAAATTCCCCAAAATTTTCAAAATTTTTTCAGAAATCTTCCAAATTCTCCAAAATTTCACCAAAATCTAAAAAAAATCCCAAAATTTCTACAAAAATTGCAAAAATCCCCCCAAATTTCTCAAAATTGCCCTCCCAAATTTCTCAAAATTTCCCTCCCAAATCACCCAAAATTTCCCTCTGAAATCACCCAAAATTTCTCCCGATATGACCCAAAATGGTCCAAAAATTCCCAGGATTTCACCATTCCTTCTCCAAATTCCTCCGAATCCCCCGAATTTCCCCCTGAAATTCCCAAATTTTCCCAAAATTCCCCCAAATAACCCCGAAATTTCCGGAAAAATACCGCCAAATTTCCCCCAAAAAGTCCCAATTTTTTTCCCAAATTCCTCCCAAAATCCCCCAAAATTTCCCCCCAAATCCCCTGAATTTTCCCAAAATCCCCAAAATTCCCCCAATTTTTTCCAAATTACCCGAAATTTCCCCCAAACTCTCCCAAATTGCCCCAAAAATTCCCCCAAATTTGCCCCGAAATGACCCCAAATCCTCAAAATTCTCCCAAAATTCCTTCAAAACTCCCCAAAATGCCCCCAAATTTTCCCAAAATCTGCCAAATTCTCTCCCTGCAGAGCGCCCATTGGTGGCCCTTGAGGTCGGAAAGTTTTGGGGGAAAAACCCCGAAATTTGGGGAAATTTGGGGTGAAAATTTGAGAATTTGGGGGAAAATTGGGATTTTTGGGGTCGTTTTTAGGGGAATTCTGGGGGGGAAATGGAGGATTTGGGAAATCTGGGAGAAAATTTTGGGGAAATTTTGGGAGATTTGGGGTGAAAATTGGGAATTTGGGGATTTTGGGGGGAATTTTTAGGGGATTTTGCGGGAAAATCGGGAAAATTTTGGGATTTTTTGATGGTTTGGGGTCGTTTTTAGGGGGATTTTTGGGGAAAATTTGGGGGAAAAGCCCCAAAATTTGGGAAAAGTGGGAAAAAAATTGGGAACATTTGGGGGGATTTGAAAGATTTGGGAATTTTTGTGGAAAATTTTGGGGAATTTTGGGGGAATTTTTTGAGGATTCTGTGGGAAACTTTCGGAATATTAAAAAAAATTGGGAAAAATGGGGAAAAATGGGGAAAAACTGGGAAAAAATTGGGAAAAATGGGGAAAAATTGGGGAAAATGGGGAAAAATTGGGAAAAATTGGGAAATTTTGGGAATTCTGGGGGAAAATTTTGGGAATTTTTTCGAGGAAAAAAATTGGAATTTTTTGGGGGGGAAATTTGGAGTTTTTGGGAAATTTGGGGATTTTTGTGGGAATTTTGAGGGATCCCCCCTCTGCCCCATAGATCCCGAATCCCAAACCCCGCCCCACAGATCCCATCCCCGCCCCCCAGATGGCTCCTGCCCCACAGATTGTCCCGCCCCCGTCTCTGCCCCACAGGAGCCGCTGGAGCCGCCCCACAGGATCCGGCGCCCCCCGAGTGACCTCCTGAGCAACCCCTGCCACGGTGAGCCCCACGGCTGAGCCCTGACCCACGGATCTGTGACTCACGGCTGAGCCCTGACCCACAGAGCCCGGACCCACAGAGCCCTGACCCACAGATCTCTGACCCACGGCTGAGCCCGGACCCACAGAGACCTGACCCACGGATCTCTGACCCACGGCTGAGCCCTGACCCACAGAGCCCTGACCCACCGCTGCGCCCTGACCCACAGAGCCCTGACCCACCGAGCCCTGACCCACGGATCTGTGACCCACAGATCCCTGCCCCACAGACCCCTACCCCACAGATCCCTGCCCCACAGATCCCTGTCCCACAGATCCCTACCCCACAGATCCCGGACCCACAGATCCCTGTCCCACAGATCCCTGCCCCACAGAGCCCTGACCCATAGATCTGTGACCCACAGAGCCCTGACCCACAGAGCTCTGATCCACAGATCCATGACCCACGGCTGAGCCCTGCCCCACAGATCTCTGCCCCAGAGATCCCTGCCTTGCTAGGGGCCGGGGCTCAGGCCTTGCCCTTTTGGATTCATGGAACACATCCAGGTTTGCTCAGCACCAGAGACACCTTTGCCTTGTCTGTCCCCACCTGTCATCAGTGCCTGCAGTGATGGAACCTGGGGACACTTTCTCCATTGGGTCTCTCTGTGTGTCCCATTAAAACTGCAAAAAACTTCAGTGTTTTAATTTACCTTTGAGTTCTTGAGAAGTTTTTGGAACACTCTTTCAGGGACAGAGTTGAATGGAAACACCAAATCCACGGGAGGGTCATTCAAGTCCTTGTGCTGTTTCTGTGCTGCTGAGCTGGGCCGGGCTCCTGGCACAGAGGCAGCTCCTGGCAACAAAGGAAACTTTTAGAAAGACATTTCCCCTGAGGAGAAATCCTCCTTCAGATGGGTCACCTGTATTATTTGAAATGTAGACTCAGAGTGAAAGTTTACAGTGGCATAACAACCTTTTCTGTTCCTTTCTCATTAATGGTTAACCCTCTCCTTTTTGTTTGCTTTGGTTCATTTTGCTTTTAACAGTAGAGAACATCATTCTTACATGGAATATTAGGTTTTGCACTTAGGCTAATTGATATCTACGCCTATAGAGCCCATACCTATGGAATATTAAGTTTTAAATACAATACGTATGTTTCATGAGTAAATAAACACGTTGAAGTGAACAAGTGTCCCCCAGCCCCTCCAGGATCCCCAACTGTTCCCTCAGCGCCCATTCGCCCGCCCCCAAAGCGTCCCCGGATCCCTTGAACGCTCCGACCCCACAGATTCCCCTTAGAGCGACTTCAGGGAATTCATCTCCAATCATCCCCCCTGGCCTCGGAGCCCCTCGGAACACGGTTCTGCGCCTAAAAACTCCTGCCCCGCCCCGCGCCCTAGAGAGCTCGGTTACAGCTCCCCAAGCTCCCCGCAAGTGCTCCCGAGCCGTACACGTTCCCCCCGAGGACCTCAAATCGCGGCTCGGACACAAAAGTGTCCCCAAAGCGCCTTCCCGGAGCCCCAGACGCCCCGTTCGAGCCACTTCCGGGACTACAGCTCCCAGCATGCTCCGCGGCGCACTTGGAGCGCTACTCCAGCCGTGACTCCATCTCCCATCATGCCCCGCGCCCCGCCGACAGCCGTTGGAGCTGCGCCTCCACCTCCCGTGATGCTCCGCGGCGCCGTTCAACCCTGTTCTCCCCGCGCCTACAACTCCCATCATCCCCCGCGCCCCAGAGAGTCCCCTCAGAGCCCCCCAGGTGCCCGCCCGGACCCCGAAGGGCCCCGGATTCCCCTCCCTGACCTCCAAGTGCCCCCCTGGACCCCGAATTGTCCGACAGAATCCCTAAGTGCCCCTCCAAGTGTCCACCCGCTTCCCAAATGTGTCCTCCAGACCCTCAAGTTCTCTCCAAATTCCCTGCCCCAAATGTGCCCCAGAAATGGCTCCATGAACCCCAAAGTTGCCCCTTTTACCCTGTCTGAGAAAATGCTAAAGAAGATGACAAAAGGACTAAAAATAGAGCAAATCAGCATGAAGAAGAAGAATTCAATAGCCAGTAGTGGTCAAGCAATTCATGAAGGGAAGTGTGTTACTTAGAACCAATGACCAATAACTTTCTTCGTTGCTAAAAATATATTGATTTTTTAATGTCAATATAAAAATTAGCTAATAAAATATAGAAAAATGTTATTATAAAACTGAAAAATAAATTTCTAATTTTATTATTTACATAAGTTTGTTTTTATAAAAAAATGCTGAATTTTCTTTGATGTTTTGGGAGCGCAGTCCAAGGTGGGTGATGTCACACGTGGTGAGGTTGGGTGAGAAGCAGGTTGTCCAAACAGGGTCAGCCTGCAAGGGGCTCATTCTTCGCTGTGCTCAGAACTCCTAAGGAGACATTCAGCACCAAGATCACCTAAAGAACGCTTCAGTCAACTCTTCAATGAAATGAAAAATAAAAAAAATACTCCTGCAATTAAAAAACCAAAAATCACGAGGTGCGCTTTGATATCTTCCTCCTTAAGAGAATTCCGAACTGATTCCAAGCAGCTGCACAAGCCATGGAGACTTGAAGACAACTGAAGGAAGACCAAGATCTCCGCAGGGATTTCGGTGGTTTTTTATCAGGTGGATTTGGGGCTGAGTCCAGGAGCCCCGAGGAACAGACCCCTGAGGAACACCACTGGTGACCGGCTGCCAGCTGGATGCAGCGCCATTCCCCACCACCCTCTGCCTTTGCCTCCCCAGCAAAGAGTGCTCCTGTCCAAGCCGTGGGCCGCCAGCTTTCCCAGGAGTGTGCTGTGGGAGACAGTGTCAAAGGCCTTGCTGAAGTCCAAACAGACAACATCCAAAGCCTCTCCCACATCCACCACGCAGGTCACCTGTTCATAGAAGAGGCAGGTTGGTCAAACAACACCTGCCCCTCCTAAACCCGTGCTGGCTGGCTCTGATCCCCGGGCCGTCCTGTAGGTGCTGCATGATGACACTCAATATAAACTGCTCCGTGACCTTACCGGGTACTGAGGTCAGGCTAACTGGCCTCTAATTACCAGTTCCTCCTTCCCACCCTTTGTGTGAATGGCTGTCACATTGGCCAGTTTCCGGTCCTCCGGAACCTCACCAGTGAGCCAGGACTGTTGGTAAATGATGGAGAGCGGCTTCACAAGCTCATCTGCCAGCTCCCTCATCACCCTGTGGTGGATCCCACTTGGGCCCACAGATCTGTGAACATCCATTTGGCTCAGCAGTTCTCTGGCTGCCTCCTCCTGGATAACAGGGGCACCATTCTATTCCCTGACACCATCTACCAGCCCAGGAGGGCAGCTGTCCTGAGGACAAGCCATATTCCCACTAAAGACTGAGGCAAAGAAGGCGTTAAGCACTTCTGCCATCTCCTCATCTGCAGTTCCTAAGTTCCCTCCCACATCCAGCAGAGAACAAAGGTCGGTTTTTAGCCTTCCTTTTGCCATTAATATATTTGTAAAACCATTTTTTATTTTCCTTCACGAACTTGCTGCCGTTGGTAGGACATTTAGTGACAGAAGCTGCAGCTCATTCTCCAGGAAGGGTTCTTGGAAAGAGCAGACAGGACTGTGGAGAAGATTCTGGGACAGCTGAAACAGCTTTTAAAAAATGAAACAAAAATGGAAAGAACCAATCCAAGATGGTTTTCTCTATTTATTTCTATGCTCCCCTTTTCCATTTTGCACTACTTCTCCATCCCATTAACTACAAATGGATCTCACCTCTAAGATCCATGACTTGGCAAGTTTTAGACGCTGTAAAACACCATGAGCTACACACAATTTGCCTACCCCCGTTTTTCTTGGAAAGCAATGCTGGAGACGCAAGTGCAGTGCTTGGGCCAGGTACGAATTCTGCATTCAAGGAATGTTCTCTGACAGTGTGTGACCCTCAGCAGGGACAATACACAGCAGCAGCCAAGGGGATTGCTCTGCCACAGTGCAGGAGTCAAGGCTCTGGGTCTTGGCTCAACGGGGCAAAGTTCCCGTGTTTGGAAGGCTCAGGGGCTGCCCCCGGGGCGCACGGGGCTCGGCGTGGGGCTGAGCGGGCGACGGACAAACGGCCCCGGGGAAAAACGGCCCCGGGGCTTCAGTTGCAGCGGCAGCAGCGGCAGCAGCGGCAGCAGCGGCAGCAGCGGCAGCAGCGGCAGCAGTGGCAGCAGCAGCAGCAGCAGCAGCAGCAGCAGCAGCAGCAGCAGCAGCAGCAGTAGCAGCAGCAAAAAAAAAAGCTCCTCTTGCGACTCCCTCCTGCTTCTCCTCTCCCTCTCCTGCAGTCCCACACCCGCTCCCAGTCTCCCTGTCCCGGTGTCCCCCTCCTCTCCCAGTGTCCCTCTCCCCTGCAGGGCCGGGCCATGCCCCCGGCCCGCCCCCGGCCCCGGGCGGGGCTGCCCCGTCCCCGCCCCCGGGCCTCCCACCGCGCTCTCGCCTCCGCCCGCCTCTGGCTGTCCTGGCGATGGCGGTGCTGGGCGGGGATCGGTGCCTGGGCCAGGGACAGTATCGCCGCGCTTTGCCTCCGCCTGTTCCGAGCCCGGCCCCGGCCCCTCCCGGGCCCCGCGGACACACGCGGCGCGGCCGCTCCCGCCGCCTGCGCTGCGCCTTCCCCGGCCCGAGCTCCGCCGCTGGCCAGCGCGGCCGCCGGCCCCGAGCCGCCAGTGTCGCCTTCCCAGGAGCGAACGCCTGGGGATGCCCGGCCTGGGGTGGTTGAGGGGCGCTCAGGGGCCGTTCCTGGCCCCAGGCCGAGCGCTGACAGCCGCGTCTCTCCGGCAGGGAAGACGCAGCGGGGCCTCCAGGAGCACTACCGGCTGGGTTCGCTGCTGGGGCGCGGCGGCTTCGGAACTGTCTTCGCGGCGACGCGGCTTTCGGATGGCGCCCCGGTGAGCGGCGGGCGCAGGAGGAGGGGGTGCAGGAGGAGGAGGAAGAGGATGGGGCTGGGCAGGGCGGGCGGTGAGCTCAGCCCGCTGCTCCCCTTGCCTTGCAGGTGGCCATCAAAAGGGTGCCACGGAACCGCGTCCGGCACTGGGGAGAGCTGGTGAGTGAGCGGGGGCCAGCGGGAGAAGCCGGGGCGTGCCGGGCGGGGACGAGCCGAGGCCCGGCAGGGTGGAATCCGCCAGGACGCCTCGAGGGAGAGCGGGCGTGCGGCCACTGGAGGGTGCAGAACATCCCGGGCAGGGTGAGCGCTTCCCCACCCCTGGCAGGGCCTCAGCCCCACTGACGGCATCGTGGTCCTCCCACAGCCCAACGGCACCAGCGCACCGCTGGAGATCGTGCTGCTGGACAGGGTCTCCACTGGCTTCCCTGGTGTGGTCCAGCTGCTGGAGTGGGTGGAGCTCTCCAACAACATCGTGATGGTGCTGGAGCGCCCGGAGTGGTGTCAGGACCTCCAGCATTTCATTCGGGCACGGAGGTTCCTGTCCGAGGAGGTGGCGCGGGAGCTGTTCCGCCAGGTCCTGGAAGCCGTGCGGCACTGCACCAGCTGCGGGGTCCTGCACAGGGACATCAAACCCCAGAACATCTTGGTTGACCTGGCTACTGGGCAGGCCAAATTGATTGACTTTGGCTGTGGCACCTACCTGCAAGAGAGAGCATACACTCAATTTGCAGGTGAGCCCACGCAGGGGTGTGCTCCCGGTCCCAGCATCTCATGGCCCAGCCTGGGTGTGGCAGCAGGGACTCTCCCTTTTGCTGCCAGACACCGCACTGAGTCTTCAGCCAAGTGGCTTTTGAGCAAGGGTGCGTGGGGGGCCAGCTTCCAGCCCTGCTGGCAGCCTTTGCCAGCCACTCTGCCCAGGACTGGCGCTGGGGTTGGGGCAGGCAGCTCGACAAAAACACCTGTGGGTGAGAGTAGCAGAGAAGCGGGGGCTAGAAGCAGTGCAGCAGCCAGTTTGGTGTGCAGGCAAGAATGGGCTTGGGCTGCTCTGCCTGCCTTATTTGCCCTGGCTTCATAATGTTTTTTGGGGCAATGCAGGCAGGGAGGATGAGGGCATGGTTTTTCCCTGGCGCCGAGTGGGTTTTTCCTTTGGATGTCATGGCCAGGCCTTGCCACGGCTTCCGCTGCCCCCTTCTGACACTAGTAGCTTTTTTTCCAACCCTGAGTTTGTAAACAAGTCACTGGTGCTGGTGAGAGAGCAGCAGGTCACCCCACGTGCCACTGGTGCAGCCCCCGCATGCCCAGGGATGCTGGGGCCAGGCTCTGGGAGCAGCAGCATCGCCCTGATGAACTCCATCTGTATTCCATAGGAACACCATCCTACAGCCCCCCGGAATGGACCCACTGTGGCTGGTACTATGGCGAGCCAGCTACCATCTGGTCCCTGGGCATCCTGCTGCACCAGATGGTCTGTGGAGGACACCCTTTCAGGAGGGGTCAGAAGATCAGCTGGGACCATCAGCTCTCCCTGCCACAACGGCTCTCTCAAGGTGGATGCTCATCTCTGGGCACGGGGGGAATACCGGTGCTGGGAAACAGCAGTTGGCTTGTGAGCATCCTGCTTTGGCAGCTGCTGAGGAGGTGGCACATGTCCTGCTCTCCTGATCTCCTCCAAAACAGGGAATTGGTGGGAAAGTTTAGGCCCAGCTCTGAGCACATGCAGCATGGCCTGGGCATGGGAATAGTGGGACAGGAGCTTTCTCCAACTGACTGGCGGCTTCTGGTTTCTCTCCCCAGATTGCCAAGATCTCATCAGGTGGTGTTTATCAGTGCACTCCTTGGACAGGCCCTCATTAGAAGACCTGTTCTGTGATCCTTGGATGCAGGATACTCATCTGCCATAGAAGAAGGGAGAGAGCCACAGGCACACTTTGATGCAGGGCCCTGGTAAGTTCCAGCTGCACACATGCCTTGGTGATCAGAAGCAGAGCAAGCCAGACTTTTTGTCCTGCCTGTGTCACTGCGCAGGGCTCATGGGATGGGCACAGGCAGCCCTCGTGCTGGAGCCGAGCTGCTCTGCCCAGCACTGGTGGCTGCCATCCAGGCTGGTTTTGCTTGTCCTGGTTCACTGACAGCTGGGGCCCTGGGCAGAGCCCTGAGAGCCTGGTCTCACTCCCAGGGAACGAGAAGGAGCCCCTGGAGAAGCTGGACAAGGTGCGGCTGCTGCTGCTGGAGACAGCGAGGACAACATCAAGGATGAAAACCTCTTCTGGGACCTTGCCACCACAAAGGTGAAGATGATTGACTTCGATTCTGGCACCTTCTTCAAAGCCAGGCTCCACAGCCAATTTGCAGATGAGTCCACGAACAGGGGGATGCTCCCAGATTTGGGCATTGCACGGCCTGTCCAGGAACCACAGGTTCCTCCCTTTGCTGGGGCAGGTCCAACTGATTGTTCAGTGGGCTGCCAAGCTGCTTTTTGGCAGGGCTGGGGGCACAGGCTGGGGTGGTTACAAAATGGGAGTTGGCTCCTGGCCCTGCCAACAGCCCCCACCACCCACCGTGCCCTGGGCTGGGGCTGGGGCAGCCAGCCCGACACAAACAAACCCCCAAGGTGGGAGCAGAGGTGGGACTCCAGAGCCTGTCCATGGGCTGCTTTGCTTGGCAGGCAAGGAAGGGCTTGGGCTGCTCCACTGCCCTTGTTTGCTTTGGGATCACCATTATTTTGGGGGGCAGTGCAGGGGGGAAGAGTGAAAGCATGGGCTTCCCTCACTGGTGGGTGGGTTTTTCCCAAGCATGTCAGAATTGGCCCTTCCTCAAGCCCCTGACAGAGATCACATCTTTTACCTTTTCCCTTGTTTCCCCTTATTGTCTGTTAATTGGTTGTTTGTTTTTCTAAAGGAAGTGTTCTAGGTGGTGTCCAGTTTGGATTGGGAAGTGCTTGGGACCAGCTGTGGCGTGGATGGGCCGCGCCCTTGGAGAAGGCTGAGGACGTGGTTTGGGAGCAGCTTTTCTTCCCGCGGCGGATGGCGTGAGGTGGGTCCCCGTCTTCTTGGCACGGGTGGGGTAAGAGCTTTTGGGAGATGGCAGCCAGCACAGGAGCATCTTGCTCTGGGCAGCTGCTGAGGGCTGGATGCGCCGTGGCTGGCTGCAGGCTGGGCACACGTCCTGCCAGCAATGATGGGCAGCTTTGGGCCCAGCCCTGAGCACGGCCAGCGTGGCCTGGGCACCGCGGGCGGCTGGGACAAGGGCACAGGAGCCTTCAGCTGACGGGCGGTTTCTGGTTTCTGTCCTTGCAGCCGGGCTCTGCGGGTGCTGAGGCTGCTCTGGGCTCTGCCAGGGCTCTGCTGGGCTCAGCACCGGGCCGGAATCAGCCAAAGAAGAAACGGTGTGCCCTGCAGCAGAGACTTGCCTTGAGCATTTTGGCAATGCGGCTCAAGTTTGCAGAGTGTACATCTCCAAGAGAAAACATGATACCGCCCAAAAAATAAACTTCTTCAATACCTTCTGAAATGAAATCAATCTGGGATGGCCCCAAATGACATTTTTAAGCTTGCTCAAGCTGTAGCTCAGCTCTTCTCTGAACAGTTCTGTCCTCCACCTGCCTTTTCCTTCACAATGCTCTCTATTTTTCCCCAGTGAGTTCCCAGCCCATGCCAGTCTCCATCACACTGTTGCCTTCCTTGGTGCCCCTCAGCATGAGGAAGACTGAGTCCCAGGCTTAGGGACTGTCGCTGGCTGAAGAGTAGCAATGTCTCAGAGGCCCAGAGACATTTTAGTGTCATTCAGAGCTGCTCTCCAGCCCTCAGCTCTCCTCACTGCTGAGTTCCCACTCCCTTTTTGTCGTCCTTCCAGCAGGATGACCAAGGGGCTCTTGGATGTCTCTGTATCCATGCACAGAAGGCTCTGTCTGCGCCAGGGTTTCCATAATGTCTTTGTACCCATGGGTATGGAATGAACACAGAGAGGGAAAGTGTCAGGCACGGTGCTTGTGCACTCCTTCCTTTCTATACAAGACACATCCATGCACACCTCACATACAGATGTATTAAAAGGATAGGGATGGATAGAGATTTTCCACAGAGCTCTAACTTTGGCTCACCTGTAAGCCGGAAGCCAGGGGATTTTTTCCCAGCTTTGTGTGAGTAGGTGTCTAAGAGCTGAGGAGAGCAGCATTTAGAAGCAGTTTCAGGATTTCTAGGCAGGAAATGGAGCTGACAACCATCAGTGTAACTCGCTGTATTCATCGGGATGGGCTGCTGGTTCTTTAGGAATATGGCACAATGGAGAGACAAGACTTGGAACAATCCCAGCTCTCTGTGGATTTGTGCAAAGGGAGAGCAGCAGGAAAACTTTGTGTCTGCTTTGGGGGACACAAGGTCCACGGAGCTGGGGTGGCAGAGGGAAACGCGGGCTGGTGGCAGGTGAAGTCCTGTTTCATGACATCCCAGAGTGGCACAGGACAAAGCTAAAAGCACCCACCACCCCACTGATGAAATCCTTGGGCTGCTACACATAGTATAGGAAAAACTGCTGTCACACAATCCAATGGGATTTAAAACTTTCATTTGCAACACTTTTGCTCCAAGTTTCAAACTGCCAAATTTTTACACTCAAGATGCAGTCGTACACAATCCATCTTTCAATTTCCTATTGCTTTAAGTTTAAATTTACTTCATATTAGAAAATAATTCCAAAATCTGCAAAAGAATGCAGCTGATGAATCCTTGCCACGAGCACATTTACAAAGCAACTGAGTTCTCATTTCAAAACATCACTTACACCTTTTTAATCCACACTTATGGAAGACTTTTAACTACACGGTTTTTGGGCAGTTTTTATCTTTTGTAATTTTTCCGGTTTTCTCTTTTCTTTTTTTTTTTTCTTTCTTTTTTTTTTTTTTTTTTAACAGAAAACACATCCTAAAGAATGTGTTTCCTTTGTTCCCTGTTCCTGTATGGAGCAGCTCCCTTCCCGCTGGCCCTGCAGGGCTGAGGCTTTTCCCCGTTGCTGGGCACAGACTGATGGAGCAGCACTGCTGAACACGGGGACACAGAGGGAGCAGAAGCAGCTGCCTGTGTCCACCTGCAGCTCCAAGGCCCAAATTGGTTCCCCCCTGTCCCAGCTGTTGGGGGGGTCACACTTTTATTGGGGTCCCTCATCTATTCAGTCCCCACCCTCCCCGGGCTGCTGGGAGTCCCAAGAACCCAAAAAGCTCCCCCCTCTTCTGTCTCCCCACTTACGGGTACTGGGAGTCACTGGGCTCATACTGGGACTGACCGGTGTTATAAATGCATATTATAAACTTGGCTTTTTGCAAGATGTGTTCTATATGGTTAAGAATACTGTGTAATGATATAAGTTTTTTTTAGTTCTGCTATTAGTAAAGAAAATTAGGCATAGAGGTACTAGATGATATAGTATGCTTAAACTGTCTGTTTGGTCGGGATAACATCTAGTGAACATGTAAAGGAGACTCTGCTATTGAGATACCAACTATCAGCATCTACCATCTGAAGAAAGTATGGACCAAGGCCCAAGCTGGAGGTGATAATGAAGACACAGCCAAGAAACACGCATGCCCTAAAATAGCGGACCCAAGGAGGGACCATGCAAAACAGTTCCCGGAATATGGAAACTAGTTTATGGAAAAATATGAACATTCAACAGGTTGATACAATGGAAATGGTATTTAAAGAATGACTCTGATACAGCAGTGTGGACTAGGCTAAATGCCAAGTCAACCGGCCAAACGTAGTTAGCTTTTTTTTTTAATCTCCTAACTGACTCATTTTCTATTAAACCTGTTTCTGAAAATTTACATAGAAAGTGAACCTTGTTTTTCACAGACTGGGCTCATACTGGGACTGACCGGGCTCATACTGGGAGCAGCCACTGCCGGCACCGGGACACCCCAAAAACACCTCCCGGGGAGCCCCCGATGTCCCCCCGAGGGGCATCTGCTGCTCGGCTTTGGAGCCCCGCGAGCTCCAAACATCCCCCCAACAAACCCCAAACCCAGGGACCCCCCGGGATATTTGGGGCGAGCTCCCCCTCCCCGCCCCCTGCGGGATGGGGGCGATGATCCCGGCGGTGCCGCCAGTTCAGGGAGCGCTGGAGCCGCCGCTCCCTCCGCTCGTCTTCTCCTCCCGCTCCTGCCGCCGCTGCGCCTCTTCCTCCCTCCCTCCCTCCTCCTCCTCCCCCGGGCCCGGGCCCGGCCTGGGAGGGCGGGGCCAAGGAAAGGGCGGGAACTGGGACGGGAAAGGGGCGGGGTCAAGGAAACGCGCGGTCCTAAAACCGCCCGGTTTCGCCTAAAATCGCCAATTGTGCCGAAAATCCACCAGGTTTAGCTTCAAATCATCCAAATGGGCCAAAAATCTCCGGGAACGGGACCAGGACCGAGACAAGATCAGCACCGGAACCCGCAGCAACACCAAGGCTGAGACCGTCACCGCAACTGAGACCGGCCCCGCACAGGCACCGGCACTGGGACCGACATCGAGACCGAGACCAAAACCAACACCAGAACTGGTACCGGGACCAAGACTGAGACCACGACCGACACTGCGACCGGCACCGGGAGCGCTTCGGAACCGGCCCCGGGAAGGCTCCAGGACCGCGGCCAGAACCGAGACCGGCAGCGCTCCGGGACAGACCGAGACCGGCACCGGAACCAGCACCGACACTGGCGCTGATCCGAGACCGAGAGTGAGACCGAGCCCGAAACCGGGACGGGGATCGGACCCGGAATCGCTCCGGGATCGCTCCGGGACCGCAGCGCTCGCTCCGGGGAGTTTTGGCCGCGCCTCCGGGCGGGACTGGGCGGGACCGAGCTGGGAGATTCGGAGCTTCCCAAGGCTGAAAATGACTCCTTTAGTTTTTCGAATGTGTCTCCCTTAGTATTTTACACAGACCAATCTGATTGGTGACAAAAAGACAAACCTCATCAATCACACTAGTCAGACCAGAGGGACATCAAGAAGAAGTCTCTCCTAGGAAAAGGAATGAAAAACAATGCTACAGTTTTTAGAAAAACACTCCTCTTGTTTACAGAAAATTCCCCGAGAAAAGAATTTCACAAAACCAAAAGATCTCAGGCACGAAAGCAGGGCTACAATCTCTCTTGGCTTTTGCAGTACAAAGAGAGGGAGAAGAGAAAATAATTAAGGTCTAATCAAAAGGATAATCGGCAAGGTGACTTCCCAACATGGAACACAGGGAATGTGGGTCACCGGGGCTCTGCCCAATGTGGCTCCTCCAGTGGGGGCTGGAGCTGGAGCAGAGCTCGAAGCTCTTTCTGCACCGGGGGCACTGGCAGGGCTTTCCTGATGGTGCCTTGGTTGGTATTGGGTCAAGGCTGAGCTTTGTGAGAAGCTCTTCCCACACTGGGGACACTCTTGGGGCCTCTCCCCAGTGTGGATGCGCCGGTGGATGATGAGGTTGGGGTTGTGCCTGAAGCCCTTCCCGCAGTCAGGGCAGCGGAAGGGCCTCTCCTCTGTGTGTGTCTGCTGGTGTTCAAGGAGCTTGCTGCTGACCCGAAACCCCTTTCCACACTGGCAACACTTGTAGGGCCTCTCCCCAGTGTGGATTTTTAGGTGCAAGCTCAGGCTGGCTCTGTGGCTGAAGCCCTTCCCACATTCCCCACACTTGTACGGCCTTTCCCCAGTGTGGATGTTCTGGTGCTGGATCAGGTTGATTTTCTGGCTGAAGCTCTTCCCACATTCCCCACACTCATAGGGCCGTTCCCCGGTGTGGGTCCTTTGGTGGAGGATCAGGTGGGAGCTCCGCCTGAAGCTCATCCCACATTCCCCACACTTGTAGGGCCTTTTCCCAGTGTGGATTCTATGGTGAAAGATCAGCCTGGACCTCAGACTGAAGCTCTTCCCACATTCCCCACACTCATAGGGTCTCTCTCCGGTGTGGATGCTTTGGTGGCTGATCAGACTTGAACTCTGGATGAAACTCTTCCCACATTCCCTACACTCATAGGGCCTCTCCCCAGTGTGGATCTTTTGGTGTAGCCTCAGGTTGGCTCTCTGCCTGAAGCCCTTCCCACATTCCCCACACGTGTACGGCCTTTCCCCAGTGTGGATGTTCTGATGCTCAATCAGGGTGGCTCTCTCTGTGAAGCTCTTCCCACATTCCCCACACTGGTAGGGTCGTTCCCCTGTGTGGAACATCTGGTGGCGGAGTAGGCTGGACCTCTGGCTGAAGCTCATCCCACATTCCCCACACTCGTAGGGCTTCTCCCCAGTGTGGATCCTTTGGTGGAAGTTCAGGTTGGCTCTGCCCCTGAAGCCCTTCCCACACTCCCCACACTTGTACGGCCTTTCCCCTGTGTGGATGTTCTGGTGCTGGATCAGGTTGATTCTCTGGCTGAAGCTCTTCCCACATTCCCCACGCTCGTAGGGCCGTTCACCTGTGTGAATGCTTTGGTGGCAGATCAGGCTGTTGGCCTGGCTGAAGCTCTTCCCACACTCGGAGCACTTGTGGGGCTTCTCCCCATCACGAAGCTGCTCATGGACCACCAGCTCTGAGCTCTGGCTCCATCTCCGGCCGCCTTCCCGGCCCGGCCTGGCTCTTTCCTCCTCACATCCTCGCCAGCTGCGTTTGCAGCCCCTCCTCCTCAGGGACCTCCGGCCCTTTTCCTCTCCGTTGCATTCCTGCCCCGTGGAGCCGCTCAAAACGGCCTCTGCCACGAGCTTCTGCCGCGGGGATTTGTTCTCCCTGCTCTCCATGCTCGGCTCCTTGTCTGGGGGAGGAAGGACAAGGACAGGATGGGATTTGCCTCCGTGTCACAGGGAAGGGGAAGGAGATCCCCCGTCTGCTCGGTGCCTGCCCTCCCTGGGCTGCGGCGAGTCCCAGGAACCCTTAAAGCTCCCCCCTCTCCTGTCTCCCCACCTACGGATACTGGGAGTGACTGGGCTTACACCGGGAGCAGCCACTTCCAGCACCGCGACTCCCGAACCCCCTTCCCAGCCATCCCGCCCCTCCAGCCCCTAACGGGGTCCCGGCAATCCCAGGGGTCCCCCCCCTCTCAGGGTCCCCGCTTTGCGGTTCTGGGCTCTCCTCTCTCTGGGCTCCCGCTCAGGGAAGCGGCGGCTCTCCCGGGCTCCCCAAACCCGGTGTTCCCCCGCCACCGCCGGGGCTCTGCCGACACCGGGACACCCCAAAAACACCTCCCGGGGAGCGCCCGATGTCCCCCCGAGGGGCATCTGCTGCTCGGCTTTGGAGCCCCGCGAGCTCCAAACATCCCCCCAACAAACCCCAAACCCAGGGACCCCCCGGGATATTTGGGGCGAGCTCCCCCTCCCCGGCCCCCTGCGGGATGGGGGCGATGATCCCGGCGGTGCCGCCAGTTCAGGGAGCGCTGGAGCCGCCGCTCCCTCCGCTCGTCTTCTCCTCCCGCTCCTGCCGCCGCTGCGCCTCTTCCTCCCTCCCTCCTCCTCCTCCCCCGGGCCCGGGCCCGGCCTGGGAGGGCGGGGCCAAGGAAAGGGCGGGAACTGGGACGGGAAAGGGGCGGGGTCAGGGACAGGGCGGGAATCGTGAGGGGAAAGAGTCGGGGCGAAGGCGACGCGCGGTCCTAAAACCGCCCGGGTTCGCTTAAAATCACCAAAATGCGCCTAAATTTCTCCAAAAGGGCCTAAAATCCACCCTCACACGGATCAGGTTTGGCCTCAAATCACCCTAAGAGGCCTGCAATCCCCACAAAGTGGCCTAAAATCACCCAAAGGGCACTAAAAGCCACCCTATAGCCACAGGGTTCGGTCTAAAATCAGCCCGTTGGGGATAAAATCATCTAAAGGGGTCTAAAACCAACCAATGTCGTCTAAAATTGCCCAGACTGGTTTAAATCCACACAAAATGGCAAAAAATCCCCTTAAAACTCCTAAAAAGGGCGTAAAATCAACCCTGAAAAGACCTGGTTTGGCTTAAAATCAATGAAATGTACCTAAAGCCCACCCTAAAACCCACCAGATTTGGCCTAAAATCATCCAAAGGGGCCGAAAATCCACCCTCAACCTGCCCAGTTTGGCCTAACATTACCCAAACCCGCCTAAAATCTCCGGGACTGGGACCGAGAGCGGGACCGAGAGCGGCAGCGGAACCAGCCCCGAGACTGGCACCGCCCAGGGACGGGGACTGAGAACGAGATTGGCGCCGGGAGCGCTCCGGGACCAAGACCGGCACCGGGACCGGCACCGGGACCGGCACCGCCCGGAGACCGGGACTGAGACCGGCAAAAAATGGCTCGAACGGCACCAAAAACGCCCCTGAAGAGACCAAAAATGCCCGAAAAGTGACAGAACATGGCCACAAAATGGCCCCCAAATGACCCAAAACTGACTAGAAATGCCACTGAAATCACAAAATATGGCTGAAAATGACCCAAAGCGTGACCAAAAATGACCCAAGAGTGACAGAAAATTGCCCAAAATGCCGCAGGATGGGGGAGCGCCCGGAGACACAGAATTCCCAAAAAATTAAAAAAAAAAAAATCCCCCCAAAACTGCATACAAAAGGAAAACTATAGAAAAAAACAAACTGAAAAAAGCCTCAAAATAGCTCAAAAAAGAAAAAAACCCAGAAAATGCCTGCAAAAATTCCAGTAATATTCCCAAAATTTCCCAGACTACCCAGAATTTCCCAAATCCCCAAAAAAGTCCAAAAATTTCCCTAAACACCAACAAAAATCACCCAGAAAATAAAAGAAAAAAACCAAAAAATCCAAATCCTAAAAATGTCCAGAAATATTTTAAAAATCCCCCCAAACTCCCCAAAAATTCTCCAAAATTATCTAAAAATCCCCCAACTCCTCAGATTTCTCAAAATTCCCAACATATTCCCCAAAGCCCGCAAACAGCAACAGAAAACACTCTAAAAATGCAAAAACACCACCCCAAAAGTCCTAAAAATACCTCAAAAATCCCCTCAAAATACACAAGACGTCCCCCAAAATGAAAAAAAATCCCTCCAAAATTCCCAAAAATCCCACGACCCCCTAGAACTGCCAAAATCCTTGAAAATTCACAGAAATTCCTACACTTGCTCTCAATGAAGTTGTGCAGCAGGCAGGACTTGCCCGTGCCGTGCTGCCACTCACCGAGAACTTGAAGAGGATATCTAGGAAAAAGAATTCCCCAAATTCCCAAGTTAGGACCCAAAATTACCCAAAATTCCCACCCTTTGACCCGAAATTCCACAAGTTCCTGCGTTTGGACCCAAAATTCCTCCAAAATTCCTCCAAAATTCCTAACAGAGGCCCCAAAATTCAAAAAAAAAAATCCCAATAGAGCGCCCAAAATTGCCCAATTTGGACCCCAAATTTCCAAGAATTAGCTGTACAGAGCCAAAAATTCACAAAAATTCCTTTATGGGCCCCAAAACTCCACTATGGAGATGCCAAGACTCCCCCAGACCCCCTTACATCCCATGCAGAGAACCCCAGATCCCCTATAGGGTCCCCCAGGCGCCCCCGGACCCTCTATCGAGCCCCTACATATCCCCTAAGACCCCCCTGGGGACCTCCAGACCCCCCCAGACCCCCCAAATCCCCCACAGGGACCCACAGACACCCCCAGACCTCTCCGGACCCGCTACAGGCTCCCGCTGACCCCTAGAGATCCCCTACAGACCCCCCAACCCCCCAAAACGCCACAGAAACCCCCCAAATCCCCCACAGACCCCCAGACATCATTTAGGGACGCCCGGACCCCCTTTACGGACCCCGCTGGACCCTCTACAGAGCCCCAGACCCCGACAGAGCCCCGAGACCCGCCCAGCCCCCTTTAGGGATCCCCAGACCGCCCCAAAGCCCCTACAGACCGCCCCAAATCTCCTGCAGATCCCCCACCAAATCCTCTAAGGAGACTTCCAGGTCCTCTCAGACCCCTATAGATCCCCTAGAGATCCCCTATAGATCCCTTATAGACCCCCATTCCCCCACCGCAGGTCTCGGACACGCCGGAGCCGGCTCGGGGGACCGGGAACAAAGATGGCGGCGCCCGGGAGAGCCACTTCTGGGTCGTCTGCGCATGCGCCGGACGGAACGCGCCAGCAGATGGGCGGGGCCCACGGGGAAAAGGGGCGTGGCCAATGAAAGGGCGGGGAACGAATGGAACGAGGCGGGGTCAGAGAAAGGGCGGGAACTGGGAGGGGAAAGGGGCGGGGTCCAGGAAACGGCGGGAATTTTGAGGGGGAATGGGCGGGGTCAAGGGAACGCGCGGTCCTAAAAGGGCCCGGTTTGGCTTAAAATCACCCAAAAGACCCTAAAATCTCCGGCACCGAGACCGAGACCGAGACCGGAACCGAGACCGGCACCGCTCCGGGACCCGCACTGTGGGACCGACACCGAAACCGGCACCAGAACTGGTACCGGAACCAAGACTGACACCGACACTGGGACCGGCGCCGGGAGCGCTTCGGAACCGGCACCGGCACCAGGACTGCTCCAGGACTGCGGCCAGAACCCAGACCGGGAGCGCTCCGGGATGGAGACCGAGACCGGCACCGGAACCAGCACCGAGACTGGCACCGCTCCGGGACCAGGACTGCGATTGGCACTGGGAGCACTCCGGGACCAAAAACGGCACCGGCACCGCTCCGACACCGAGACTGAGACCAGGACTGAAACTGGAACCGGCACTGGCACCGAGACTGGCACCGCTCCGGGATCGAGATCGGCACCGCGACCGGAATCAGCACCGGGAGCGCTCCGGGACCGAGACTGAGACCGAGGCCGAAACAGGGACCGGGATCGGACCCGGAATCGCTCCGGGATCGGCTCCAGGATCGCTCCGGGACCGCCGCGTTCGCTGCGGGGAGTTTTGGCCGCGCCCCCGGGCGGGACTGGGAGGGACGGGGAGGTTGCCCTGGGCCGGGCGGGACCGCCTCGGTTCGCATCGTTCCGAGGCGGCCACCCCGGTCCAGATGATCCCAGTTTCTATGGTTCTGATCCAGATGGTCCAGCCTGTGAAATCCCAGTCCATGTGATCCCAGTCCATGTGATCAAGAACTCTCCAAGTTTGATTTACTATCAAACCACATCCCACCCACCCAGCCCCACACAGTCCCGATCCCAACATCCGCCCACAAAAATATCCCCAAACCAACTGTACCATTTAGAGTTGTAACCCGTTCATTCTTATCCCATCCCCACTCACGTGGACCACCATGATACCCTGAGGTTGCCAGGTTCAGGTGACGACTTCTGGGATGTGATTCTTGAGTACTGGTATATCTAACAGTGTCTTCAGACCACGGCCACTCAGCTGGCTCCTGGCCATGGGAGTGTGGCAGGATACAGAGAAGTATTAATAATGTTAACATGGTTATTTTGTTTTCATGTCACTTGAAGTGTCCCCTCGGAGTTCTCCTGCAATAGCAAAACACAGAAAAATCTGCCACCTAAGGGCAGAACATTAAAATGATGGAATTATCCAGCGGGTATTTATCCGATGTTCTTTTCCTAAGGCATCAGATGCTATCCACGCAACTTTATTCAGAGAAGTTTTCAACACAAGTGGTACTTCTCCCACCGTAGGGAGGTCTACCAAAACAGGGTGTCCCGGGTCATGAACTGGATTTTCGGGATCATTTGGTCCTCTTTGTGAGGAGATTAAGCTCAGAGGATTTGGGCAAAAAGCAGTAATTTTGGCGCACCCATTTACCCCCCATCTTTCATTTTCACTTTGCACAGCTTTATGCAACCGGCCATCCCAGCCTCCCTCTTGTGGTTTCAGAAGTCGTCTTAAAAGACCATTAGTCCTTTCTACAATTCCGTTAGCTTGAGGGTAATAGGGAGTGTGAAAAGTCCATTTTATCCCTTCACCTTTTGCCCATTCCTGTACTACTTTAGCAGTAAAGTGTGACCCATTATCAGATTGAATTTCCTGTGGTTTTGGGAAAGTCCCGAACCATATCTGCAATGCTTTAACAGTGTTTTCCCCTGTAGCCCTTTTAAATGCCTCGGCCTGAACTAATCCAGATGTAATCTCAACCCCCACTAACACAAAATGTTTACCTCCTGATTGCTTAAAGGGACCCATGTAATCTACCTGCCATGCATCCCATAAGCCTTTACCTGTCCTCAAGTGTAGTGGGTCATCCTCCAAAGGATGTCTTTCTAGCCGTTTGCGACGCTGCTCACGGGCTGAAATGCAGGTGTTACACATTTCTCTGGTAACGGGCCAAGCCCGGGCATGAGCTTCCTTGGATAAATCTTTTGTACCTGTGTGTTGTCGTTTTACATGCAGCCATTCTAATAAGTGCTCCCAATCTTCAGTGATTTCATCCTTTTTCAGAGGACTTAATTTTGCTAATTCATCAGCTCTGTTATTCCATTCTCCTGCTGGATTATCATCTGTCTGGTGAGAGGCTCCCCACCCTACAGCAAAATTCCCTTGACTTGCAATTTGTAAAATTTCTTGCCACTTTTCTTTCTGCCACACTGGAATTCTGTTAACTTCCCAATCATTCTGTTGCCAGAAAGACAGCCATTCAGTGCAGCCCTTATATACAGCATAGGAGTCAGTGTAAATACAGACAAGAGAGGTGTTTTGTGCCTCCCTCTGGAAAACACTCCAAACAGCTCTAAGTTCCCCAATTTGGGCACTGCCTTCCCCTTCTGTAATGATCCGCTCTCCAGAAGAAGTGTGCAAAGCTACAGCTCTGTATTTCCACACTTTTCCTTCACGCTTAGCTGAGGCCTCAGTAAACCATGAATGTGCTGTTTGCTCAGGGGAGAAGGGAGGGGCTATTTTAAGAACTGAGGCAGGTTTGTCTTGGCTGCTGTTCAGATTCTCTGTGTCTTGTATTGGTAAATTTTTCACAGCGCCTTCAGTAATTGAAAAGATGTTATTAGAATGCTCTATTTGTGCATACCATTTCCTTACTGAGGCTCGTTGTGCTACCCCTTCAGGAGGTGGAGTCCCTGTGATCACTATTTTAATGACTCTAAAGGGACCTCTCAACACAATTGGTTGTTTTCTTGTGATCTTTTCTACTTCTATGAGAGCTTGGGTAACAACAAATAAGCCTTTCTCCCAAGTTGTAAATCTTTTTTCAGCATCTTTCAAGCCACGGGAGTAGAAGCTAACAGGTCTGATTGGGCCTTCAGGACCCCTTTGCCATATATGTACTGGCAATCCTGAGGTAGCAAATCCCCATTCTACCTGAAAAGGATCTGCTGGGTGGATAGGGCCTAGGGCCTGATGAGCTGTGGCTTCAAAAATCAACAATTGTAATGCTTCTTCCTGAGAAGGGCTCCAGTCCCATTTTACTCCCTTTCTCAACAAATCATCAAGAGGTCTGGCAATAATTGAAAAATCTGGAATGTGTTTTCTCCAAAATACCAATAGTCCTAGAGCTTGTTGGAGTTCTTTTCTAGATTCAGGCATCTTGATTTGATCTAAAGAAGTTAGGGTGTCTGGTGGGATGCATGTCATACCTCCTTTCCACCAGATGCCTCAAAATTTCACTTCTTGAGAAGGTTTTTGTATTTTTCTGAGGGGATCTGCAAACCAAGGCTTTCTAAGTGGGAAATTATTTTCTGTTGAACATCCTCCACTACTTCTTTTTCTTCCCCTCCCACTAAAATATCATCTATGGACTGGTAAACAGCTACAGTGTCAGGTTTAGATAGTTCTTCTAATTCTTGGGCTAAAGCATGGTGGGCTAAAGTGGGCGAGTGTCGGTACCCTTGGGGTAGACGTGTGAAGGTATATTGCTGTCCCTCCCATGTAAAGGCAAAACGGTCCATATCTTCTTGTTGTATGGGTATCATGAAAAACATGTCTTTAACATCTATTGTTGCCGTAATAGAGTGAGCTTTCTCCTGAATTGATATTATTAATTCAGCTGTATTTGGGACCGCTGCTGTAAGAGGGTCTGTGTTGGCATTAAGCCGTCTGTAATCAACTGTCAGTCTCCACTTTCCATTGGGTTTTTTAACTGGCCAGATTGGTGAGTTAAAAGGGCTGTGAGTGTTAACAATTACTCCTTGATCTTTCAATTCCTGAATGACTGGCTTGATGCCATCTTTAGCACCAGAGGGTAAAGGATATTGTTTCACAGAAGGGATTTTGCTGAACGGTAGGGAAGGAGCTGTTTGCAGCAGCCTGATGTTAAGGCTGGGAGCTCCGAAAGACCAGAGAAAGCCTTCTGAGTCTTCCCATTGTCTCCCAGCAAGTATATCCATCCCTAACAAAATGTCAGGAATGTTTCCGATGACCATTTGGACAGCTATTGGGTTGTCTTCTCCGGGCAGTGTGAGTTTTACTAGAGCGATACTCATAGACTCTGTAGTTCCTAGGGCATTTAAAACACAACATGTTTTTTTGCTGGGAACAAGCCCACACTTTTGGGCGTGTGTGATTTTCAATGCACTGATTTGGGCCCCTGTGTCCACAACAAAAGTTATTAATATTTGTTTGGGGCCAACTATTGCTGTAATCAATATGTCCCCTGTTCTCGGGTCCTTTGTGAGCTTCCTCAAAAACATCCAGTCTCCGTTTCTTCGCTCACTATCGAGAAACGGAGTTTCTAGTTTAAAGGAGGTTGGTGTGTTTCACTTCCCTGAAGCGGGGAGAGAGCATGCTGTGTCTCATTGCTTAAAACCTGTGTTGGGGAATGTTGTGGCTGGTTGCCCAAGGCTTGTGGAAGAGGAGGTGCACTGGGTTGTTGGTTGGATGATTCCCACACAATAGGTTTGGGACAGGGCCAATTGGAAATTATTTTAGCCAATTTATCATACGGCAATTTATCCATTACTTCTCGTGGAACTCCCCTTTTCAGCCCTAGCAACCACAGCTGCTGCCGGCTGGAAATTTGTTTTCCCTTTTCTGGTTTTTCATTAGGAGAAGCAATGTGCCTGACTCCTCTGGGTTTTTCTGGTTTGTCCTCTGAGTACTTCACTGGTCCATATTTTCTACTGTAATTTACTAACTCCTCTGCTACCTCACTCCATGTCCAAAGTTTATAACTGCTGTTAGATTGTGTGCTAGGAGTTGTAAAAGGTGAGGAGTCAGTGGAGTCAGTGGAACCAGTTTGATCTCTTGTGTGTCCGAGAAATCTTTCAAGTCTATCTACCGAGGAGATAGATGCTATTGTTTTTTGAAGAAAAATTGCTGTTGGTTTAAGAGACTCTGGCAAACCTCGAATGAAGGGGGTCATAATCTCAGGTTTGACAGGCTGTTGCATTGGCGACTCATAGCCAGAGATTCATTTTCTTTCCTGTATCATTTGCAAGCATGCAGCTTTGTGTATGTTTTCTAGGAGTTGGTCTGAGGTGCCGACTCTTGCCAGAGGGTCGCCCGTCTCTAGGGGGTTTAACCCCCCTGCCCAGTGAGCTGCACGCTGTGTCAGGGAGCATGGAGCATGTGTGTTTCCTGTTGTTAAGAAAACTCCATGTCCCCAGTAGCCACTTGCTTCCTGTTCACTTAATTTAATTTGGTCGCCCCCTGTGAGGGAAACTCTGAAAACATACTCCATCTCCGATTCACTAGAGAGGCGGGAGTATTCTTTCTTTAATTTAGCTAATTCAGTGGCTGTGTATGGTATTTCTTTGGTGGTTATGTGGGGATCATGATCCTCTTCATTTATATAATTATATTCGGTTTTAATGAGAGGTCTCAAGTTGGAATAACAGTGCTCCCCACAATTTTGCATGTGTACTAATTCTTTCTGAGGGTATATTTGTTTCATTTTGTATGTCTCCTTTCCTTCTATTTCTGTGGGTAAATCTGCAGATTTTAAATTTTTGCTTCGCTCTTCTGCAAGAGAAATCTGCAGCAAATAATTCTGATTTCTTTCCTGTTCTAATTGTTTTTGCAAAGCTTCTACCAAATTCTGCAGGGATTCTATGACTGCTTTTTCTTCACTTACCCGTTCAAAACGGGTTTCTATGGCTGCCGAAAGACAGGCCCCCAAAACTGAGCAAAGAATGGTTTTATTTCTGCCCAGTTTGTATCTAGCATCATGTTGCAAAGAATATATTCTATCTACAATCTTTTCAAAGTTAAACCAATTATTCTGTGCCCACCTTTCTCCGTCTGGAGAAGGTCTAGCACCATGTTTGGCTAGCAAAGCATAAAATGCATTCTTATCTTTTTCACTCATTTTGTGCAGGGACCAAAACCACTCTCAGGGAGGTACGCTTCAAGTTACACCAAAGGCACAGCTAAAACTGTGTTTCCCTTTGCTTCCCTGAAATGGGCGAGGAGACCAAAACTGCCTGGGAGGTTCACCTTAGTTCCAAAGAGTTGTCTCCTCAACTACACCAAGCAGCCCAAAACACACAAAAACTAACTACAGTCCCATCTTTTGCACAATGAGATCCTTTTGTGAAATCCTGATGACAGGGAGTGCTATACGCCTGGGTGTGTACAGTGTGCGGGAATTTTCCCTGGCCCCCCTTGCTTTCTAACAGCGCTCACCCAAGTGGCGTGCTAGGTGCGGCTGAGACGAGGGTCCTTCCCCTGTTACAAGCTATACAAAACCCGCAACCCCTCTGTCCATCAAGATCCTGACCATGACGCCCATTTCATGTCAGGGTCCACAAATATATGCAGGGAACCTGATGGTTTGTTTTAGGGATCTCAGAGCGCAAAAGACACAGCAGGGAACAACTCAGTTTACTCCATCAAAAATGCACCTTTATTTAGTGCCAACAAATGCCATAGTGGGGAGAGAAATAAAAAATAGTAGGAAAGAGAGAGAAAGAGGGGAAGGGGATTATAGCTATGAACGTGGAGGGTCGAGTCTTCGACGCCTAACGATGCCTATAGACGCGATCTTCTCCAGTGGGGTGATCACAAAAGTGAGCGGGGGTCTCCGGAGGTTTTATAGGTTGGTCAAAGCGGGAAGCAAAGCAAGGGGCACAGAGCCAAAGCGGGAACCAGCTGTGTAAAGGCTGAGTGCTCAGGAACAAGCTGCAAACCGTACCTCCAGTACGGACAGACCAGTTTGGACAGGCAGCCTTGGCTCAGTCCACTGTGACCAGTTCCATTGTTCTTGCACTCCGCTCTCATGGAGATGCATACCAGTCCTCCGAGACTTGGCAAGCGTTCCACCTCAGCCAGGCCAGGGGCTGCTTTCAGAGCCTGGGGTCTCAGTCCTCAATCATTGGAGACAGTCGTGAGGCATATCACATCCTTGGACAGACTCTGACAGCTTCCTGTCATGGGCAGAGTGGGAGCTTCAGGCAAAAGCTTCATTTCTTCACTGGAGAAACTCCTGCTGAGTCATGAGGTGGAGAAATGACACCCAACAGACACCATGGATCCTCAAACCCCTCCAGGATGCCTGACTTTTCAAATTCCATCTAAGAGAGGAGACTGGGAGTGGCTGGATCCAATCCTAGTCCCAGACTTTGTCAAAGGTTTACGTGTAAAAGACTGGACAGGTGGAATTGAACTGCAATGCAATTTGTCCCCCAGGATTACCGATTCAATACCAGATATATTTCCATAAATGCAGCTATGATTGATTCTGATCAGGATTAGACAGAAAGATTTATTTACACAACAGAGCAAATAGAGAAAAGAGAGTTATTTACTCCACAGTATAGGAGCTGTAACAATTATATAGAATATAGTGCTCTAGGAAGCAATTTTGAAGTAAATAGGGCCTTGTTGGACTTGTTTGAGCCCATTCCAGGCAGAGCCTCCTGCTCCATGAGGAACTGCCTTTCCTGTGCCATGACCAGGGCAGGTCCCGCTGCAGGAAAAGCCCCAGGCCAAGCCAACACAACGAAGGGCTCGGGCACAAGTGCAGAGTGCCGTGCTGGGAGCTGTGCCAGGGAGAGCCTGAGGCACCAAAGGCACCTTGGCGGCAGCAGCTGCTTCCAGGCCATGGCCAGAAGCCTCCCTTGGCAGCCCGGCCTGCTGGCCCCCACTGCACAGCTGCTGCTTCAGGGCTCATTTCTGCCTGGGCTCTGCCCCAGCCCGCAGAGTGACACCTCAGCCCTGACTCTGGCACAGCCGCTGTGCCTGAGCCCTGCAAAGCCTCAAGGTCACCTGTGCCTCCCTGGCTCTGGCAGCCCCTGGGGCAGGGGGGGAAAGGCCAGAGAAGGGGCTGGCTTTGGCTGCTGGATGTGGGCTCCAGCAGAGACAAGGAGGAGTCAAGGGAGTGGATGGAGTCCAGCCAGCAGCCCCTTCTCCCCATGCAATCCTGGAATGGTTGGGATGGGAAGAGCTCTGCAGTGCTCATCTCATCCAAACGCCTGCGATGAGCAGGGACATCTTTCACCGGATCAGGTTTTTCAGAGCCCTGTCCCAGCTGGACCTGAATGTTTCCAGGGAGGGGGCATTGACCAGCTCTCTGGGAAAGCCTGTCCTGGTAGATCACCAGCCTCATGCTCAAAAATTTCTTCCTTATCTCTCCGCATCTGAACCTCCCTTCCTTCAGTTTAAAACCAGCACCCTTTGTCCTATTGGGACAGGCCCTCCTAAAACCTTTGTCCACCATTGCATTCCCAATGAGCCAGGTTTCCGTGGCAATTGCCGGGACAGGTGACCCAGGTGTGCTGTCCCAGTGAGGGCTGCCATGGAACCAGTGCCCAGCACTGCCCCTTTCTGCCTGGCTGAGCTGCCTTTGGCCCTGGCAGCGGCGTTTGCTGCTGGTTCCGCGGCGCCTGAGCAGCCGGCGCGGCACAGGGCAGGTGGCCGTGGCACAGCCCCCAGCAAGGGATCCCCTCTGGCTCTGGCCAGTGACACCAGCCCTGGGCAAGGGGCCCAGGCACTGGGCTCAGGGCACTGTCCATGGCCACAACCCCTTGCCATGGCCCCGGGCAGCTTGGGATGATGATCCAGCCTCCCTCCTGGCCCAGGCCTGGGCTGCAGCGCCCTTCCCCACAGCCTGTGTGCACAGAAGCACTTCCAGGGCTCTCTGCATTTCCCTTGCCCTCACTCTTGCCTCACTCACACACCTCCCAACAACCCACCTGGAGCTTTGACTTGCAAGGAGTTCAAAGCTTGTCTGTCCTTGAGGAGTTGGTCTAATTCTGCCTCCAGCCGACTCTAAATTTTTGTTTATCGTACATCTTCGTTGGTGTCTAAAACATTCCTTGCATGGTTCTGCCTTGGGGAAGGGGAACCTCCTTGGTGACACCTTGGGCTTGCCACAAATTGAGGAGATTGTTTGGAACTTAGGAGGTTTTGATTGCTAAGAAAGGAAGAAAACCTCTCTTTGTCTGAGTGAACCCAGTTCTCTGAGCAAAGCAGGTCCCAGGTGAGTGAGGAGAGGCAGGATGGGGTTAGGGAATGTGGAGCATGGTTGTCCAAAGTGGATCAGACCTCAAGGCACAGCTCCTCTGACCAGGCCAGACTTCCTTAGGAGAGACCCTGGATCAGTATCAGTCACTTGAATGCTGCAATGACCTCTGCTCTCAAGAGAAAAATACCCCCTTTGAAAAGAAGAGTGTTGATTCCTTCGACGCTCTTTGAAATATTTCTCCATAACTCTAGGAAAAAAGACTTCCTAAGGAACTGCACCAGGCCAGAAGGAAATCAAGGCACAGCCGTGGTTTGTCAGGACTTGCTTTCTCCTAATGAGCCCAGTGATGCATTTGGTGCTGAGCCCTGGAACCTCAGGGCCTGAGAAGAGATTGCACAAACCTTTCCAGGAGTCAAAGTCAGAGGAAAAACCCAAAGTGTCTGGAAGCATTAAAGGGTCACCCTGTGGTCCATCCCCAACACAGGTTCCTCATGGAGTCCTTGGAGGAGAGAACTGGAGGCCAGGATTGCACCAAAACCTCTCAGAGACTCAGTGTGGGAAGGAAAAACCCAAAGTACCTTAAACACCCTGAGTATCTCAAAGCATGAATGAGCCCCACTGAGTGTCAATGCACAGCTCTCAAGGGACTCCTTAAAGCAGATAATTGGGGCCATGATTGCACAAACCTCTCAGAGACTCAGTGGCAAAAAGAAGTGCTTAAATGACCCCGATTACCTTGAAGCATGAATGAGCTCCACCGAGTGTTGTTACTGAGTAAAAATCTCAAGAGACTGATTAGAGCAAATAATTGGAGGCCACGAGTGCACAAACCTCTCAGACTCAGTGTCAAAAAAAAGTCCTTGAATAAACCTTGAGTAGCCGGAATTACTGATGAGCCCCACTGAGTGCTTTTACTGATTGAGAATCTCAAAGGACTTGTTAAAGTAGATAATTTGGGCAACAATGGCACAAACCTTTCACAAAGTCAGTTTTAAAAGGGAAGCATCAAGTACCTTTAAAAACCTGAAGTGCTTTGAAGCATTAATGAGTGCACTGAGTGTCATTACTGACAAAGCCTCTCAAGGGACTAATTAAAGCAGATAACTGGAGGCCGTGATTGCACAGACCTCTCTGAGACTCCAAGGCAAAAGCAAAGCCCTAAGTCCTTTGAAAAGCCTGCAGTCCCTGGGAGCATTAAGGAGCCCCCAGGGCCATTCCTGACCAAGGCTCCCCAGGGACTCCTTCCAGCACATCCTTGAGGCCACTGGGATGGGAGGGGGATGCCGAGGGCAGGACAAGGGGCTGACAGTGCCCAGCCTTGCCGGGGCTGTGCCAGAAGGCCCCAGGGCCTCAGGACAAGGTGACTCCTCACGGCCCTTGGTGGCACAGAGGCTGCTGTGGCCCAGGGCACCAAGACTTGGCTTCTCTTTGTCCCCACGTGTCATCACTGCCTGCAGTTCTCTGCTCTGGCTGGGGCCTGGGGACACTTTCTCTGTCGTGTCCCTCAGCGGGACCCAGTAAAACTTCAAGAAACTTTGGAGCTGGATTCTGACTTTGAATTCTTGAGAGGTTTCTCCAGCTCCCTCTCAGGGACTGATGTTCAGGGCCTCAGCACAAGCCTGGAGAGGGTCACTCAAGCCCTTGTGCCGTGTCTGTGCTGCTGAGCTGGGCCGGGCTCCTGGCACAGAGGCAGCTCCTGGCAAGGGCAGCGCTGCAGAGAGACAGCTCTGCCCAGGAGCAGCTCCTGTGCCCAGCCCAGCAGGGCTGGGGCACTGCCTGCAGCCACCCCGGGCACAGCACACAGGCACAGAGGGCTTCAACTCAGCCTGGGCTGGCAGCACCGAGCAGAGCTCACTGAGGGCTCACTGGGGGACAAATCCTCGCAGCGTTAGGAAGAGTCACTCCCAGGCTGGGGGAAGAGAAGCTGCAGCTCCTGCAGGGATCTCCTGAAGCTGGCACATCCCACAGCTTTAAGGCCCTTCCAGGAGGACTCTCAGCGTGGCTGCAGAGCAGGCATGTGGCCCCAGGGCAGGGCTGGGTGTCCCTGCTGCAGCCCCCGAGGCACAGCACAGGGCAGCTCCCTGTTGCCGGGCTCTGCTGCAGGGCTGAGCAGCCGGGGCTGCAGCCAGGGGTGCCCAGGGCTGTCGTGCAGAGCAGGGTCCTGCAGCCCAGGGCGCTGCGCTGGGCCAGGGACTCTGCTGCCTGCCAGGGACAGCTCTCAGCTGGCCCGGGGAGCTGCTGCCAGCGCTGGGGAGAAGCTGTGGGGGGAAGGAGCCACCCTGAGCAGGGCAGGTGCTGCTGCTGAGAGGGGCTGTGTGGGGCAGGGCTGCTCCCAGCTCCAGACCAGCCTGGGCACAGCTCCGGAGGACACTTGCCAAAGGAAGCTAAGCCTGGTATTGCTGCAAAGACCAGGAGCTTTCCTGAGAGTGTTTTCAATTTCCTGCTTGGAGAAGGATGGGAAAGTTGGGGTGATGACAAAAACATTTTTGCTTTTGATGCATTTTTCATTTATTCGTAGCTCTGTCAACTACTATTATGTAGTTATAAAACTATTATCTTTAATCAACTCTATTCAACTACTATGACTCTATTCAACTACTTTTATATACTTGTATTACTATAATCTTTCAATAACTCTACAACATTTCCTACCCTTTATCTTAGATTTTAGAACAATAAGCTTCAAAATATATTCCTGAAATACTGCCCAGTCTTATTGTCAGGAAGTGGACCTACAAGATGAACATTTTGTTTTTAAACCAGAGTGTGAGCAGTCAGAAAAAAAAGTGGCACAAAGAAGCCCTTGGACCTACTCCAATGGGTTGACCCAGGGGTTTGTAGCTGTGGATACTGAATTTCCTATTCGATGTTTCTGTTAAATATCCTAATTAATCAACCTCTAATAAATTGTTGAAATCAGGGGCTGGGTGTTCCTCATTCCCACTGAGACACCTGGAAGTTTCCAATAAAGGTCTGGTTTTTACTTCACTGTTGTAACGCTGTTGCAAGGGGTTTTTTTCTCTTCTGATTATAGGCAAAAGAGGATGAGTGAAGCAGAACAGGAATTGTAATCACAGAACCACAGAACATTCTGAGTTGAAAGGGACACCTAGGATCATCAGAGTCATGTTTAATCATTTACAGAGACTCCTGATTTGTAACTTTGGGTGGTCAGTCTCTCTGCTGGGAGCCTCCTAAAGGGCCTTCAGCCACTCCTCAGCCCTCAGCAGCAGCAGCAGCAGCATCCCCTTTGCAGGGCCCAGCAGGGCTCTCCTGAGCTGCCCTTGCCCAGCTGCAGACAGACCCTGCCCCAGGCCGGGCCCTGCACACAGGCAGGTTTCTGTAGGGCTGGGCCCAGGGCGCAGAGGGTGGGATGGGCTCTGTGAGCACTGGCAGGGACAAGGCTCCTCTCAGGAGGGAAATGTCCAGGCCCAGGGAGAGGCTCAGGGAAGGAGAGGGGGCTGAACAGAGCAGTGCTGGGGGCAGGAGGGCACTGTGGGTGTGTGGGAGGTGCTGTGCACAGCTGGGCACGGGAACACTGTCCTGAGTGCCTGGCTGTGTCTGCCCTGCCCTCCCAGGCACAGCCCCACAACATCCTCTCTTGGTTCTGCCCTCCCCTGATACTGTCACTGTCATCTGGTGCTCTCAGGGAGGCTCTGGCATTTGCAGCAGCTGAGCCAGGCACTGCCCTTGGGATTCTTGCCAGGCAGCTGTGTCCATGGGAATGGGGTGTCCGAGCTTCCCTGTGAGCTGTGTGGCTGTGGGCAAAGCAGTCCATGGGAAAGGGGAATGAGCTGAGCCCCCTCCCTGAGATCCCATCATGGGCACACCCGGGGATCTCCTTGCTGCGTCCTTCCAAGCTCTGAGCTGCCCTCCTGCCTGCAGATCTGTGCCAGAGCCTCTGGCAGTTCCCTGAATGTGCCACGGGGAAGTGCAGAGATGCCGCAGCTGAGGAAATGCTGTTGGGTTTGCCAAGGGAGCTGTGAGTGTCCTTGGCAGAAGGGGGTGCTGAGGACCTTGCCCAGAGACCTTTGGAGAGGGCGAGACATTCAGGGATCCCTCTGCTCTGGGCAAGGTCTGGTGCAGCAGAAATGCTGGGGATTTCTGACCTCAGTATACCAGGAATGATGTGTGGGCAGGAAAATAATGCCTATAATTCCTTCCTGTTCTCCATGCCCTTTAGAAGTGGGAGTGAAGATGGCAACAAGCCTTTCTGCATTAGGAGTGATTCCACTGACAAATCCTGAATATCCAGGCTTGTCCCTCTGCCACATGGCCAAAAACCCAGGGCAGCGGGGCAGGGACGGCTCCTGGAGAGCCCCCATGCACAGGCCTGGCTGCTCCTGGCACACTCAGACAGCACAACTGGAGCTCAGGCAGGGACCTGGGTGAAGGTTTTCCCGGAGCAGGAACAAGGGTGGGTGAATCACAGTGGGACAGTCTACAGGGAATGACCCATGTTTGGCTCAAAGCAGCCTGTCCTGACTTGTCACTATCCTTTATCCGTGAACACGTCCCCATGTGCAGCCACAGCAAATGTCCAACAGCAGCTCCATCAGCCGCTTCCCTCCTGCTGGCATTGGCAGACACGCGGCAGCTGCAGCTCCTGCACTTCTGCCTCTTCCTGGGCATCTCCCTGGCTGCCCTCCTGGGCCACGGCCTCATCATCAGCGCCATAGCTTGCGGCCACCACCTGCACAGCCCCATGTTCTTCTTCCTGCTCAACCTGGCCCTCAGCGGCCTGCACCACTGTCCCCAAAGCCATGCACAATTCCCTCTGGGACACCAGGACCATCTCCTACAAGGGAGGTGCTGCACGGCTCTTTTTCTTTCTGTTCTTCATGTCAGCAGAGTATTTGCTCCTGACCATCATGTGCTATGACCGCTATGTGTCCATCTGCAGACCCCTGCACTACGGGACCCTCCTGGGCAGCAGAGCTTGTGCCCACATGGCAGCAGCTGCCGGGGCCAGTGCCTTTCTCAATGCTCTCCTGCACACGGCCAATACATTTTCCCTGCCCCTGTGCCATGGCAATGCGCTGGGCCAGTTCTTCCACGAGGTTCACCAGATCCTCAAGCTCTCCTAGTCCAACTACTGCTTCAGGGAGTTTGGGTTCATTGGTTTTTCCATCTCTTTAGGATTGCGTTGTTTTGTGTCCATTGTTTTCTCCTATGTGCAGATCATCAGGGCCGTGCTGAGGATCCCGTCTGAGCAGGGACGTCACAAAGCCTTCTCCACCTGCCTCCCTCACCTGGCCGTGCTCTCCCTGTTCCTCAGCACTGTCATGTTTGCTCACCTGAAGCCCCCCCCAGTCTCCTCCCCATCCCCGGATCTGGCCCTGTCAGTTCTGTTCTCGCTGGTGCCTCCAGCCGTGAACCCCCTCATCTGCAGCCTGAGGAAGCAGGAGCTCGAGGCTGCAGTGTGGAAGACTGATGGCTGGATGGTTTCACAAACATTAAACTGCTGGCCAGTTTCTCAAAATCACTTGTCATAAAAGTCATTTTTGATACCTCTTGTTGCTTTACTTTGGAGGTTCTTTTCCTTTGTTTTACTTTTGTAATATTGTCCACAAAGCAGTGTCACTGTTTGTGCCATTTCTCATTTTGTTTCTCTCCACCTTCCCTGTGGCCACAGACTGTGTCAATGAGGGGCTGCACTCCTGGTGGCTTTAAAGGAACCCAAGGATCTGGCAGGCAAGTTTTCTGCAGAGATCCCCCTTTGGTTCTCTTCTCTGGATGAGAGCTGGGGGCAGATCAGTGCTGGCACAGCAGCTGTGCCCAGGAGCAGCAGCCCTTGGTGTTGGCAGCGCTGCTCCCGTGGCCCTGCCCCGCTGCCCTCCTGGCCCTGGTGTTGCTGTAGGGCCGGAGTGCTCTCGGCGCCGGGCACAGGGCTGGGGCTGGCAGTGCCGGGGCTGCAGCAGGGACAGGCCATGGGCTCCGCTGGGGCAGCGCTGACGCCTCAGGGCAGGGCCTCGCTGCTCCAGGCTCCTTGCCCAGGCTCTCTCCAGAACACGCCCAGGCCCAATGCTGTGCACGGAAAAGCCCCGTGAGCAGCCCCAGGGTGGCCGTGGGCAGGCTGGGGGCAAACAGCACGGCTGGGGCTCTGCAGGGTCCCTGGGGGAGACGGGAAGGAGCAGCAGAGCAGGGGCTGATCCATCCCCACTGTGCTGGACACCCCCGGGCAGCGTCCCAGAGCGTCCTCATGCACCTGCCAACAACATCCCCCCTCTGCAGCCCTGGCCTCTCTCCCAGCTCACACGGGGGCCGCATCCTTGCAGGCACAGACACGGCAGCTCTGGCTCAGGAGCCCCTGTTTGCAGTGCCCAGAGCAGGCCTGAGCACCCCCATGGTGTTGGTGTGGGGAGATGAACCTGAGGGAGCACAAATGCCATCAGCCCCTGTGGCCAGGAAGGGCTGGGGGACAGGAGAGAAAACCACTCAACTTTGTTGAGGCCTCTGAAGTCAGCCAGAAAGTTTGTTCCCATCAGCTGGAAGTTTCCTGTGCCACTGCTGACTTATTAAAATATGGATATTGATCTACTATCGATACCCAACTGTGACAGACAGAAGACTCTCTAACAGTTTAGAGTTAGAAAGTGTATGCTCAATGCAACGCCAGGCAGTTGTGTGCGATCACTCCCTAAAATGCACTGCCAAGTTACAAATTCAAATACTAATACATATTTACAGGACTAATACTAATACATATTATACTAATACTAATATATATTTATTTAGTATCCAAAATACTAATACATATTTATAGCACTAAAACCTCCCATTCTCTGCTTCATATTATAATTAGCTAAAAAGCTATTAAGCATGTGTGGTTTGTTCTTTGAATTGGGTCAGTGGTCCTTTATATGGGGAGGGGGCGTAAAAAAAGGAAGTAAGTGGAGTCTTCCTCATTGTAAACTTTCAACCTTTTCAATGGATATCAAGATAAATGATAACTGGTCAAACTCCTGTTTCCTTTCTCCGTGACTGTTGAATGGGTTTTAGGATGCTCGAGGATTTACAATTGTCTGTGTTCCTAAATCTATTTATCAGTTTCTTCTGTTTCTCATTATAAACACAGCTAAACAAACACAAAAATGACAAGCAATTAGTTATTTAGATCCAGGATCGTTATCCTTGATCGCAATCCTTTCATCTAACCATTAACTTCTAATTCTTTCCAGCACAGCTTATCTAGCTACCTACTTTAACTAATTCTGGCAAAGCTTATCTTTAGCTAAAACATTAACTTTTCTCAAATCCTTACCTCCTTTGAAATTCATCTCTCAGCTCTCCCTTGATTTCCCCGTGGTCTGTTGCAATTCATTGGGAGATCTTTTTTCCTAGAGTTACGGAGAAATATTTCAAAGGGCTTCTAATAAACGCACATTCCTATTTTCAAGGGTGTATTTTTCTCTTGAGAGCAGAGGTGATTGCAGCATTCAGTGACTCATATTGACCCAGGGACTCTCCTAAGCAGGCAGGTCTGGCCTGCTCAGAGAAGCTGTGCCTTGAGCTCTGACCCAGTGGACAACCTTGCTCCACATTCCCCAACTCCATCCTGCCTCTCCTCGCTCACGTGGGACCTGCTTTGCTCGGAGAACTGGGTGCACTCAGGCAACGAGGGGTTTCCTTTCTTTTATTTTAGCAATCTAAAACCCCTGAGCTTCCCCACTGAAAACAGACAATCTCCTTGTAATGGATACATAGTATTAAATTCGTGGATTAAAATTGTGTGTATTAAAACTTTGCAGTGGAATGTAAAAAACCCCTGAATTCCTGGAAAGAGTTCCAGGGCATCTCTTCGCATACCACAGTCTTTTCACAGTCCAAAGGTGTTACCTCGACATCTGCCAGAGAGGTAACCGGGAAACGGCCCATTAAGCATGGGCTGACCACATCTTCACAGCTCATCAGGAGATCCGATACCAATCTGGGCAGAAACCTTCTGACAGAAGATTCGGAGACTTTTCATTCAGACGTCTTCTCAATTTCTCAGGAAACTCTTTCAGATATCCCTTGCGGACACCAGACATTTCAATGATTATGTTATGTACATGATGTCATGTTCTTCGGGTTCTTTGTTACCGTCTTGTTTTCGCCTCAGGGTAGAAAAATGGTATAAAACACCTCCCCTGAGACCCCGAATTTGTGGGCAGTACTCCTGAGAAGCACCCTTTGCTGCTCCCGGGTTGTCCACCCAACATTCGATCGATGTTGTCCTGATTTATCGTGGCGTTTCCCGAAATTGCTTTTCAAATTTGTTAAATAAATCTTTGATTTTGGAAATTGGCTCTGATCATTTATAACATCCTCAGGTGTGTGCCAAGCCCAGGGTGCCACCAAGGAAGTTCCCCTTTCCCAAGGCAGAACCATGCAAGGAATGTTTTAGACACACGGGAAGTTCTAAAATAAACACAAATCCAGAGCCTGGACTCTCTCACTGTTCCCGGCTCCTGCACAGTCCCTCTCTCAGTCCCTTGGCCCCCCGGAATCCCCTCTGGGGCTCAGAGAACAGCCGGCAATGGAAGCTTGCCCTGAAAAGGCACCATTGTGGTGCTCCCCAGCCAGGCCAGAAATGGAACTTTGTTCCTTTAGCCTGGGTGCAGAGACCCCCCGGGGCCTTTTCTGCACAGAGTTCCAGCCCCCAGCGTTTGCTGAAGGCGCTCTCTGCACATGTCACACTGCCAGGGCCCTGTCCTTGCTGTCACCTGCTGTGGCTGGGCCCAAAGAGAGCTCCTGCGCTTGCATTTCCAGCTGCCGTGCAACCAAAGCTGAGGGATCTGGAGCTGCCTGAATGCAAAAACTGAAATACGAGCTTCTCTCGAAGGGGAAATCTCCCCCTCCTGTGCTAACCCATGGCAATGCTGGCAAATGCACCAGCCACGGCCAGAATTCAGATTTCACTGCTAAACTTCCTTATATCCAGGGATAGTTCCCATGGGAATATTGTCAGGACAAGTCTGGCTGGCAGTGGTTTCACAAGGGTCACTTCCCATCTGTCCCCAAAACTCTAGGGAAGGCTTTGTGCTTTCCTTCCAATGGGAAAAAAACCCTGTCCTGCTTCTCCAGGTGCCCATGGCTGAGATTGGGATTCCACCTCCAAAAATTCCCTCTATCCAAAGCCTGCTCCCAGACAAAATCTGCCATTAATGACAAGTCTGGGTGACCTTGGCCTGGTGAGTCTCTCACCTGCCTTCCAAACCCTGGGGCTCTGTATTTTCCTTCCTACGGAAAAGAACTGTCCTTCTTGTCCAGGTGCCCATGGCCAGAATTGGGATTCCACCTCCAACATTGCCTCTTGTGAGAGACTGGAGGAGATTGTTGGCTGGAAACATTTTGTGTGAGGGGGAGGAAGGGGCAGAGGCAGCCTTACCCTGCCCTGAACCCCAGCACTTCTCAAAGCATTGACTTGACCCTGTAACCCAAATCCCCCAGAGCCTCTATCCCAGCCCAGCAGTGTCTGCCAATCCCTGGCACACCAAAGGCAATGCTCCACACCCACCTCTGCAGCCCCCAGCCCAGCTCCTGAGTGACCAGATGACCCAAAGTCCCATCTGGGGGAGGGGCCCAGGAAGACCAAGGGGTATTTTAGGCTGACCACAAGGCAAGCACACACGTTGACCCTAGCTCCTCTTGGAATTTCTGTCTGAACACTGCTGGAATCCAGGAGCTGGTAGCAGGGTGTGTTCTTCTCTCTATCTCTCTATATTTTATTTGTCTTTCTCTCTTTCTGTGTCTTCCTCTTCTAATTCCCTCTTCTTGCAAATTTTGCTTAACTTAAAATTGAGCAGGCTTCCAGTTTGTGAAGTTGAATGGGCCAAGTTAACGCTTTGAGCAGTGTTTTTTTGTTGACTGAATGTCATAGTAAAGCTTTTGCTCAAGTTTCTCTGATTTTCTAAAGTTGCCAGTAAAGGCTGTTTTGTTGTTTTAAGCTTCTGAGAATCTCTTGTCGGTACTTCTCCATTGTTTCCAACTCAGAGTACACAAACAATTGTAATTCCTTTGCAATGTCTCACGGAGAGAGTTGTTTGGGGGTTGGGGCTCAGGGCTTCTCTGTCCTGCTTGGCACAGCCCAGGCAGGGCTTTCACAGCCACATCCCACACTCCGTTTCCCACCTGGACCCGCTGGTGCCTCTGAGTTCTGCTTGCCCAGCCCCAGGGACGCTCTCCTTGTCTGCCCATTCCCCCACGGTCTCTGGGCAGGGGTGGCCTCAGTGGGAGCTGTGACACCCTCCCTCAGACACTTGGAGGCTGCTGCTGGGTTGGACTTCTCCAGAGGCTTGTTCAGCCTTCAGCTCTTCAGTTCAGGAATTCAGTGGCCCAGGGCTCCATCAACATTCAGAACGCGTTAACAGGCCAAGCCTCGGGGAATAATTTGATTTAAGTTTTCAAATTTTTCTGGTTAATTGGACAGATTTTAGAACTGTCCTCCAAGTGAATGTATAATATTTTAAAGGACACTGAGAAAAGATTTTTATGGTCCTGTTTAGAGGTTTTATTCCCTATTAATACACTGATATGTGCAATCTCCAATTGGCATTGAATCCAAGTGAGACATAGACTTTAAAGAATTAAGGATTTTAGAGAGGTTAAGATTTTAGTTAGAGATAAGCTTTGTAGGAATTAATTAAAGTTTGCTAAAAATTAAAAGTTTGTGGTTAGTTAAGGGAAACCAGATTTGAATTAACTTTCCCAGGCCTCAATAACTGATTGCTTGTCAACTTTATGTTTTGCTTAGCTGGGTTTGTAATGAAGAACAGAGAACCTGATTTAGGAGCACAAGATGATTACAGAAACTCCCTATTCAGAAACCCATTGAAAGTCATGCACCTGGAGAAATGGGAGTCCTACCAGAGCTCATTTGTCACATTTGCATTGAAAAGGTAGAAAGTTCAGAGCAAGGACGACTCATCTTACTTTCTTATTTTAAGCCCCCCTCCCCTTGAAAAGGAGCACCGACCCATTTCAAAGGCCAAACTAGCATGCTTAATTGTTTTTTGGCTAGTTACCATACTAAGTGGAGAATAGGATGGGGGGGGGGGAGGCTCTGAGTACGCATTTGTGTTTTGGGTATTCAACATCTTTGTAAATAAAAGGACTCTGTGATTGTCTGTAAATTGCGGTGTGTATTTGGGAGCCACCCCGCATGCCGCCCGGTGCTGCAACAGACATACACTTTCTAACTTTAAACTGTTAGAAAGTTTTTGTCCCCCTCAGTTGGATATCAGTATTAGCTCGATATTCATATTTTTTTAATAAATCACAAGTACCTTCTAATTCACTTTGAATAGCTATGAAAATCAAGGCCCTTCCTGACTGACAATCAATCAGACTCTGTCCCTACCCCCACCCCACCATTTCCCCCATCCAAGCCCTGGGACTCAGAGCATCCTTGTGCAAATCTGAGCTCCTTCCACCCCAGGCTGCACCTGCAGCTTTCAGCTCCTTGGCTCCAATTCCCACCTGCTTTCCTTGGAGGAGCTGCCTGAGACACAGAGGGATGTTCATTTCTTGTCAGCACACAAACCCAGGGGAAGGCACAGCTGCGTAAAATGCAAAAGTCATTTCTCTGCTGGGTATTAACATCCACTTTCCACAGCAGACACTCTCAGACCAATGGAAAAGACCTCCTGTGCCCAGCACAGATCCCAAGGTCTCCCCAAAACCTCCCTGCCCCGATTCTGGCCAGATTTGTTTTTTGCACACGCTGAAGACAGGAGCTCCCTCCATGCCTAGAGGAAGGAAAAGAGAACAAGTGGATGAAGAGCTCTCCTGTGCAGAGCCAAGGTGCAAGTGCCACCGGAGTGGGAACCACAACTCACCAGGTTTGTGTCCTTTCTCCTATGTGCAGATCATCAGGGCTGTGCTGAGGATCCCCTCTGAGCAGGGACGGCACAAAGCCTTCTCCACCTGCCGCCATCACCTGGCCGTGGTCTCCCTGTTCCTCAGCACTGTCATGTTTGCTCACCTGAAGCCCCCCTCCATCTCCTCCCCATCCCCGGATCTGGCCCTGTCAGTTCTGTTCTCGCTGGTGCCTCCAGCCATGAACCCCCTCATCTACAGCCTGAGGAAGCAGGAGCTCGAGGCTGCAGTGTGGAAGACTGATGGCTGGATGGTTTCACAAACATTAAACTGCTGGCCAGTTTCTCAAAATCACTTTTCATAAAAGTCATTTTTGATACCTCTTGTTGCTTTACTTTGGAGGTTCTTTTCCTTTGTTTTACTTTTGTAATATTGTCCACAAAGCCGTGTCACTGTTTGTGCCATTCCTCATCTTGTTTCTCTCCACCTTCCGTGTGGCCACAGACTGTGTCAATGAGGGGCTGCACTCCTGGTGGCTTTAAAGGAACCCAAGGATCTGGCAGGCAAGTTTTCTGCAGAGATCCCCCTTTGGTTCTCTTCTCTGGATGAGAGCTGGGGGCAGATCAGTGCTGGCACAGCAGCTGTGCCCAGGAGCAGCAGCCCTTGGTGTTGGCAGCGCTGCTCCCGTGGCCCTGCCCCGCTGCCCTCCTGGCCCTGGTGTTGCTGTAGGGCCGGAGTGCTCTCGGCGCCGGGCACAGGGCTGGGGCTGGCAGTGCCGGGGCTGCAGCAGAGACAGGCCATGGGCTCCGCTGGGGCAGCGCTGACGCCTCAGGGCAGGGCCTCGCTGCTCCAGGCTCCTTGCCCAGGCTCTCTCCAGAACACGCCCAGGCCCAATGCTGTGCACGGAAAAGCCCCGTGAGCAGCCCCAGGGTGGCCGTGGGCAGGCTGGGGGCAAACAGCCCGGCTGGGGCTCTGCAGGGTCCCTGGGGGAGACGGGAAGGAGCAGCAGAGCAGGGGCTGATCCATCCCCACTGTGCTGGACACCCCCGGGCAGCGTCCCAGAGCGTCCTCATGCACCTGCCAACAACATCCCCCCTCTGAGAGCAGCCCTGGCCTCTCTCCCAGCTCACACGGGGGCCGCATCCTTGCAGGCACAGACACGGCAGCTCTGGCTCAGGAGCCCCTGTTTGCAGTGCCCAGAGCAGGCCTGAGCACCCCCATGGTGTTGGTGTGGGGAGATGAACCTGAGGGAGCACAAATGCCATCAGCCCCTGGGGCCAGGAAGGGCTGGGCGACAGGAGAGAAAACCACTCAGTTCTGTCGTGGCCTCTGAAGTCAGCCAGAAAGTTTGTTCCCATCAGCTGGGAGTTTCCTGTGCCACTGCAGATGTTGTTGCTCAGAGCCAAGCGCTGCCTGGCAGCCATCCCCAAATTGCCCTGAGCATTTCCTTTGCTTCACCCTGGCTTTCTTTTCCTGGTACAAATTTCTCCCTATTGCCCATCCCTGCTCTCTCCCCAGCAAACAGCCCATCCCTGGTTGCCCTTTCCTCTCTGGGCCCACTCCCCATTTCACTTCCTGAGTTGGCATCATGGGAACATCCCTTGGGGTGCAGAATCATGCTCCAAGTGCTTCAGGAATTGTCTGCAGGCTCCTGCAGTGCCTTGTGCTGCTCCCTTGCCAGAGGCACCACAGGCCAGGGGGGCACGTGTGGGCTGGTGTGTCTGGCTGTGGGGCTCCCTGTTCTGGGCCATGAGGAGGAGCTGCAGAGGCTCTGCAGGACTGACAGGATGGGCTCTGGGGCTGTGAGGAGAAGCTGAGGGACCTGGGCTGCTGCACCTTCTGGAGAGGAGGCCCAGGCCTCATCCTGCAACTGCTGCAAGGCTGGTTTCAGAGAATCACGGAATCAGCAAGGTTGGAAAAGACCTTGGACATCATCAAGTCCAACCTGTGCCCTGACACCACCTTGTCTCCCCTGAGCCTCGTCTTCTCCAGGATGAACAGCCCCAGACCCCTCAGCTGCTCCTCACAGGACTTGTGCTCCAGACCCCTCAGCACCCTTGTTGCACTTCTCTGGACACGCTCCAGCCCCTCCATGTCCTTCCTAAATTGGGGGGCCCAGAACTGGGCGCAGCACTCGAGGTGCTGCCCAACCAGTGCCGAGCACAGGGGAAGAATCACTGCCCTGCTCCTGCTGGCCACACCATTCCTGATCCGTAGGAGTGCCAGGGGCTGGGTGAGGGAAATGGTGGGGAGGGGGTGGGACAAAGTCGGATTGATTGTGAGCCATGAAGGGTCTTGATTTTTCATATCTATTCAGACTGCATTAGAATGTGTTGGGGGTCAATATCATTTGGCCATTGCTGATATCAGTCTACAAACAGGATCATGAAACAGGTCAAAACAGTTCTCTCTGCCTTGTTTTCTATACATTATATTCACTTTGAATACACTTCTGAAATCTCTATAATTGACCACAGAAGAATTGAAAGCTTAAAATATTTCCAGGGGCTTTTCTTGTTTGAGCGTTTTGAACAAATATTGATGAGCCTTTCTCACTGAATTCCTGAACTGAAGAGCTCAAGAAAGAAGAGGCCCCTGCAGTAGTAAAATTCATCATCAACCTGCAAGGGGCTGAAGATCCATCCTCATCAGAGCAGGAATGAACAGAAATGGGCACAGCTTTCTGGCTGCCCCAGCTTGGGGACGGGCCCTGGGCCTGGAGCAGGAGCAGCTCTGCAGGGCCCCAAGGCTGGCGCTGTTGTGCTGGCCTGGGCAGATGGGATGGCAGCAGGGGCTGCAGAGCTCTCAGGACCTCAGGGACAGGGGAGCAGGGCACACAGGAAGCCTCTTCTGCCTTGGCCCAGCACCTTCCCCATGGCTGGGGCTGAGTCCTCTCTGAGCTGCAGCTGCTGCTGTGCCCTTGCGAGGGGCTGAGGCCGTGGGGCCCCTGCCCAGAGCCGCCTGCCCTGAGCAGAGCTGTGGGGCCAGAGGTGGCTGGGCTGTGCTGGGGAGAGACCCCTGGTGCTGCAGAGAGCTCAGGGCAGCTGGCAGAGCTTGCAGGGAGCTGGGCTGGGCTGAGAGAGCCTGACCCAGAAACCATCAGTGTCCATCTCAGCCTGTGTGAGCGTGCAGGGGCAGGACTCAGGCCAGCCCTTGTGGGGCAGGGCCAGCGCCTGTGGAAGGCATTGAAAACAGGCAAGTGCCCCACAGAGGAGGCTGCTCTGTGCCCTTGGTGGCACGGACAGAGCAGGGAGGGGGCCAGGACATTTGTCACCCATGCCAGCCTCTGTCCCCAGGCATTGCCAGCCCCGGCTGCTCAGCCCAGGTTTGCGGGGCAGTTTGGCGCTGGCCCAGCTCCATCCTCCCGTGGGGCTCAGGGCCTGTTCCTGGCCATGGCCAGCCCTGCCCGGCCTCTCTGCTGGCCCAGAGCCCGGCAGAGCCTGGGGCAGGGCTGTCTGTGCGGGCCCACAGGGGCCACGGGCTGTGCAGGAGCTGGCAGAGGCTGCCCAGCAGGGAGGCCATGGGGCACAGAGCCCCAAGGCTGCTGTGGGCACCACGGCACAGGGGCCGTTCCCCCCCGCAGTGCTCCTGTCCCGCGCGGGGGCTGTGGCACCGTGGCTGGCCCAGGGCGGCACAAAGGGGCCACGCGGCCGCTGCCGGGGCTGACAGCAAGGCCAGGCACACGCGAGGAATTGTTGGGCATCGCCTGCGCTGGGCAGGGCTGACTGTGCCAAAGGCACAGCTCAGCTGCCCTTGGTGGCTGCAGGAAAAGTCCAGAGCCCAAAGAGCCTCCATGGCTGTGCTGGAGACCAGGGCTTGGGGAGGGAAAGGCAGGGCTGCTGCGGGATGGGCAGGGGATTGAATTCCAGCACTCATCCTGTTCTCTGATGATCCTGGCACCATGCTGGTCCCTGTTGCAGCCTGGAGCAGAGCAGATGTTTATGGGACAGGAGCCCTCTGGGGCTCTCCGGGACATGCACCTTGCAAGGTGCGCTGCTCCCCCTACAGCTGTTCTCTGAGAGATGCCAATCCCAGCTCGGCACCTCAGGGCACAAGTGGCACCGCCTGTTCATGCACACACAGCTGATGTCTGCCTGGAAAGGGGCACAGGTTTTCGTACTTGTGCATTTCATAATATACAAGCATATTTTTATTATCTGGGTCGTTTGAGTAGTTGAGGAAATGGCAAAGTTTTCCCACCAGAAATTTCCTGGATCTACTATATTCTTCTACTGATGGCATAACAAGAAATACTGCTCTTCTCTAGTTGTGTCAAAAAGATTCCGTTTATTATTTTCTTCACCTATTCCTTCTGGTGTTTCTAGCTGTCCTGTTTAAATTGCCATGACTAAGGACATTTCTTTACTAGACCAGCTGGATCTATGTCCTTCCCGAATCTCCCTGATTTCCTCCTCCAGACACTCTCTGGTCATTCAAGTGCCTCTCAACTGACTGGTTTCATGCTTTGATCTTCAGGGAGTTGCCCAATCTCTCTGAAGTTCACAGAAGTATCGTATCAGTCAACATCTTAAGTGTGTTTGTATCTATCACAGAATTTCCTTTTCGTATGTCTTTGTCGAAAACTCTTCCTGCATGGAAAGCCCTTGGGGATGGTGGACATGTCAGATGCTGCTGGGACATCACAGAGAGCTGAGGGAAGAGCTGGGATGCTTATTAAACTGTATGGTGTTCAACTTCTGTTTGTTGGCAAGAAACCTTTCTGTGCCTCTGAGTCTCACCAGTCCCGGAGCCCCAAAGGACACAAACCTGGTGAGTTGTGGTTCCCACTCCGGGGGCACTTGCACCTTGGCTCTGCACAGGAGAGCTCTTCATCCACTTGTTCTCTTTTCCTTCCTCTAGGCATGGAGGGAGCTCCTGTCTTCAGCGTGTGCAAAAAACAAATCTGGCCAGAGTCGGGGCAGGGAGGCTTTGGGGAGACCTTGGGATCTGTGCTGGGCACAGGAGGTCTTTTCCATTGATCTGAGAGTGTCTGCTGTGGAAAGTGGATGTTAATACCCAGCAGAGAAATGACTTTTGCATTTTACGCAGCTGTGCCTTCCCCTGGGTTTGTGTGCTGACAAGAAATGAACATCCCTCTGTGTCTCAGGCAGCTCCTCCAAGGAAAGCAGGTGGGAATTGGAGCCAAGGAGCTGAAAGCTGCAGGTGCAGCCTGGGGTGGAAGGAACTCAGATTTGCACAAGGCTGCTCTGAGTCCCAGGGCTTGGATGGGGGAAATGGTGGGGTGGGGGTAGGGACAGAGTCTGATTGATTGTCAGTCAGGAAGGGCCTTGATTTTCATAGCTATTCAAAGTGAATTAGAAGGTACTTGTGATTTATTAAAAAAATATGAATATCGAGCTAATACTGATATCCAACTGAGGGGGACAAAAACTTTCTAACAGTTTAAAGTTAGAAAGTGTATGTCTGTTGCAGCACCGGGCGGCATGCGGGGTGGCTCCCAAATACACACCGCAATTTACAGACAATCACAGAGTCCTTTTATTTACAAAGATGTTGAATACCCAAAACACAAATGCGTATTCAGAGCCCCCCCCCCCCCCATCCCATTCTCCGCTTAGTATGGTAACTAGCCAAAAAACAATTAAGCATGCTAGTTTGGCCTTTGAAATGGGTCGGTGCTCCTTTTCAAGGGGAGGGGGGCTTAAAATAAAAAAGTAAGATGAGTCATCCTTGCTCTGAACTTTCTACCTTTTCAATGCAAATGTGACAAATGAGCTCTGGTAGGACTCCCATTTCTCCAGGTGCATGACTTTCAATGGGTTTCTGAATAGGGAGTTTCTGTAATCGTCTTGTGCTCCTAAATCTATTTATCAGGTTCTCTGTTCTTCATTACAAACCCAGCTAAGCAAAACATAAAGTTGACAAGCAATCAGTTATTGAGGCCTGGGAAAGTTAATTCAAATCTGGTTTCCCTTAACTAACCACAAACTTTTAATTTTTAGCAAACTTTAATTAATTCCTACAAAGCTTATCTCTAACTAAAGTCTTAACCTCTCTAAAATCCTTAATTCTTTAAAGTCTATGTCTCACTTGGATTCAATGCCAATTGGAGATTGCACATATCAGTGTATTAATAGGGAATAAAACCTCTAAACAGGACCATAAAAATCTTTTCTCAGTGTCCTTTAAAATATTATACATTCACCTGGAGGACAGTTCTAAAATCTGTCCAATTAACCAGAAAAATTTGAAAACTTAAATCAAATGATTCCCCGAGGCTTGGCCTGTTAACGTGTTCTGAATGTTGATGGAGCCCTGGGCCACTGAATTCCTGAACTGAAGAGCTGAAGGCTGAACAAGCCTCTGGAGAAGTCCAACCCAGCAGCAGCCTCCAAGTGTCTGAGGGAGGGTGTCACAGCTCCCACTGAGGCCACCCCTGCCCAGAGACCGTGGGGGAATGGGCAGACAAGGAGAGCGTCCCTGGGGCTGGGCAAGCAGAACTCAGAGGCACCAGCGGGTCCAGGTGGGAAACGGAGTGTGGGATGTGGCTGTGAAAGCCCTGCCTGGGCTGTGCCAAGCAGGACAGAGAAGCCCTGAGCCCCAACCCCCAAACAACTCTCTCCGTGAGACATTGCAAAGGAATTACAATTGTTTGTGTACTCTGAGTTGGAAACAATGGAGAAGTACCGACAAGAGATTCTCAGAAGCTTAAAACAACAAAACAGCCTTTACTGGCAACTTTAGAGAATCAGGGAAACTTGAGCAAAAGCTTTACTATGACATTCAGTCAACAAAAAAACACTGCTCAAAGCGTTAACTTGGCCCATTCAACTTCACAAACTGGAAGCCTGCTCAATTTTAAGTTAAGCAAAATTTGCAAGAAGAGGGAATTAGAAGAGGAAGACAGAAAGAGAGAAAGACAAATAAAATATAGAGAGATAGAGAGAGAGATAGAGAGAAGAACACACCCTGCTACCAGCTCCTGGATTCCAGCAGTGTTCAGACAGAAATTCCAAGAGGAGCTAGGGTCAACGTGTGTGCTTGCCTTGTGGTCAGCCTAAAATACCCCTTGGTCTTCCTGGGCCCCTCCCCCAGATGGGACTTTGGGTCATCTGGTCACTCAGGAGCTGGGCTGGGGGCTGCAGAGGTGGGTGTGGAGCATTGCCTTTGGTGTGCCAGGGATTGGCAGACACTGCTGGGCTGGGATAGAGGCTCTGGGGGATTTGGGTTACAGGGTCAAGTCAATGCTTTGAGAAGTGCTGGGGTTCAGGGCAGGGTAAGGCTGCCTCTGCCCCTTCCTCCCCCTCACGCGAAATGTTTCCAGCCAACAATCTCCTCCAGTCTCTCACAAGAGGCAATGTTGGAGGTGGAATCCCAATTCTGGCCGTGGGCACCTGGACAAGAAGGACAGTTCTTTTCCGTAGGAAGGAAAGTACAGAGCCCCAGGGTTTGGAAGGCAGGTGAGAGACTCACCAGGCCAAGGTCACCCAGACTTGTCATTAATGGCAGATTTTGTCTGGGAGCAGGCTTTGGATAGAGGGAATTTTTGGAGGTGGAATCCCAATCTCAGCCATGGGCACCTGGAGAAGCAGGACAGGGTTTTTTTCCCATTGGAAGGAAAGCACAAAGCCTTCCCTAGAGTTTTGGGGACAGATGGGAAGTGACCCTTGTGAAACCACTGCCAGCCAGACTTGTCCTGACAATATTCCCATGGGAACTATCCCTGGATATAAGGAAGTTTAGCAGTGAAATCTGAATTCTGGCCGTGGCTGGTGCATTTGCCAGCATTGCCATGGGTTAGCACAGGAGGGGGAGATTTCCCCTTCGAGAGAAGCTCGTATTTCAGTTTTTGCATTCAGGCAGCTCCAGATCCCTCAGCTTTGGTTGCACGGCAGCTGGAAATGCAAGCGCAGGAGCTCTCTTTGGGCCCAGCCACAGCAGGTGACAGCAAGGACAGGGCCCTGGCAGTGTGACATGTGCAGAGAGCGCCTTCAGCAAACGCTGGGGGCTGGAACTCTGTGCAGAAAAGGCCCCGGGGGTCTCTGCACCCAGGCTAAAGGAACAAAGTTCCATTTCTGGCCTGGCTGGGGAGCACCACAATGGTGCCTTTTCAGGGCAAGCTTCCATTGCCGGCTGTTCTCTGAGCCCCAGAGGGGATTCCGGGGGGCCAAGGGACTGAGAGAGGGACTGTGCAGGAGCCGGGAACAGTGAGAGAGCCCAGGCTCTGGATTTGTGTTTATTTTAGAACTTCCTGTGTGTCTAAAACATTCCTTGCATGGTTCTGCCTTGGGAAAGGGGAACTTCCTTGGTGGCACCCTGGGCTTGGCACACACCTGAGGATGTTATAAATGACCAGAGCCAATTTCCAAAATCAAAGATTTATTTAACAAATTTGAAAAGCAATTTCGGGAAACGCCACGATAAATCAGGACAACATCGGTCGAATGTTGGGTGGACAACCCGGGAGCAGCAAAGGGTGCTTCTCCGGAGTACTGCCCACAAATTCGGGGTCTCAGGGGAGGTGTTTTAGACCATTTTTCTACCCTGAGGCGAAAACAAGACGGTAACAAAGAACCCGAAGAACATGACATCATGTACATAACATAATCATTGAAATGTCTGGTGTCCGCAAGGGATATCTGAAAGAGTTTCCTGAGAAATTGAGAAGACGTCTGAATGAAAAGTCTCCGAATCTTCTGTCAGAAGGTTTCTGCCCAGATTGGTATCGGATCTCCTGATGAGCTGTGAAGATGTGGCCAGCCCATGCTTAATGGGCCGTTTCCCGGTTACCTCTCTGGCAGATGTCGAGGTAACACCTTTGGACTGTGAAAAGACTGTGGTATGCGAAGAGATGCCCTGGAACTCTTTCCAGGAATTCAGGGTTTTTTTACATTCCACTGCAAAGTTTTAATACACACAATTTTAATCCACGAATTTAATACTATGTATCTATTACAAGGAGATTGTCTGTTTTCCATGGGGAAGCTCAGGGGTTTTAGATTGCTAAACTAAAAGAAAGGAAACCCCTCGTTGCCTGAGTGCACCCAGTTCTCCGAGCAAAGCAGGTCCCACGTGAGCGAGGAGAGGCAGGATGGAGTTGGGGAATGTGGAGCAAGGTTGTCCACTGGGTCAGAGCTCAAGGCACAGCTTCTCTGAGCAGGCCAGACCTGCCTGCTTAGGAGAGTCCCTGGGTCAATATGAGTCACTGAATGCTGCAATCACCTCTGCTCTCAAGAGAAAAATACACCCTTGAAAATAGGAATGTGCGTTTATTAGAAGCCCTTTGAAATATTTCTCTGTAACTCTAGGAAAAAAGATCTCCCAATGAATTGCAACAGACCACGGGGAAATCAAGGGAGAGCTGAGAGATGAATTTCAAAGGAGGTAAGGATTTGAGAAAAGTTAATGTTTTAGCTAAAGATAAGCTTTGCCAGAATTAGTTCAAGTAGGTAGCTAGATAAGCTGTACTGGAAAGAATTAGAAGTTAATGGTTAGATGAAAGGATTGCGATCAAGGATAACGATCCTGGATCTAAATAACTAATTGCTTGTCATTTTTGTGTTTGTTTAGCTGTGTTTATAATGAGAAACAGAAGAAACTGATAAATAGATTTAGGAACACAGACAATTGTAAATCCTCGAGCATCCTAAAACCCATTCAACAGTCACGGAGAAAGGAAACAGGAGTTTGACCAGTTATCATTTATCTTGATATCCATTGAAAAGGTTGAAAGTTTACAATGAGGAAGACTCCACTTACTTCCTTTTTTTACGCCCCCTCCCCATATAAAGGACCACTGACCCAATTCAAAGAACAAACCACACATGCTTAATAGCTTTTTAGCTAATTATAATATGAAGCAGAGAATGGGAGGTTTTAGTGCTATAAATATGTATTAGTATTTTGGATATTCAACACTTTTGAAAAGAAAGAGATTTTGTAACTTGGCAGTGCATTTTAGGGAGTGATCGCACACAACTGCCTGGCGTTGCATTAAACATATACTTTCTAACTCTAAACTGTTAGAGAGTCTTCTGTCTGTCACAGTTGGGTATCGATAGTAGATCAATATCCATATTTTAATGTCAGCAGTGGCACAGGAAACTCCCAGCTGATGGGAACAAACTTTCTGGCTGACTTCAGAGGCCAGGACAGAACTGAGTGGTTTCCCTCCTGTCCCCCAGCCCTTCCTGGCCCCAGGGGCTGATGGCATTTGTGCTCCCTCAGGTTCATCTCCCCACACCAACACCATGGGGGTGCTCAGGCCTGCTCTGGGCACTGCAAACAGGGGCTCCTGAGCCAGAGCTGCCGTGTCTGTGCCTGCAAGGATGCGGCCCCCGTGTGAGCTGGGAGAGAGGCCAGGGCTGCTCTCAGAGGGGGGATGTTGTTGGCAGGTGCATGAGGACGCTCTGGGATGCTGCCCGGGGGTGTCCAGCACAGTGGGGATGGATCAGCCCCTGCTCTGCTGCTCCTTCCCGTCTCCCCCAGGGACCCTGCAGAGCCCCAGCCGTGCTGTTTGCCCCCAGCCTGCCCACGGCCACCCTGGGGCTGCTCACGGGGCTTTTCCGTGCACAGCATTGGGCCTGGGCGTGTTCTGGAGAGAGCCTGGGCAAGGAGCCTGGAGCAGCGAGGCCCTGCCCTGAGGCGTCAGCGCTGCCCCAGCGGAGCCCATGGCCTGTCCCTGCTGCAGCCCCGGCACTGCCAGCCCCAGCCCTGTGCCCGGCGCCGAGAGCACTCCGGCCCTACAGCAACACCAGGGCCAGGAGGGCAGCGGGGCAGGGCCACGGGAGCAGCGCTGCCAACACCAAGGGCTGCTGCTCCTGGGCACAGCTGCTGTGCCAGCACTGATCTGCCCCCAGCTCTCATCCAGAGAAGAGAACCAAAGGGGGATCTCTGCAGAAAACTTGCCTGCCAGATCCTTGGGTTCCTTTAAAGCCACCAGGAGTGCAGCCCCTCATTGACACAGTCTGTGGCCACAGGGAAGGTGGAGACAAACAAAATGAGAAATGGCACAAACAGTGACACTGCTTTGTGGACAATATTACAAAAGTAAAACAAAGGAAAAGAACCTCCAAAGTAAAGCAACAAGAGGTATCAAAAATGACTTTTATGACAAGTGATTTTGAGAAACTGGCCAGCAGTTTAATGTTTGTGAAACCATCCAGCCATCAGTCTTCCACACTGCATCCTCGAGCTCCTGCTTCCTCAGGCTGCAGATGAGGGGGTTCATGGCTGGAGGCACCAGCGAGAACAGAACTGACAGGGCCAGATCCGGGGATGGGGAGGAGATTGGGGGGGGCTTCAGATAGGCAAACATGGCAGTGCTGAGGAATAGGGAGAGCACGGCCAGGTGATGGCGGCAGGTGGAGAAGGCTTTGTGCCGTCCCTGCTCAGAGGGGATCCTCAGCACAGCCCTGATGATCTGCACATAGGAGAAAACAATGAACACAAAACAACGCAATCCTAAAAAGATGGAAAAACCAATGAACCCAAACTCCCTGAAGCAGTAGTTGGACTAGGAGAGCTTGAGGATCTGGTGAACCTCGTGGAAGAACTGGCCCAGCGCATTGCCATGGCACAGGGGCAGGGAAAATGTATTGGCCGTGTGCATGAGAGCATTGAGAAAGGCACTGGCCCCGGCAGCTGCTGCCATGTGGGCACAAGCTCTGCTGCCCAGGAGGGTCCCGTAGTGCAGGGGTCTGCAGATGGACACAGAGCGGTCATAGCACATGATGGTCAGGAGCAAATACTCTGCTGACATGAAGAACAGAAAGAAAAAGAGCTGTGCAGCACCTCCCGTGTAGGAGATGGTCCTGGTGTCCCAGAGGGAATTGTGCATGGCTTTGGGGACAGTGGTGCAGGCCGCTGAGGGCCAGGTTGAGCAGGAAGAAGAACATGGGGCTGTGCAGGTGGTGGCCGCAGGCTACGGCGCTGGTGACGAGGCCGTGGCCCAGGAGGGCAGCCAGGGAGATGCCCAAGAAGAGGCAGAAGTGCAGGAGCTGCAGCTGCTGCGTGTCTGCCAATGCCAGCAGGAGGGAAGCGGCTGATGGAGCTGCTGTTGGACATTTGCTGTGGCTTTACATGGGGACATGTTCATGGATAAAGGACAGTGACAAGTCAGGGCTGGCTGCTTTGAGCCAAACATGGGTCATTCCCTGTAGACTGTCCCACTGTGATTCACCCACCCTTGTTCCTGCTCTGGGAAAACCTTCACCCAGGTCCCTGCCTGAGCTCCAGTTGTGCTGTCTGAGTGTGCCAGGAGCAGCCAGGCCTGTGCATGGGGGCTCTCCAGGAGCCGTCCCTGCCCCGCTGCCCTGGGTTTTTGGCTATGTGGCAGAGGGACAAGCCTGGGTATTCAGGATTTGTCAGTGGAATCACTCCTAATGCAGAAAGGCTTGTTGCCATCTTCACTCCCACTTCTAAAGGGCATGGAGAACAGGAAGGAATTATAGGCATTATTTTCCTGCCCACACATCATTCCTGGTATACTGAGGTCAGAAATCCCCAGCATTTCTGCTGCACCAGACCTTGCCCAGAGCAGAGGGATCCCTGAATGTCTCACCCTCTCCAAAGGTCTCTGGGCAAGGTCCTCAGCACCCCCTTCTGCCAAGGACACTCACAGCTCCCTTGGCAAACCCAACAGCATTTCCTCAGCTGTGGCATCTCTGCACTTCCCCGTGGCACATTCAGGGAACTGCCAGAGGCTCTGGCACAGATCTGCAGGCAGGAGGGCAGCTCAGAGCTTGGAAGGACGCAGCAAGGAGATCCCCGGGTGTGCCCATGATGGGGTCTCAGGGAGGGGGCTCAGCTCATTCCCCTTTCCCATGGACTGCTTTGCCCACAGCCACACAGCTCACAGGGAAGCTCGGACACCCCATTCCCATGGACACAGCTGCCTGGCAAGAATCCCAAGGGCAGTGCCTGGCTCAGCTGCTGCAAATGCCAGAGCCTCCCTGAGAGCACCAGATGACAGTGACAGTATCAGGGGAGGGCAGAACCAAGAGAAGATGTTGTGGGGCTGTGCCTGGGAGGGCAGGGCAGACACAGCCAGGCACTCAGGACAGTGTTCCCGTGCCCAGCTGTGCACAGCACCTCCCACACACCCACAGTGCCCTCCTGCCCCCAGCACTGCTCTGTTCAGCCCCCTCTCCTTCCCTGAGCCTCTCCCTGGGCCTGGACATTTCCCTCCTGAGAGGAGCCTTGTCCCTGCCAGTGCTCACAGAGCCCATCCCACCCTCTGCGCCCTGGGCCCAGCCCTACAGAAACCTGCCTGTCTGCAGGGCCCGGCCTGGGGCAGGGTCTGTCTGCAGCTGGGCAAGGGCAGCTCAGGAGAGCCCTGCTGGGCCCTGCAAAGGGGATGCTGCTGCTGCTGCTGAGGGCTGAGGAGTGGCTGAAGGCCCTTTAGGAGGCTCCCAGCAGAGAGACTGACCACCCAAAGTTACAAATCAGGAGTCTCTGTACATGATTAAACGTGACTCTGATGATCCTAGGTGTCCCTTTCAACTCAGAATGTTCTGTGGTTCTGTGATTACAATTCCTGTTCTGCTTCACTCATCCTCTTTTGCCTATAATCAGAAGAGAAAAAAACCCCTTGCAACAGCGTTACAACAGTAAAGTAAAAACCAGACCTTTCTTGGAAACTTCCAGGTGTCTCAGTGGGAATGAGGAACACCCAGCCCCTGATTTCAACAATTGATTAGAGGTTGATTAATTAGGATATTTAACAGAAACATCGAATAGGAAATTCAGTATCCACAGCTACAAACCCCTGGGTCAACCCATTGGAGTAGGTCCAAGGGCTTCTTTGTGCCACTTTTTTTTCTGACTGCTCACACTCTGGTTTAAAAACAAAATGTTCATCTTGTAGGTCCACTTCCTGACAATAAGACTGGGCAGTATTTCAGGAATATATTTTGAAGCTTATTGTTCTAAAATCTAAGATAAAGGGTAGGAAATGTTGTAGAGTTAATTAAAGATTATAGTAATACAAGTATATAAAAGTAGTTGAATAGAGTCATAGTAGTTGAATAGAGTTGATTAAAGATAATAGTTTTATAACCACATAATAGTAGTTGACAGAGGTACGAATAAATGAAAAATGCATCAAAAGCAAAAATGTTTTTGTCATCACCCCAACTTTCCCATCCTTCTCCAAGCAGGAAATTGAAAACACTCTCAGGAAAGCTCCTGGTCTTTGCAGCAATACCAGGCTTAGCTTCCTTTGGCAAGTGTCCTCCGGAGCTGTGCCCAGGCTGGTCTGGAGCTGGGAGCAGCCCTGCCCCACACAGCCCCTCTCAGCAGCAGCACCTGCCCTGCTCAGGGTGGCTCCTTCCCCCCACAGCTTCTCCCCAGCGCTGGCAGCAGCTCCCCGGGCCAGCTGAGAGCTGTCCCTGGCAGGCAGCAGAGTCCCTGGCCCAGCGCAGCGCCCTGGGCTGCAGGACCCTGCTCTGCACGACAGCCCTGGGCACCCCTGGCTGCAGCCCCGGCTGCTCAGCCCTGCAGCAGAGCCCGGCAACAGGGAGCTGCCCTGTGCTGTGCCTCGGGTGCTGCAGCAGGGACACCCAGCCCTGCCCTAGGGCCACATGCCTGCTCTGCAGCCACGCTGAGAGTCTTCCTGGAAGGGCCTTAAAGCTGTGGGATGTGCCAGCTTCAGGAGATCCCTGCAGGAGCTGCAGCTTCTCTTCCCCCAGCCTGGGAGTGACTCTTCCTAACGCTGCGAGGATTTGTCCCCCAGTGAGCCCTCAGTGAGCTCTGCTCTGTGCTGCCAGCCCAGGCTGAGTTGAAGCCCTCTGTGCCTGTGTGCTGTGCCCGGGGTGGCTGCAGGCAGTGCCCCAGCCCTGCTGGGCTGGGCACAGGAGCTGCTCCTGGGCAGAGCTGTCTCTCTGCAGCGCTGCCCTTGCCAGGAGCTGCCTCTGTGCCAGGAGCCCGGCCCAGCTCAGCCGCACAGACACGGCACAAGGGCTTGAGTGACCCTCTCCAGGCTTGTGCTGAGGCCCTGAACATCAGTCCCTGAGAGGGAGCTGGAGAAACCTCTCAAGAATTCAAAGTCAGAATCCAACTCCAAAGTTTCTTGAAGTTTTACTGGGTCCCGCTGAGGGACACGACAGAGAAAGTGTCCCCAGGCCCCAGCCAGAGCAGAGAACTGCAGGCAGTGATGACACGTGGGGACAAAGAGAAGCCAAGTCTTGGTGCCCTGGGCCACAGCAGCCTCTGTGCCACCAAGGGCCGTGAGGAGTCACCTTGTCCTGAGGCCCTGGGGCCTCCTGGCACAGCCCCGGCAAGGCTGGGCACTGTCAGCCCCTTGTCCTGCCCTCAGCATCCCCCTCCCATCCCAGTGGCCTCAAGAATGTGCTGGAAGGAGTCCCTGGGGAGCCTTGGGCAGGAATGGCCCTGGGGGCTCCTTAATGCTCCCAGGGACTGCAGGCTTTTCAAAGGACTTAGGGCTTTGCTTTTGCCTTGGAGTCTCAGAGAGGTTTGTGCAATCACGGCCTCCAGTTATCTGCTTTAATTAGTCCCTTGAGAGGCTTTGTCAGTAATGACACTCAGTGCACTCATTAATGCTTCAAAGCACTTCAGGTTTTTAAAGGTACTTGATGCTTCCCTTTTAAAACTGACTTTGTGAAAGGTTTGTGCCATTGTTGCCCAAATTATCTACTTTAACAAGTCCTTTGAGATTCTCAATCAGTAAAAGCACTCAGTGGGGCCCGTCAGTAATTCCGGCTACTCAAGGTTTATACAAGGACTTTTTTTTGGCACTGAGTCTGAGAGGTTTGTGCACTCGTGGCCTCCAATTATTTGCTCTAATCAGTCCCTTGAGATTTTTACTCAGTAACAACACTCGGTGGAGCTCATTCATGCTTCAAGGTAATCGGGGACATTTAAGCACTTCTTTTTGCCACTGAGTCTCTGAGAGGTTTGTGCAATCATGGCCCCAATTATCTGCTTTAAGGAGTCCCTTGAGAGCTGTGCATTGACACTCAGTGGGGCTCATTCATGCTTTGAGATACTCAGGGTGTTTAAGGTACTTTGGGTTTTTCCTTCCCACACTGAGTCTCTGAGAGGTTTTGGTGCAATCCTGGCCTCCAATTCTCTCCTCCAAGGACTCCATGAGGAACCTGTGTTGGGGATGGACCTCAGGGTGACCCTTTAATGCTTCCAGACACTTTGGGTTTTTCCTCTGACTTTGACTCCTGGAAAGGTTTGTGCAATCTCTTCTCAGGCCCTGAGGTTCCAGGGCTCAGCACCAAATGCATCACTGGGCTCATTAGGAGAAAGCAAGTCCTGACAAACCACGGCTGTGCCTTTATTTCCTTCTGGCCTGGTGCAGTTCCTTAGGAAGTCTTTTTTCCTAGAGTTATGGAGAAATATTTCAAAGAGCGTCGAAGGAATCAACACCCTTCTTTTCAAAGGGGGTATTTTTCTCTTGACAGCAGAGGTCATTGCAGCATTCAAGTGACTGATACTGATCCAGGGTCTCTCCTAAGGAAGTCTGGCGTGGTCAGAGGAGCTGTGCCTTGAGGTCTGATCCACTTTGGACAACCATGCTCCACATTCCCTAACCCCATCCTGCCTCTCCTCACTCACCTGGGACCTGCTTTGCTCAGAGAACTGGGTTCACTCAGACAAAGAGAGGTTTTCTTCCTTTTTTAGCAATCAAAACCTCCTAAGTTCCAAACAATCTCCTCAATTTGTGGCAAGCCCAAGGTGTCACCAAGGAGGTTCCCCTTCCCCAAGGCAGAACCATGCAAGGAATGTTTTAGACACCAATGAAGATGTACAATAAACAAAAATTTAGAGTCGGCTGGAGGCAGAATTAGACCAACTCCTCAAGGACAGACAAGCTTTGAACTCCTTGCAAGTCAAAGCTCCAGGTGGGTTGTTGGGAGGTGTGTGAGTGAGGCAAGAGTGAGGGCAAGGGAAATGCAGAGAGCCCTGGAAGTGCTTCTGTGCACACAGGCTGTGGGGAAGGGCGCTGCAGCCCAGGCCTGGGCCAGGAGTGAGGCTGGATCATCATCCCAAGCTGCCCGGGGCCATGGCAAGGGGCTGTGGCCACGGACACTGGCCTGAGCCCAGTGCCTGGGCCCCTTGCCCAGGGCTGGTGTCAGTGGCCAGAGCCAGAGGGGATCCCTTGCTGGGGGCTGTGCCACGGCCACCTGCCCTGTGCCGCGCCGGCTGCTCAGGCGCCGCGGAACCAGCAGCAAACGCCGCTGCCAGGGCCAAAGGCAGCTCAGCCAGGCAGAAAGGGGCAGTGCTGGGCACTGGTTCCATGGCAGCCCTCACTGGGACAGCACACCTGGGTCACCTGTCCCGGCAATTGCCACGGAAACCTGGCTCATTGGGAATGCAATGGTGGACAAAGGTTTTAGGAGGGCCTGTCCCAATAGGACAAAGGGTGCTGGTTTTAAACTGAAGGAAGGGAGGTTCAGATGCGGAGAGATAAGGAAGAAATTTTTGAGGATGAGGCTGGTGATCTACCAGGACAGGCTTTCCCAGAGAGCTGGTCAATGCCCCCTCCCTGGAAACATTCAAGTCCAGCTGGGACAGGGCTCTGAACAAGCTGATCTGGTGAAAGATGTCCCTGCTCATCGCAGGCGTTTGGATGAGATGAGCACTGCAGAGCTCTTCCCATCCCAACCATTCCAGGATTGCATGGGGAGAAGGGGCTGCTGGCTGGACTCCATCCACTCCCTTGACTCCTCCTTGTCTCTGCTGGAGCCCACATCCAGCAGCCAAAGCCAGCCCCTTCTCTGGCCTTTCCCCCCCTGCCCCAGGGGCTGCCAGAGCCAGGGAGGCACAGGTGACCTTGAGGCTTTGCAGGGCTCAGGCACAGCGGCTGTGCCAGAGTCAGGGCTGAGGTGTCACTCTGCGGGCTGGGGCAGAGCCCAGGCAGAAATGAGCCCTGAAGCAGCAGCTGTGCAGTGGGGGCCAGCAGGCCGGGCTGCCAAGGGAGGCTTCTGGCCATGGCCTGGAAGCAGCTGCTGCTGCCAAGGTGCCTTTGGTGCCTCGGGCTCTCCCTGGCACAGCTCCCAGCACGGCACTCTGCACTTGTGCCCGAGCCCTTCGTTGTGTTGGCTTGGCCTGGGGCTTTTCCTGCAGTGGGACCTGCCCTGGTCATGGCACAGGAAAGGCAGTTCCTCATGGAGCAGGAGGCTCTGCCTGGAATGGGCTCAAACAAGTCCAACAAGGCCCTGTTTACTTCAAAATTGCTTCCTAGAGCACTATATTCTATATAATTGTTACAGCTCCTATACTGTGGAGTAAATAACTCTCTTTTTTCTATTTGCTCTGTTGTGTAAATAAATCTTTCTGTCAAATCCTGATCAGAATCAGTCATAGCTGTATTTATGGAAATATATCTGGTATTGGATCGGTAATCCTTGGGGACAAATTGCATTGCAGTTCAATTCCACCTGTCCAGTCTTTTACACGTAAACCTTTGACAAAGTCTGGGACTAGGATTGGATCCAGCCACTCCCAGTCTCCTCTCTTAGATGGAATTTGAAAAGTCAGGCATCCTGGAGGGGTTTGAGGATCCATGGTGTCTGTTGGGTGTCATTTCTCCACCTTGTGACTCAGCAGGAGTTTCTCCAGTGAAGAAATGAAGCTTTTGCCTGAAGCTCCCACTCTGCCCATGACAGGAAGCTGTCAGAGTCTGTCCAAGGATGTGATATGCCTCACTACTGTCTCCAATGATTGAGGACTGAGACCCCAGGCTCTGAAAGCAGCCCCTGGCCTGGCTGAGGTGGAACGCTTGCCAAGTCTCGGAGGACTGGTGTGCATCTCCATGAGAACGGAGTGCAAGAACAATGGAACTGGTCACAGTGGACTGAGCCAGGGCTGCCTGTCCAAACTGGTCTGTCCATACTGGAGGTACGGTTTGCAGCTTGTTCCTGAGCACTCAGCCTTTACACAGCTGGTTCCTGCTTTGGCTCTGTGCCCCTTGCTTTGCTTCCCGCCTTGACCAACCTATAGAACCTCTGGAGACGCCCGCTCACTTTTGTGATCACCCCACTGGAGAAGATCGCGTCTATAGGCATCGTTAGGCGTCGAAGACTCGACCCTCCACGTTCATAGCTATAATCCCCTTCCCCTCTTTCTCTCTCTTTCTTACTATTTTTTATTTCTCTCCCCACTATGGCATTTGTTGGCACTAAATAAAGGTGCATTTGTGATTGAGTAAACTGAGTTTGTCCCCCGCTGTGTCTTTTGTGCTCTGAGATCCCTAAAACGAACCATCACGAACCCCGCTTGTGTGAGCGGATCGTGACATTAAATTGGCGTCACGGACAGGATCTTGATGGACAGAGGGGTTGCGGGTTCTGTATAGCTTGTAACAGGGGAAGGACCCTCGTCTCAGCCGCACCTAGCACGCCACTTCGGTGAGCGCTGTTAGAAAGCAAGGGGGGCCAGGGAAAATTCCCGCGCACTGTACACACCCAGGCGTATAGCACTCCCTGTCATCAGGATTTCACAAAAGGATCTCATTGTGCAAAAGATGGGACTGTAGTTAGTTTTTGTATGTTTTGGGCTGCTTGGTGTCGTTGAGGAGACAACTCTTTGGAACTAAGGTGAACCTCCCAGGCAGTTTTGGTCTCCTCTCCCATTCCAGGGAAGCAAAGGGAAACACAGTTTTAGCTGTGCCTTTGGTGTAACTTGAAGCGTACCTCCCTGAGAGTGGTTTTGGTCCCTGCACAAAATGAGTGAAAAAGATAAGAATGCATTTTATGCTTTGCTAGCAAAACATGGTGCTAGACCTTCTCCAGACGGAGAAAGGTGGGCACAGAATAATTGATTGTAACTTTGAAAACATTGTAGATAGAATATATTCTTTGCAACATGATGCTAGATACAAACTGGGCAGAAATAAAACCATTCTTTGCTCAGTTTTGGGGGCCTGTCTTTCTGCAGCCATAGAAACCCGTTTTGAATGGGTGAGTGAAGAAAAAGCAGTCATAGAATCCCTGCAGAATTAGGTAGAAGCTTTGCAAAAACAATTAGAACAGGAAAGAAATCAGAATTATTTGCTGCAGATTTCCCTTGCAGAAGGGCGAAGTAAAAACTTAAAATCTGCAGATTCACCCACTGAAGGAAAAATAGAAGGAAAGGAGACATACAACATGAAACAAATATACCCTCAGAAAGAATTAGTACACATGCAAAATTGTGGGGAACACTGTTGCTCCAACTTGAGACCTCTCATCAAAACAGAATATAATTATATAAATGAAGAAGATGATCCCCACATAACCACCAAAGAAATACCATACACAGCCACTGAATTAGCTAAATTAAAGACAGAATACTCCCGCCTCCCTAGTGAATCAGAGACAGAGTATGTCTTCAGAGTTTCCCTCACAGGGGGCGACCAAATTAAATGAAGTGAACAAGAAGCAAGTGGCTACTGGGGACATGGAGTTTTCTTAACAACAGGAAACACACATGCTCCATGCTCCCTGACACAGCGTGCAGCTCACTGGGCAGGGGGCTTAAACCCCCTTGAGAGGGGCGACCCTCTGGCAATAGTCGGCACCTCAGACCAACTCCTAGAAAACATACACAAAGCTGCATGCTTGCAAATGATACAGGAAAGAAAATGAATCTCTGGCTGTGAGTCGCCAATGCAACAGCCTGTCAAACCTGAGACTATGACCCCACTCATTCGAGGTTTGCCAGAGTCTCTTAAACCAACAGCAATTTTTCTTCCAAAAACAATAGCATCTATCTCCTCGGTAGATAGACTTGAAAGATTTCTCGGACACACAAGAGATCAAACTGGTTCCACTGACTCCACTGACTCCTCACCTTTTACAACTCCTAGCACACAATCTAACAGCAGTTATAAACTTTGGACATGGAGTGAGGTAGCAGAGGAGTTAATAAGTTACAGTAGAAAATATGGACCGGTGAAGTACTGTCTTGGTTTGGGAAGACAGGTATCTGCCAGGTAAAATTACAATCAGAGGCTCTTTGGAAAAGATTTGAGAAAAATAGAATAGCAATTCTTTACTAGTATGTAATGCAAAGCAAACAAACACAAAAAAACCCTTCACCAAACAACTACAGAATAACAAACGAAAACAGTATGTAGTGTTTTGAAAGCAAAACAAATGAGAGGCTCCAAGTCAGAGATACAATTTAATAGAAAAAAAGGAAAGAAAGTAAAATAAAATAGATGCAATAATACAAAAGACCACTGACAGAGTCAGAATACAACCTGAGCGGAGTGATGGAAGCAGTCCAGATGAGGTGGTCTTCCTGAAGCAGTGATCCTGTAGAAAGGTCTGGTAGCTCGGGTCCTCTGGGAATCCAGTGGGTAAGCGCCCCTCTGGTGTTCAGAGTCTCAGCTTATATCCAGGCTGGAATGCTGGGTTCCTCCCTCTGGGCGGAGCATCTCACAATGGGATGGTGAGTCATGTGATAAGGCCTGATGGGCCCATTAACAGGAGGTAGTCCAGGAGGGGGTTATCTGTGAGCTGTGCAGCAAAGGTGCTGATGGGCCCATTAACAGAAGATAAGCCAGAGTGGAGGAGGCAGGGAGCACTGCCTCACCTGGTTTCAACAGTTCATGAAGATGGTGATAGAATATACTTCAACCCAGGACAAATTTTTAAAGCCCCAAAATCCCCTAAATTCACCCCAAAATTCCCACTAAAAATTGGGATTTTTAGAGCCCCAAAATCCCTAAAAATTCACCCCAAAATTTCCCCCCAAAATGCCAAAAATCACCCCCAAATTCCCACTAAAAATAGGAACTTTTAGAGCCCCAAAATCTCCCAAAATTCACCCAAAATGCCCCCAAAATGACCCCAAAATTTCCCACTAAAAATCGGGATTTCAGAGCCCCAAAATCCCAGAACATGACCCCAAAATCCCGACTGAAAACTGAGATTTTTTTAAGCCCCAAAATCCCCCAAATTCACCCCAAAATTCCCACCCAAAATCCCCCAAAATTCCCACTAAAATGGAAATTTTTAGAGCCCAAAAATCCCCAAAATTCACCCCAAAATTTCCTGCTGAAAGTGGGAATTTTTAGAGCCCCAAAATCCCAAAAATTCCCCCCCAAAATTGAGATTTTTAAAGCCTCAAAATCCCCCAAATTAACCCCAAAATTCCCACCTAAAATCCCTCAAAAAACCTCAAAACTCCCACTAAAAATTGGGATTTTTAGAGCCTTAAAAATCCAGAAATTCACCCAAAAATTGGAATTTTTAAAGCCCAAATATCCCCTAAATTCACCCCAAAATTTCCACCCAAAATCCCTAAAAATGACCCCAAAATTTCCACTGAAAACTGAAATTTTTTAAGCCTCAAAATCCCTCAAATTTACCCCAAAATTCCCCCCAAAACCTGGGATTTTTAGAGCCCCAAGAATCCCAAAAATTCACCCAAAAATTGGAATTTTTAAAGCCCCAAAATCCCCAAAATTCACCCCAAAATTTCCACCCAAAATCCCAAAAATTTACTCCAAAAATTCCCACTAAAAATTTGGATTTTCAGAGCCCCAAAATCCCCCCAAAAATTCATTCCAAAATTCCCACCCAAAATCCCCCGAAAAAAACCCAAAATTCCCACTAAAAATTGGAACTTTTAGAGCCCCAAAATGCCCCCAAAATGCCCCTAAAATGACCCCCAAAATTCCCATTAAAAATCGGGATTTCAAAGCCCAAAAATCCCCAAAAATGACCCCAAAATCCCGACTGAAAACTGAGATTTTTTAAGCCCCAAAATCCCTCAAATTCACCCCAAAATTCCCACCCAAAATTCCCACTATAATTGAGATTTTTTAGAGCCCCAAAATCCCCAAAATTCACCCCAAAATTTCCTGCTGAAAGTGGGAATTTTTAAAGCCCCAAAATCCTCCAAATTCCCCCCAAAATTCCCACCTAAAATCCCTCAAAGAACCCAAAATTCCCACTAAAAATTGGGATTTTAAGAGCCCCAAAAATCCCAAAAATTCACCCAAAAATTGGAATTTTTAAAGTCCCAAAATCCCCTAAATTCACCCCAAAATTTCCACCCAAAATCCCCTAAATTCACCCTAAAATTCCCACTAAAAATTGGAACTTTTAGAGCCCCAAAATCCCCCAAAATTCACCCAAAATGACCCCAAAAATTCCCATTAAAAATCGGGATTTCAGAGCCCCAAAATCCCAAAAAATGACCCAAAAATGCGCCCCAAAAATCAGGATTTCAGAGCCCCAAAATCCCAAAAAATGACCCCAAAATTCTGATTGAAAAATGGGATTTTTGAAGCCCCAAAATTACCCAAATTCACCTCAAAATTCCCACCCAAAATCCCCCAAAATTCCCACTAAAATTGAGATTTTTGGAGCCCCCAAATCCCCAAAAATGACCCCAAAATTCCCACTAAAAATTGGAATTTTTAGGAGCCCCAAAATCCCCAAAATTCACCCAAAAATTGGAATTTTTGAAGCCCCAAAACCCCCAAAATTCACCCCAAAATTCCCACTAAAAATTTGGATTTTTAAAGCCTCAAAATCCCCCAAATTCACCCAAAATTCCGACTGAAAATTGGGATTTTTGATGCCCCAAAATCCCCAAAATTCTCCCCAAAAATCCCAAAAAACCCCCAAACCTCCTCCCAGTACAAACCAGTACAAACCAGTAAAGAAAAACCCCAAACCAGTACAAACCAGTACAAACCAGTACAAACCAGTACAAACCAGTCCCCCCAAATCCCTTCCCAGTTCATCCCACTTCATCCCAGTGACCCCTAAACCCCCTCCCAGGACAAACCAGTAAGGAAAACCCCCAAACCAGTACAAACCATTATAACCCAGTACAAACCAGTACAAACCAGTACAAACCAGTATAAACCAGTAACTCCCAGTATCCCCCAGCGCCGGGCCCTGGTGCTGAGGCACTCCCTGGAGGCCGCCGAGCGTCGAGAGATCCCAGTTCAAACCAGTACGGACAGGTGAGGGCACTGGGACGGGGACTGGGGGCACTGGTTTATACTGGGATGGACTGGGAGTGGGTTTGGGTTCACTGGTTTATACTGGGATGAACTGGGAGTGGGTTTGGGGGTCACTGGTTTATACTGGGATGAACTGGGAGTGGGTTTGGGGTCACTGGTTTATACTGGGATGGACTGGGAGTGGGTTTGGGGTCACTGGTTTATACTGGGATGGACTGGGAGTGGGTTTGGGGGTCACTGGTTTGTACTGGTATGGACTGGGAGTGGGTTTGGGGTCACTGGTTTATACTGGGATGGACTGGGAGTGGGTTTGGGGGTCACTGGTTTATACTGGTTTAAACTGGTTTTGGGGTTTCTGGGCGTGGTTTAACCTTTGCCCCTCCCCCCACAGGTGAACCGACCACGCCCCTCATCAGGCCACGCCCCCTTCCCTTATATGGAGCGACAACAAGGGCGGGGCAAAATGGGCGGGGTCTGGGTTGTACTGGGAGGGAGTGGGAGGGGCCAACGCGGCTCTGACCCCGCCCACCGCGTCGATATGTAAATTTATGTAAATGAGAGCACAAATAAACGCGAATGATGTCACTGACCACGGGGACTGGGAGTTACTGGTTTGTACTGGGAGGCGCCTGGGCGTGGCTCTGACCCCGCCCACCTCACCGAGGCGCCAGCCTCATGTAAATTTATGCAAATGAGAGGCGAAATAAACGCGGGTGACGTCATTTGTACGCCGAGGAGCAAAGCGGCGCCGCGGGGCACGACGGGATACACCGGGGCGCAAAGCGACACCGCGGGGAATGACGGGATACAACGAGGCGCAAAGCAGCGCGAGGCATGACGGGATACACCGAGGCGCAAAGCGGCGCGGGGCACGACGGGATACACCGAGGCGCAAAGCGGCGCCGCAGGGCATGACGGGATACACCGAGGCGCAAAGCGGCGCGGGGCATGACGGGATACACCGAGGCGCACAGCGGCGCGGGGCATGACGGGATACCTGCAGTTCCTCTCCTAAAGGAAGGCTCAGCCTGGGACTCATTCCTCTCTCTTCCAAGACACTACTTTAGAAAACTGCAGGATTCCAACCTAACCCTTCCTCCAACACAGGGGCCGGAAGAAAAGATTCAGAATTTCTGTCCACCCCCATAGGTTCAGCCATACAGCTATGGCAAAATGCATCTCTTCTCTGCACTCTTCTCACGTAAGATTTGTTTCTTTAATAAACCTTTCCTTGGAGGAGCAGTCTTACATCAGTAGGAGATTTATAGTATTTTAAGTAAATTTATAAACTGAGGGTTTGTAGTTGCACATACAGCAGAGATTCCAGATGACAGCAGAGCAGACCAAATGCGGCCAGACTGGTGTTTTAAAACTGAGGTCATCGACTGATTCCTGTGATCCACAATCCCAACACCAGGCCACACCTGGTGTTCTTGCCTCTAGAGAAAAGCACACAACCTGTTATCTCTGCTGAGCTCATTTGGTACCATTTAATACATATTTATTACACACTCACAAAATGGCAAGTGTGGTTGCATCACTACCACAAAATGTTCTTGGGGATTTACTCAATCATTGATGATTACAGAAATGGTAAGAAGAGAGGCCAAACAAGAAGAGAGTTAGAAGTTTGATCTGCAAGACAGTTCACACAAGGCCACAAAAGAAAACAAGCACTTTACATGTTGAATTTCACCCCTGTTTATGAGGTTTTCTCATGATATTTAACTTCAATTATCAAACACAAATTTTCAAACATACTAGTGAACATCCCTCAGTCCATAGTCTGTGCCTATTTCTTGCTCTAAGTTAGATGAGCAAACAGATAAAATTGTATCAGCTCCTTTGAACCGACCCATTTCAATTCAACTGTGGTTACAGCATTTCAACGGCGAACAAAAAGCATGCACAGCTGAGTTTCAGAATATATAAATACTCACACAAAGCAACATTTTCAACTCCAAGAGTGTTTAGTATGACACACTTAACTACCTCCAGTACCTAAGAGATCTGTATTGAAAAATCTGAGCCGTGTTACTAATTTTAAGTGGACACTAAAAAACCAAACCCAAACATTAACATGCCACATGTCCTGGCTCTCTTAGCACTGCATTGGCCATAAACACACAATAATTTTGATTCCAAAGATTTCTCAAGGTTTCCTGGGTTTTTGTTGTTCCTACAAGTATCCCAGCTTGTTTTTACTCACTGTACCAGTCTCAGGTTGTAAACACAAGTGGGCTGTGACTCTCCCATAAGCAAGTTTTTTCATGTGTTTGCAAAACTGACCGCACGAACGTGGTTACAGCTGCTCACATGCTCTACTGCCTACACACACTGAAATGCCAAACAATTAAGGAAGGCTCCAATGAATTCTCAAGATTTGGGATTTTTTTAAGAGCTATTTCAAAAAATAACTAAAACCAGTATTTGTTGATGCATTTACTACCACGTAATTGTACTAGAGCCCGTTGAAGAGACAAATTTGAGCTTTTTTTTTTTAAATGCCTTTAGAAAGTATCTTTACCGAACACAAGAATTGGTTTACACTAGCAAATCATCAGCCCAGGTCCTGCATTTCATCAGTGCTTGGACAGACAAAATGAATTTTGTACATCTATCTACCAAAGGATTGCTATTCTTGGCAGTTTATTATCCTGACTGGATCAATTAATTCCTTGCACTGGGGCAACAGGATGATGCACAGATAGACACAGAAGCTCAGAAAACCCTTAGAAATACCTAGTGACTGACCATGAGACTCTGGCCAACCTCAGCCCAAGCATTTTCTCAATATCCTCTGTACACTAATCTAGGGGAGCTATGAAACACAAGAAATCTCCCCTAACACAAATTACCACTCACCAGTGGCCAATATTACAGCCCTGACCTGATAAAAATATCCAGGAATCATCCGAATCAGATTTTTCTCCCTATCCCATCCGCTGGCAAAATTACACAAAGCAAAGTGTTTAAACTGCCATTATGTACCAAGACGGATGAAGATGCACAAGATCCTGTATTTGGTAACTGAAGTTTCCTCATGCAGCAAGGGGAGGACAAACTGGGGGAAGCAATCTCTTTGTCCTAGCATGGACACAGAAGAAAACCATTTAGTCTGAGACTAAATTCATGTCATAATGAACTTGTACCTTTGTTTGTTCCCACCGCTTTCAAAATATTCCTCTCTTAAAATAACAATCCTTTTGTTCAGGCTGCATTTTCACTTTCTGTGTTAAACACTTCCAAAACAACTTTGAATATCTGAGGAATTCAAGTTGTTGAAAACAGGGGCTGGGAGGAAAACAAATTAAACAGATTTGTTTAAGCCCAGTGTGCTTATATGAAAATCTTTCATTTGGCTTTCCACAGCTCCATCTGCATGGCGATCTCTCTAGACTCACGGACAGATTTAAACTTGACATTATCTAATGGACCTTGGGAAAAATCCTGCACAGCAAATTGAATTTTTAAAAGTGGTACTGCGCATTCAATGAGCAACTAATACATTACATTTACTTGAACTGCAGCAGAGGAACATTAAGGATAAGAAGCCCATTTGGAACTTACGTTCTTTAGCCTCCATTTGAATATACATTTCAGGTGTAGATGTTACAGTATTACGGGGCGGTTTTGAGTCTAGGCTTTGTGCAGAAATTAACAACTCCAGTATATTTGGTGAGGGGAAGCAGCAAAAAAATCCCATAAACACACTGTGCACAACCTGTGCCAATCCCACATGTGACTTGTGGCCTGACAGTGTTGTCAGCTCTCCATCTTAAAACAGCTTGGTTTTCCATTCCACTGAAACCAAACCTTTTCCACAGCATCGACACATTCCCTGCTTATGGCCAGCCTGTTGTGACCCAGCACCTTCACAGCTGGTTGTTGGGTGGGTGGGTTTTTTTGTTTTGAACCTTCTCCTTCACAACAATTCTCACTAGCACATGAACTTCACTCCACGTTACTCAACTGTGCCCTGCTTTACATTCCAGGCTGTCGAGACCATCCAGTTCTTCCAGGAATTATCTGCTCCTCCAGCCTACCAAAGTCTCTTAATCCTGTGCCATGGCATTTAGTTCATCCTGAAGAACGGTCTCAAGACAAACCCTGAGGATCTGTATTAACAGACCAATTCTTCCCTTCCAAGTACAGCTTCTTGCTCTCCCCTTCAGTCATTCCCTGTCCAGTTTACCAACCACCATTTTAACACCTTATTTTGTAATTTCCCATAGAGAACTACACAGACATGTTTCTTAAGTGTAGATAATGAACTTCCTACACCTAAACTATTATTTTATCAAGTTAAAGGACGGGCTACATCTGGCACCAATTACTTTGGACAAAAACCTCTCATCCATGTGTTATTTGCTGTTGAATCTGTCAATATTTTTTCAAGACAGGCTCTAGAAAGTCATCCATCCTCTTCAGACCAGAATAATTCTCTTGCCCATCTCCCTTCCCCATTTTTTTTCTTCCTTTTACACATTTCTTGTCTCTCAAAATGTAGTCATGATGTTTGCCAATAGATTTCACAAATCTCTAAGGGCCTAGTTCTTGAGTAAAAACAAATTAGAGATAGATGTTGATATTTGTCACAAATACATTTAATTCCTCATTTTAGACAGAGCCCTTATTTGGTTTGTTTAATCTCTGCAGTTCAGGCAAGCTCTTGCACATATATCGACTCACTTAATCCCTGCCTTCTTCCCTTTCTCTGCCCTCTTCTCACCCCCACACACAAGCACATGCCTCTACAGACCTGATAAAAAATTAACTTTCATCAGCAAGCTACTTTAGTCTGCAAATCACCCTGAGCAAAATATTGCCAAGTAAGGGACACACTACAGTTAAACATTAAGAAAAAGCTGCCCTAAAAAAGTGAAAAATGCTTCTTAGAAAGGATAGACAGGAGTCAGGAAAAACTAAACTTATAGCAAAATCTGGTTTCTTAAAATAATTCAATTTGAAGCAATACAAAAAGAAAAAAAACCCTATTCCTGTGTTTCCATCTGTCTTCGTATTTGTCCAATTACTAACCCAGATATGGAAACAAACCAATGTAATGCACTTCAACTTTATCCCTGGAGATGCCTCCTTGAAATAAGATTCAGAACCACAACTTCTCAATTCCTGTTAAAAATTCATTTCTTCGGAACACTGTTAGGCAGAACAGTGAGACAAAAACCTCTGAAAAAGAATGCACCACCAGAGACAGAAAATTATTTTGAATCTATTGAAAGCATTGATGTTAAATCTCGTTACAAGCTGAAGTCTGTAACAAAAAGTGCTATTTCCTACAGGACACTGAAGGACTGTAGGACACCATGTCTCCATAGGCCTGGGAAATGTGTTTTTAAAGATACTCCTTCAAAGGCTTCATCCAGAGTTTGGACAAAACTAGATGTCCAAGTTTCCTGTCTCTTGAAGTAACAAGTAAAAACAATGTTTTGAAGACTGTCAGGACAATCCTGGAAACATAAGAGCAGTCCACACAACCTCAAATCGTTCTCTTTAAGGAAAATGCTGGAACTGCAAGTTGGCACAAGGCAAATTTGCAAAACTTAAACATTTCCACAAGTTTTCTCAGCTGTTCTGCAGGGTTGCTGCAGTGTCCTCTGCTCCCAAAAAAAACAGGTTTTCCACTGTTTTTAGCTGCAGCTTAGCAGTGGTGGGAAAAACTGTGTTTTTGCAGACAGAGCCATCAGCTGGAAGATCTGAAATACTTTTCAAGACAAAGTTCCTCCTCTCTCATTCCCCAAAAGCAGTGTTATAGAGAACCTACGTTCTGGAAAACTCTCCACATACAAACCTCTGCACGTTAACAGGGAAAGAAAACAAGATTAAGAGAACACTGCAAGGACTGTAAAGTAAGAGGAATTCCCCTACAAATTGTTTTGGTTCTAATACTACTTCTAGTATGAACAGTTTCTCACTTCTATGATAATATCTTGCTTCATCCCCGAGTTCCCCAAAGCATAACAACAACTTCAGAAAAATAAAACAAGCATTGGGTTTTGTTTTGGTGTTTTGGTTTTTTTTGTTGTTTCAAAACACAGCAGAACACAGCAATATTTTCCCAACTGAGCAAGACAAAGTCACATTGTTCATTGCCACTCTGCCTTTTCTAATTTCCTGGTGTAAGCAAAAGAGATTGCTCTAGCCTGAAAACAGGAGTTATCATCCACCATCAAACTCAGCCTAAGGTATTAGCTCACATCTGTAATGATGATTCAAAGCTGCAGTGATCAATATCACATCACAAGTGTCCAATCCAGAGGGCATTAAAGGATCCTATTACTGCCTATCTGAAGGATCACACCGGAGTTTCAGATGATATCAATGCAAAGGTAGAGAAAAGAGAAAATTCTCACCCCACAGAAGCAGCAAATTAAACTCTCTTTAGGAAGCTTCAAGCTTCTACTTCATGTGGAAACTATTTTACTTCAATTTGTCATTTCCATGTTAAGACACAAGTTTGTCCCATGGAGGAGAACCCCTTCATAACCATCCACCACAACCTGAGGGTTTTTTTTTTTTCAGATGAGTGTCTAAATATTACACACACAAACAGCTGCAGGTAAACAGAACTTTGTCAACCCAGCTCAACACGGAATGGAAAAGGAAAAGCAGACACAGGGAAGTCAAAAGTCAACTAACAAAACTCAAAGCACATTGAAGAGAGCTGTATTTAAGCCAACACAGCTAAGAACTGCCAGCGGCACAAGATACAGGATTTTGTTCAGTGTTACAAAATGCCAGGTTTTTTTCTGCTGATTTACTAGATTTTGTGCAATTCTCTATTTTTAATAGAAAGATAAAGCTCATGAGTCACCCTGAAATCTGCAGCCAGGTTCTTTCACTCTCTCCTTTCCAAAGTGGCAAACATTTCAAATTAAGCTCTAATACAAAGAATACAAATGCACTAAAAGCTGTCTGTTCTTGTGTCCTGTATCAAGGTATGAAAATGGCACAACAGTGTTAAAAAAAAAGGGTTCTCTGGTACACAAAAAATGAGAATAGGCTAATTTTTACTACAGTGACTTTGCCACAAATCACTTTTTGCCCAATGCAAAGTTAAAACGCAAAGGGCAAAAAACGGTTCCCTGTAACTAGAGCAAGATCTACTTGACAAGTCAGTCACATTAGTGATCTTCTAGTCAAAAAAGGAACTTTTACCAAAACACAATATTCCCGCCCTGTTACACAGAGGGACTATTTGTAGATCTTCCACTGTAGTGCAGTCTGAAAACTTTTAATTTCCATTTCTGGCTAAAATTATTTTTTTTATCTTGACGTATGTTTGACATCAGAGAAATATTGGATGAGTTTAAAGTACAAGTAGGGCTTGTCTGCCCTCCTTTTCCTAAATTTATTCAGCCTTTTCCTTTGAAAGCAAACACCATTCTACATCTACAAATTCTACAAATCCTGCATCATAGGTCCCACACCTACAACTTCCCCACAATTCCTATGCAGCTCCATCCTCTACTGCCACAAGTACCTGGCGGCTCACTGAAGGAAACCATCACTTTTTTGGTTCTCCAGTTACTGTCAATCTTTCACTCCCTGTTCCGATTTAGTGGCACTACCCTGCTAAACTCCTATTTGGTTTGTGCCAGTTCTTCCCACTCCTTTTTCCTACCACCTTGTCTTGTCAGGCTCTTGCTGCTTTCTCTCTCCCCAGTCTAGCATGCATGAGGACCCTTTATGCCCAAGATACAACTCAGAGAAGCTTCCTGTCACCACATTTCAGAACCTCCAGAAAACTCACCTGTCATTAGGTGTAGCAGACTTATTCCAAGAGCAAAATGAAATCAGAGTTCGTTATTTCTAAATATACTTGTGATAGCTTTGATGGTTTTTTCCACCTCATTCCTCTCCTTACAGTCTAAAACATGAAGGTCTTAACCTTCTTTGTTTAGTAGAGAGTCAAGTTCTTGACTACAAGCACAATCAAGAGGGCAAAATTTTCCACAGCACATCACTGACAATCAGCAGAAACACACTGTGCATGTACAACATCAGAACTGTAGGCAATTTCAAACCTTATTCTGCATCCCGACATACCAGAGACACTATACACAGGGCATGAAATGAAAAAATGGCAAGAACTTTGTACACAAAACGTAGAAGGCCTTTGCCAGGAGTGAAGAGCAAAACTTTGTACAATACAAGCCTCAAATGTAATGATATTTACATGCTAAAACAATGACAGCCACAAATGACATAACCTTGCTTTTCTGTATTACAGAAACAAGGGTCGCTATTCCAAGTGGAACGTGAGGGCGGTCTGGCTGAAAAATCCATCACCTCACTGACCTCCACGGTCGATTGAACTGATTTGGAAGGCTAGATGAGTGCCCCATACAACATCAAGTCTGAGGGCATCCATCCTAAAGCTGTTTGCTCGCAGAGAACAACCCCCCTGAGCAGACGAAACCATCCATGTGTCAACAGTACATGGTACCTGCACTCCCCAAATACAGCAGCCAACGAGGCCCAGGTGGATTTGGAAGAGAACGTGAGTAGTCCAGCTTCCAGGACTGCAGGACACATGGAAGTGAGACCACCCCCAAACAAGCTCAAAACCAATTTCTAAGAGAAAAACGGGTAGTCTGTCTTCCAGGATTGCAGACACATGAAAGGGAGAGCCCCTAAACAAGCTCAAGATCCAGTTTTTGGAGAAAACAGGGTACTCAAACCACCATGACTGCAGACATACATTAGTGAGACCACCCCAAACCAATTCCAGTTTTATCTGCAGAAGAATATCAGGTGGTCAAGCTTCCAGGAGCAGAGACACATGAAAGTGAGATGCCAACAAACAAGCTCAGGGTCCAAATGTAGGAGAAAAAAGGGCAGTCAAGCTACCTAGACAGCAGATATATCAAAGTGGGACCACCCCCAACAAGCTCAAAGTTTAATTCTAGGAGAAAAAAGGGTAGCCAACATTCTAGAACTGCAGACACATGAAAGTGAGACCACCATGAAACAACCTCAAGGTCCAAATGAGGCAGAAAAAGGATTAGTCAAGCTTCCAGGACTGCAGGCACATCCAAGTGAGACCACACCTGTTATGAGTGGGCCAGGAGACAAATCTCCCTTTAAATGCCTGTATTAGGACAGCTTTGGGCGGGGAACCCAAGGGGTCACACACACCGCCACTGCTCCCTGGAGCGATGAGGACGAGGAGGTGAAACAGCTTTGCCAGGTGCCCGACAGAGCCGGGGCTTGCGTCCCCACGAGAGCCGCAGGAAAGCACAGGCTCGTTGACAAGCCGAGGGCAGTCACGCAGAGAGGGCACTATCTGACTTATGGCGACAAGACACGGAGCCCCAGCAAGCAGCCCCATGTTCTCCCTGCTCACTGGGGTAGTTTGGAGTCCTGTCTGGCTAATGGCTCACCGGCCCTAGGGGTTTTTAGGCGTCCACTCCACCTCCTGTGGGCACTGCAGTCCCAGGGAGTTCTCTGGTTTGCGTGTCGCCATCAGGGCTGTGAGGGGAGCAGCGGGAGCACGGCCCCACGGGAAGGAGACAGTTTCAAAATGGACACCGGCTCGAAATGGGGGGTGAGGGAGAGCGGAAAAGGTACACAAATGAACTTATTCACATGCAAACTTGTCACGATCCGCTCACACAAGCGGGGTTCGTGATGGTTCGTTTTAGGGATCTCAGAGCGCAAAAGACACAGCGGGGGACAAACTCAGTTTACTCAATCACAAATGCACCTTTATTTAGTGCCAACAAATGCCATAGTGGGGAGAGAAAAGGAGAATAGTAAGAAAGACAGAAAAAGAGGAGAAGGGGATTATAGCTACCAACATGGAGGGTCGAGTCCTCGAGGCTTTTGAAGATGCCTATAGACGCGATCTTCTCCAGTGGGGAGATCTCAAAAGTGAGCGGGAGTCTCCAGGGTTTTTATAGTCCTCTCCGAAGCGACAGGCAGTTGGCCAAACAGCTGGGGGAAATCATTGCAGTGTGTTCATTCAGAGAACCCAGAACAAGTCGGTCATCAGCAGGTACAGTGTCAACCAGTCCAAGTCAGCAGGTGCAGTGTCAGCAGGCGTGGTCACTTCACCGTGACTTGCCCATTGTTTCTGCTCAGGTTCTGATGTTCCCATATGGGTGCTGGGTGTTTTCCATCAAACACACCTGCAGGCAGCACTTGGCCAACATCCCACCTCAGCCAGGCCAGAACTCCTGTGTTGAGATTTTCAAGTCCCTTTTAGGGGTTTCAGTCTCTGTCCTTGACGATGGTCGTGAGGCAGATGAGGGATCTTCGGACCGTCTCTTACACAAGGGTCGGCAGGGGAGAAGATCCCACTTCAGGCTTCCACAACCCATCTCCAGGTTTCTCTCTAAGCCCTCCCGGTGTAGCAATGTATCTGAATAACTTGGGCCATTTCCTGTATCAGCCAAACTGTTTGTAGTGAAGATGACACCTGCAGTCTTCTTTTCCAGAGTTCGCAGGAATTCATCAAGGCTACAGGAACAACAACAGCTCTGAAAATAAGAGCCTAGGAAAGCCTCTCCAAGAAATGCAGAACTCAGATAGGAGACACATAGCACGGTGATGGACACTTAACCAATTAAGTGCCCTGAAAGATGCGTGCGTGCGTTCCTGCCTTCCTGCCTGCCTGCGTGATGGAGAAATAACTTAGCCGACCGAGAGAGACACCTGTACCCATGAAGAGTAGTGCTAGAAACTGGAACTGTAGCTTTATGTACACAAGAAAGTAGCTGCTGTTAGAAGCATATTGTTTCCTTCATTTCAGCAGCCCATTTTCCCCCTGTATCCCTGTGGCTACCTGCTCCCACTGCAGAACAGAAGCAGCACCCAGCCAGCAGCTCCTCAGTCCTGGCAGGTCAGCGGCACTTCCAGGAGCACACCAGGCTGGCAGCAAACTGCCCAAAGGGCACTCAGCCCTAGACCCTTCAAACCCTCCAAAGTAGCTTGGCCAGGGGGCAGGGTCAGCACCAAAGACACAGACACCAACCTCAGGAGCTCAGGGTCATTGGTGACAGCTCAGAGCAGCCAAGAACCTCCCAAGGAGAAGCTCAGCAATGCTCCCCAGCACTGCTACCCAAGGTGACCTACAGGGACTGAGATCCAGCACCAGGGACCCTAAGCCTCACCCCCAGCAGCTGGGAATCCCCTGTCACAACCCAGCCCTGAAGAGCCCCCCCAGAACTGGCAATTCCCGCGGGTGCGTCCGCCCGCAGGCCAAGAGGCTCTGGCTGTGCCGGGACAGGGCCCAGGTCGGGCAAATGCTGCAATAAACAGGCGCACACAACTCCCACAGCGGGAACAGCTGGGCTCAGCCTCCTCCGGCGTCGCCCCAAAGCCTGGCCAGGGCTTCAGGAGCAATGCAGGAGCTGCCTTTGGCCCCGCTCCTCCCAACAAGGCCACAGGACTCATCTCAGGGCCCTGTCCGGCCTCTGAACACAGAAAGGTCAAGCCATGTTTCACTAATGAGCACGGACCTAGCCCAGAACACTAATGATCCTGGCTACCGCACTGCCGACAGGATACAAACACAACATCTGGGTTGAAGGCTCACCCAGAGGTCAGCTTTGCCTCAAGACTCTGCTTCAGGCCTCAGGCCTTCAGGAAGTCCCAAGCTGCTTGAACCTCTGCGCAAAGCCTGCTCCCATCTCCTGTGGAACCTCACAGATCAGGCAGCACTTCCTCTGCCCACTCCTGAGGCTATTTAGCCTGCCAGCAAAGAGCAGGGGCTGACCTGGGAATGACAGAAGGCAGGGAGGGGAAAGGACCCTTTTGCTTCCATCCAGAAAGCCAAAGGCCGTCAAAAAACCCTCTGGTGAACACCTGAGCAATTACCTGAGCAGCACCGGGAGATGAGAGGCCTGGCACTCCTGACTCCCAGAGCTCCCAGGCCTGCCTTGCCACTCACCTTCATCCCCCGTCTTGGACAGCAAGGCAATCCCAGGGATGGAAATCCAGGCTCCTGCTGCTCCTGGAAGGAGGCACCCAACAGCTCCGTGCTGTTTTGTTTACTCTTTTATTTACTGCTGAAGTGATTCACATTACTTGACATACTGAAAGGTTTCTTATATACATAAGGGTATCAGGCCCTTATGATGTACCGGTCTGAGATGGCTGCAAGTTCCTACGGAAGATGGAGCAGGGCAGAAAGGGGAAATAGGGAATAACATCAGTGACATAAGCTGGACGTAAGAAGGACTTCTGGGGGGGAAACATGAGGTGCAGCTGTGCACTTCAGTTACAAAAGATGCTGATGTCGACTGGGGTTCTGAAACAACTTGAGTATGACAATATCAGCTGCTAAGTCTGATGAAAACAAGCGGGCAGATGGCAGATATTATTCTAAGGCCTTGTCTCAAGATGGTGCTACTGTGTGCTGGAAGAGGACAAACAGGGATAAACCGTGTAAGAAGTGGAAAAGTTGATGTAAAGATGGAAACCATTTCAGGGATTTTTTTTTTTTTTTAATCAGGGAAGGATGTAATGGGTTAAGAAGCCAGAGAAAGGCAGTTAAATGCACTGAGCTAGGTGGCAGCAACTTCTGAGAAATGCAATGCAAGGTAAAGTAAGGCTGGAGAATACTAGATGCTAGCTATTGGACAAGGATTTGGTAATATATCCCAGATTAAGAATCTATTACAAAATGAAGGTTAAAGAAGCATTTGTAAAACTTTGGGGTCGATTCTGGGCCATTCTTTTAGTCAGCTACAGAGAAGATGTCTCAGAAGAGAGACCAGGATGAAAGGAATGAACAAGTGCAGAGATGGCAGCTAGGGCTTATCCAGCATTCTTTGTCAACTTGGATATTTCATGTCATGTTCTTTTCCAAGAATTGGTAATAGCTGCGAAGTAAAAGTCTTCTCTGCAGCCTACCTTTTTGTAGGTTCTATTTTTCTAAAAGAGATCTGTGTTAGGTGTGATTCAGTTACATTTTATTGGTGGCTGTTAGATCTCATTTTGCTCAAATACTGTATTTAATAGACTGTTTAAATTGCAAAACAAAAGTTGCCTTCCTGGGGACTCTGACTTGCGTTACTCAGTGAAATAATTTAGACTATTTTACAGACTGCAGGTATTCGGCAGGCTGGGGAATGCCAGGATAGTGAGGCACAAGAGCACCTGGAAGTGAGCTTAGGGGAAATGAAGGGAAATTAACTTGTATTTTTCTCAAGGTTAATAATAAAACCAGCAACAGCAACAACAACAAAAAAAATCACCAAAAACCTGAACTGTGACTCTTCATTAAAACACATTTTCTCATCCCAGTGGCTGGAATATGAGCCTTGTTGCTGAAGCTAACTGGACTTTTATCACTGTTTCTCTGAGGCCATTAGTGAAGGTTTCTAAGGTCAATTTCTAAGCCAGTAGCTAGAAACAGTAGCTAGACCATTTGTAAAGTTGCCATTTACAAAACCCCTTTGAGAGAGTAATGGCCATCTTGCCAAATCTCTGTTTCTATACCTGCTTAGATTCTTTATCTGAGTAGTTATTGTACAACTACTTAGTATCTGAGCTTATCAGAGAGCTCCTTAAAAACACTGGGAGTAAACGTTTCGAGTTACAATGTTTTGAATTTCCCAAATACAACAGGCTAGTTTTCTAGCTAGAAATTCATGCTAGAACTGAACTCCTTTTGTACCCTCAGTACAAGCGTTTCCTTTTGTAAAGTAGTAGTTACACCTGTTTTCTCTTTACAAAGCAATGGGACAAAAGAGAAGCTCTCAGAGAGGCTTCTCTCTTAGGATGTGCATAGATGGCACTTAGCATCATGTGGCAGCTGCAGTGCAAGGAAGTAACGCTGTTTACTGGGATTCTGGTTCATGGTGACTTGGTTGTACCCTGTCCCATCTTCTGTTAAAGGACAAAGGCAGCCTTGTGATATCTGACTTGGCCTTTACTGGTGGATATAAATCTAGCAGGCACTTAAAACAGCTGCCAATACACTTGTCCTTTTGTTTTGCCCTGCTGCGCAGAAGATACACCTTTTGCATCATATCAGATGATAATGCATAGAAATTTAATAGTCAGAAATATGCATTGATTCTGTGGTAGATCAGGCTGGTGTTAAATTTTTTACACATTCCATTACCAGGAGCAAAACCAAGTGAAGGAATAAAATGTCCTAATAAGCACGCCATCCTGGATTTGCTCAGAGAGTTTAAGCTTAAACTCAGTTAATTGGTTCCAAGCTGAAGAAACAAGTAGTATAGTATTCTGGAAATAAGCAGCCCATGCCTACGGCTTTTGTTCTTTCTACTGGAAATAAACTTAAATTAGCGAAGTCAAATGGTATAAGGACAGAGCTTAATGTCTTCAATTGCACAGTCAAATAAGGAGGAAGATGAAGTTTTCAGGAAATTAAATATCCCCTTCAGTTCACACACATTCCTAAAACAATACAGCTGCTGAAGAGATGCATGATGTTCTCTCTTGGTTTATTCACTCAGGGCCAGAATTAATTTTTATTGTACTTATGTGATTTGATGCAAGGTGAAAGTTTGGTGTTGTTGGGGAAAAAGATGATTAGCTTCTAATAACCTGTAATAAGGAAAGGAGAGCATTTTAAGAACATGACCTTCCCACACACTGCAGTTTGTCTTCCTGTTTTACTACAAGTAATAAGCATCCGGATGAATGGGAAGCCCTGTCAGCAAACTTAAAGCACCCAGAAGGAAGCTGTGAGGGCATGGCCGCAAGACTGCAAAGGTTTCATCTTTCTTTCTTTCTTTCTCAGAGTTTCATGGTGTCCTGAATCCAGTCAAGATAACGACTCACATTTGTATAAACACCAGGTATGTCTTTGCGGCCACAGCCTATTCCCCAGCTGATGATTCCAATCACATCCATACGATCGTCCTTCACACAGACCAGAGGCCCTCCAGAGTCGCCCTACAGGGAAGTAGCAGATTAGTAACAATCTCTTTGTTTGGTTTGGCATTGCTTTTCCCACCTCCACTGGCTTTAAGGGTTCACTAGTGTTTACAGAAATACCCCATGCAGTATGCTCACAAATCAAGAGCTCTTAGTACTTTTACCTAAGTCACTTTCATGTTTCAGACTGCCTCAATGCTCATCTTATGAGGAGAGATACAGAAAAATATAACACCAAGGTGTCTAACTTTGTATGGAGCTCATTTATGAAATGCAGGTAAAATGCTGAAAAGAACAAAGAGAGGAAGGCCTTTATTCAAGCTATAAAGATACAAGGGGTTTTACACTGTTGTGTGTAACAGTAAGGCAAAATTATTAACTAGCTGTTTAAACAGAAAGGATGTGGATTGAATGCATGCCTTCCTTTTTCCTCATGTCATAGCTGTTTGTTCTCTACCATCTTTCAGCCTTTATCCTTCTTTGCACTACTTTTCAGTAGAGGAGCACCCCCTTCCTTCTACAGAACCTCCTGCTGAGTTTTGCATGCTCACAAAACAGAAGATACTAGGAAATGATGGGGTGGGTTTTCCTGTTCAGTTTTGTGGTATTTCCTGTATTTGGGATCTTCGGTCTGTGTTGCTCTGGTTTGACTGCTTAAGTGTTCCCTGCCTTCCCCTCCATGAGGGGTGGGGGAAGAGAAATTAAAGAGGAGCCACCAGTTCTATTCTGTTCATCAAAAGCCTACTAGGACTGCCATGTAGGCAAAAAAACTTCTTTAAACAATTTTCTGAAGCTTTTTGTTTAGTTAGCTCAAAGTACAGAGGAAAGAAAAGAGACAAGGAAAAGAAAAAAGAAGAACAGAATAGGGTTTACCTTGCAGGCATCATCAAGGTTCCTTGTGTCTCCTGCACATAACATACTGTCCGTTACTGTCCGGTTCTCTAGATACTGTGCTGTGCACCGACTGGCTGGGAACAATCTGACATGGCCTTCCTTCAGGTGCTCTGAATAGAACGGAGAAACTGGAAGGAAAATGACAACATATATACATACATATGTCTCTGTATGTGCATATATATGTTTTCTAAAAGTTGCAGTTCAGTTTCCATAGTTTAGGGGAGAGTGAACTGAAGTAGCTCTGTGGCTAAACTAAAATTTCCTTGCAAAAGGATTTTTTTTATATCTTGCGTGTTCCACTTCAATAATCAGAACCACTTAAATCTCGTTGAGAAAGAATATTGTCTCTTCAGCAAGCTAGAGAGGTTTTATGCAGGCTCCAAATTAAAGACTGCTGGGTTTCTTGGTGGATAAGTGATCTTCACAGAGTTACATCAATCAAAATGAAGTAACAGGAAATGTCTATGAAAATGCCTTAACCGTATGAAACAGGATCCTAACTTTTTAACATTAGACTTGTACTGACAAAAGTTAGATGCTTTGTCATACATAATACTGAGTAACTGCTACACTTACGTTGGAATGGAAGAGATTTGCATGGTTGATTTGGACGTGGGTTTTATTCTCCTGTACAGCTACAATTTCACAAAACTGGAAGTTGGCAGGATTGTTGCTATTCAGTAGAGTTTTGAATTACAGTTGCAGCATCTTTTCCCTTTCAGAATTTATCCTGTACTCCCTGTAAGCAATGCTGAGGACAAGCTTTAAAAGCACCTCTAAAAACACTTAATGCCACACTTACATGCTACATCTTTAGGTCTGTTCCAAAACCCCTGTGGGTCCAAACTGTGATTAGGTCTTGTATGATGGATGCTTCACAGTTTTTCTCTTACTAAGTTTACAAGTTAATGAACTTAAAGAAAACGGAAAAGGAAGAAAGTAAAATAAGAACTGGGGTTTTTTTGTTTGCTTTAAATACAGGTCCAGCTGTGTACACTTTCACACACCTTTTATTTCTGTTTGTTACAGCTCACTTGAAAAGCAATTTAACCAGCCTTTTAATGTATATCTGGGATTGTTATTTCTTTAGCCTTTTTTTTTGCTACTCTCTGCATCTCTTAGAATAATGCGTCAATCTGCAACTGTATGGTATATCAAGGCTTGAGAGAAATGAATTTCTGTCCAAATTACAGTATCTAAATGTATTGAGTACAGCAGATGTGGCAGCCCTGATTGCAAATCTTATGTCTTTCCTACCTTACTCATTGTGCCTTTCTTTTTTAGTTTTGTACTGTGGAGAGTATCGGGGAAGACTCTACTAGCCCATAGGGCTGACAGAACTCAGATGAATAACTTACAGTAAAACTTGTTTTTGAGTAATTCCTACATACATTTTGTAGTGCTCATATAAGCCATTATGATACATTACACATTCAGTGGTGCTAAAGGCTTGAATTCTTTGAGGGCAGAGGACTCAAGGTCTGGATGTATAGACATGTATCTTCTACTTACATTCTTCATTTTTGCCATAACCAGAGATCTCACATTCAGTCCAGTCAGGCAGCTGCAGCTCTGGCATGGGGAGGCAGGCAGCACGTACAGTGCCTGTTTCAACAGCACAGTCTTCTGCATCTGACTTCAACTGCAACAGAGCTGAACATGGAAAAATATCCCCATTTCATTAACCACAAATTTGAGCCAATCATGACCTTCCAGTCACAATGTCAGAAAAGTTTCTTACCAATATCATTGTTGAAATTTTCTGAGTCAAATCTCTGATGCACAGTGTAGTTCTTTACTTGAAACTTCTGTTCATTTTCCTCGGGAGTTGCTCGGGAAGTCCTACCCAGTACAATCTTCAGCTGATTTGTACTAAAGCTGAAGAACAAGAGAGTCTGTATTCCTGTGTTAACTAGAGCGCACCTTTCCCTTGAAGATGTGCTGTTGGAAAGTCTGCTCTTTATTTATTTATTTATTTATTTATTTATTTATTTATTTATTTTTAGCTCTATTACTACTTCGTTACCCAGGCAGTTTGACTGCAAAGTGACCTATTTGCCTTCTTTTTTGCTCTATATGCTTACAGCCATCAGGGCAAAGTTCCTCTGCCAGCCCCTTGCTGTTCTCAAGTTTCAGATGGTTCTGCATGTGTATTGACAACTGTGTTCTTAAGGTAACTGATACTTTCCTGTGGTACCTTAATGCCATCCTGCTAGTTTGCCTAATTAAATGCCTCTCTGTAATGCTCAGCACAATTAACTATAATCTTTAGTGCAGACTTACTGGGATAAAGAGGGGTTTTTCCAAGTCTTATACCCTTCCAGTAAAGCTATACTGGATGCTTCTATTTTCCAGACCTTTTACCCCCAGTCCTCAACTTACCCTTCCTCAAAACAGTGAGCTGCTGACAAAGCCCAGCAGGAACTGATCAGAATTCCTCCACAGAGGAAATGCTCTCCAGGCACTTGGTGATACTTCACAAAGATGGTAGCTCGCCATGGGCGAGCTGCAATGTCTGCGTAGGAACCACCTTTAATCCTGTACCGGCGTACTCTGCACTGCCGTAATCCACAGGTGGCTGTGGATGACAAACCCAGAAACAGGCTTTTTGTTTGGGCACTCTTGCTTTGAGTTAAGGTTAAGAGCCTGCTAGTCACCAGTCCATGTTGAGGCAGCTGGCCACCAACTGTTTAGTATTTGACTCATCGCTGTTTCCTAGGAAACTTGTATTCTGATTTGAGAAATACAGTAAGGAAACCCTGCCTTTTCCTGTCTTCCATTTCTGTAATCTTCCCTTCTGGCAGAGCAAGAGGCATTTCCATGACAGTGGAGCTACAGAATCTCTTTTTGCTCCAAACAGCTTTTTTTGTTTGTTTAACTCCAGCCCTTTTTTTGCTGGAAGATGCTTGAGTGTAATACAGCTTTTTTTCTCCAGATCTTATTTTAATACAGATGACATGCAGGACTGTAATGCTTCAAAGAAAGAGTAGAACCAGGAGTGCTGGTATCCTTACAGCAAGTAGGCCCATTGCAGTACTCCCATGTGAGCTGATTTCCTTTCAGGACATGGCACCAGGGCTTGCTGTCATTATCAGGATTCCTGCAGCATAGGAAAGAGAAGAGCTATTTGTATGATCAGATCTGCAGAGAGTTTGCAGACACCTCAAGGTGTCAGACTGTGACCCGAGTGCATTCTTTTTGATACGGGGGGCCCTAAGGGGGCACTCCCTAAGTGCAAGTGAAATTTGCACTTGCAGAGCCTGATCTTAGGGAAGTATAAATAGGCCAGGTGGAATAAAATTACTATTGGAAGTGAGTTTCATTGCCACCAGTAATGTGCTTTATTAATCTGTGTATAAGATTAGAGCCTTGCCTTAACAGTACTGCAAGACAGTTTGGTGGGTTGGGTTTTTTTTTGTTATTCTATAATCAACTACATACCTACAGAAATTGTGACTACCAAGGCCCAGCTGGTAAGCATTTCTTCTCCAAGCAGTATATAGCTTGTTGACAAGGATTTGAGAATTCCACTTCAAACAGGTAGCTCCAGAACTGGTAACACTGTGGCTGCCGCCGTAATCTGTGCCTCTTCCAGATCTGCAGTTGATGTTCCTAACTTCAGTAAGAAAGCTGCACGTTAACCGATTGATGCAAAACTGTCGGTTGTTCCTAGGTGTGATTTCCGTCAAGGGATCTATATGTTACCTCTATGTATCTCATTCTCTCAGTGTCTTAAATACTAAAAGCCTAAATATGATATAACATGAGAGTTTCAACTTTTTAGGCTACAAAAATAGCCCAAGTTCACAGAGAACCCTTATATATGCAGCAAATAATGGAAATTCTAATGTCCATTTCCTGTCCCCTGCATATACCTTTAGAACAGGAGGGCACACTGCAGTGTTCCCAGGTGTACCTTCCCCCTTTGTAGATATAGCACCAAGGTCTGGAATCCTCATCTGGGTTTCTGAAAGAGTTACAATATTATGCATCATTTTAAAGCTATTGCCAGTAGTGTCATGTAGGCCATCTAATTCGCTTAGTCCTGCTCTGCAGTGAAGATGTGGACTGAACCACCAGAAGTTGCTAGAATTCCTATTTTAATTATAAAACTGTGGAGTACACTGGTGTGAAGATGAGATGGCCAGTAGCTAGCAGGAGTGGACAGCATGTTTGTGCAGTTTAGGTCATGTACAGAAAACACTATACAGTTTTGATCAGAATTTGAAGCTGTAGAAAGCTGAATCAGAAGTGGAGTTTAGGAAGGACTGAGAAGGGGCAAGAGAAAGACTCTGGGGTGAGACACACTTGCATTTTGTAGTCTGCCACAGACATCAGTCTAGGAAGACCTGAAGTGCAGACACGTCTACAGACATGGCAATTACTGCTCACGGGCTGCACAGTATCTGCACCTGTGCAGAGTATTCCCTGCTTGGTATCAGACTACAGCAAGCAGCCATTCTTTTGCTCCAGGCTCTTAGAATGGGCTAATTCCTGTGGCTCTGACCCTGTGTGCCATCAGCCCCTCACCTGCAGTAGTTGTGATTGCCCAATCCCAGTTCAGCAGCATCCTCTCTTTGGCCACTGTACAACCAGTCCACCAGGCCATTGCTATTCCAATTTAAACATTCAGTTCCACTCTCTGCCGTGCTCCAGATACCCCTATATGTTACTCCAGTGTCTTTGTAGCATTTAACTTCAGTATCTGAAAAAAAGGTAAGATCTGAAAATCTAAGGACAGCATACCAATTCTTTTCTCTGACAGTTTCCCCAGTCTCTGTTCTGTTTAAACTTGGCTCTCAAATGTCTTGTCTAGTAAGTCAGTGAAAATGCCCTGTCAGGCAGTCTGCAAGTGCATATGAAGGTCTTCAGTTACAAAATTTTAGAGTTTTATTAAGAGACACCTAGAACAACCAAGATGTGCTTAAAAGTTCTTTGTAGTATTAGCTTTAGAATAAAAAAAGACAACTTACTAGAGAGCCTAGCCTACAGCAGGAGCTTCTGGGTATCTCATCCTTGTGTACTGCACAGCTAACCCCAATAGCATTGTTCACAGTAGTTGATGTGGTATACTCACCTATTTCACACTGCTTCCCTGAGAAACCTTGGTGGCACTGGTAGATGCAGAGCTGTGGGGAATAATGTGCCTGTGAACACTGGCCCCCATTGTAGCATTTATTTCTGGTGCAGGCTGTGGAATAAGCAAAAGCCAGGAAATACTGTTAGATTTCACAGAAGCAAGAAGCTGGAAATGTATACACACCTTTCATTTTCCTGTCAGTCTCTTTTAGCCTGTTCTGTTTTTCCCTACCCACCTGTTATTGCCATGTGCTTACAGCCTTTTTGTGTAGTGCTTCAATTTTTTCTCTGTTTCATTCTCTCCACATATTCTGTCAGACTTTTTCAGCTCCATGCCCACTCCCACTTAGTCCCGCCCATGACAGTGTATACTGGTATTTTCTTTTCTATCCTCTTCTATTCCCAGACAAATTTTCTGTGCAGTAACTCCGGCCCTGACAATGGACGATTAGATGGACAAGCTCTCACCATTTCCTTTTTCTTTGTCATACTTACCTCTGACAGGCACAGTGTGGCAGTGACTCCGACCACTGTCACACCTACAGTATTCGATTCTGCTCCCTGAAAGCCTCAGCCAGGTCCCCCTGTATTGGTAAATTTCTGCAGATGAATTATCTGTGCAAATGGCTGTAATCAGAGAAAGGAAATCCTCTTTTAGTTCAGGGAAAAGACCTGGCTGAACAAAAGGACTCCCTTCTATTTCCAGGAGAAAAGCATCTGTGATGGGAGCATCTGTCTAATGGGTTGCCCTTTTTCCTTCTCAGACCACAACTGTCCCATCTCTCTCGCTGCTGTGCTGCCAAATGTACTGTTCCACTATTGACTCGTCTCTCTTTCTTTCAAGAAGAGCAGAGGGAGGGGAAAACTTTGTTGTGGATGGTATTAACGCTCTGGTATTTTGCCTTCTGAATCTCTCATCCACATAACCATGACAAAAAGCTCTCAGGCTCTGTTTCTTCAGCATGATTTGCTTTCCCCTCCCATGTTCATAATGCTCCAGCTAACATGGTTTTAGTTAGCCTGGCTTACCTCTAGATCTGGCTCCTCATTTGAAACGCATGTGTAAGCCCTGCAAGCAAAGAAGGTTAATTCTGTGAGTAACTGCTCTCTTAAAAAAGATGAGAGAACAAGTTCCTTCAAAGAGTCAGTCCTTTTCTTAAGGGCATGTAAATCAGGAAGCTCTGAGGAACTGTCTGCCCTCTTGTCAGACAGTACAGTGAAAAGTGCCTCTAGTACCTCAGTATGGGTTCCTAAGAATTGTAAATCATTTTGTTCCACAGATTACCAGGTGATTGCTTGTCATCTGAGTGAGGTGAATTTGGGATATGCTTTACTCACATTGTGTGTGAAGTCATTATGTGTTCTTGGGGCGTTGCAAATGCTAACTAAAGCTTGCCAGCTTTCTGCTCTTTGAAGGAGGTTCAAGCAAATAATTTCCAAGGTAGGTACAGTCAACAAGCAGTTACTTTTGCTCACTGACATGCAGTTTCCCCATGAGACTTTGTAGCTTGATTATCTTTAAGAGATATGTCTCTTGCAGCCAGTTAAATGAAATATTTTGGATAAAGTTTAATGGAGGAAACCAATTTAGAAAGCTGCTTTGATTAGGCCACAAGAGAAAGAAGATAAGAAGGAGGAAAGGTGGGATAGCAATTTTTTGAGAAAGGGAGTAAACGTTCTGGAATTGTGTAGCATTTACTCAAGCTGTGTGTGGTGTGAGGCTTAAAGTGAGGGGACAAGGGAACCACTGACGTGCAGTTTTAAGTGAGAATAGTGATGAAGATGATGACCATAGAAAACGGAAGGCTGGTTACAATGGAGTTCTTATTAACAGTGAAAGGTGACAGTGAACAGATACACCAAGAATACCCGGAGAAGACTTGTTTACTTGCAAGTCTTGAAATGAAAACGAGCCAGGATAACACATAACACATCCACAATGATAGACTACTTTGTAACATTTTTCTTCCTCTGGTTTGTAGTGAGCTAAGCAGATTCTCATTCTGCCTGATGCAGACAGCTGCAGCCAATGGCAAAGAAATGCTGCTGAAAATACAGGAAGATGGCAAGAGAATTATTTGATGCATTAGCCTCTTACCTGGCACTGGGCAGTCATGATTGCTCCTACCAGCACAAGGAGACATGGGAGCTTGCCTTCCATTCTGAGTGTTTTTCACATCAGCTCTAAATATCAAATTATCTATAGAGACAAAAAATAGGATGCTGAACAAAGGAAGTTTACAGTGTGAATGCAGTTCAAGGTGTAACTTTAAATAAAAGTTTTAAATGATGAGAATTCTTTTTATACATTTTTTCAACCCATCACTTCTCAGCTGTCTGGTCTAACTGTCCTGGTCTTCCTAGGGAAACTGCCAGGCTGGATCCAGATGTGCTTTTACTCGATAAACTTAGAAACTTGATAAGCTAAAGCGCACTCATTTACATCTGGAGGAAACTGAGAGAGTGCTTCCTGGGGAATAATACAGAAGTAAATTCCAAGTACTTTTTCCCTAAATTGTAGGATGCCAACAGTAGTACCATGTGCACTATTACAGATATGGGCTTATCTGATGATGCAGTGTAATGGTGATTTAAACGCGTTAATTGAGATTCTGATTACTGGCACCTACTTAAGAGATCTCTTGCAGAGGGTCTGCTGAAGGGTCAGTTTGTGTTAACAGTGGTTTAAGAGGATCTGCATTTCTTGTAGACTGCTACTTTGGGTGAGAGTGAAGATTCTCTCTTGTGTAGAGAATGTGTAGGCAAAATGACTTTGCTTGATGATAGGTGAGGACTTATTTTCAATATTTCTACTGATCCTTCCCAACTAAGCCTTTAGTTTTTACTAGTATCATACGCCTTTGCTAAAAAGGCAGAGTTATGGCAATGGTCTGGCAGGCTAGCTTTTTTCTGATAGCCTCATTTATTTGTTGCAGCATCTTTCTGTATGTCACTTCTATGCAGTCACAACTATACATTATTCCCTCTAATCTCTTCTGCAGCTTTACACTTCAAAGCCCTCTTCAATCCACCAAGAAGAGTTTCTGCTTTCTCCAAATCGATTTACATAGTCTGACTCGTCTATCAGTACTCTTGGGAGAGAACCTTCATTGATCCCTAGTGGAAGATTGTAAGGTGTCATGTAGATGTGGTGGACCCTGCCTGCTTTGAACAAGTCCTGCACCACAAGTCCATTTTCTCTCTTCCTTTTAAAATATAACACCTCCTATACAAACCAAGAGCTGGGAGCAAGATAAAGTAGCAGGCACAAGATACAGGCAAGAAGATAGATTTTAATTTCCAGTCTCTAGGATTGCCCTGAAGTTCCAAATACTTGAAATAATATTCAGGCACCGTTGCCCACACTATCACCTTTTTATCATCTATGTTATATGCAGAAAGCTAACTCAATTATTTGAAAAAACTACTACTTCTGGAAATCATGAGCTCAGACTTTGTTTATATAAAGCCAAAGAAGGCAGCTGGATAACAGCTGGTGAAACTGGAGTATGATAGATGAGTTTTAAATTTGGATTCAGGGCTAATATGGAGAGAGACTCTGGGTTTTTAGTAGTCTTGTCATTGGGGCTTTTTTGTTTGTCTGTTTGTTTGTTTGTTTTAAAATTTGTTCAAAGCAAAAGGTATAAATAGTCCAGTTTCTGAAGCAGAACCAGAAGTACAGCAGGATAATTTAGGATGTGATTTCTCATCATTAGGCTGCAAAAAGAAGGGACTTAAGTTGCAAGTCAGACTGAAAAGATTCACAAGAACATCTTCCGAGAACCTTAATTACTCCATGCTTTATCTTTAGGTCACATCTTGACGATAAAATCCTTAAAATTCGGAGCATCTCTCAGTGACTTGTATTGGTCCATAGATTTCACAAGACACTTTTTATATACTTTCAAGTCATTTTTCACCTCTTAGGAAACACTGTATAGTGAGCCTTTTTAAAAAAAAGTGGTACAAGCGATTCCCAAATAGACATTAACTTCAATTGCATCTGAACTAAACCAGCAGCGTTCCCAAAGCCGAAGTGAATGATCTGAACCGCTGCCCAGTCGGTTGGTTTCTGCTGTAACCCTGTGTTATAGTATCCTTACTCCCCGCAGCTGTGGCTCATTATTACAGCTATGCAGGCTTGTGTTCTGAATCCCACAGTGGCAATGTTTTAACTTGCTAATTGTTGGTATCACTGGTGATCTTTGTTGTTATCTGCAGAGAAGGCTTGAAGTTCTTAAAACTGTTAGAAACAAGATCCCGGTAGCTAAGACGCTTTCAAAGAAAGCTTTGTTCAGTGAAACTACTTAGATGTGAGTTGAGCTGCCTGGTTAGAATTTCTGCCTGGGAAGCTCGGTAAAGAACTGTTGAGGTCTTATTTCTGAGGTATCTGCTAAGATGCCCCCAAAACAAGGCAACGCCAGTGATTTTTTTTTTTTCCCCCTGGCCTAACTGATATCTTGGAAGAAATCTTAGCTACCTGAAACCAGCAGGAAACTGCAGACCATTTTCAGGGGGTAGTTGAATGTCTTTTTATTTTTTCTTTGCCTGGAAGACTGACATGAGGAGTCTCTATTTTAAAAGCACCTGCATGGCTTAATCAAGTTTATCTCATATATTCATCTGTACAAGTAGATTCTAGCCTTACACAGCATGTGTTTATACTGCAAATGCTGTAGATAGTCTCTCTAAGTTTGTTTTGCATCAGATGCCACACCCTGTCTTCCACGGATTTCTGTTTCCCGTCTTCAGGCTATCTTAGCTTATAATGCTGCAGCCTTTCCCCCACCTCTCCCCAGCTCCCCGTGGGATACCTGTCCATCCACTGATGGCTGCTGTCCCACTATGCATGGAAAACTGGTAACAGATGTTACCCTATGTTTCTTTTCAGTTTTGGGAGGGTACAACTTAAGCCAGTCAATTGGAATGTCTTGAATGATAAGCCTTGTCAAATTGGAATTTTATGTCTGTTTGAAAAGTGTATTTACAAAGCTCCAAGTAGAAACCTGCAAGCAATGCGCATCTGGCAGGGCTCTCATAAACATGTGCGCCTTCTGATCTCAGCCTGTACTTCCTTTACGTCAAAAATACTAGACAATAAGTCAAAGACCTAGATGCGATGTTCTGCCATTTTGATTCTACACTTTCAAGTACATTAGGACATAACAATGTGCGATTCCCTACATTTGTCTCTTTTTGCTGAAGCATCATCAACGGGAATGCTTAAAATCCCACATATTAACCTTATTATTACTAACAGCCTTTCTAAGCAGTAATGATGTGTGCATTATCTTACTAATGTGGAGTAAGACCTAAAAAAAGAGCTGTAACTTATCAAGCGTGAACAAAAAGTTCTTAATCATAAAATCATTTAGGTTGGAAAAGACCTTTATGAGCATTGAGTCCAACTTAAAACTAACATTGCCAAATCCACCAGACCGTGTCCCTAAGTGTGACATCTATAGATGCAGAAATTAAAAGTAGCTCTCCTTCCTCCCAATGACACAATGTATCCATTCCAACATACATTGTTTCTGAATCTATAGCACTAATAGCTTACTTGATGATGATCAGCTATCTTGACGTAGTTGAAGCAACTGACTGCCTTCTGGACAAAGTGTTTCTGCATCCCCTTTCTGAACTGAGCAGATGAATAGCACAATTGAACTATTTCTCCTTGAAAATATAACAAACAGACCTCTGTTTTGGGGTGAAAGAGCTAAAAACCCAAAAGGAAACAAAAGCAAGATGCTGTAGTCTTTTAGGACATTGGATGAAATGAGTATTTCAAAGTCTTTGTTTTTGGAGTCATTCTCGGTATTTCCTGTGGGTTTGGCCACATTTAAGGAGAAGCATATTTAGGGAGAACTGAAGATGACCCATCCTCCTCCTCCTCCCTGTCCCTCCATTATCATGCTTTGGAACCTGGAGTGAAAGGCATAGTCTGATCTCCTGGGAAGATCAGATAAATTCTCCTTTTGCAGCTAGTTCTCTGTGTCTCCTTACCTTACCATCAAGATATTCGTCCACAACTCTCCCTTTAAGTTCTTCTGCTAATGTCCTTTGTGCGGGGGACTCCTCCTTGCTTAACTGGTCAGAGCCCGAGGCTGTCAGCCCTTTCCCTGGAAAGTTTCAGCTTTCCTGAAACTACTGAAAGTTAGCAGCTTTACCCACACTATGAATCTCTTCAAAAACTGGAAGGCAATAGCTCAGTTAGTTAACTATCATGGTGCTTCAGTGGGATTTATTAAATAATAATATTTAATAGTATTTAATGACAATGCCGTTCATGTTGAAAACAGGAAATGCCAGTTTTGAAACAGGTGCAGAGTAGTGCCTACCTTTTTGCTTCTTCTCTTCTGTATTCTCTTGATGATTTGCTTTCCAGACCAGGCTGGGTTTGTGTTTCCTGCATCTCTGCTCTGATCTCTGTCCTACTTGTAGCGCCACTCGAGGGGGTGGAGACTCCCTGGGCCGTGGGGCGTGCTGTCCACATCCCACCCCTTCCCGAGCATCTAGGGGATGGTCCAGGCAGGCGGCTGGCTGGGGGGGAGCCTGTGAGGGACGGGAGGAAAGCTCCTTGCTGGCATGCTGCTGGATTTTACGGCCAGTTTGTTTTGTTCTCTCTCTTTTCCAGTCAGAGAGCAGATTCAGCCTTCGTAACAACTTTTTTTTCCCCACTGAATACCTTACTGTTCAATGACAGAATAGTACTTATCTCTTACAGTGAACTGTCCTGTCCCATTATGCTTCTGGGTGTGTGAGTGAATGAATGCACAGCTGTATTATTTTCTAATATAATCAGAAGTCTGCAGTATGTCGACTTAGTAGTAATAACGAGAAATTCCTGTTTCATGCACGAGTGTAGTGTGCTGTACTCCTAATTAAGATGTTTGGCAGAGAGGCCCTGACCCGCATGTAGAGCAAAGCATGCCCTGAACAGAGCCATGGGAGAAGAAACAGTCAGGGGAGCTTGCAAGTTAAATGAACAAAACTTCTAATGAACTTTAGATATAAATAAGGAACAGCATGTTGAGGACCAGAGCTAAATGTTCACTGATGCTACTCATCCTAGAAAACTGAGATCTACTCACTGGGGTGTGGTCACGAGGTATTCAGTTATCAAAGTGTGGCAGACAAATGCGATGATTAGTTTTAGAGCTGATCTTAGGGCACTGTTATGAAAACAGTCAGTGGTGCAATTGTTACAGCGATGAATGTGTCCTGCCTACTTGGGACTGAGTCACTAGCAGTCAGGCTCCTGACAGAATTTAGTGTAAGGCATAAGAACTAGTATGTGAGTGACTTCATTTTCAGGAAGCAGCTGTCTGGAGTCCTCATTTGGAAAGCACGGCACTGGTTATTTTGCATAATGGTAAAGATGAAACACTGCGTACTCTATATGTTTAGCTCTTCTCTGCACGGAGATCTATGTCAAGATTATCAAATGTATTTCCCCAAGAGTCATGGTGCTGGTGATAACATTACTGCCATAAATCTGATTTAAGTGTAGCTGCATTTGACCCTTTCCAGAAAGGACTTCCAGTAGCTGAGATTAAACACTGCTGAGTGAACAGGGGCTAATTTGTTTTATTTTTAAAGATAACAGCCTAGATTAAAGATGCTAACAAACTAATGGCCTTGGGGGAAGATTTCAAAAATTATTTTTCTGACTTTTCACAGCTTAAGGACAACCATAATTGTCTACGGAGTGCGGTGCCATTTGTAGGGCTTAACATATTTTAGGAAAACCAGCAATAAAAGTGTCTGCTCTCTCAAGCACCACCTACTGGCTTTTCTCTAAGCTGATCCTCGGGATAATTTCAGCAGGACTGTTTAATGTCAGTGACGAAGTGTGCCATCATGACATGCCACAGCCGCCCCATGTCACCCAGACGGGACCCTCTGTGCTCGGTGGCTTTGGCAGGTCCAGTGCAGGCGACTGGAGTTGCGGTAGGTCTTGGAGTGTATTTTCCATCCCCGTACCGTTGCGCGTCTTTGCAGTGGCATTAAAGCACCTCACGCCAAGCCAGGCCAGGAGGAGGAACTATCCAAACCCGGTGTAATGCCCAGAAGAGCGCTTTGGTTCGGGCGGTGCGGCGGGAAACGCAAATGGCGCATCCCGGATTGGCAAGTTTGGGAGATGCTGTGGGAAGAAGACGGCAACTCTGCAATTTTACTTACGCAGCCCACGAGCTGTACTCTCCTGTCATTCCGAGCCCATGACTTCACGCGGTATGGCGGCCACGAAGATGGCGGCTCCTGCGCTCCTCGCCGGGGCGGCCGTGACCGGGCCCAGCGCCGGCCCCGCGCGGCCCCTTTAAGGGCGGGCGGGCGGGCAGTCGCGCCGGAGCCGGAAGCGCAGGTCCCGCGGAGCGGAGCCGGGCCCGCCGTGAGTCGCCCGCCCGCGCTGCAGGCGCTGACCTGCGGGCCCTGGGAGATGCGGGAGCGCCTCGGCACCGGCGGCTTCGGCAACGTCATCCGTTGGCACAACAAGGCAGGAGGCGGCCGGGCCCGCGGCGCCCCGACTCGGGACCCGCGCTTAGCCCAGTCCTTGCCGCGTCCGCAGGAAACCGGCGAGCAGGCGGCCATCGAGCAGTGCCGGCAGGAGCTGAGCCCGCGCAGCCGCGAGCGCTGGGCGCTGGAAATACAGATCATGAAGAGGTGAGGCGGGGAGGCGGCGGCGCCGGGCCGAGCCCGGTGCCCGCTTGCGGCCGGGCCGGGCGGAGGGCTCGCTGCGCGGTGTGGCGGCAGTGCCCCGGGACGCTTGGCCAAGACGGCCCTGGAGCGCGGATCTGACGGGTGCGCTGAGGGAAATGGGGGGGAGAGGCTTTCGGCCGCCGGCCGCCGAGGATTTCTCTTCCGGGAGGTGCCCAGTCGGCTGCGGCGGCAAGTGCGTGGCAGTTCACGCCTAAGAAAGCTTCGCCTTGTGCTGCGTGAGACTCTTGGGTCTCACACTGCCGTCTTCGGCTCGTCTGCCGTGCCCTCAGCGCTACAACAACGCTGCTACCTAGAGCCGCCGCTTTGCCTGACTTAACGTCTGTGCTGCGGCAGTCCCTTGGGGTGTTGGATTAACGTTTTCGGCTGCAGCAGTCTCATTGCAGTTTGGGTCTTTTCTGGACGGTAGCAACAGACTCCCTTGCACTCCTGTGCAGGGCTCATTGCTGTACCTTCTAGACAGATCTGTAATGCATACATGTTGAAGAAACACACTGTCTTCCGTATGAAGTGCCAGGAGTTGAAATGAGTCTAGATCCGTGAAAGATGGAAACCTTTAGAATTCACTGACTCAATTTCTCAAAGCATTTGTGACCATGTTGGGCTTTGCGTGGTGACCACGAGCACATGAAAGCGTATAGCAGTTTCAGAACATCATGTATACTTGCCTAATTTTTGTTCTACAGACTGAACCATCCCAATGTGGTGGCTGCCCTCGATGTCCCTGAAGGGATGCAGAAGCTCGCACCAAATGACTTGCCATTGTTGGCCATGGAGTACTGCCAAGGTGGAGACCTCCGCAAGGTGGGGCCCCTAGGATGGTAACCTAGGAATGGATCACCTTCTGATCTGGTCCTAGGTTTTCTACTGAAGTTTTCCCTTCAAACCTTTGCTTTCATACCCTGATGTTTCCTATTTTTAGTCATGGCGTCAACAAGTGTTGGTGACTTGGTCCTTGGTATTATGTTCAGCTTTTGAAGACTTAAGTGCTTTGTATTTTTTTAGGTGCAAGTGACACTGTGAGGAGTTTGCACACAGAGAATGAGGGCAAGTGTAGGGGACGTGCAAGAGTATTTGAGTATGGCCAAGACCATTGTGGGGTAGGTGCATCTGTAGGCTGTACCCTTCCTGAAAGTGATTAACTCTTGTCTGTCATAGGAAGAGATAACACATGGTAGTTCTAATCCTAAGGCTTTTCTGACCTTTGCTATAATCTGCCCGTAGCTAAAACACAGACCTTAGGCCTCAGATTGGAGTTGATACTGTCAGGCAAAGAGGGATGGAACAAATAGAAGGATGAAAACGGGATGACAGTGACTTCTTTCATCTTCTTTCCCATGCAATTAAACCAAGGCACAAAGCTGTAATTGCTGCTACCGCAGGTCACAGTCCATAGAGTTTTGTGCTTCTGGAGAATTTAATTGCTGTTGCTGAAACTTTTTGCATCCCTGAGAATTTGTGGAACTCTGGAGTTCACTCGGGATAGAGAAGGGAAAGACTACATTCTGTGTTCCTTACTTGCAGTACCTGGACCAGCTGGAGAATTGCTGTGGCTTGCGGGAAGAAGTTATTCTTATCTTGTTATCTGACATTGGTAAGTGGTGGCAGTACCTTCAGTTGTCTGAACTATGGAAACCCTTTTAGTCCTGAGTCCACTCTCCAAATATACAGTAGTGACCTTAGTGACTCCATTTCAGACTGACCTTTTATGATCTTGATCATCTCCCAAAAGTGTTGGGAGTCTGGGGAGGTTCTTGCCTACTGGAAGCTAGCCAGCATTACTACAGTTTACGGGAAGGATGTGAGGGAACATCCAGAGAGAGAACTCAATTTGTGTCCAGAGTTCTATGATGCTGACTTTACCCCTTACACTCAGTGTTTCATTGTATGTTTGATTGTACAAGGTCTGATGTGAAAGCCATGCTTATTACTAGATAGAATAGATGAATCCTTACTGAGCTCATGCTCGGTACTGTTACTTAACTCTAACAACTGGCTTTTTCTGTCTCAGCTTCTGCTCTCAGATACCTTCATGAGAACAGGATCACCCATAGAGACTTGAAGCCAGAGAACATTGTGCTGCAGCAAGGAGAGCAAAGGGTAAGCAGGAAGCAGTCGTCTCTACCTGCACAGACAAGTAAACTTACAAGGAACCTGCATGTGCTTCATGCAGTTACATGGTCCCTCTGCAAGAGCACTCAGCCCAGGATAACACCTGTCTCAGGTCACTGTCACATAGTATTCTGTGTGCAGCTGAGGTGAGACGTTGTATTAGACGTCTGTTAACACCTGACATTTTGACTTTCAACTATTAAGGAAAGAAGCAGACTGTACTGATTGACCAAAGATCGGAAGGAGCTAGAGGCGTAACTGCTAAGTGTGCTACAACACCTTCAAATTCATTGTGGTTTTAGAAATCTACAGTAGCCTCCCATTTCTGCTTCTATCTCTTCACTGGCACCTTTCCTGCATAGCTTTGAAGAGCCAGACCTTTTCTTTCTGCTGTATGATGTGCTTTTAACAGGACTTCAGTCTGGCATTCTTATTCTCTGTTGTGTGTTTCAGTTAATACACAAAATCATTGACCTTGGTTATGCTAAGGAGTGGGATCAGGGGAGCCTGTGCACATCCTTTGTTGGGACTCTGCAGTACTTGGTAAGAAAGGAATTCAGCTAGAAGAGCAGCTACTGCTTTCTAGTGGGATAGAATTAACTGTTACCAAGCTTTGGGCTGGGATTAGGTACTTGCACGGTATGGGGTGCGTTTGTGGTGCTGAAGCTAGCAAAGGTGACTGCTTTTTTGCTGACGCTGGGTTTTGCTGAGACTGGGTTTTGTGCTACCTGCATCTGTTATAAA